>NW_023595962.1:11087136-11138693 GCF_011947565.3 Pollicipes pollicipes | reverse complement strand
AATGTCTGTTCTCGTTCTTGATGTATGTTCCCGAGCTCTGATATCTGTCCCCCGCCGTAGCATCTGTTCCCATCTTCTAATGTCTGTTCCCAGCCCTGATGTATATCCCTCAGCCCTGGAGTCTGTTCCCCACCCCGACCTCTGCTTCCTGGTGTCTGTTCCCCACCCTGACATCAGCCCTGATGTCTCTCCCCGCCCTTGTAACTGTTCTAAAGCAACTAATCCCAGCTCTGAAGCAAGGTCCCAGCCCTGATGTCTGCTCTTAATTCAAAAGATAGGTTCTTAAATTTCCTCCAGCCCGTTCAGTCCCCTCCAACTGAGCTAGTCCACGGCGTTCAACGTAGACCACTTGCTGGTGAGCAGAGCGTGTGGGAGTATTGAGTAACGCGATATTCTCGGACTAGCGAAACACGTGTTTGCGCGCCTAAACATGCGCAGTGGAATCAGACAATCTCTTTTTATGTTACGTATTTTGACTTTGTTGCGAAAGTCATGCTCGAGTTGACTTTCGTTTCTGTTTCGTTTTATTTTTGGGCAGACAGATTGCACTGCTGGAGTGCGAACTGAGGGCACATGCCCCCTGGGGGCTGATGTTGGGCACCAGATCAGGCGTTGCCTCCAGGTGAGAGGAGTGAAAGGTGATGATGCCGTCCAATGATGACACTGTCTCGCTGTCTCATCATCGAAGACATGGAGACAATGGTCATACTCATCCAATAAAAATTAAGACATCTGCTTTTCCACATAGTAGTAAAAATAAAACAGCAGTATAATATAACAGTAGTATAACCCATAATAAGACAGTAGTATCATCCTCATTACTCGGAGAAAAAAAAAACAGGACAATGGAGACATGGTTGGGTTGATATTTCGGCAGCGTGCCTTTATCGATAAAGGCATGTTGCCGGAATATCATCCCGACTATATCTCTATTCTCCTGGTTTTTCTCCGAGGAATAGGGTTAATTTACTATACTGTTATCCATGTGCATAATGTTCCTCGCTAATGCACTGAACGACTTACTTCTGAACAACAACAGCTTTTTTCTACGTCGATGTTTCGGCTCTAAACAATTTAAGTTCTGAAAAAGTCAAGGCCATCATACTTTTTACCGCCACCCCTCCCCTTTTCGCGCCGTTACTTTCGTGTGCTTTCAGTTGTGCACCTGCTGTCAGTAACAGTACTGTTTCTCACGAGCACGTGCTCTGATAGCACGCATCCAGCTAGCAGAGTGAGTAGTGGTTTAAAGTGCTAGACCTGCCATCCCAGTCACCTCCACTTCTCGCCGATCCTGCGCGCAGTGCCTCGTTGCCTCTCCATCTGGCTCGCCTGCGCACCATCTGGCTCCCCACTCCATCTGGCTCGTCTCCCCACCATCTGGCTCCCCACTCCATCTGGCTCCCTATTCCATCTGGCTCGTCTCCCCACCATCTGGCTCCCTACTCCATCTGGCTCGTCTGCCCATTAGTGTCCCGCGTTGAACGTGTCACAGCCGTGATCTTCCTCAAGCACGCCCCCCGTGTCGGTTATTGTGACCCCCAGTCACGCTGAAAACATGCGGCATGCAGCAAAGAAAACAACAAAAACAAGTAGAAAATACGCAAGTAAATGTGATGGAGGCAGGGAACTCTAAATGTGATTAGTTCAGACAGCTGTACTTAACTGATCAGAAAATCCCAGGTTAGACTTTCGTCTTCCTGTTACTTGTGAAATATTTCTCCAAAACTTTCCTTAAAATTAATATGATTGTGAGCTTCCATTTTATCTAGTTATTCTGCTTGCTACAATCAAGCTATTTTATTTTTTGCAAAGATCAAAATATAATCCTGTATCAGTGAATTATGATCATCATGAACCTTATTTTTCCGTTGGCTTCTTGTTTCCAAAGAAGTTAGCCGAGGAATGTCAGCTGGCCAAATGTGAAAGTACACACAACGTCAGGTGATAGAGTGAAGTTACACAGGTGCCAAAATTGAACGTTTCTATTTTGTACACATCATCAATTTACTCCGTCCCTAAATTCTGCCCATTACAGCCCTCTGAAATCAATATGAGTTTCTCTAAGCTAGTTCATCTAAAAATTATAAATTGGAAAACACCAGCTGCACAAAGTCGTCCCAAAAGGCATGTGTTATAATTTCGCTTCGGCTTTGCGGGATGTTTCCATGTCCTTGGCGCCTACTTTTGTTTGTTCGTGTCCCCGGTCGGCGCGTTGATGATGAATGCCTGTGAGAGCGGGGAGCAAGTCACAGCCACGTTTTGAAAACCTATATTGATGCGAACGGCACCACATCTATTTGATAGCACTGATTGAACACCACCTCACATGACGGCCGAACATCGCCCTTGGTCGCCTGTGCCTATTTGATGGACATGTTACCCTTGCATCGCAGTGTAGGATGCGATTGGACACTCGGCGCATGGAGATGAAACTTCAGCAGTGTCTTACTGTGTGTGATCGAGTACGGAGAGCGCGGTTGCGTGCGTTTGAAAGCACTGGCTGAAGGCTATCGCACAACGCCTAAACGCATGGTCTGGTAGCCGGTCCTTCTGTTCGATATGACGATCTTTCAGTGCATTACTTAACCTTCGCTCTGATTCGCCGTCTTTCATAACACGGGCTGACAGGGGGCTGATACAACCCACCCTGGCGTCGCCAAACAAATGAAGATGGAGCTAAATGGAAAATACCAGTGGATTAATCTCGACAAGATCTCACGATCAGTGCACCCTTGCTACTGCTGCTGCTCCGAAACTAGAAAAGCTAAGAACACATTTCCTTGTGTCAAAACACGCGCAATAGGTGCCCCATAGGCTACTGAAAAGTTGGGCGCGACTGCACAGTATGACGGAGAGGTATTCTAAAAATAACTTACGGGGTTGCATGATCTCCTAGCAGGGCGAGGGATGACACGGACGACCAGTCAGCGAGTGGGGAGGAAACTACGGCAGGGGCTTACACATGCTCATCATGCGTCACGAAAAGCGGCGCTGGACGTGTTTGGGGGCAATGTCTCAGTGCTATTGGACGACGACGAGACTAGAGTTCTTAGGGGATTTATTTTTTCAAAGCTCGTTTGAATCGGATCCGGTTAATACAGATGAAATCCGCCAACCATTTCTCGTTTTATCTAGATAGATTAATTTCTGAATATCTGCCATCTTGATATCGATACTGATATCTGAATAGCAGTATCGATATCTAGATTCAGGTCAATCCGATCCGGATCACTTGAAAACTTAGCCGCATTTACTCTTGCCAATCCATTGCATTATTTCAGATTCAACAAAATGGTTATGGGAATTGCGTTATGCATTAACCCTTGCCATCATTCACCGTTTTTCATAACGTGAATTGACAGGGAGGGGCGGGGTTGATACGACGCCCTGGCGTCTCCAAACTAAGACAGAAAGAGCTTAGCGAAAAATATAAGTGCAATGGCCTCGGCAAGATCTTATGACTGGTAATGATGAGCATGTGTGTAGGTAAAAAATGACCCCATGATGTCAGGTCAAAGGTCAAATTTGCCCAAAAATTAAACTTTTCAGCTTTACAACCTCATACACGCTGGGTCATGCCTCATAGCGACACAAAACCTAAACAGATGTGTTTCTAGTATAATGGCACGTAGAAGATATATTCATGATTTATGGCTCCGCTTATGCAACAACGTCGGCCTGCTGTGCGCGTTCCGCGGCATCGTCAGTTACCGCCCACCACCCACGCCGGCCATAGATCGCCGTGCAATTTCCCCCCCCCCCCAAAAAAACCGCCGCTGCAGCATATTCAGAAATGCCAAGGACACATTTTTTGTATAAGGGCGCGTACAATACGTATCCCATAAGCCGATTAAAATTTGGGTGCGATTGCAGAACATGGCGGCGGGATATCCTAAAAAAATCCGAGGTGGTGGTGGCATTGCCCCCATCATTAACGTCAATAACACTTGCCCGATCAGGGCAAGTGTTAACATAAAACATTTTCATCATTGATTGATTTCCACAAAGCAGCTAGATGAAATCTGCAACGGGGAATGCTTACTTTGATAATTACGTAAGTTAAGTGCTCATGCTAGTAACATTATTCGCAGAGATACTACAATAGTAACAAGCCTTTTTCCTCGGAAAAAACAGGAGAATGGAGATATGGATGTGCTAGTATTTTGGCCATATGACTTCATCGAAACGAATAGCAGAAGTGAATTTTGTTTATATTTCACGTCTGCTATCCGTTTCGATAAAGGCATGTTGCCGAAATAGCAGCGTATCCATATTTACATTGCACTGGGTTTTCCCCGAGGAATAAGGTTATTGCTATTTATCTATCTGATTTTATTAATCAGGTGTGTTATCTGTTCGGACGTTGCAAGATCAATGTACATAAGCAAGTTCCAAGGTACTATGAACCCTTAGCATGCGAACGTTCATTCACATGTTAACACTTTTTAAGATTTAATTCGAACCTTTTGAATGAAGGGGTTTTCGAGATCAGGGCCCACGCTAAGCAAGGCTCCCTGTGCAAGCCCTGACCCCTCCCATCAGATCGTTTCATCGCAGGTCATCGGCAGAATTTTTTGAAGAACGCTTGCTACTTGGCAAGGAGAAACAGCAAGCGCCGAAAGCGACTCGATCCACCCTCCTAAGAGTGAGTGGATCGGAAAGCAGGTGCTTCAAACAACTAAGCCATCGGGGCGGATGTGGGCCTGGGTATAACGTACGACAAATGCCACCAAACATTTTCAGTGAGCTTGCTCAGTAAAAGCAGCATCCTTGAGTTCGCTCTAGTATTAAGCTGACTTTCCATGAATTTATTCTATTCGTTTCAGACAAGAGCGTGGATTACGAAATTTTATGCCACACCTTTCAACAACACTAGTTTTTCCCACATTCAGTTGTATTGTGACCCTCCAAAACTAAATAGGTCTGCTGCAAAGATCCGAAATAACGTCCATGCATCTGCTTTTCGCCCACGGAATACATGCTCTGGCCCCAAACAGCCTGAACCATTCACGAAAAGATAAGATAATTAGTGAGATCGCGAGGCCCCCGACTGCAGATCGACCACTTTCCTTACGTTGAAATATTCCTAACTGATTGGCGCCCTCCACTCTACTCTGCAGTATGACTGTTTATTCTGTCGCGCTTTGCCGCGAAGAACTGCGCCGTTCTCACGGACACGTGGCCTGATAGCACATGTCCAGCTGGCAGAGTGGGTTATATTCATTATAGCACCCCCTGTCTTGCCAGCCACCCTCCTTGTCCGCTAACCCCACGCAGAACCCCGCTTCCTTTCGGTCTGGCTCGTTATCTCCCCACCAGTGTCCGGGGTTGAACGCGTCGCAACCGTCATCTCCCGCATACTCGTCCTCCGTGTCGGTTTCTGTGACCCCCAGCCACGCCATATCGTCAACAGCCAGGTCCAGGGCGCACTGGTTCTCGGCTCCAGTGCGAGGCACGGCCAGGCGAGCTCCCAGCTGGCGGCAGCGGGCCGTCGCCTCCTCTTGGGGGAGCTGGACGTCGATCAGAGCTAGACAGCGGCCAGCGCACCTCTGGAATCCGGCTGGACAGCCGCACCGGTCAGACGGCGACCCTGCAACCACAGCTGACGTCACACGGCTGGCGCTGCAGTCACCAGAAGGACTCATTAGCGCAGGGGTCGTAGGGCGGACTCACTGGTGCAGGGGTCACAGGGCAGGTTTACTGGTACAAAGGTCAGAAGGCGAACTCACCTGCGTAGAGGTCACGGAGCACACCTACTGACGACGTCGGAGTGTGGTGCGGTTTTCTCTTTAGCGTGAAGTGCCGGGCGCAATGCTCGTCATAGGATTTTTTGTGACTCCTTAAACGCCTGGAATGGGGTGACGTGTGCCCTCGTATGCGTTCTGAGGTATGCCCTGATAATAGTATTCAACATGAGGCTACCAGTGTACTGACACTGGTAGCCTCATTACCACTACTACCCAGATTACATCATGATGTTCTGGAGGATGCGTGGAGCTGACGCCACAGTGTGCCGACAGTTCACACCCTCTGGCATTATCATATTTTCTTGATGATGTCTTTTGTAACAAGAGAAACAATCAGTATACACCCCTAATCGTGAACCACTGCTCCTAAGTGAAAGGTCTCAAATGTTTCTGCTGCAATGTGCACGATAGAGACAAAAGTATGGCATAACATAAAAAGGCGCGCAACCAATAAAACGTGTATGGATGTTTAACGTTCATAAACATATCTATGCATTCGCAATTATAGATGCCCTATTATTTGACGCTATACACAACGACTGTCAATGCCTGCGTTCCTTTCATCCCGATGCTTGGCGCGTATCATCAAAACCTTTCGGCACCGGGGCCTGTGTTTCGGGCGGCCATTACCAGTGCCGCTTTTTGGGCGCTTGGACGTGAGAACCTGAACGTACGACATGTCCACGCAATGTTCGTGTTGTCTGATGTTCGCGGTGTCCTGATGTTCGTGGTGGGACATTTTTGGCTCAACAGTTGATAGGCATCATCCTAACCCACAGAACAGTAACTGACAAGCAGTAGCGGACTGTTGGGCGACGCATAAACAAGAGGTAGCGAACTGCTGGGTGACGCAGACAACAGGCGGCGAATTGCTGGGTGACGCATAGACAACAGGCAGCGAACCGCTGGGTGATGCGTGCATCTGTGATTCCTAGATATAGGACACGGCTTTTTTACTCTTGGCAACGCAGGTATTTTTGGCGGAAGATGGCGAGGAAGCTTGTCCGTTGGGTTGCAGCGATGTGCTTTGAAACAATTATTGAGCTAGGACATAGTTTATGTGAAATTGTAATATCTAAGCCAGATTGTTTTATTAGCTGTCCGGATAATCGAGATAGGAGAATAAGGCCTCTAGCTTTTTTGACATAACTGGTAGAAATTTATCATGTTAAGGTAACGGCCTTCAATATACCAGGAGGTACAAAAGAAAATCTTCCACGGTTTCTCAGCAAAATTTTATTCATTTTGGGGATCTGCCTCTGCTCACCTGCCCAACACAGAGTCATACTGAAGAGACTGGGGGGCATGCTGCCTACCAAGCTTCCCCCAGGTGGTATCGCTTTCACCAAGGACGTAATATATCATTGCGGCAACATTTCCCATGAAAGAAGGCATAGACTCCGTAATGAGTCCAATCGAGGAAAACCTGAGCAGTATGGGTCTGAGTGGGATAAGCACATTTGATTGCGCCAAATTACGAACCCACATAGTTTTGATAACCTGGTGCGTCTCGGAAACTTGAAGTAGGAACAAAAGACAGGATTGCCAACGGTAGCAACAGCCTTTATGTACCGTTCTGAGTCATGTTTTGCCAACGGTGGCGACAGCCTTTATGTACCGTCCTGAGTCATGCGTCCTTGCCAAATGCGGTCTAACACCAAAGTTATACTGACGTCACATGGACAACGGTTTCTGCACCTGGCTGGGTTGAGCCAAGTGCTAGACTTCTTTGCGAAAGCTAATCAACTCCTCTCCGCCATTCCTCGCACGCTGAAAGACGAACAACGCTCGTCGATTCCATTCCCCCACACCATTTTGGAATTTAGCCCGCTTAAAGCTATACCTCATAACACTACTCTAATCGCTGGCCGCTCGTATCGTGTTAAATTACCATTCGTTGCACCTGACAACCACTAACAAGTTGTCTTGTGAGCATAGTCTTACTAGAATAGCTCTGCTGTTCCGTGAGAATAAATGCCCAGAACACAACGTGAGGTCTGACGCTTGTGCTGTACGTTGGCGATTTAACGCTACAACAGGCTTGCGAAGTAACGGTAAAAAGGTAAAGTAAACAAATTTTGACAACGTGAAACCTCATTTCATAGGCCAAGGGCGGTGTAAACAAGTCAAGCCATGATAATTTTCAACTCGGGCGTAATAAAAAACTAACGAAACAAGGCACTCAAACCTGCCGATAACAAAGAATGGACGATGCAGCAACTGGAGGATGACATTTTACCCCCACTTTGCAGCGCATCGCCGCCCTTTTCATGTCAGTTTCTGTACGGATCCTAAAATGTGCTGTCCGGTGACAACATTCCCACAAACTCTTACCTGGGCATCTTGAGAGGATCCAGCGCTGAGCGTCAGGTGTCACGTGATCCGTGTCCGCTCCCAGCGGCAGGCAGATCTTCTGGCTGCTGAAAAGTTGGCACGTGCCGTCGTGGAAAGTGAAGCCTCCGCAGAGCTGCATCTCCGTCGCCAAGCATCGAGCAGCGCAAACAATCCGTGTGCCCGTTGGGACAGTCTCACTAGGAGCGAAGGGAAATGTGCCGCCGACGCGACGGAAAGGAGCCTGTTCCATGCCAGATACACTGGCAACGCCCGCTGTCGTCTGCAGGAGAACTGAAAGCAGTAGCGTCTTCATGGTTCGCGCTTTGGCCCAGGCGGGATCTTCCTGTGCTGACCAAGGATATGGGTGTTCTGAACAAACCTCAGCCTTACATCCAAGCCCGCTCAACTGTGTTTTGCGCTAAGGCACCGTCTCCATGGTGGAGGTCATTTGCATGGAGCAAACAGCCTTTGTAAACAGGGCTTACGATGAATACCAGCGTCCTGGTCAGTAACGGGGACCGGTGGCACGTGCCGTTGCAGAGTCCCAGCACGCAGCTGGCCCGTCAAATTACTGTTTTCTGCTATCGCCGGCCTCCGAAAATCATGCTCCGTACAAACCAAGAATGAGATTGGGAGCGTCCTGGCAAACTATGACGGGTGCAAGCCGACACAATGTGGCCGTCGGTGCCGTCTAAAGGGCGCCTGGCGCGCCTGTTACGAAAGGGCTGGAGATGGCGAAGCAGCAGCTACAAACACATCCATGTGCGACCACAACATCAGCACTACGAACGGCAGAAAGCTGGCATCCGGGAGGCTGCTTTCCATCGTCGCGTCTGGTGGTTCTGCGAGAACCGACAGACAGCTGCCGGCCGTCCCCGCGGCACGCACGCCGCTGGGTCTCACTTCAACTAACCTGAACATGTCCCAGCATCCTCCTCAGTCCTCTCGATCAGCGTCATCAGCTGTGCTCCGTGCTCAGCTGTGCTCCGGGCTCAGCTGTGCTCCGGGCTCATCTGTACTCCACGATCGGCTGTGCTCCAGGCTCAGCTGTGCTCCGGGCTCATCTGTACTCCACGATCGGCTGTGCTCCAGGCTCAGCTGTGTTCCGGGCTCAGCTGTTCTCCGGGCGCCGAACCCCCGATAGCGCCCATCACATCAAGCCCCGTACCTTTGAGGCCGAGGAGCATCGTCATCAGGCCGCTTCGTGCCAAACCTCACTAAAGGCCACTCGAGGACCGCCTCATGACTCAGCGGTGTTATACGGAAAGCTCGCCAAGCTTATAGCGGTCTGAATGCTGCTGTCGACGCCCACTGATCGGAGTGATGCGTTGTCTACTGATCAGAATGACGCGATGTCCACCGATCAGAGTGATGCGTTATCTACTGATGGGAATGACGCGATGTCCACCGATTAGAGTGATGCGATGTCCACCGCTCAGAATGACGCAATGTCCACCGATCAGAGTGATGCGATGTCCACTGATCAGAATGACACAACGTCCGCCGATTAGAGTGATGCAATGTCCACTGATCAGTGATGCGATGTTTACCGATCAGAGTGATGTGATGTCCACTGATCAGAGTGATACGATGTCCACTGATCATAGCGATGTGATGTTCACTGATAAGTGATGCGATGCCTACTGACCAGAATGACGCAATGTCCACCGATCAGAGTGACGCGATGTCCACTGATCAGAGTGATGTGATGTCCACTGATCAGTGATGCGATATCCACTGATCAGAGTGACGCGATGTTCACCGATCAGAGTGATGCAATGTCTACCGATCACAGTGATGCGATGTCCACTGATCACAGTGACGCTATTTTTACTGATTAGAGTGATGCGATGTTCACAGAGATCATAGTAATGTGATGTCCACTGCTCAGAGTGATGCGATGTTCACAGATCATAGTAATGCGATGTCCACTGATCAGAGTGATGCGATGGTACCCAGGCTGTCCATGGTTACGTGGCAACCCAGAAGCAGCGACGGCGACTGAGGACAGGGACGCAGCCGGGAGGAAAGGGACGGAGGACATGAAACGCGCGGATCAGGCATCTGAGCATAACTGCAGCAAAGCAAAAGGCCTCACCCTCGGCGCTAAACGGTAGGGCCTGTCTTATTCGCTGACGACCGACAGTTATCACCTCTGGAGCCATGTCAAGGTCATGAAGTTCGAGACGCCCGCCCGGTGGAGCGTTCTTAGACGTCGACGACGTCGCCGACCATGCCAACGCATTTAGCGAGCTGTTCGGCTCGCACGCAGCACCATGATCGCCCAAGACGGTGGCATCCCAACGGTGCCAGTCCGTTCCGACGCTGCGCGTCTGTCCTGACGCTGTCTCCGGTTTTACTCCCCCAACTGTGGAGCGCTGAATAGACGATATACCGGACTACAAGCTGGTGGAAGGAAATGACGCATCTTCTTCATTCGATTGGACCATGACTGAAATGTTTCGCATGGCATGAAAGATCGCGCGCGTTACTCAAGTGCAAAAGGCTGGGAGCCGAGATGGTGTGAAAAGCATTCGTTTCGTTTCAGTGCTGTCATTTGTGTCAAAAGTTGCTGGCAAACTTTCAACACGTGCTCTTTTTGCTAAGTACAGACGTGCTTTCATTCTTTCCAGTACGCGCACCGGCCCAGCCACAGCACTATGATACCAGACTCGATGCTGTTAATGTTTTCTCAGACTATCAGAAGAGGTCGTATCATACCGTTGAGGGCGATTGACCTGAACTAAGCTTTCGACTGCGTCAATCACGTCGTCCATTTGAAAGAATACAGGTACCACGTCCCTCTTAAGTCACGATAAAGGGCCCAATTAAAGGGTCCGAATGACTGACTGGAGGTCGCTTTACGCCGCCGGAGGTCGACTTCAAAGCCATGAGCGGGAAACGTTATGTGCCTCCTAATGTTCCACCCACGGAACCCCCTGCCCGGGAAAGCAAGCGGTCATCGTGGTATTTTTTTTTTTTTTAACGAGTGGATTAAAACAGGTCCGAGAAGTTGTGCTGTAATCATCAAGACATGTCAAGCCGGAGAACATTCATCTGTTTAGGAATCGATTCGACAAAACTTGGGTGAAAGAGTTTGAAGGAGGCACGCTCACGATATTTCGCAGCAGGCTCTTTTACCTGGGATGAGCCCTCTCCCTGATCCACCGTTTTTCAATGGCGGACTGAGAAGGAGGGGCTCAATGCATCCCTGTGATGTTTCCAAACAAGAAAGGTAGAGGTTATTGGAAAACCTAGTAGATTGGTCTCAGCGATATCTCGCGATTGGTGCCAGTTTCATGCCGTTACGTTAGTAGTTGACCTACTATTCCAGGCGGTCAAAGGTCAAATTTTCCAGAACATTGCGCTCTTCGGATGTGCAACATACATGCGAGAGCACGTGTCGTGGCGACATCAGTTTAAAGAAAGGCATGTTTCTTGTTTGGTTCCGAGTACATTGGTGTATATTTTTAGGTGTTCTAAGCATAAATTAAGGATACATGTCTCTCCTCACGTAACAGTGTCGTCCCGCCGCACGTGATCCGCGGCATCGTCAGTTGCCGCCCGCCTGCTCAGGCCATGGATCGCCGTACACTGTAAAGAAAACCGCCGCTGCTCCGAAATCAGAAAAGCCGGAACTTTTAAAAATTTGGGCGCGGTTGCACAAAATGCCAAAGGGGACTTCTCATTAAGCCTAAGGGGGGGGGGGGGGCGACGAGTCCTCTTCCCAACCCCCCATCCCCGGTGATGAGGGCGGGGGTAAAGGGCCTCATCGAATCACGCAGCTTTGGAATCCCCGACTAACACCAGGTGGAAGGCGATGGGCGCGCGAGAGTATCCAGGCGTCGGGAAACACTAGCTCAGAAAGCCTTTAAAATCAGTTGGTCAAAAGTTCGACTCAGCCGTATGTCGCCCGTGCGTTTGTGAGATTGATCCTCTGAACGGATAAGCACATGTGGAAGAAGCCACATCAGAGATAAAGGGATAAATATGCAAAGCCCAGCTCATCTTTTGCAGTGTAATGCTACTAAGTTATCAGATGTGCACTTGTGTGCTAGAACTTGACTTACATATATTCAATATCTTGGCACACTGTCACTGAGGGTAGTCTTGCGCACATCTTAACATGGTGGCTGCATGTTGAGTTTACGTGGGTGTCAGGCTTAATGGCGTGCGTGTCACGTCATGTAATGTCACATCATGCCATGCTGAAGTGGTTGCCAAATTAGATTTTTTTCGCAGGAAAACTCAAAGAATTGAATGCTGCCTTACACTGGTAGCATGTATCGGCAGTTAGCATATAGTTAAACATATTCTATAGGGAGCTTCGAGCCAGGGTCAGCGTACCATACATGCCAACAAAATGGTTCAGAATGTTTTTTTTAGTCCAGTCAGATCGGATTCAGATTTCAGTCAGTCGGATCAGATTCCTCTGGTTTCACACAAAGGGAGATATATTGACACATACTCCCACTGAAAATTGCAGCAATGCACAAAATTCAATGCCTTCTGAGAAGATAACACGACCACATCACTGCTTGTGTCACAGGTGTGCATTCCCGTTCTCGGACGCACTAACTGAGGAAATAACCTTAGCCTAACCTGCTACAGTGCTGGGTAAATTAACATTATAATCCACGCACATGGCTGCGCGCTGCGGTTGGTGCTATCACAAGTGCAAAACAGCAGCGTATTTTTAACGACCATTACCAGAGTACCATTCGATGTCAGGTCCTCGATTTCGCATTTGCCTGCACCGAAAAAATGAAAGTATATGTGTATGGGTGTAGCTACCCATTGCACAGTTGGTTAAACAGGTATTGGAACAGATTATGACTAATAAATACTGTTGTCAGCTGAGGTGTGTCCAACAATTCTCACCGGGCGCAATTTTACCTTTGATGTCAACGTGCCCTAAAATCCTAAATCATCATCAACATCATCAACATTTTCCACGTTTCAGCAACAGCTTCAGCAACATCATTAACAGCTTCAACAACAGCTTCCACGTCGCGGTAAGCATGATGAGGTAGATATTAAAACACGTTAGCAGATGTTGCAGCTGTTCGTGGTGTATTCACATTGTATAACGTCTCATGCGTCATGAGAGCATGCACTTTGGGTGCTTCTATGCTTCCAAAACGAAGGCGCGAGCTAGGTATATGGTGCCTATCACGTCCACCATTTTGGACAACTCGCATGCATGTTCGTCAATGGCTATGGTCGCCGGTGATCCTCAAGGTACCCCGAAAGCTCACCATATTTTCATGTGAAGCATGAATGGAAGGCTTTTGGAATGACAATGCCACACTTCCACAGTGCTGGCTTTATTCATTAAGTGTTCTGGCGAGTCCAGAGGTTGCAAGGCATCTCCATAACGAAAACTCCATTCTTCATGTACAATTTGTGCATGTATTGCGCAGCTTGCAGTGGGGATATATGATGCACTATCACTGGGTACTTAACGTCAAAATGTTCTGGATCTGACAATGGTTCACGTGTAACAGCCAACTACGCAGCTTGAGAAATTGTCTTTAACACCGGTTGTGAAGCATAGTTTGTATTCAAGTCTACGTGTTCTGTCTGCCCAGACCAGACACGAGCGCTACGAGACGGCAACTGTATTAACCCGCGAAGCGAGCGGGGCGGCGCCGACCCCGGCGGGCGGCGCCCCAGGCAGTACACACCGCCAGTCGGGGCAGCGCGTACCAAAGCGCAGCAGCACTGGCGGCGCGAGCAGGGGCGGCCCCAGGCGCACGCCAGTAACATCATGATACAGTTTGCTCCATCTTAAAACAAATGTTAAAGTACATGATAATATGTTTCGTGGATTTAAACACCGAATGGCCAATGAGGTGGCAGTATTCGTGTGACATATCTATTGCGTCATGCATGCCTCGGTGACCTTGAAATAGTATGCACAAAGTATTCAGTGTATTCTTGCGAACATCAAGCTCAGGAACTAGAGTGCCTTAAGTCTTAACAAGGGCATAACTGTAAAACTGTACTAAAGGAGCTTTAAGATGCTTATCGTAGTTCATAACCCTACGCAAATGTGGAAAACGCCTTTTAATTTGGGTCCGGTGTTAAAAAGAGCATACCACACTTGCATGGAGCTTTCAACTGAAATAGCCAGCTAGAGAGTTATTCGTTGCAGTTCACAACCCTTCCAATCTCAAGACCTAAATACCTTTAGTTTCGGGGCTACACGCCTGCCAAATTGGGCAGAATTTATCCTGCTGACTATTTCAAGACTACCCAGGCATCCATGGCGTCATAATGATGTCATTTAAATCATGCCATAGCATTGGTCATGCGCCGTCAAGGCCAATTCAATTGTAAGCATCGAGTCATTCGTATCTGGTGTTCATGTGCACGATTTCCAGGTATAACGGTTCCCATTCGGTTCTCAATCATTGCTGTCAGTGGTACAATGACGCAATCAATAACGCGCTGAGGAGCATATTTACTAAAAAGAGAAATTTCATTGTCCAGAGCAGTATTTCTCATTTAAAAATATATCATCGGTTCTAAGTGAGCTTATTTAATCATATCTGAAGCTTGCTTCAACACCTTTAAATGTGCAACATCCCGTTCAAGCTTACTTGCTTTGCATTTCACTGGTATTATGAAAGAACAGGAAGTATGTTGTGCCTTGCCTTTCAACAATAAACGCCAAGTTATCACACACTGAATGGAAATGGAATGCATGCTCAGCTCTTGGTGGTTTGAACTGTACATGAAAACGTGAGAGAGTTCGTAAGATTGCAGGGCCTTCGCAAAATTTGACAGAGCAGCCAGTTGGCTGACGCTAAAGGATTTCTAACTGAGCGGCGCTCTCCCTTCCCCTTCGCTGCAGCGGCATCCTCCTTTCCACTCCGCTGCAGCGGCGCCCTCCCCTTCACTCCGCTGTAGCAGCGCCCTCCCCTCTACTCCGCTATAGCAGCGCCCTCCCTTCCACCCCCGCGGCAGCGACGCCCCTCCCTTCCACTCCGCTGCAGCGGCGCCCCTCCCTTTTACTCCGCTGTAGCGGCGTCATCCCTTTCACTCCGCTGTAGCAGCGCCCTCCCTTCTACTCCGCTGTAGCAGCGCCCTCCCTTCCACCCCGCGACAGCGACGCCCTCCCTTCCACTCCCGCTGCAGCGGCGCCCTGCCTTTCACTTCGCTCTAGCAGCGTCCTCCCTTCTACCCCGCGGCAGTGGCGCCCTTCCCCCCCACTTTGCTGTATCACTGTGCATTCGGGTGCGCACCCGCTGTGAGGAGCTGCGCCGTTCTCGCGGACACGTGTTCTGATAGCACATGTCCAGCAGACAGAGTTTATCGCACTCGTCCGAGCACTGTCTTACCGCGAAGAACTGCGCCGTTCTCACGGACACGTGGCCTGATAGCACATGTCCAGCTGGCAAGTGGGTTATATTCATTATGGGCACCCCCCTGTCTTGCCAGCCACCCTCCTTGTCCGCTAACCCCACGCAGTACCCCACTTCCTTTCCATCTGGCTCGTTATCTCCCCACCAGTCTCCGGGGTTGAACGCGTCGCAAACCGTCATCTCCCGCATACCTCGTCCTCCGTGTCGGTTTCTGTGACCCCCAGCCACGCCATATCGTCAACAGCCAGGTCCAGGGCGCACTGGTTCTCGGCTCCAGTGCGAGGCACGGCCAGGCGAGCTCCCAGCTGGCGGCAGCGGGCCGTCGCCTCCTCTTGGGGGAGCTGGACGTCGATCAGAGCTAGACAGCGGCCAGCGCACCTTCTGGAATCCCGGCTGGACAGCCGCACCGGTCAGACGGCGACCCTGCAACACAGCTGAACGTCACACGGCTGGCGCGGTGGTCACCAGAAGGACTCACTAGCGCAGGGGTCGTAGGGCGGGCTCAGTGGTACAGGGGTCACAGGGCGGACTCACGGTGCGTTGGTCACAGGGCGGACTCACTGGTGCAGGGGTCACAGGGCGGGAACTCACTGGTGCAGGGGTCACAGGGCGACTCAACTGGTGAAGGGGTCACAGGGCGGACTCACTGGTGCAGGGGTCAACAGGCGGACTCACTGGTGCAGGGGTGTCCCCCCACAAGGGCGGACTCACGGGTGCAGGGGTCACAGGGCGGACTCAGCTGGTGTCAGGGTCAACAGGCGGACTCACTGGTGCAGGGGTCAACAGGGCGGACTCACTGGGGCAGGGGTCACAGGAGGGAGCTCACTTGGTGGGGCAGGGTCACAGGGCGGAAGCACTGGTGCAGGGGTCACAGGGTGGACTCACTGGTGCAGGGGTCACAGGGCGGACTCAATGTGTGCAGGGGTCACAAGGGCGGACTCACTGTGCAGGGGTCACAGGGCTGACTCAGTGGTGCAGGGGTCACAGGCGGACTCACTGGTGCAGGGGTCACAGGGCGGACTCACTGGCGCAGGGGTCGTAGGGCGGGGCTCACTGGTGCGGGGTCACAGGGGGGACTCACTGGTGCAGGGGTCACAGGCGTAAGACTCCTGGCAATGTCGGACTGTGGGGCTGTTTATGTTTGTGCGTTAGTTTCCCAACCACCCTGACGTGGTCCGGCGGCCAGTTCTTATTCCTGCCAGCACCGTCACAGGGATGCCACATGCTCCAAGCCATAGCCTTCGACGGATTGGTGATGACACCACCTGATATATATATATATATATATATATATATATATATATATATATGTATGTATGTATGTATGTAATATATTATATATATTTCATATATATATATATATATATATATATACATATATAGGCAGGGGAGTAATTTAGAAGTGGCCGCGGACTGCTGTCTAGTACTCTCGATTACCTTTTGACGAGGCAAGACGCTTTTGATGAGGTAAGGTGTTTTTGATGAAGTGAGGTGCTTTCATCGAGGTAAAGCGCTTTTAACGAAAGTAAGGTGCTTTGATGAGGTAAGACACTTTTAAGGAGGTAAAGCCTTTTTGACGGGGGTAGAGCGCTCTTGACGAGGGTAAGGCGCTTATGACAAAGTAAGGCGCTTATGACAAAGTAAGGCGCATTTGCTGAGGTAAGACACCTTTAACGAGGGGTAAGCGCTTTGACGAGTTAAGGCGCTTTTAAGTAGTAACACCTTGAGGCCGTGGTCCTCAAGCCTAAATGTTGCCATAAATTCCCTTCAGATAGCTCTCACCGGTTTTTCCAGGTCATTGTTGCCTTTGCTCTCTCGTACCTTAACAAATTTGATAAACTGCCAAAAACAGTTTTGAAATCCCCTGTAAACCTCTGAAGGCAACGCCATAGCACAGCAATTTGGCACAGGGTTTGGGACATAAACTTGAGTTTTATGTCCACAAATTGCACACTGGATAAATATTTAAAATTTTACGCTGCCGTCGTGATCATTTTGTCGTGGTTTCAGATATACTACTTCGGAACTTGATTCTTCGATCGAGGTGCTCCGACCGGTGAAGTCAAAAGCACTTCACATGACCTTCACATGACCTTCACATGCACTTCAAAAGCACAAAAGCACTTCACATGACCTGAGACCTAATCAGTCACGTGACCACGGTCAAATGTCGTCTTGTTGTCGCACGCAACCAAGAGGCTTAGTGTTTGCTGCCGGAAGGGCTAAGTCCAAAATTAGTATTTGGAAGGAACAGTGAGTTCATAAGTATTCTCATAGGCGCTGAATGGTGCCAATAAGCCGCAGGTAACAAAGAGTGCATGTCTAACCAGCCAAAATGAATCCTGCATTAGCCATATCTAAAGTTCACCACAAGTTCCTATTCGTTTTTACGTAGCTATGCTGCTAATCACGACTTAAATATAGACTTGTGGCGTTTAGTAAGCCAATTTCAGGCGCTCAGCACAATTGCCGTAGTTCCCCCAATCGGTCGCTTAAGTTCCGTCGACAAAATCGTCCACCAGTTTCGGAAGTCCCGTCGTGTTTTTCGTCCTTCGCATGTCGTCGAGCAGTATCGTTCAGCCCATTTTTGGTCATGTGCTGATGATTAAACGTGAGCTCCGTGCATGTCAAGCGATTATACCTGTTTCAGTCTGAAATAGCGTCAGTAGTTGTGCCGTCTTCTACATAGTTCCAAGTTCTAAAGGCGACACGATCCAGTAGAGTGGGTGTATCTTTGTCACGGTAGGTATCGCTATTCTGGGCGCCTTTTGCTGCTGTATTGCATGGCGTTGCACGGTCTGTAAGCTATCTTGGTGTTGTTCATGAGGCCGAAATGTTGACTGCTTACTTTTTCCTATTCAACTTACATTCAAACAACAAAACAAACCTTATCGACAACGGACCGTTCCTGAAGCTGGTGCATGTTAAGCAATATCATTAATTTTTAAACACATTTATCAGCATCGAGCAGTGCGCTGCTTTTGTATGTCTTTTTGCCACAATTCTTTACGTTTTTGTATTGCCATCTGTTAGCCACATTACTTTCACAGAGTGTTCCGTTTTTCGCAATACACGAAATGTTTGCGAAGGTAATAAGGCCTAGCCTGTTCAAATGCGCGTTTTTAATAAGGCAACAACTCCATGTGATTCATCCCCATTAAAACAAAAGCTAAAAGCACAAAAGCACATCAATATACTTTCAAGTGTGCATCAGGCATGCCTGTCTAAGCTTCATGCTACTTAATTGCGTTACTCATTTAATATTACTATGCCTGAGAGGCTCTATAATTTTTGGTGCCAAAATTAAATGGAGGTTTCATCAGCTCCGTATCAGTTCGAGTTTTGGGAAACGACGAACCCGGAAGAATAAAGAGCTCGGTGCAGTGCTTTTTGTTCTAAGGAAACGAGCAGACGATTGATGCTTGCTCCTGAACCTTGTGACATACTTCGAGCGATATTACTATTTTGCACGACCCTTTGATCTTAGCCTTGGAATTTTGTCATAAGCAAAGCTCTTTCAGCACAGGATTCTTGGAAGCTCAGTTCACCGATGGCGGAGAAATATTTCAACGCAGTTGGTTTTGTACGCAGCTCGAGCTGTTGACGACTACAACACCTGCGGATTATAGCTCGAGCTGTTGTCGACTACACCTGCTGATTGTAGCTCGAGCTGTTGTCGACTACACCTGCTGATTATAGCTCGAGCTGTTGTCGACTACACCTGCTGATTATAGCTCGAGCTGTTGTCGACTACGACACCTGCTGATTATGGTCTGCTCGGGCAGAATTCTGGCAGAATTCTGGCACAATTCGGGCAGAACTCGAGCAGTCAAGCTCACTGCCCACATAACCCCGAGGCGCTTCTTCTGAGTCCTGATTGTTTTGTACACACGTGTGTGTCAGTTTTTATTGGAGCGATTCGAATAAATGCATATTGACGTAGCCATGCGAATATTGGTTGAACTGCAACATCCTCTACAATGTGCGAAAAGCACAAGTACGATTTCTCGGCTCCAAAACTAGTAAACTTTTACTAGCCTGTTAACTTTCACTCGCTGCTGTGCCTACTAGGAATAGTTTTAAGACCCTGCAGGGTGATGCAAGAGGGGAGGTAGGACGAAGAAACAGTGGTGGTGAGGCAGGGCAACTGTAAGGGACTCTGGAGTGAGACATTTAAATATGGTGCTATGTGAGGGCAGGAACGGAAGGGAATGTTTCACACAGATCGCGGAATCCCGTAACAGGGAGCACCTTCTTGGGATAGCCCACAGGATTCGAAATATCTGGGTACAATGTATTTACTTCGCATGGAAAAACGAAAAAGGAGGTAGAACAACAGTCTTTGCAAAACAGAGTATAAAATGTGCATTTGTAGACAGCATGAATAAAAGCGATAGTGTAGAATCCCCTTGGCTTTTTTTTGATGATGCAGAATGACAACACATTGCGTATTGCAGCTTTCTATAAGTTTCCAACTAGTTGTCAGAATGTGAACGCAGATAAATGTGATGAAATAAATGAATATGACATAAGGCAGTGTTGTAGATTTGACGGTGACCGAGGGTATGGTGAGGGATACCTTGAAGAAAATCAAGATTGATAAGTCGGCCGGACCTGACCATATCTATAGTAGAGTGCTGAGAAAATGTGCTAGTGCTTTAGCTTCTCCTCTTACGCTAATATTTCATATTTCAAAACTGTAAAAGGAATAGATCAGATAGATCTCCAAAGAAGCATTTGAAATTAGACCGAGACTTAGAGGAGACCAGCTTTGTTCAGCAAAAGGCAGAAGTAGAGCTATGGAGAGGTAGATGTCATTAAGTCAACGGGTACTGAATCACTGGAATGAGCTGCCAAGCAAGGTCGTAGGATGTTCCTTGCTAACAACATTTCAAAATCGTTAGGACAAGTTCTAACGGTCTAAGGATCTCATTTGTAGCTAAAGTAAGGCAGCTCAGATGGTAACATAAGTGTCAAGGATAGGTGCGAAACCTGGGGCAGGCCAACCACGATGGATCCTTGTGACTCTTTGTCGGCCTGATGTCCCTATGTCTTTCGCCTTGTCGACAACAAAGCATGTGCGATGCGGCAGCTGGATGATGGCGTTCATTACCCCTCTTAACGCCGCAACGCCCTCCCCCTTTCATGTCAGTTTCCATATAGATCCGAAAATGTGCTGTCCGGTGACAACATTCCCACAAACTCTTACCTGGGCATCTTGAGAGGATCCAGCGCTGAGCGTCAGGTGTCACGTGATCCGTGTCCGCTCCCGGCTGCAGGCAGATCTTCTGGGTGGTGAAGAGTTGGCACGTGCTGTCGTGGAAGGTGAAGCCTCCGCAGAGCTGCATCCCCGTCGCCAAGCATCGAGCAGCGCAAACGATCTGTGTGCCTGCTGAGACAGTCTCACTAGGAGCGAAGGGAAACGTGCCACCGACGCGACGGAAAGGAGCCTGTTCCATGCCAGATGCACTGGCAACGACCGCTGTCGTCTGCAGGAGAAATGAGAGCAGCAGCGTCTTCATGGCTTTAGCTTTGTTGTCTGCGGGAGCTCTCTGTGCTGACCTAGAACGCGAACGTGGTGAACAAGCCTCAGCTTACGTCCAAGCCCGCCCAGCCGTGTTTTGTGTTATGACACCGTCTCCATGGTGCAGCTCATTTGGCACGCGATACCATAAAAGCACACCCGTACAATCGTCCTGGAAGTGGATAGAAACGTCTGAGTCGGCCATTGCCCATTCCGACATGAGTCCCCAGTGATCGGAAGCGGTCTAGGCCGACACAGCGCGCTGGTGGCCGGCCAGCCACGACGCGCAGTGGTCCGGTCACGGGATCATGATGGTGATGATGATTATGGGGTCGCATGGCGCACCGACTACAGTGATTGTACGGAGCCCATAGCTTTTGTTTTCCTCAATAGCTGAATGAGGCAGTAGGAAGACTGGACTACGCCCTATATGCGACGTGGAATACGTCTTCAGCCCCCGCACGACCGGTCGGCAAAAACTTATTCGCTCGACCTAGGAGGGAGATCACGAGAGCCCACTCCCCTTCTAAACTCGAGAAGCATTAGTAGATCTAGCACTTAACAACAACACCGTCCGAAACCCCTCGCCAAACGGAGCTCAAGCACATGTTTTTGATTATATATGTAAACAAATAATCCAAAAAGATTGCACATGATGTTTTTATTGTACACATATATATATATATATATATATATATATTATATATATATATTTATCTCTCTCTCTCTCTCTCTCTCTCTTCTCTCTCTCTCTCTCTCTCTCTCTCCTCTCTCTCTCTCTCTCTCTCTCTCTCTCTCTCTCTCTCTCTCTCTCTCTTCTCTCTCTCTCTCTTCTCTCTCTCTTCTCTCTCTCTCTCTCTCTCTCCTCTTCTCTCTCTCTCTCTCTCTCTTCTCTCTCTCTCTTCTCTCTCTCTCTCTCTCTCTCTCTCTCTCTCTCTCTCTCTCTCTCTCTCTCTCTCTCTCTCTCTCTCTCTCTCTCTCTCTCTCTCTCTCTCTCTCTCTCTCTCTCTCTCTCTCTCTCTCTCTCTCTCTCTCTCTCTCTCTCTCTCTCTCTCTCTCTCTCTCTCTCTCTCTCTCTCTCTCTCTCTCCTCTCTCTCTCTCTCTCTCTCTCTCTCTCTCTCTCTCTCTCTATCTATCTATCTATCTATCATCTATGATAGTAGTATATATAGAAGATGGCTCCACGAACCACCCGCGGCGATCCGACATTGTTACATTAACGGGGCCATGCATCGTAAAGATATGCTCAAAACAGATAAAACTATACACCATTGCACTCAAATTTAAACTAGAATTTTCACAAAGAACATGTCTGGTTAAGTTTTGTGACGCTAAGAAGCATGCTCTCGTACATACGCCCGAGAAAACCCGAAGATTTTTGATTTTCCACACAATTTGACTTTTGACCTAACTTGAGAAGGTGGCTAATTAGCCTAGCAATATAAACTTAGCTCTCGCTCTACTACTAGCGACTAGTAGTGAGCAAGAGCTAAGTTTATGCTGCTAGCATAACTTCAAGTTAGTAAACTAGAGCTCGTTGAAACCAACCTACTGGCATATTTCTCATAGGTCTGCCTTTATTTGGAAACGGCACAGCGGTGATCGCATTGACCCCCTATCAGTCCGCGTCCTGAAAACGGCACAGGGGGGTGATCGCATCAACCCTCTTATCAGTCCGCGTTATGGAAAACGCAGAATTCAGGCGAGGTTCAAACATGATTCAAGATTCAGGGCCAGCCTAGCATGGAAATGACTCTTGATCACGTTTATTTTTTTGTTCAGTGCTCTTCTACACAACGTTTGTGGCTTGAATCGACACGTGCACTGATGACCGCCCACGGCCAAAATATCTGTAGGTTTTTTGCGGCCTAGTTCATTTTATTATGAGCATAATGTTATTCTTATTTTGCTCTACGCATCATCATGTTGCGCATCTAATAAGAGTTTTCTGATATTCGGTTGGTAAACAAGTGCAGTCTTGCGTCTTTTTAAGATTACTCTAGATAAAAGGCTCATCACGCAAATTTGATACATATCCACTGATACATATGAGGACACACTAGCTCAAATACATGGATCTTGAGACTGCAAGATAAGTACATTTATAGGGTGTCTAATAAGCGCACCCGTGTGTCCCATTTTTATTTTCACCCCGCCTCGTTTCGTTTCTTTTCATTGGGAATAAGCACTTTCAATGCAGGGGAAAATTTCATCTGAGGTGAGCAGGGGTCATGCAGGGTCATGCGGGGTCTGTTGTATTTGCGGCGACACCATATATATACAGCGTCGGGCTAGGTGCTCGGTCCTGGCAAAATGACCTCAGTAGTCGGCGCACCCTAAAACTCCAATCAACAACAAGCGCCGGGCCTGGCCGTGGCCACGGCCGCCGCGACCATCCGTGCTCCGGGCCCGGACCGCACTTTGGTCACGTGACGCAGCCCAGCGGCCTCGATCAGGTCACGCGGGCTCACAGGTCGGCAGAGGCGCACCCAGCCACGCTCGCGCTCGTCGGCAGAGGCGCACCCAGCCACGCTCGCGCAGGTCGGGCACGGACGCATCCTGGGGCTACTCACCAGCGCATGAAACGAGGTCAAACAAAATATTGCTTCTGGTACTGATATTTCAAGTGGGGCCCGAAATACCCATGCTGCGGTCAGCGGTGCATTCAACCCTCATGATTGTCACATCTATGTTGATTTTTTTAAAGCTTCGCTTTGAAATGCTGAAGAATATCTGAACACCATGGGCATTACTGGTTGAAACTGTAAGGGCCAAGAGTACTCTGTTATTTTGTTGATGCTTCTAAGATTCATCTGTTTTCCCGATTTTGGGGGCTTTATCATGTTAAACATTTGATTTTTTCCCACTCTTTCTTAATCGTCATTAATTTACGCTATATTTGTTGCTTATAAGTCATTCAGCATTGATATCTTATCATTCTAATGCTTGGGGATATAACTGAAGAACGGATTGATACGGGCTATTTAAACTTCGAGTGTCTTGGCTTACATCTTTGTTAAGAATTAGCCGACGTTCTTTTAAAGAATACATTTCTAAGATCGAAGTCCATGCCAAGGTGTGCTTGTCGCTGTGAACCATGCCCCCCCCCCCCCCTCATCATCCGATCGTGAAATTCCAGGCTAATGACAGAACTTGGTGGCGAAAAACGAACATGGAATGCATAGCACGGTCCGCCCTGCCCTTTGACGTCACCTGAGCTCTAGTGCGGTCACCGCCACCGGCCCCAGGCCACTTCAGTTAAAGGGAAACATCGAGCGTCTTAAGCGACTCGGATCCACACTGCCATGGTGGATGGATTGGAATGCGGCAACTGAGCTCAGCTCCCAAGCAAGTGAACTATCGGAATGGACTTAACTGTGCGCATGATATAAACAACTCAACTCCAAGTCGTGACAATCAGCTTCATGAAGCAGGTCGAGTCCAAGTATGCTAGATTTAAAACGGGTCGAGCATGGGGTCTTCCGGAAATACGACGTTCTGTAGTTATCCTGTTGTCTCCTTGGCAAAATCGCGTCTTGGCTTTCCGATAACATGTCGGGGTCATGACAGGTCTGTCGCCCAACTGAGCTTTGAGCTCTGGCTTTTGATGTGGTCGACTCTTATGCCATAATCTGCCTGTTTTAAAGACTTTTTATCCAACATCATCGCTTTCTCACTTACGGTTGGCATTTTAACCACAAATGTAGGCAAATACCTTGCATATGCATGTAGGCAACAAATATAGCCAAATGACGTAATTCAAACTGGAGGCCTGCATTTCAAAACCATGTGCCATCTTCCCGACATTTGTTGATTTTATTCGTCATTCACCTCAATAAATTCGATCATGCATTTTGAAGCGGCAACGTTGAAACAAAACTTGTGATAGGACAGTGGTCTCATTGACCCGACCTTGATGGCATTTGTGTCTGCAAGCGCTTTGACCGTCGCGGTTATTTGACGCCCATTTGACGTTGCGTTCCTTTAACGTTCCAACATTCCTTTAAGATCGGAATCTGCGTTAGTGCTCTCTGTTTTCCGGAAACATCAGCATGTTCATAGTTGATCAACATCCCATGCTTTCTCAGATCTGGTTCTGTTAGCACAGCAAGGGTCACCACAGGCCATTGACATAATCTGAATATAAAATTCAGGTTTTGTTTGTTTCAGCAGTTTTCGTTTATAGGAAAGAGTAACTGACATAGTTGACGCACGTTGATCTATGTCAAATGCAAATGGTCAATATGAACCATATATATATATATATATATATATATATATATATATATATATATAATATATATATATATATATATATATATATGGTGTGTGTGTGTGTGTGTGTGTGTGTGTGTATGCCGTACTTACAGCACATTAGACCGGTAAATGCACGCAGAGGGAAATTTAAGGGAGTACGTTGAAAAACATAGTCAAAAACAATATGTCACTTGACATGGCAAAAACTTCACCCTGACCCCGACACCAAAATGGCCGCAGTAAATCTTGTAAAGCTTTGCATGAGCTATCGAGTGACGTTTTCTTCATCGTTCTACCCCTGTCAAATCCAAAGATATCATAGTTTGTGCAGATGGTACGCTCTCCCCGCTCTCGTCAGGACGAGGTTGGCGCGGATCATCGTCTTCTCTGGTGCGATCATCGTCTAAGATTGACATCGCGGGTAGCCATGAAGTACAGTATAACAGTGCACAGTCGACAGTGCAGTCAGCGGAGGCTGAAGACTTCCACTCACTTGTTTAAAAGGGTTGTTTGCAGGACATTTCCTTAAGGCAATTTGATGACTGAGGGATCCATCAATTACAAATTACGCTTCCGCTATCTCACGTAACAGATGACGAGTGAGGGATGGTGCCGTTCAGCGGGTTGAAGCAGACAGATGGGTGGTTTCACCCCCTTTGACCTGCTATTTTATGCCAGTAAAGCGTGAGAATCGTCACCTGGATTGCGACTTTACATGCGGCTGTGTGGGTACTGCCTGCTGCAGTTGTAAGGCTAGTGTTGAGCTTCTGAACCAGCGTCATGCCGAGCCCAATGCTGCTCAACAAATGTATTTGTTATAAATTTATATAAACACATATGTGTAAATATATGCATACACTAGATACATACATATATTAAAACACACCACACAACACACCCACACACACCAACACACACACACACACACACACACACCACACTACTATATATATATAGTATATTATATAATATATATATATATATATATATATATATATATATATATATATGTAGCTGTTATATTACTTGCATGCATCCTGTATAATTAATACATCCAATGTATATAATACTATATATATATATATTATATATATATATATACACTGCTGCAGCTGCGCCGCAGCAGGAAGGAAGCAAACACTGTTCGCTTTATGGAAGCAGAACATTTCAAATTGCACCAGAAGAGTTTAGTTTCGGTTGTGATGAATACCGCGTGCGAAGTTTGTATGGACAGCTCACAGGCTCCCTGGCGCGGCTGGGCACGTTAGCCTCATTCTCAAAGAAGGCGGTATGTAGATGCTTTGTTTCAACAGATTTATAAACAGGGCCGCGATCAGGATTTTGTTGAGGCGGGCTGGAGGCGGGGGGTGAAGATGATTGCTCAGTGAGCAATCATCGTAGTGGGGTCGGAAAACCGTTTATGATGCCAAAGGAAGCTCATTGGTACACTACCATATATGGTGCCAAAGGAAGCTCATTGGTATAGTACCGTCTATGGTGCCAAATTCAAACATATGGGCTTCAGGCAGGATGAAGGCCGCCCTACCCCTGGCTGCGCCTCTGTACATTGACATCTTTGGAAACATCAACAGTTTCCTCAGTCTTTCACCAACTATGTAAGTGGCATGGGTTCTGAGCATTGACGCTTGCAATCCTCTCCGTACCATTCCTCACAGCAAAGTAATCGGCTGAGTAGTACGCGAAGTGGTCTCTGGTGGCTATAAGCAGGTCATTTTGGAGTGATGTGCTGTTCGTGTGTTATCGCGGCGCTTGAGTTATGCACAGTAGGGTGTGTCATCAGTAACAAACCCACGTGAAACAAAGAAATTCTTTGCGCAAGAGTCCAAAAGTACACGGCATGGCAAAAGTTCTTCCGAAAAACTTAAATTCGTGAGCAAGCTCAACCATCAGCGGTATGGTGACACCATCATAAGGCTGGCATAAAACTTACGATCGACAGGACAAGAAAACATTAGCGAAATGACTAGGCGGTGTGACAAACTAGAAGTGTCCTAAGCATTCAAGCAAGAACGACTATGTCAAGCATCCCGACTATGTCGGGGATGTTAAGCATCAAGCGACTGACCGTGGGCCAAGTGGTTTGTGGTACTGCCAAAGAAGACCCACACTGTTGTGCTCGGACCATAAGTAGAACTTTAAACACAGATATCGGGCTGCTTAAGCCATCTTATAATGTTTTTGTTGCGCAACGTCATAGGCCTGGTGGTAATTTTCAGAGATGTCGTGGCCTACCGCCGAGGCAGGGGGTACAGGAGGAACGTGCCCCCTTCCTTAGGTTCCGATGGGCCCTTGGAGCCCGATTTGAGGGAGAGAAACGATCGAAAAGCCGGCCAGAGGTCACATTCAAGAGTTCAGCCGGCGGGGCTGGGCACTCCAATGTCATCTAGAGGGCCCTTTGCACCGTTCGGGGGCCCCTGCTCCGTGTCGGCATGGGCCAAGGGCCCATTTCCCAAGCAAGGACTAAGATGATGCTAGCGATTTATATTGGTCAGGGCACCCGGCGTCTGCCAGCAGCCCGCAGTGCCTAACAGGGGCACTGTGTTGCAAGGGGCCCCGATTCGGCCAGAGGTAGTGTTCGTGGAGGCCCGAAGAGAGCCTGGAGGCCCCACCGGCACCGACGGTCAAGGGCCCCTAGAGAACATATGGGCACGAGGGGCTAGCTGGAGTCTTATTCGAGGGCCCGGCCTTCGGAATCAGGCCCCCAAATGACAGCCAGAGAGGCCCTCAAATGACAGCTAGTGGACCATGTGTGCCGATCGGAGACCCCTGAGTCAATTATGACCTTTACTTCAGCCGCCAGAGACCACCAACACCGAACAGGAGGCTCCGTGTCGGCCTCATCACTGGGGTGCCCATTTCACAATCAGGAGTAAGGCTGGTGCAGATAATTTGCATTGGTTTGGGTCCCTGAAACAATGATGGAGCCCCCGTGTCGATCATTGGCTCACAGTGCCTAACAGGTTATCATGTATCGGCAGATGTCCCCGAGTCGATCATGGAATTTGTTTTGAAAGGCCCGAACAGAACTCAAAGGGGCCCTCGAAGCCAAAGATCCAGGACACGATTAAAAGGCTGAAGGGCCCGTAGGGCTGGCCGTAAGCCATAACAAAGGGGATGTTTCAAGTTTAAAGTTATTGAAACAAGCATCGGATATGACGAAATAAGCTCGTTTATACAATTGGTATATTTTTTTAGTGGAAAAGGCTGCTCTAGACAATTCCCTGTTTGGTAGTATGCTCCCCAATGCGTCATGGGTTGATTACGTCATCGTGCATCGCACAATACTGATTGGAAGCCAATTGACGACCGTCATATCGCACTCCCGAATGCCAGTTATCAACGCGTTGAAAATAATATTTTTCTCTGCTTTAGATAAGGCAGTGGTAAAAGCTTTATTCCTCAGAGAAGAACCAGGAGAATGGAGATACAGATGGGTTCATATTTCGGCAACATCCCTGTATCGAAACAATAGCAGAGGTAAATTGAAAATTTGCTACCGATGATCCCAAGGCCCAACACAGCAGGTTGGGCGGCAGGATATATACCAAAATATACTAGGTTTGAGACAATGCTGGGTTCGGAGCACCTGTATACAAATTTTAATCTATAAAAGTACATGTGATGGAATTTAAACACAATTTTGATGAGTTTAATCACTGCCGAGGCATTATCACGTGATATCACATAATTGTAAAATAGCACCCAGCAATGTTCTACTAGTGACTAAAAACGGGCAATTTTACAGTCCTTGCGCAGAAGAAGAGACGTTAAACAACAACACCCGCAACTTGGGTAAGTCACCTCGATGTGTTTGGTAAGGCTGCTTCAATAATGTTATATAGCCAATAAATGAATTGTGTCGTAAATAACTATGAAAGAAACAAACTCATTTAACGACCCTCCCAACGCTTTCTTAACTTTTCCTGAAAAAGCCTATGAAGACACATTTGCTGCACAAATAGAAAAGGAACAAAACCGGGATGCTCATTTATGTGTCGGAGCATGGACGCCTCCCATGACCTGACTACGGAATATTTCCTTCAGCATTTTATTTGAAATGATCCTTGCCAGCCTGTCCTTTGCTAGTGACAGGTTGCAGGGGTATTGTTCGGGACCAGTTATGTTGCTGTGATGTTTGGATCCCTGCTCTAAGATCTGGGCAATGTCTATATGCAACACAAAGAAAAGGTGACAACTTCAGGTTCCAATTGAACTCCTCATTACCATACCTTACCTTTGAATTTTAGCATTGGTAAGAATATAAAAAAGTTCTCCACAGTCATGCCAGTGAGCTTACCCACATCACATGTTTACAGATTTTGAAGGTGTTAAGCTTGGAAAAAATGGGAAGACACTGTCTGGTTCGCCATTGCAAGACAGGAGATGAGAAAAGCATGAGACCACCCAATGTTATTGTTCACTCTTTACCAAGTGACAAAAAACCAGCCGAAGGCTGGATCAAGGCTGCTAAGAGGGATAAAATTATTACCAATAAAAGCACTGGAGTTTGCTCCCTTCACTTTTCTCCGGGAGATTATGTACGTGATCTGAAGTATGAGCTGCTAAACCCGGGGTAGGACCCCATGGCAAACCCCTCAAGGCGTCTCAAAGTGGAGGCAATACCTTTCCAGAACCTTGGGAGAGAGATACAGAAGGAGCAGGATTAAAGCTTTTGTTTGTAGGTTTTTTTGCATACCTGCACCAGCAATCTATTTTGTTATGTGTCTAGACTCGGCCGCAGGCCGCACGCGGTACTGGCGGTCTCTGGCCGCCGCCGGCAGGAGAGAGCGCATTTCGCCGCGCTCTCTGTAACACAGCCAAACCTATTCCATGGGATGAGCGAATGGTCCTGGGGTGTGGCCGGTGATTTTTGCCCCTTCCATCAACTGTCAGCCTTTTGAACGAGGGTAGCACTGCCGTTGTATTATACAGCATTACATGGTATCGAAAAATGAAACACCATCTCGCTCTTTCCATTCATTATCGAAGTGCGCCAATCCCGCGTGTATTCGTGCCATGGGTGCCGAGATGTGGCACAAAACGCGCAAACCCGTGGAAGAGAGCAAAATCCACCACCGAGCCCGTGCCACGTGATGCGTGTGACCGCACCATTTCGCATGGTACAGCGTCATTCCCGTGTCGCTGCAACCCCCACCGGTGTCAACATTTTGGTGCGAGGCGGCATAATCAGTCGGAGGCAATGAATTACGACAGCTAATCACGTGATTAGACGGCCGTTGAACCTTGAAGCAACATTCGACGTCAGCCGAGACACCGGGTGGCGCCGTTCCGTCGCGGCGCAGAAAGCTGCCATGCAACCCGCTAACCTTGGCTCATTTGCAAGCGACAAGTGCAAAAATGTGATCAACAAAGGTGTGGCATAGAGAATGGGTCGACCAATACGCCGATGTAATTTTCAACGCCAGATTATGAATTCTTTTGATAGTGGCGGCTGTTATATCAGGTGCCGGCACCTGGCGATTTGTCCTGCAATTTGCAGCGCAACCGTGCGTTGCACAAATTCGCCATGCGACTGAAAGTGTAGACGCATCAATTGTGAATGTCGGGGAAACAAATTCCGCGCCTGTACGCCCACGGCGACCGCCGACTCAAATCGGCTGACACGCTGATGTAGTTTTCAACGCTAGATCACGCATAGCTTTGACGGTAGAGGCTTGTATTCAGCTTCGGTTTTGAAAACTCGGCCCGCTGCAACTTGTAATGCGGTTTGCAGCGCAACGGTGCGTTCGAAAAACTCGTCATGCCCACTGAAAATGTGGCCGTTTGAATTGCTAATGTACCTTGTTAACATTAAAACTATTAAACGTTTACAACGTTTAAAATGGTAACGTAAAACCGCATCAAAAACGGCCGATTTCACCTTGTCAACACTTGTGCACGTGCCACATGTCAGGTGAAATGAAAATGCCAGGTGCCTCTCTCAGCATCGAAAACAACTGCTATCGCCTTCTTATTGGTTGAACACTAAAATATCTCATTCGTATTCAGCTGACTTCGTCTGTACCTGTTGCCCGTTCGAAACTGCCCGCATCTGGACCGCACGACCGAAACAATATGTGACAATAGGGATGATAATCAGCTCACATTGTGGTAAAAGTCGCCTTTACTGGACGGGGGTCATGGTACAGTGATCCGGGCTTGTATTGCAATATGTGACCAGAATGAATCACAGCTGTTTTGTCCCGGGTATGGCCAGGAAACATACCAATAAACGTCTTGAGACCCTTGTTGGAACAAACGCCTTATTAGCACTCGAGAACGATTGTCAAAAAAATCAGTGTTGTCTTACACTTAAACGCGCGAATGCCCTCGGGCACTCCCGTGGTGACGTCACCGTGGGATTGCCAGACCTAGTTCAAACTAGGTTCCGCCCCCCCCCCCTTGGATGATCCTGCTCGGTTTTTCAGGGCTTTTTTTGGAAACAGCAAGCCACAGTTTTTACAGGCCACCAACATTCAGGAGACTAAACAGGGTGCCATTGCCAGCCACGATACAGTGCATATCTCAGAATTAGAATGCGCGAAAATACATGTACATACAAACGAATTCAAGTAAACCAGCATCACGCATCACGCTTCATTCAAACATGCAAGCGAGTTGAAACAAACAGGCATCACACATCACGCATCAATTATGCCTGCAAACGAATTCAGTTGAACAAGCTTGTAAAGCCTGTTTGTTATTTGTTTGCAATTTGTTCGTAATTTTCTTTTTCGTTGTGTTTTGCATTGTTGTTTACTTGTTTGTTCTTTTGCATCGAAGTCGTGATTTCACGCGATCGCGGCAACGTACGGCATCGGCCAGTATTTGATCAAAATCGTGGGAGAATTTTGCAGTGCTAAGACCATGATAGGGCTGATAAACTTGTATGAACCGATGTTTAGCTCCTTAACCTTAGCCCGCAGAAGTGTGGGGTTAGGGATGGGAGGCTGACAGTCCTCTTGGGCTTGTTCTTCAATATGGTTATAATCATAGAAGATATGGTGCTGAGTTTTTACTAGCCAACTTAATGTCATGTCTGTGCGTCCTGTCCATTTTCAGCACTTTTGCTCGAATCAGTCGTGACCAATGACCCATTACGAAAGTCATATCAGGAAGCTATCTTGCCAAATCGGCAATGCAAGTCACGTGTTAGTATGTTGGATGTGTTACTTGTTTGTTTTATAAATGCGATCAATTGCGAGAATGTGTGTGGGGGCGGGGGGGTCAGGTCGTCACGGGTCAAGCCAGGTCACACGTTCCTAACTGTTCTGTTGTCAAGGATTTATGGCACTTACACTTGCAATGTTTTTTCATAATTCGGCTCATAAACATCATTGTGACGGGAACTATGTGACCCATCGTTGTGAATTTCTTGAGCCAAGGTCACGTTGGGTCACATTTATATAAGACGGTTGCGTGCCGGTAGGCATAGTGTTCACCACGCTGGATGCCGAGGTGCTTCATTGGCGACTGTAAATTTTTCAACTAACTTTTTTAAGGAACATGGACGCGACGCTGATCTTTCAAAAGCCAGGCAAGACAAAGCGTTTGCTTGACCCTGACGTCAATGTTGAGTTACGCTAGCGTTGGGTGCCTGCATGTAGCATCTGATCTTCCCTGCCATCGCTTGTGAACTCCGATTTAGATAACAACATTTGACTAGTATGATCCATTGACCCTGGAATTGGGCCGAGACTTAAAGGACAACCAGTTTCATTTAGAAAAAGGTGGGAGGAGAACCATGAAGGGGCAGATGCCATTCAGTCAACGAGCAGTGCATTATTGGAACGGCTTGTCAAACGAAGGTGTAGTAAGTCCTTCTCTGGCAGCGTCTAGAAATCGCCTAGATGAGTTCTGTCGGCCTAAAGATTGTCTTTATAGCTGATTCAGGCGGGTCAAGAGGGAAGATTCGTTTCAAAGAGTGTGTGTGAAACCTGAGACAGGCCTGCCTCGATGGGACCCTATGGCGCTTTATTGGCTAGATGTCTTTATGTCTTTATGTCTTTTATAGCTAAAGCTTACTCATTCAGTCCTGCTCTTAATTGCGTAAGATTTTTGGCCTCATAGGCAAACTTGACCTTAACCTTTCAGAGGTCATGTGCACACAATCCAAGTTATATCCAGCTGAAAGAGTCTAATAATTCATATTGCGTTTGCCCGATGAACCTAGCACAAACATCTCCATTGCAAAGCAATACAAAGTATGTGCAGTCCGAATGACCTAGCTTGACCTCAGAGGTAGAAAATTGACCTAAAAAGAAAATGAGGACAGTAAACAGCCTAGACGATAATAAGTGAATCGGATGCTATTCGGCCACCCAATCTTGCTCAGTCATGCAGCTACCGGTAGTGGAACAATATACTATGCACTTTAGTAAACGTATCGATGGTGGTAATATTTCTCTGACCTGAGAGATCAATCATTTGAGCCATGCTCAAAATACAAGCAATCCAAAACTTGAAGATAGCAAAGAAGACGCTGGAAAGTACAGAATCATTGCTAGTCGCATGATTAGGAAGTGATTCCAGCGGGAACATTACGCGTCATTTCCGGTGTGCACAATCTAGGGATATCAACGTGGCCGGGAACGACGCCTATGTGGAATTGCAAACTGATGGATACTCGTCGCCGTGAGTCGGCTTTCGCGCTGCGTCCTTTTCAAGGTCCCTGCTCGCTCCATGTAGGCGCCAGCGCGACACGTTTGAAATTGCACTCGGAAAACGCAACGCAGCTGGTTTCCCCGGCCGTTTGCTGGCGTCGCCATGTGTCTGACGGTGCTGGACTGTGCGGGTGCTTGGTTGACGCTATACGCTCCAGCACGATGCGGAGGGGTTCGCGTCGTTGCCTGCTCGGGTTGCCAGGATCTAGCATAACGCGTGAAAAGCCCCCCAACGCTGTGGCATCTTCGGCTTGCGCATGAACGCACGTGCGCCCCAACGCGCATCGATTCGCGTTTCTGCCAATGCGATTGTGCGTTTCTTTCCGCGTCTACCTGTGTTGATCACATTCCCCTGCGACCACCTGTTGCCGAGCTGCGGGCCGGGTATCACCACGCGTTTCGACGAATTTGGTTAACTTGCGATTTTTGAATTTCACGCGTTGAGCCGATGGCACACGTGTGCGCGTGCCGACGGCACCCCATCGGTCGGGTGGCGTGCAAAATTTGACAGAGCGATGCGCTCCGCCTGGCACTGCCACTCGCCAAGGGAAACGTGAAAACGAAGAGACGCCTCAGGGCAATGAAAGCATCTAAGCATAGCAAGCGGACAGGCATTCGATAACTTGCAAGATAAATATTGACAATGAGTTCTTTTTATAATATTAGATACTAATGATAAGACGAGGTGGCCTGCCATTTGTCAGACGCAAGCCACTGGTATATACCCAGAGAAGAAATACAATTATTTAGTTTTACATATTAATCTCACCTTACTTTGAGCCATAGTTCCATACAGTCGTCGTGCTGAGGAAGAGAAGCATAAAGGAACGTCAGCTATCAAGGATCTAAACAGCGTGACAACACGCTTTGCATGCTCCACATTGCGCTTGCTTTTAGTAATGCCGCAGCAGAGCGCCGCCTCCATACTGAGGTCCCTTTAGTACTATCGTCACGCGAGACCGGCCGCGATTATCCTTGATTTATTGGGCCCAAAAGTACAGCAGCTCTCCGTTTACGGAAGTTCAGGCCTGCATGCGATTCTGGCTTTCCGTGACTATGCTTTTACAAGTGTCCCGTCCCAATGTACGGGGCACTTAAAGAAGTACAGTTTTGAAGACAGTTCAGCGTGATTACGCGAGATTCCGAAACTTCGTCCTCCACCATGTGAAAGTTTAAGCTTGCAGTCCACGCAAGGCTGTAACGAAATAAGACCAGAGAAATGAAGAGCTCTGGTTTAAAGCCAAGTGGAAGCCAGACTTCTATAAACAACCACCAGACGCTAGACGTTTGATATCAACTCATTTGTCGATATCAAACTTTTCAAGCAGTTTTCTCAAGTGTTCTCTGGCGTTGAAACCCTTACACCAACACTGAAATCTTCTAAGTTTGTCACGACACACATGACACAGGAGGGCCTAATCATGATGTGCTCATGTTCCCATGAGGCTCCGACCGCTGAGACCAGAGGTACGGGGTTCGATTCCCCGAGGTGTCCGCCCTTCCTGCCAGGGTGAGAGGCAGGCGACGCCGTATAACCTCAGCAGCCGAACGCGTCGTAAACCCCAATCCCAGGACCATGGCGCGACCTGATAGCGGTTCGGGACAATGATTGGTCGCACCACCATCAGCGCAGCGGCCGGCTGTGGCGGCGACGTTCGCCCGTGGCGAGGGTCCGAACTCAGGTCACGTGACCACACCCGGCGCCAGAACATCGACATGGCGGCGCAGGAGTTACTAGGGCGTGCCGGTTTGTTTATCAGGGCCTGGCCGACATTTGCCGCCGACAAAACGATGTTTCATGTAAATGCATTGCATGTGGGGTCAGGAGCGTCAATTTGTACATTTTGGGGGCCTGAGCCTTGCAATGCTGACTTAACCCCACAACGCTCTCCGGAGCCCCCTCATTGCACATGAGCAAAAATGAAATGCTGGGCCAAAACAAAACAAAACAATTATTTTAACTTTTGGTATACTAGGTAGAAGATATGTGGAAGGTTATCATATGACTTGCATCATGTTAAGTTGCATCAATTAGCATTCTGTTGGCGCCTGATGTGTTTGCCATACTAACTTATTCATATATCCAGCTAGTCTGCTCAGTTTTTTACAAATAATAACGCCTGGATTGATATAGGGAACAACTGAATGCAATATGCTGGCAGCTTTTAAAAGTACAGGGCTGCCCACACAACAACACCGTATGTTCTCCTCACCAGCGACAATCAGTTTTGTCATAAGTTGTGGCTTGTGGTGGTTGTGCAACATGATCGCTGACAGGGAAAACGATCAGTGGTTCTTTGCTGAGATTAAGACATTTTCTGTGAATTACAGCCTTTTCTAAGCTTTTCACAAAAAAGTAGCTCACATTTGTATAACATGTTAAGCCATTCTTCCTCAGGAAGACAGGCTTGAATTTATGAAATATTTCTTGTTAATCCCTATTATTATTTCAAAATCGAACACGTACATTCAAGTAGCCGAAATCCGGGGAGAAAGCAGGTTTTGGAGGTCGGTTAGATTGCTCTTTTCGACCGAGCCCCCAACCGATTTTATAAAGTGACAACCGCCGCATGGGGCGCCCCAAGGTATGCACAAGGAGAACGAACGACGTTTGGTGGCGTTGCAACGCAGAGTTGCTGTAACACGACTTAGAATTTACATACGTTTGTCAGATATGATGGATCAATTCTGTCCCATACTTCAAACGCGGTCCGCCTTCCACTGCAAATCTACTCTCATTAATATTTATACGTCGACGTAAGTCATCAAATTATTACTATCATTATTACTTACACGTCGACGAAAATGTCTGGCGGCCAGCGACGGCGCCCATCAGGTGTTATCATACATAGACAAGCAGTTCTTGATTTAGACCAGCTCCGATCCCCAGCGCAGTACACAGATATGCACAAGTGATATGCAAGCCTCACATGAAAGAGAGTGTCCCGCGTTTGTCTGGGGGTTTGAACCTAAATGGCCGTCTTGAAGATTTTTCGGTAGAGTTCACAGCCTAGCCCCTCTTCACACCTAAGTCCTCCTAGTTTCTAGGCTACACGCCCGCGAAGTTGTGCAGACTCTTTCGGGGAGACTTTTTCGAGGTCATCCAGGCATCCATGACACCATAATAAAGTCATTTAAATTCCGACATTTTACTAGCCATGCGGCGATCACAGCTAACAATATAATTGTCGAGCCGTTCGTATTTGGCGTTCGTGAACAGGATTTCCAGATATAACGGCCGTCAACTGGCTCTCAATCAATGTTATGCAAAGGAAGATGACGTTATCAAGCAATGGCGTATTGAGGAGCATATTTACTAAACAAAGAACGATGCTGTCTGGAGCAGTCTTTTCCACGTAGAAATACACCAAAAGTCATAAGTGACTTTATTTTACCATATCCGATGTTTGTTTAGATATCTTCAAGTGTGGAACACTCCCCTTACAATACTGGAATGGGCCGGAAGCAAGGGATAAACACCATTCACGGTGTATGCGCTGTGTCGTAATCCGTTAAAGTCGCTCAATATCCCTCCTTCGCTCCGCCCTCCCAACCCCCCCCCCCCCCCCTCCTTGCAAGCTCCAGCCCAGTCCTCCAACCTGAAAAGGGAGTTCTCCCAGCCTTTGTCAACACGCACTTGCAAAAATTGAGGAACGCAAAGAACAATAGCAAAATATGGCAAAAATGGTTTTATGTAGACACCAAAACGAAGTTGACAGTTGGCTATTGGGTTTAAGGGCACGTCACCTGCAATGGTTACTTGCGCCATATCAAAAACGCACGACAGCGACCGACGCGGGTCAGCCCCTTCCCCTAAACTGGCTTATGATACAAAACTCCTGATCCCCGGTGTCACGTGACCTACGGACTGGCGGTTGCCCCCACCACACCACCCGGCCCGTCAGTCACGCCTGCAGCAGTCGTGCAAGAGTCATGACTCGGACTCGGGCCGGTTTGCTTCACTTGGCCCGCCGCCGCGGCGTCGGGGTACTCGGAGTACACGACTTCGCTGCAGCGGCGGCGGAAGCCCGCCAGACACAGCGTCGCCGCGGAAACGCTCGTGCGGAGGTTGCGCCACGCAAGCCGCGCAACGCGCCGCGCTCGCCGCGGAGGCGATTGCAGCGCGTGCGGCGATCGCCGCGGCGACGGCGCGAAATGGCGCGGTCTGCGTGACCGCCGTGTCCGAGCGACAAGAAGGGCGTGATTTGACCTGCGGACTGCGCGTGATGACCCGTGGCGGCCTCGCCGGCGGCACCACCATGAGCGATGCGGTCACCGAAGCGTTCCGTCCGTACTTAAAGCGGCTTAGCTGGGCAGCAGGTATCACATTCGGCGGCGGCAGCGGGCAGTGGCGGCTGACCGGCGAGTAACGCACGCTCTCGGTGACCTGTGCTTCAGCTTCAGTAGCTTCGAGACCCTCTGGGAGCAGCGGCATGACCCTGACGGTGAGTCGGCCCAGGCCGCGGCAGCTGCCAGCAGCTGACCGGTGTGAAAGCGCCAGAACTGGACGGTCAGCTTCTCATCGTGGAGCGCCATGTCTTCAGTACAGTTCTGATTCGTTCTTTGGAGAGCCCTGGGCCCACCACAATGCTTGCTGTCTCGCACGGAAGTGAAATAATCGGAAACGTGCTGAAAAAACGCGACAATTAGCGAAAACCGGTTTCTTTTCGCATGTTCCGCCGGCCCACAACATTAAACATGATGAGGCTCGACCCTGTGAGTTGCATACTGCAGCATATTACTAAGGTGCTCACCTGCAGTGTCCCAGGGTTCATTATTAATGTGTGCAGAGTTAAAAGATACCGCCCGCCGCTTTCCACTTTTGATGATATACCACGAGACCATCACTTCGAGATAACAGAAGACTTGTGTGAGACATTGGAACAGGCGATAGATAAATGTGATAGATGTGATGATGTGATAAATCTATGCTCCAACAGTATTTCAAATTACATCGATTAGTGTTTCCGAGCCGAAAACATCAATCCTGTGTATCACTGCCGGAAGACGTTCGTGGCAATTCGGGCATTACACAAACTGTGCACTCGGACGAGCTCCACAACAGGAGCGCTATTGACCCCTGGCTGCAAGACCGATACTGGTCGTTTGCGTAATGCCGATCGTCAGACGGTAGCCCTGAAACAGCGCGTGCTGAGGGTCACTGCCAGGCAGAGTGGACTAGCGGCGCATCTGTGCCATCCATCCACGCCTTCTGGCATGCCGCGTAATACACACCCGACTTGGTACATTTGCGCGCGGTTTTTGTGATTCAGTTTTTTTGCGATGGTAGTTTCCTCAGCCAGTTAGCTTGTATGCACCATTAAGCAAAAATCTCGCGTGCGCCATAAGCCAATAAGCTTGCATGGACCAACATGTGTGGTCCATGCAAGCTTAGCCACAAGCATGTTGCCCCATTGCATGGGGCAACAGGATTGTGAACAATGCTCGTGGGTTGAACCAATGCCTGAGCCCAGCACCCTGGCAGAAGCATTCCATAAAAGCGGGGAATATGCTTCCTGCATTTTGAAATGACTGGACGGGCCAGGGATTTTTTTAGCGCGCTACTGTGCTGTGACACGGTCCTCTCGTATGAAGAGACCCTCTCAGAGCAGCTGACCTCCTCAAAGAAACTGACCATCTTAGAGCAGCTGTCCGCCTGCGGAATGCACAGTGGTGTTGAACAATGTGTGCTCCCTCTTGGATTCGAACCCAGAGCCCATGGACCATTTCTCTAACTAATCCTCTCGGCTCAAAGGCTAGGAAACACAAAGAAATCCTGTGGTTGTCATTCATTCTCTGTTTATTTTCTGTTTCTGTCTTTTACGTACCAAGATGCGAGGACAGTTCAAAACCTTCATGATATATTTGTGATTTCCTGCAGCTGCTAAAAACGCTTCAAACCCAGTATTCTGGGAGCCTTTTTAAGCCGCGTCCTGACAGGGGGAGATGCAAACACGTGTCCTCGCACTGCGAGTCTCGCATTGGGCTGGGGTGTTCAAAGTTCGGCAAGAAACTTCATAATATATGACAAAATGACATTATGTGGTCGGACCGCTTCCCGTCTCTGAGTCCTGTCATGCCATCTGAACTTTCCAGGCTTTGTAACAATGTTAAAAGCTGCTGTCTGCTGAAAAGCTGAAAAGCTCTCTAAAGAATTCAACATCATTTCGTGGGCAAACAGTTGCCGCATCCTGTAATGAAATGATGTTCGGCGTAACGCATTTTTGCCGACCTGAGAGAAAAATGTTGATGAGGCGTTCATCGTCCTTACCCTTATCGTCTGGTCACTAATGCAACCTAAGCCTGGAAATTCATGCGTCTCCCGTAGCTTGAGCAAATTTTGATCTTCCTTCGCTTTTACGTCGTGGAACGAAGATGCAGTTCGATGAGGATGCAGCATATGCAGTGAGAGAAGTCGAAAATAACCATATGCATCCGTCCTTCGGATTCATTTTCCTTGTCACTTTTTTGCGACATCGCTTCAGGGATCTGACTCCAACAATATGTTAGCAGCGAGAGCAAACTGAAGTTCTGCTTTTTTGTTTCACCTCCTGGCCGTTTGGACCGCCAGCCATCCAATCAGGCTCCCCACACAGGAAAGAATCGCTCATCTTCCGGTGCATTTAGACGGATGCTCCTGATTGCAGAGGTACACATTGCTGTTTGTGTGTTTAGGATCAAACGCCGCTTCCTAACGCTTAAACGACGCTTTCTTGTTGCAAGTTTTTTTGAATGAGGCATATGCGATAGTAATGCCAGCAAGCTTACCCTTCACGTTAATCAGAGTCCTCTAGGTCATCTGAAACTTTCGGGTTCGTCACAGAACGAGGTGTTGTCAGGAAAACTTAATAACGGCTTAGAAGCAAACAGTTTCAGCATAGATATATAATGATCATGCCATCTAAATGTCATGAGAATCTTTTGTGTCCCGCGGAACGAGGAAAAAGGTTTTCAAAAATGGTTCCTCTACTGCAATCTATTCTTTTCCCTTTTTACGTCATTAACCGACTTCAGGCAGAAAGTCGTATGCTAATGACTACAACAAAAACTACACCGGCTTATTCTTTTCGTTTTACCTTTTCAGGGAGGCTTTCTCCTCGTCAGCATCGTTTCTTCGCTTATCGGTGTCCATGGCTCCCTTTTGCGAGCATTGACGGCACCGCGCCAACGCCGTTCCGCCCTAGCGGCCACATCCAACAACACCGATCTTCAGAGGCCGCCGGCAGATGGCGCAGGGAACGCCAGCACCACTGACAGCAGGCCTGGATTTAGCGGCCATCTGCTGACGCTTAGGCGCAGCGAGAGAGCTGCGGCAGGCGGCGCAGCTGGGCGGACTTTTGACTTAATGCCAGCTGCGACGGGTAAGCAGAGCTGTTGATATTCCTGTGTTCTTCTGGCACTGGTTTAAACGCGGAAAGTATGGCAACAGTTTGGCAATTGCAATGAGCAGGTGAGTATTCTTTTACTTCCAGAATGTAAGTATACGCCGGTCCTGACCACGCGGTTGGCCGTCTACTGTAATATTTTGCTGTTTTTGCAGTAGGCAATTTGAGCTGTTGCTGTAGTAAAACCAAACACTAGCCAAATGTTCTGCGTATTGTCATATCAGTCGCATATTGTTAGCATCTATAGCACACACGCAACATATCCATGCTTCAGTTTTTGTCAATATCAAACCAATTGTAGGAAAGGTCCGGGACGGAGGCGGTACGCGGGTTGCACATTGTGGTAGTGTGTGTGGGGGGGGGGGAGGGTAGGGGTGTTGGAGGGTACAGAGGGAAGTTGAGACCAAGACCCGGTCTCCCATGTAATGCCACAGACGTGATATTGAATTATAAAATCGTTGGGGATCTGCACCACCTTCCTCTGGCTGGCGCCGCCCCGGAAAAAAAATGTCACGAGATATTTCACCATGCGCGTCTCCTAAGCTCGCCACGAATCAGCTCCGACTGTCCTACGTCGCGACATGATGTGACCCGACCCGGCTCGGCCGCAACCGACCGACGCCACCGACCGACGCCGCTGGCTGACCGACGCCCCTGGCCGACCGACGCCCTGGCCGACCGACGCCGCTGCAAACGGCGACACTGTCGCCGACGCTGCTGGCCGACCGACGCTGCTGGCCTAACCGAGGTCGCTGGCCGACCGACGTCACTGGCCGACCGACGCCATTGGCCGACCGACGCGCACGCTGCGGCCAAGCGAGTACCAACATGACTAAAGTGCGGTAAAATTTTATTTAGGACAAGCTTGTTAGTGGGTCAAAGTATACAACAACAAAAGAAAACGGTTATCGAGTGAGAAAACACCTGAAGGAGGTGAAAGGCCGCTGTGATGAAAAGCATGACAGGTTTAGCAAAGGTAATAACGAGGTAAAATGTCACTAGAATTTAGCGTCGGTTGGTTGTCTGCTGATTTGTCCGGTGTTGTAGCGCACTTCACAGATTGCACAAGGCAGCGGATTGCGGATTTATCTAGGGGTCGGGTTGAACTGATTTGATCATTTTAAACAACACGGGTACTAGGACCGACCGGATTTTGGCACTTTCAGTCGCACGCTGTTTGGACGGATTGAGAGCCAATAAAAGTGCAATAACAGCTAACTTCTCCTAAAAATTGCAACGTACTTCTTAAGTAGGACAGCAACTTAACTCCACAAGAGACGATAGATATAATATGAATAAATGCAATAATCCGGTTGCATAACCGCACTGACATCTCAGTAGCCCATATTGACAGCCATGTATGCTACCTGAGACACACAGTTTTAATTTCTGGCAAGCTTTCATTTCGTTTTATTTGTCGTTTTCAACCTCCCAAATCGTTCGGTGTTGTGATGCCAGACAACTCAAACGTAAAATGCTGCGTTCCCAAAATGGTGTTCGATACACAAACAGCACATATAGACGTCATTGCGGCTGCAACGGTTCTGAATATCGGCCTTATGCGCGTACTTGGAGCTCGTCGTAGCAGCCGCAATAACATCGCAGTTATTTAACTTTCGTTGAGCTTTTATCGCCGCCAGCAAGACACACCCACGTTCTTGCGCAAAGCCATCCATCTTCTGTAGCTATGCATGGAGGCCGTCAAATCGGACGATGTCGTGTTGCTGCAGCAAGTAAACCTGAGCCATTCGAACCGGCCGTTAATCTCCGGTCGGAATTTGAAAACGAAAAATCCAAGAAACGATTCCATGGAGCTTGATGGAACCCGGACTGAGGCTGAGCGACAATGTCAGATGGTTTAGCCATCTGAACCTATTTATTCTTGATTTCAGAATACTTTATTGTTAAAAAATTACTAAAAATTTATTCATATTCAGATTCTTCTTGGACCACGTCCATACAGCTATCTCAACGGGCTGGCAAAATGCAAAGATGACCAGCGTTGCACAAAGTGTGACTCCGCAAATGGGTGGTGGTGGTAACAGCTGAACGTTTCCACTTTTCTGCATCTACAAGGGCCTGCAGGTAGGAGCAGAAAAGTCACTGCTTTTAGGAAAGGTACGGACGATAGCGGGTACCAACCGCCAGCGTTCGCTCGTCTTTAGGTAGCGGCGTCAGAGTTTTGTCGTCTTTGGAGATCCTTAGCAATGACACAGATCATCAAGCCACTTCTGGCTTGGTGACATCTGTCTGGTGATCTGGTGATCTGTGGCTCTGGCAAATGTCCAAAGGTTCCGCGCCTTTAACGTAGCAGGACGTAGCGGCGGCTGGAGACGGAAAAGCCGAGCTGGGATCAATTGGAGATGTGTTCATGTCAAAACACCCGACCGAAGACATGATACAGACTCGTCAGATGACGGACAAGTCACAGCAGACTGACCTGCGTGCTCTAACATGGACGCCAGCTTGTGCCGAGTCACCAAAATCCTACAAACGGCTGCGTTTTTGGTCCTCAAAGGCAAACAACAAGCATCCTGACCTTTGAGGAGCCAGGGTGCAGCCTTCTACACCCGAATGCCGACAGAATCCCACTTACCACACACACACTTGCTTCGCAACACCGCACCAGGAGTACATAATACACACGTGGTTGGATGTTGACGCATCTAGACCCTGGCAATTCGCGCATAGGCACCGCCCCCACCCCCTTCTCCGCCACCTGCTTACAACAGCACACTCCCGTGCGTGACAGGATACGACGCCAAAAAGTATCACGACAAGTATGGCGGCAAGTACTACGATGACCACGGCTACGGTGGCAGTCACCACGGCAAGAAGGGCTACAAGGGCGGCAAGTACTATGACTCGGGCCACGGCCACTACGGTAAAAAGTATGGCGGCCATGGACACGGCAACAAAAAGGTAAGATGGCGTCCCATTGAGGGGTATGACAGTGGGTCTTTGACTACCGATGAGTCACCTCTGACTGAGTACTAGCCTGTGAGGTCGAAGAGACCAATAGTCAATCAGTACACCAGTGTTGGTTTTCATTGGCGAGTGTTTAGATAATGGTGGTCCCTTGCGCAGTTAGTATGTTACGTGCCATTGATTTCGAATGCGTCTGTATGCTGTAGAACTGCAAGATAAAAATGATTGGCGCCATCTGACCTTAACATTGCCATTAGCGTAACCCACAGCTCCGAATAGCAATATCTTGTTTTGCCATTGTACCGCTCTGTCTGCTTGCCAGCCAGCCGTCATAAGCCTGCGACACTGCAACCGTTGGCTTCAAAACAGAGCCGTTCAGAGAGAAAGAGGGCATCGTTTGTTTTCTTTTCACCGCGAACAGATATGTGCCCACTCGTTCAACAAGGGCTCTGACGGCTTGTGTCACTTGTAAGTTCGTCGTGTTCTTAGCAGCATCAAAGTCTTCACCCATCATCAAGCAGGGCGGTTAACGTCATACTACGCATTGCAGGGATATTATGGAGACCACGGAAACAGCCACCATGGCTACAAGGGTGGCAGCAAATACTACGGAGACAATCACGATAAGTACCACGGCAACAAGGGCCACAAATACGGCAACAAGGGCTACTACGACAAGGGACACAAGAATAACGTGAGCCAATGGCGCAGCAGTGCTGGCATGCTGCCGCTCGGGATCGGGCTGTTAGGCTGGGTTGACCTGGTGCCGCTCGGGCTCGGGTTGTGAGGCTGGGGGTTGACCTGATGCCGCTCGGGCTGGGGTTGTGAGGCTGGGGTTGACCTGATGCGCTCGGGCTGGGGTTGTGAGGCTGGGGTTGACTTGATGCCGCTCGGGCTCGGGTTGTGAGGCTGGGGTTGACCTGGTGCCGCTCGGGCTCGGGTTGTGAGGCTGGGGTTGACCTAGTGCCGCTCGGGCTCGGGTTGTGAGGCTGGGGTTGACCTGGTGCCGCTCGGGCTCGGGTTGTGAGGCTGGGGTTGACCTGGTGCCGCTCGGGCTCGGGTTGTGAGGCTGGGGTTGACCTGGTGCCGCTTGGGCTCGGGTTGTGAGGCTGGGGTTGACCTGATGCCGCTCGGGCTGGGGTTGTGAGGCTGGGGTTGACTTGATGCCGCTCGGGCTCGGGTGTGAGGCTGGGGTTGACTTGATGCCGCTCGGGCTCGGGTTGTGAGGCTGGGGTTGACCTGGTGCCGCTCGGGCTCGGGCTGTGAGGCAGGGGCTGACCCGGTGCCGTTTGGGCCCGTTTTGTGAGGCTGGGATTGACCTGGTGCCGCTTGGGCTCGGGTTGTGAGGCTGGGGTTGACCTGGCGCCGCTTGGGCTCGGGTTGTGAGTGTGTGGCACGCACTCAAGCTGCTCCCATGTGGAATGATGACGGGACATCAATGTGCAGGACTTTGAACCATCGAAGGGCCTAGAACTGTGGAACATTGAGGGACCCCTATACCAGGGACCATGGCATTCATATGCGTGGTGCCCCCTGTGTTGTAGGTGTAAGCTCACCATGGGCATGTGGCCTCATGCTATGACTCAAATTACCCATGACACTAATCCTTCGAACAAGGACTTCGGCACCTAAGAAGCAGAGCGCTTTGTTTAGTTTTGATGTGATATGTTTGTACTCTGAAGCCCCAATAACTTCCAACATGGTGTTGACAGCATACCTCCGACAACAGATTTCGATACTGAAGACGCTGCTACGCGATGTCTGGATCGTTGTCCGCTCTCCCATGTTCGCACCAGGGCAGGAAATAGCTTATACAGCCCAGTCGGAAAAGCGCGACGCTCATTTGTTGCCACCGATGATGTAATTTCATCATAGAACGCAGTTAATTTATTGCGCAATTCTTTTAAGCCTATTCGTGTCCACACTAGCGTGCCTTTCAGCCGTGTAACATACGACTTGCTGCCCACTCAGGGCTACAAGAACATCCACCACAAGGAGGAGTATCATGCCAAGAAGAAGTTCTACGATAACTACCACGACGACGGCTACCACAACAAGTACAACGACCACCACGGCTACTATGGAGGGCACGACGGCAAGAAGTACCACGGCGGACACTACAAGGTCGGTAGAATCACTTCCTAGACAGGCCGAATGCACTGCTTCATCAGCAGTGGCCACCGCTGGCACACAATGAATCGATCCTCACTTACGCTTTGCGGTAAGACGGCACCGTCTTGTAGATAACTGGTTATGACATGGCAACCTGCTTCGTGGTAGCAATGAGCCCCTTCAACCTAGAATTCATTATCCATCTGCCATCATTCGAAATGCTATGCCATAGCTATAGCTATAGCTATCCCATATCATGGCCAGAAACTGCTGCTTAATATCGTCATGGCTGTGGGCCTGCGTTAATCGCCGCAATCATGTGCCCCGACCACCGTGTGCTGACACCTTCTCTTTGTCTTTCGTAGAAGGGACACTACGACCAGAAGAAGGGCCATGACGGCTACTACAAGAACGGCCACGACTATGACAAGTACGGCGGCCACAAAGGGAAGTACGGCCATGACAGCCACGACGGGTACAAGGGCCACCACGGCAAGTATCCACCACGACAAGTATAAGAATGGCGACCACCACGGCAGCAAGTACGGCGGCGGCTACGGCAGCGGCTACCACTAGACCAGCTCGCGTGGCAGGGCTGGCTGGAAGCGTGTGCACTGCTTTTGCTGCAGGCGCCAAGGCTATGCCACATGTGTCGGAGGATGAGGGGCCATGTGCAAACTGTTCCGCGTCGTTGATATTCTTAAGTTTTGTTGAAGAAATCAGACATGTTTCCATTAGCTGCTTGCTAGAATGTTGACATGGTCACTCTGTAGTTGACCAACATGAGTTCAGTCCTGGCAACGGTTGAGACTGGACAAAATTCCTCTCTCCGATAGCCATGGACTGTACCATATGAAGAATATTTGAAAGGCGCTACCAAAATACAAGTGTTCAGCTTCATGGTAATTTGTTTATGGCTGCAAACCAACAGCACAATTTGCTTTTGTTTCCTGCAATTTTGAGCCATTCACGTGCCTGGGGGTCATGTTTACGTGTATACTGATTTATCAGAGCGCTTCATCAACCTTAGTCGGAGGGTGTCCCGGATAAATGTACCATTAGTGTACAACACTAAAGTTGTTTTCAAGCCTTCCATGCTACCTCGGGGAAGCAGAAGTCCGCAGCGTCGTCAGTGACTATACACCTAAAGTAAGAGACCCCGGATCTGCGAGATAGCCCTAAATAAAAGAGAAACACCTTTGTCTTGCAAGATTGCAAAGTGCGGCAGGCGTGGAAGAAGTCCAGCGCTGCCGAGATGTTGCTCCGAGCTCGTTGCCTGCGTTCCCAAACAAACACAAATGGTTTCCGCTTCCTTGCAATGGAGACGGGAAACACGCATTGCGTACGTACTGTTCTGATCATTACTGCATAGAGGTACGATATGAAATGATAAGATCAAACAGTGGTGTATTAAGGAGTATATGTACTTAACAGAGGAACTGTGTTACCCCGAGCAGTCTTTTCCACTTTTAGGCATACCAATAGTTATGAGAAAAATTATATAATCATACTGTGATACGTTTTTTTAATATCTTTAGAATTGGAGCAATTCCCTTACTGGTGTTAAGCATAGGCTGCTAACTGCATTTGCGAGGAACATTATGCATAAAGATCAGGCAGTATTGATAGCCTCATTCCTCGTAGACTACACATAACAATGGAGAGATGATGTTCATTGTTGTGTGTGATGCACACCCTGTTTATTCACGACCAATACGACCTATTAATACTGTCTCATCTATGCGTCTTAAACTTGGTCTATAAGGACTTTGTGCTCCATTGTAGCGCACGCTCCAACCCAAGACAACCGCGAGCCACGGGGCGGACTCATTCAGACGCTACTTAGAGCTGGAATACACTGACATCGATTCGACTCATTCATGAATGGGGAATCTGACATGTACGTTCGCAGCTATAACGTCGACAAACCATTTTTCTTTTACCCGTTTGGTATTCTGTTCCTGGATCCGTTGACCGATTTTCGTTTGCTCGACGAGCAGTGTGGCCGACCTGTGATCGAATGTCCACCGCAATGACGGCGATTAGTTCCCCTCATAACATGCCGACAGTAGATTATGTTTTGGAAGTTTAATACCCATTCACCCACGCAGCCCAATTGCATGGTTGTCAAGCTTAGATTCTTAAGCAATCGCAGGGTTGTGAAAACTGGAGTCAGGCCAGTAATTGCGAGGCCAGGCTTATGACTTCTCAGCAATTCTCTACCTGATGATAAATCAATGGTCGCTTAGCGTTTTGGTAAAGACTGGAAACCAGCACTGTCAAGCACGCGACGGTATTTATGAGGGAATTTAATGACCCGGGGTTCAACCCTTGAAAATCCGAGAAGCGAAGGGCCACAGCGTCGTGCTTTGCGAACGCAACGCCAGACAATGGCGCCTGGGGTGGGGGCTTCGCTCCGCTGAAGCGGTGACCTGGAATGGGGTGGCTGAGCGTAGTACCATGCGTAGTAATCAATTAAAAAAGATCGAAAAGGTTGGGGAAAAGCGGCCGATTTATCTTGACCATCTTGATGAGACGACGTGGTCTGATGACAAGACCAGCGGCGAAGATGAGGGTAATGTTCAGCCGCCCACATGCGTGACGTCCCAGGATGTCTGAAGACGTAGCGCTCCACATCGTGACGTCACAAGATGACTGATGATTGTAGCGGTTTCACATCGCTGCATCACAAGACACCTAATGAAGTGGTGCTTCACATCGTGTTAAACTGCCGGACTGGTGTAGATGTGCCTGGCTCAAAATCGATTTCTGCTGTTTTGCTTGAGCACCGCGCCAATCATCGCACGATTTTGGCCAGTGTTTAGCTCTGTAAAGCACTGTGCACCAGACCGCCCCACGCACAGCTCCTGCCATAAACTGCGCGCCGCGCAAAACATATGACACGACTCGTTCCGCCTAAGCAGCAATCCCGCTTTGCATGTAAGTGACACATGTATGTTTGTCATTGTGGGGCGGTCCGCCAACAAGCAATTTCCAGTCTAGCACGCTACCATCAGCCAGCAATTTATGAATGCGCTCGGAAGCTTACGTGCTTCTGCCTGCGCCTTAGCCGTGCCGTAATGAGACAGTAATGAAAATCCTCCTATAAACGCTTGCGGTCCACAAAACTGCCAGGGCCTACGTCCGAGCGCCATTTCAGTTTCACGGTCAGTGGGCGCTGGGCCGGCAGCTGGTCAGTGGACGCTGGGCCGGCAGCTGGTCAGTGGACGCTGGGCCGGTAGTTGGTGAGTGGACGCTACTGTGCTTTGTTCGCGCAGTGTTCACCGCTGGGTGTAGCTCCACTGTCGCTGAGACCCGCCGCGCGTACCCCTTACCCTCTTACACACTACACTCTCCCTCTCTATCTTCCCTCTCTCTTTCTCTCTCTCTCTCTCTCTCTCTCTCTCTCTCTCTCTCTCTCTCTCTCTCTCTCTCTCTCTCTCTCTCTCTCTCTCTCTCTCTCTCTCTCTCTCTCTCTCTCTCTCTCTCTCTCTCCCTCTCTCTCTATCTCTTTTCTCTTCTCTCTCTCTATCTTCTTCACACACACACGTTCAGGCGTTTGATGCTGGCTCATAGCCGACTGACTGTTTGCAGGTGCATCGTAGCCGCATCCACACATTCAACCAGGGGAGAAGCCTCTTCCGTCGAGTCTTTGGAAGTCGCGCTTCTGCAAAACAGACTTACTAAAAGCGTCTGTTCGGCGAATTCGTACTTAAAGTGTGTCACGCCATATGAAGAATACCTTGAAGAGCTTTAAGAAGAGCTTTTGAGAGGAGCTTCAAGTGCGTCACGCCACACGCCTCAACAAGAAACCTGAACGAGTGAACCTGACCATCCTTCAGCGTCACAAGCCTCAGCCAGTACCGGCAGCTCACTCAGCAGAGCAGACGTCGGAGCCATGAAGACGCTGCTGCTCTCGTTTCTCCTGCAGGCGACAGCAGGCGTCGGCAGCGCGTCCGACGACGAGCGCGCTCGATTCCGTCGCACCGGCGGCACGTTCTCCTTCGCTCCGTACCTGACCGTCTCGGTCACTACTCCTCTCAGCTGTGCGTTCACCTGCCTGACGGCGAGGCCGGAGCTCTGCGCGGGCTTCACGTTCGTCAGTGGCACGTGCCAGCGTTCAGCAGCTGGGAGGACTGCCGCTTGCCAGGCGCACCCTCGGATCCCCCCGCGGCAGACGGCGAGCGCTGGATCCTCTCCAGGTGTCCAGGTCAGAATCCCTGACGCGGTATTAGGCAGCTCGCTTTGGATCCGTGTGTGCGAAAGCTGCCGTCAGAGTTAAGGCAACATACACGGCGTAAAGCAGGACAAAACACTGCTATGGAGCTGTTTGCCTCGTAAATGTCTTGCAATCACCGTAGATGAGCTTATTTTGCAATCATCGTAAATGCACTTGTTTCATAACGCCCATAAATAACCCTCACTTTAAGCGGGGGTCTGAAATGAACACCAATATCAAACAATTGAGCAAAAAGAAATTAACAAATCATCCTCCAGATTTTCTAATAAAACGGGTAAATAATGGAGTACATCACGGTAAATAACGGGGGTTATAACGGGAAAACTGCACACGATAGCGTACGGTTAGCTTAGATTGTGGGTAAAATGCGATCCACCACATGTTGAGACCAGTCACCACTTTGTGTGATGTCAAGTCACGGAGATGTGAGGTCACTTTCGAAGGCTTGCAAGGCGCATCGGTCTTTTCCTAGCCCTTCCGGGTGCGCATTGCACATTACGGATGACACGTCAGTCCGGACCACAGCTCTCGTCGGGTGCGAGAGTTTGCACGCAGCGTTTGGCCACTCAACCCCGCAGACGCCATCGGGTGTTATGGAGTCCTGGGGAGGACTGATTACTGCTCGGATATCAGCCATGCATGCGTCACAAATGATACTCTCCTGGCATTGCTGGCATGCGAACCAGGGTTCCTTGATCGCGAGTCCAGCGTTCTACCGAGTCCGGGTTGTGACACACGCGTGGCCGATGGTCAAGCATCGCCTATTCCTCAAGACTTTGTAAGGCGCGAATAGCTAATGCGGTTAACGCGCCCTTAAAATTCAATCACTAACTAACTCAGGAATCCATAATGACTGACGACGGCCAGAGAGGTAGCGGGCTGACACGTGGTGTACAAATTAATGCATCACACGAGGGCCATAGATCAATCATCTTTCCGTGCTATTAGTACATTGTCTCCATCATTCCGTATAAC
>NW_023595962.1:11063438-11086136 GCF_011947565.3 Pollicipes pollicipes | reverse complement strand
GTTCATGATCAGGTGAAATTAAAAAAAACTTTGGCGACATACGATCCGGGAGCCGCCAATTCATTACACATGTTAATCAATGGGTTGAAAATTCACCTCCCTTAATTCGAGACCCAAAAAATGATAGTGGTATAGGCTCCAGCAAGTGTGCAGCGTTGGCATGACACAGAGCCGTTTAGGAGGGTTCAGGTACGACAGTCCTCTTAAATTGCAAAAAATATATATACAAAAGTTTTGGTTGTCTGCTATACGGTTGTTGTAGGACTAGCACTGCTGCGTGGGGGCTATGTCTGCCTGCCGTTTTGCCATGACTGGTGGAACCGGTCGCTATTTGATAGCCCCACGAGATATCCGAATATTTTGCCTCCTTTGATGGCTCGACTGCTGCCCGTATCCGGGTACCTAGCCTTTTTGCATTTCGTGTGGATCTGATGCGATTTCGCCTGACCTGTCGTTACCCCAGCTATGTTCCGGATCTTGTGACGTCAGAAGTGTCCGCCTCACCGAGCACAAACCACCGCCGCGGAGCATCAAGATCGGGGGGGTGTTGGCTCGCAACGCAGCCGGCCATTTGTTTCAGGAAATATGACTCCCTTTGCCGCACGCACGCCACGTTTGTGCTATTTAGCTTTTTGACGGCTGCAATAACATGTTGTTTCAGTTGTGCGACGCACTTCGCATCGCAGCTCATTTAGCATAAACAAATGTCAACTGTTGCGTAGGGTGACCAAACTCTTGGCCGCCAATCAGACCCCACCAGAATTGCTCGCTTCCCCATCAATCCTCTATCTCCCCCCGGGCGCGTAATCTGACCGCCGCGTCAGCATCAACTGGGAAGCCCAGAATTCACCACCCAGTGTCGATTCCACTGCACCATCAACCTGAGCGCAGGGGGCGTGGTTTCGCAAACAATTATTTGGAGAGGCTGAGCAACGGCAAATGACAGAATCTACGCGCCCTCCCCCCCCCCCCCACCCCGCACAAAAAGTACGCCAACAAACGTGTTCCCCCGGATTTGTCCCGCTTTCTTCTGAAAATTGGCGGGGGGGGGAGGGACTAGAGCCCATTGCACTGGAATCCGGCAGTTACACTCCGGCCTCAGCAAACCACGGGCAGGCGTTGCTGAACCAGCATTCCCGCTCAGTTGCTGGGTGCGGCCGCCAAGGGTTGTAGCGCGGGCCGCATGTTTCAAGGTCAACGCGTTGCTCCGCTGCAAGGACCCGCTGGCGGGTGGCAACGTGCAATTCTGCTGTGTCATTTGACGGCGTGCTGATGCAATATAAGCGATGGACATTCAGACAGTGGCTGGCGGAATTTGGTAGCCATAGACGACACCAGGACGGCGGCGGGGGGGGGGGGGGGGGGGCCCAGAGGGCAAAGTCATAAATTAAGGAAATCAAGGAGTACCCCACCCGTCTTGCATTTTTCGCTTATTGTTACAAGAGGCGTGTACGACTTGATCAGTAATACCAGTTTCCTCGAAATCGTTCCGAATAGATCAGAATTTAGCTTTTGAAGTAACCGACACAGCGGGAGAAATCTCTGAATCCCTGCTCACCACTGACAGAAATACCTTTCATATGTCCAGCTTTTTTCAACGTGTGCTTTCTGTATTGTTTGCAACACACTTATGTGTCAAAATGTTTGTGTAATGAATGCTATGAAAGCTTGAAACCACTTTAGGAAAAAAGGGCATATGGCATATTAAAAGGCAAAGTATGCTATTATTTCGCCAATTCAGCGAAAAGTTATGCGATTGACTTTTATTTATTACACATGGCGTTTACCACAGTGGTTCATTTCAAAGCGCACTTTTACTTTGGGAATGGAAATGTGAATCCATGTGACGCGCTGGTTCAAACTTGAACCAAACAGCTTCTCAGCAGCAGGCTCCTGCCCGCCAGGCCAATCAAAAAGTTTTTATCGCACCAGTAGAGGCGCGCACAGTCGTTTGTCATGGCGACGGTGGTTGCAACTGCAGGGAAAAAGCGTAGTGCTGTTACATAGCGTTGACAGTGTGATGTGGACCTGGAAATAATTAAAATTGATATCCTGGTTATGTCTTGACGGTGCAGCAGTGGCACTACCCAGTAGACGTAACTAGTAACTAAGTGTAACACCCGAGTTGTGCTTGAGAACCTATGCCGCAAGGCGAGACACTTCCTTTAATGTAACATAAATGATCTCCATGGGTGGGAACATGAAGGAGTCCGTAACTGGAGCACTTCTTATCACTGGACCATCAAGCCGCAGCCCGATCTAGGGATGTCAAGTCGACACTCATGCGAGTTCGTGCAGATATGCATTACCTTAAGCAGCTTGGCGCCCAGGTACAAAAGCTATCTGTGGGGTTCAGCGGTTCGTCAAATAACACGCGCCGGGGTGGCCGGTTGAATGCCCCCCCCCCCCCGCTCAAGTGCTGGGGGGCGGGGGGCAATCTAAACCCTGAGATTCTCAAAAGCTGAGAAATCTGGAGACACCAAATCCACTGGGTGGGATGGACTGTGTGTGAAATCACTTGTGATAAAATTTGAGGTTCATGGGTGAGCCTTGGGCTACGGCAAGGTCAAACAAGACTGAACTCCAGATTGGTGTCCGAAGTGCCCCCAGACCTCATGTAACCGCCCCTGAACATAGACACCTGTTGTAAGCGAAAAGACGCTGGGTTCGCTTGAGGTCAGTGACCTTTTTCCTTTAGAGGGTCAAGGTCACCAAAAACCTAGTGGATCGTTTCTATTTCGCCATTTGAATAAGCGTCAGGGATTATGCTGGGCGGTATGATCCTAAATCAAAATGTTGAAGTGGGTCATTTTAGGTTAATCAGCTACTTTCACTTCTAAGAAGTCCATGGAACATGTCTGCGGCAGTTCCTGCAATTAATAAACTCGAAATGAGCATCAGAAACTACTTCACAAGGCAAGCTGACGAGTAAAAAAGCAGGTTAGTTCCAACTTTGGTACGGTCTTTACGCCCCACGCTAGGCCCATGCAATTTGTTGTGATTCTAATTTAAATGTTGTATTGCCTCAGAACCTATCTAGAGGGCATAGACGGATCCTGGGGCGGGGGGGGGGGGCACGGGCCATAGCCCCCCAAAAAACTCTGCATGTATGTTTTGGCCTCCCAAAACATTTCCGGAACTTCATAAAAGTTTCGTCTACTTACCGTCTGTTATCACCATTTACAATAAACTCCATCTGACCAGTTGACTTGAAAATAATAGATTATGTTACGAGCATTATAAACATGCATACTGTATGTAGAAGATTCAAAAGCATTTCGGTACTTCAATGGTGTCCCTACTAGGTACTCGCGAGAGGCACTATGCACTGGACCTCGGATCCCACACCAGCCAACTGGCGACGAACGGTTGCCCCCCCCCCCAAACTCCAGGCTAGATCCGCCCCTGCTAGAGGGTACTAGAGCTGTGTGGCTTGTATGGAATCCGTTGTCATTCTAAATTCAAATGTTGTATTGCCCCAAAAACTTTTTAAAGAGAACTCGAGGTGTACGGCTTCCTCTAACGCTCCTTTGTCGCATTACCTTGAACGGTTCCTAAATAATGACCTTCGCTTAAGGCCATGGCATGACTTGGACATGCAACAGGTCTGCGATCTTGCAAGGTACATCAAATTTGTTATGCCAAAAGACCTGCTAGGTAATTGCCTGCAGCTATGAGAAGTTTTTGCGCGGTTACGCCGTGCCGTTTCGGAAGTCATTCTGGGAAAACCTTCGGGGTTCAAATTCATTCGTTTATTATAAATACATTTATGTATTATTATAGATGAATGTATTGTATATATGATAATCATTTATCATTATAAATACATTCATTCATTCATTCAAAAACATCCACCCGAGCGCGTGTTACACGAAATACAAGGAGGGTATCCAGCAGGTTCTGAGCGGAAGATTTGCTAAGTGTACACGCAAGTTATAAGCCACGTGTCCGTTAATTTTAACTGACGGTTGCTCTCTAGACGCGCCCCTGCGACCCCAGCGCGACAACCGCAAAAACTGGGGCAAAAAACTGCCGCCCAATCCGTAACACAATGGCCTTTCATCTCCCAGGCAGCGGGCGGCGGACAGAGCGGCTGGCCCGGTTCCCTCCCATGGGTCCGGCCGCCCGCCATGCTCTCATCTAACCCCTCAAGGTTGCAGTGAAGGTCACATTCTACGCCGGACGTCCCGGCTGGCGTGCTGCGCTGTCAGTGGTGGGAGAGGGGTGGGGGGCTGGGAGAATGACTAGCAGCTTTCGTCTGCGGAGGCGCGGGGGCGCGGCGCGCGGCGCGCGGCGGCGGCGGCGGCGGGCGTGTGAGTCATGGCACGCTGCGGTAGCGAAGCCCGGCGGCGGCGGCGGCGGCGTGTGAGTCATGGCACGCTGCGGCAGCGAAGCCCGCCCTGCGGTATGGCGGGGATCGCACGCGGCGTGCAACGGAGGTTTGAGGTCATGCAACAGAGGTCCGAGGTCATGCGATGGTGGTCTGAGGTCATGCGATGGAAAACGGAGACTGAGGACTTTTTGATGGTGCAGGCGGCCATTGGCATAGCTACACTTGCCCTCGACTAAAGCAGGGGGTATGGGCGACCCAGCAGGGGGGGGGGGGGGGGCAGGGGAGGTTGGTGCCCCTCCCCTGCTGACAGGCCCAGGGGGCCAGGGAATGTTCTTACCCCATGGGGATTTCAGAACGCGACTTATACGCAGGCTGAAGGTTGTGTAGCTACACATATGCTACAGATATGTTACCAAAGTGTACATCAAGGATGCTTTATGACTGAGCTGGGTACAACATATGCTACCATACATTCGGATCAAGGAAATAGGTATTTCGAATGGCCAGCACATCACCAATGTGTGCCTTAAGAAAGTTTGTTCCAGACTCGTGACGAACTCCAAAACGCGGTTGGGGAGCGAAATAACGGACCTTAGTTTCACTCAGCTCCCAGTTTCTTACGCTACATCACCAACGATCCATCTTCGCAATTTGTCAAGGCGGGCAGAAGATCGGAGCATCGTTTCGCTCCTGGACCTTATATCAAAAACGTTTCAAACTACGAAATATACGATATCCTTTGAAAACGAGCCCGGTGTACTTTTTTATCCCATTGGACAGCCGAAAGGGAAGGCGCATAACAAGTGCATCAGAACGCTTATGTTACGTTTTTCACTGGACCTCTCCACTGCCTCGAGGCAACACGCTGTCCATGAAGAGACCGGCGTCGCCGCGACCCGCGCTCGAAGAGACCAGTGTCACCGCGACCCGCGCTCGAAGAGACCAGCGTCACAGACCAGCGTCGCCGCGACCCGCGCTCGAAGAGACTGGCGTCGCCACGGCCCGCGCTCGAAGAGACCAGCGTCGCAGACCAGCGTCGCCGCGACCCGCGCTCGAAGAGACCGGCGTCGCCACGACCCGCGCCTGAAGAGACCGCCGTCGCCGCGACCCGCGTCGCCGCGACCCCCGCTCGAAGAGACCAGCATCGCCGCGACCCGCGCTCGGAAGCCCTGCAGGACTCTGCCGGGCGCCGAGCCGCCCACAGGGCACTCGGCGTGGCAGTTCTGTTCACAGACAGACTTCCGTTGCCGAGCCCCCAGCCACGGGACAAAACCTCGATATTTATGGTTGTATGAGATTCATGATTTTGCTGCTGAGAGAGTTCAACTATCGCACAACGAAAGACGGCGGAAATGTGAACCAGCCAGCAGTTCAGAATTCTCAGATTACTACTCGAATGCCATTAAAAAACGCCGTTTTCTCACGAGTATCTGTTAAAATGTAATTGCACCAACGAATACCGGACGCATGCTCATCACGCACGCAAATGACGTCATTTTCTGTGGTATTATCACTTAATCAACAGACCTACAACGCAATAGGGTTCGCTGAACCGCATCGCATCGCATCGCATCGCGCATCCGCGCATCGCCACGCGCGCATTGGGCGCCGCCGTCGCTTCAGCGGCGACCCTAAGCCCGGGCGCGGGTCCGTGCCGAGTGCTCACCTCTCCCACAGATAGAAGCCGTTGTCGTCCAGGGTCGGCACAATGTGCTGAGGGTTCATCTGTAACAGGAGCACGTGAGGTAACGCCTCTGGTCAACACAGGTCGGTTTCGATCAACCAGCCATTAGAAGAGGCCGCTCAGCTCAATATAACTCGGTCCCGATAAACCACCTATCAGAAGGGACCGCTCGGGTCAATACAAGTCGGTCTCGATAAACCAGCCATTAGAAGAGGCCACCCAGCTCAATACAAGTCGGTCTCGATAAACCGAACATCAGAAGACCGAAACTAAACCCAGCCAACACCGACAGTGTGCGCCGTCCAAGCCATCTGACACCGTCCAACACTCATCGTGTGCACCGTCTGAGCCATCCAACCCGTGCACAGTCTGAGCCACCCGACCCGTGCACCGTCCGAGGCACCCGACCCGTGCACCGTCCGAGGCATCTGACCCGTGCACCGTCCGAGCCATTTGACCCGTGCACCGTCTGAGGCATCCGACCCGTGCACCGTCTGAGACATCTGACCCGTGCACCGTCCGGAACATCTGACCCGTGCACCGTCTGGAACATCTGACCCGTGCACCGTCTGAGCCATCTGACCCGTGCACCGTTCGAGGCATCTGACCCGTGCACCGTCTGGCATTCAGGTCGTGCACCGTACGCATATTCGACATGATTCTCCCCGACACACGGTGACAATGTCTCATCAACAGCCGATGCAGCTCACCTTGATGAACTCGGGCGTCATGTTTTCGCCCTTCATCAAGTCAGTGACCTTGAGGTTCATGTCGATACCCAAGGATTTGGCCAGCAGGTACACGCTCCGGCAGGGGGCGCTCAGATCCATGTAATACAGGTCCATACCCATGTCTGGAAAGGCGGACAGGTCAGCAACCGGGTAGCAAACACTGCAGTCTAAGGTCACCGGACACACCATGCAAACATTGTTGGGGATAATCTCCGCAGACTTTGCTCGTATGCTTGTCGTCCAATCATGGCCTTGTACACTGACGCTGGGCAAAGAGCCAGTGTTCTCTCAGTTTCCCACCCCCCCCCCCCTTCTCCCAGCGCAGTGACACAGGCATTTCAGCCCCGTGCTCATCCCTCATCATACGCGCGCGCACCGACACATCCCGCGGGTACACCAGTGGCCAAGTTTCTCCCCATGCTCCATCTCGCCAGACACGCGCGCACCGACACATCCCGCGGGTACACCAGTGGCCAAGTTTCTCCCCATGCTCACATCTCGCCAGACACGCGCGCACCGACACATCCAGTGGGTACGCCATTGGCCAAGTTTCTCCCCATGCTCACATCTCGCCAGACACGCGCGCACCGACACCTCCCGCGGGTACACCAGTGGCCAAGTTTCTCCCCATGCTCATATCTCTCCAGACCCGCGCGCACCAGACACATCCCGCGGGTACACCATTGGCCAAGTTTCTCCCCATGCTCATATCCCGCCAGACACGCGCGCACCGACACATCCAGTGGGTACACCAGTGGCCAAGTTTCTCCCCATGCTCATATTCCGCCAGACACGCGCGCCACAGACACACCCAGTGGGTACACCAGTGGCAAAGTTTCTCCCCATGCTCATATCTCCCCAGACACGCGCGCACCAACACATCCAGTGGGTACACCAGTGGCCAAGTTTCTCCCCATGCTCATATTCCGCCAGACACGCGCGCACAGACACACCCAGTGGGTACAACCAGTGGCAAAGTTTCTCCCCATGCTCATATCTCCCCAGACACGCGCGCACAGACACATCCCGTGGGTACACCAGTGGCCAAGGTTTTCTCCCCATGCTCATATCCCGCCAGACACGCGCGCACAGACACATCCCGTGGGTACACCAGTGGCCAAGTTTCTCCCCATGCTCCATATCTCACCAGACACGCGCGCACAGACACATCCCGTGGGTACACCAGTGGCCAAGTTTCTTCCCATGCTCATATCTCACCAGACGCGCGCACCAGACAACATCCGAGGGCACAGCAGTGGCCAAGTTTCGCATACCTGCAGACGTTCCCTGATCACGTCCCGCAGCCTCGGTCTGCCGGCTCGAACAGAACGGACCTGGCAACGGCCGGCGCGGCGGCACTTCCCCTCCCCTCCCCCCACCCCGCCTCCGGTCAGACTCCGCGGCAATGGCGGCGTCAGAATCCCCGACAGGGGGGGGGGGGGGGGCGGGGGCAATGCAATCAAAGGCAGCTCCGCGTGCAGGGGATGTGGCGGGAGTATGATATCCTACGTATCATCATTGAGATAGACCCGTATTTTGGGGACAGGCCGCGTAAACGAACGGTGGCTGCGGTCTGGTGCGTGGTTTTGACGGGTGCGTGCCTCCCTCTCTCGCGCCGCTGAATCACCGCTACACAGCCGCCGCCGCCGCCGGCGGCTGTCGGGTTTTGCACGTGGCGGCGGGTCGGGTGACGGACGGTCGGCATGTTGCGGTTGCGACTTGCAGGCAGAGCTGCTTGCAGCTGCAACAGCGACGTGACGCTGCTCGGATTCAGACGGCCCCTTGTTTGGACCATTTTTGTTTTTTACTCATAGTGATATGCGTACAGAGGTTTTGATTTGATCATTGAATCCTTGGGCCTTGGTGAGGCACTCAGCTGCTGAGGTTATATGGCGTCGCCCGCCTCTCACCCTGGCGAGAAGGGGGGGGGGGGGGGGGGGGGGGTACCGCGGTGCAGTTATATTTTAGGAATGGTGACTAGAGACTTGACTTGTGTTCGACTCCAGCTGGACCCTGAATCGGCTCACGAGTCAATCGCATTGGGGTGAGTCATCAGATGAATGGGCTCACTAGGGAAAAATGCCGCTGAGTCACATGAATCACAGTCACATGAAAAATGCCGCTGAGCCTTATCACATTCCTCGTTAACAGCATGAGCTGAATCTGAGCCGATCATTTCTTGCAGTGTCATGTCGGTGAATCATTCGTCTTGAATACAAATGTGAACACGAGGAAACGGTGGAGACAACATGTTCCAGACAACTCAACGGACCATCTCAGTGTTAAGATGGACAGCACGCCACATTAGTTATAAAGTTTTCTGCCAGATCAGCACAACAATTTATAAGCAACAAACACAATATTGTTAATCTTGAACAAAAGTTTGCCAAATCTCAGCCTGGAACCAGAGGATATTGCATGGCTCAAACATCCTACATTCCTATCTCCTACGCTAAAATCATTGAAAAAAGCTGCATATAAAATTCGAGCGCCGGCCATATTTTCAAGGTCAGATGTCACGACCTTGAACAAATCCAAACCTGGCCCCTCATGCACTGCCACTTGAAGGGAATGTTCCACAATTGAAGATTTGAAGTAGGCATCAGATATGATGGGAAAAGCTTACTTGTGACTATTGGTAAGCTTTCAAGGTTAAAAAACAACGTAAAGTAGGAAAATTTCAAAGTATGTAAAAATGCGCCCCATTACGTCATTGTTTGATGGCGTCAGGGAATGCTTTGGTGAGGACAGCAATACATGGCAGCATCTGGCAGCCAGACCTAAAGGATACCTCGAAACACACGAAAGCTGACGCCAACCGGCCATCCTCGTCGCGGGGGCTGTGTCGGATGGCGGGTTAATGGGTGGTTTGTTTGTGAATTTTTTGTCTTGGTGCTGGCCGTAAGAAAAGCCTTGGTGGACTGTTTGACGTAATCAACGTAGCGATCGCCGTCTTTTATGGCAGATTGTTAAAATCAAAGCACGATATGCTGTGCTACTGCTGTTGCGGCTATGCTGTTGATGATCTTGTCAATACTTTATTGTTGACCCATCGTTGCCTGCAGTGCGGTAGTCCTGAAATTGATATCATGTGGTGCGCACAGTAGTCACTTTTATTGTTTGTAACTGGAAATGGGGTATCTTGCGAAAATTAATTAAGTTGTAAAGTTCCTATGAATTGATTGGCAAAACATCGCTGTTGCTATGGTAAAGATGGTGAGGCTGGGCCATCAAAAATTTTGTTTGCTTAGGATTATTCATGCAATTTAAAGTTAACCCTGGAATAACCACAGTGGTGCAATGACAGTCTCGCTGTTGATAGTCCTTTGGCATTGTTAAATCAGTCGTTACCAGTCAATCATAAATTGTAAGCTTCTGTCTTATAGGCTTGACATAGAATAGTCAATCAATGTGGTACATTTTGTATTCGCATAGGCCAACAGCTTCATTGTGGCACTATCCCGGTGCTGTATTGTGGTATGACATAATGAACAACAATATGGTTTTTGTACTGCAATCCATGCACTGTTTTGCTGCACTGCATTTGCTACGTTCAAACTACAAACTTGCTAGAAGACTATACGTACTATTTTCCGCATCATGGTATATATATATATATATATATTATATATATATATATATATATATATATATATGAATGAGTAATACGGCTCATGAACCACAAGGCAGCGAGCCAGAACTGAACAGTATGCTTGATTTTGCAAGCTGCATAAGTGATGAGTCACATAATTTGATGCAAGCAATGAGTCTAAACCGAGCTAAATCAAAATATTTAGAACGGCTATGAGTTTTTAGCTGAATCGGATTGCAAAATATGTGAGTCGATACTGAGCCTTCTCAAAAGAATTTGAGTCAAACACAAGTCTGCTGGAGCCCAACCCATCGATGGTCCAATAAAAAGTGACAAAAGCGGCATCAGGGTTCTGGTAAAGGGCCGACGCAGTGTATAGTTCCTGAAAGGGGCGCGCTGCTGCGTCATATACTGTTCCACGGCGAAACATACGGCTTAGCGGAAGGTTTACGGCAGATCTCGCCCTTTTTGGGAATTTATGAGTTACGTTTCCTTGTGCTCCCCAAAAAGCCAGCTGTTCACATCCGCCGGACTTGTTTCGGTGCGGTGTCGCTGAGGTCACTTATAGCTTCGCTCCAGTCCACTTAAGTCCACTTCCGTGCAGTCCCCGGCGGCACGCTCTGCACCCGCCTGCCGCCGCCGCTGGACCCCCGCTCAGTGACCCGATCGGCGGGGGGGAGGGGGCGTGACGGCCCACGGGTCACGCCCGTCACGCGGCCGCCGTCACGCTGGCGGCGCGCGGCGCGTCACGGTCGTGCCTCCGGTCGGTGACGCAGCAGGCGGCGGATCCGGGCGGACGCCGCCGCCAGCTGTCCGCCCGCTGCCCGTCGTCCGCTTGCCGTCCGCTGTCCAGAGGCGATCATCTTCGTGACGCGATCTCCGGCGATCATCTCCATGACGTGATCTCTGGCGATCATCTCCGTTACGTGGTCTCTGACGGCCATCCTCGTGACATGACCTCTGCCTATCACCTTCCTGACGCGATCTTTGGTGATCATCTCCGTGACGTGATCTCTGACGGTCATTTTCGTGACGTGATCTCTGACGATCATCTCCGTGGCGTGATCTCTGACGACGATCTCCGTAACGTGATATCTGATGATCATCTCAGTGACATGATCTCTGGCGATCATCTCCGTGACGTGATCTCTCAGGTCATCTCCGTGACGTGATCTCTGACGACGATTTCCGTGATCCTGCGATGGGGCCCTCGGAGGGGGGGGGGCGTCATTAGAGCCTACTATCCCTAGCAATGTGCAGTGGAGCCCGGGTATCTTGTGGTTTAGAGCAATTTACGAAATTGAGCACGTTGGAGCGTAGGTTACCTTGGATACCCAAGGCAAGACGTCTTTTAGCGAAAACACCCAAACTGCCTGTCATTTGACTACCAGTTGTCAAACAATTCACAGTTGTACCCCTGTGTGAAAAGTAAAACCTGTTTGTTTTTCCAGTGTCTCAGCTCAGCGTCGTGATGATATGGCGCTTCTACCGGACATTCCTTGCATACTAACGCACCCGCGCCCACATTTGCTTTAATCTTCTTAACCGACTTTCCATCTTGGGTGGCCCATCTTCCCCACTAGAGAATCCATCTATGTTGCTGCGCTGTCTCGTTCGAGAAGACTGAACACAGTTTTTGAATATATTTCGCATGCTCCTTTCGGGCTAAGCGTCATGGAAGGTGCAAATCACGACCCGCTTTAGCCCGCCGACACGTGTCTTGGCAACACTTCCGTAGGCTGTGACCGAAACCCGTCTGTGTCCAAACTCGGCGAACATTTCATGGAGTGTATCGCTGTTTATGGCTCTTCGGCAGTAAACTGACACCCACAAAGCGCTGCATCAGTGTCCCCTAGCCTTGGGCGGTGGATGAGAAGCCGGCTGTCAAGTCTAAAACCTAGTCACCTGCATACATATTTTTTTGGAAGTATGTGTAGGTGGCTGAAAGGAGGCTGCGTGGACACTTAACTCTGAAACTAGGCGAGGCTCGCATTTCGACGTTACCATGGCAACAATTTGCCTCTTCGTCCCTCTTCCTGCTCAATAAAAACAGCTGGCTTCGTACAGCCATTTATTGCCGGAGGTGCAGTAACAGCTCACTGTTACAGTGCAGTAACAATTTACTGAGGAGCAGTAACATCGCCAGAGCTGTTTCGCTGGCTCTGGCGATGTCCCGTCCTCCAGCAGCCGTGGCACATCATGAACCGCCACTTAAACACCGCTCCAGAGGCGCCTCTGGGTGATGGATGGGTCTCCAGCTATGACGTCGCATGCCAACTTCGCTCGACAAGCTTCTCAGTTTCAGAACGCCAACTTTGGTGGCGCGGCACATACCTAGGCACCACACGCTGGGGTGTGTTGATAGGACAAACTACGCATGATGGTGAGATGAATTGTCAATCCTCTTATTCATTCATCGAATCCCGAGAAATTACCGCTCAGGGACAGGCACAAATTCGAACAGGTCATAACTGACAGTCCTGTTATTGATAGAGCTGAAGTGTTGCTTGTCTGCGAAGAAAATCTCACAATGTTTCGCGACACGAAAAGAGCAAAGTATTGATCGCGAGTTGTATATTTTCCTCTTGTTATGTCTCAGAATGCACACTGATCAGCATTGGACGCTTATCAATATCTAGCTTGCCCTGTTGGCAAGTATAACCAGGGTTAAGTGTCAGCACATACCTTTATTCTTCAAGTAAAGTCAGGTCCTATGGGCTTGCAGCGAGATCCAGATTCCCTCAAAAAGGCAATCATGCAACCCTAGGCACCTCGGCGTTATCCTTCCAACAGCACGTGAACGCTTGCCGACGGCGAGCGACGCGAGGCACTGATAGCATGGTAGAACATGGCAGAGCAGCACGGTAGAGTCGCCGAACGGTAGATTTTCGTAGAGGCTTCGTATGACGCAGCCTGCGCCCGGCCCCTGCGCGCAACAACACGGCGAAACAGCTCGCTCCAGCGGGTAAGGTCCGCTCGCAGTGAAGCCTGGCACAAAGGCTTGCTGTGACCGCACACCATGAAACCTTGCTGTGACCGCACACCATGAAAGCGTGCTGTGACCGCACACCATGAGAGCTTGCTGTAACCGTACACCATGAAAGCTTGCTGTGACCGCACCCACACCGCCAACAAAATGTACGGGGATGCCACGCTACGCTTCAACTGTGAACCAATACCACGGGAGCTTGCTGTGACTCCATAACGCCAAACGCAATATAAAAAACAGCATGCCACAGAAATGATTGCACATAACAACTTAAAGGGGATGTTCTACATTTGAAGATATTGAGGTCAGCACCACATATGAAAAAGCTCTCTATTTACACAGCAAGCTCCTCAATACGTCGTTGCTTGATTGCGTCACCGTTCCTTGCACAACATTGCCAATTGACGGCCGTCACATTTGGAAATCGAGCTCACGAACGCCAGATATGGATGACTTGACGATTATATCTGCGTTGGTGACACTGCACTGCACTACACACTGCACTCCAGGTAAGAATTTGACGGCACTGCCTTCAAAGTCAGAACTCCATGATGCTGCACGCAAAGTCAGATAACGATGCTGCACACAGAGTTAACAGACGAAAGCTTGAAGACAACGGCACTGCACTTAGGCTAAAAACGACAACACTGCACTCGAAGTGAGATGATGGTGACACTATTCTCGAAGTTTGTGATGGGAGACTGCCCTAGCCCGCCCATTCTTGCAGGCCTTGTGATGACGTCACTAGCCAGTCTTAGGCGTCACCATCCCTGACATCTGTTTGTTTGCAATTATTCTGATGGCTGTCCCCCAGGTCTGATCTCTGTCCCTCATCCCTGATGTCTATCCCTCAGCCCTGATGCGTCTATCAGCTCCCATTTCTGTCCCCTAGCTCCGGCACCTGTCTCCTTTCTGATCTTTTCTCCGGGTCCCTTGGGTGCCGTTTTCGCCGTTTTTCGCCCAGACCGGTCAGTGAGGCGCATGTGAGACGACTACCCTGTGTTTATCACTACAAATATCATGCTTTTCAGCGGCAGCACCTCCGTTTCGGGCAGACCCACCAGACCAGCTGCGCATTTTCGATGTTACTCTGGGCTTGTTGGAATTAATGGTTTGGTAACCCGTCTGTGGTCTTCCGCACTTAGTGTCGGCTAGTGGTCCGAGCGTGTATGGCCATCTGGTCCTTGTATGTGTGCCCACGTGGTCCTCATATTGGGGAGCGATGTGTCATGCACCTTTTCCAGTGGAAGAGCGTGGGAAACGACAGGGTGCTGTGGTTCGCCCTGTTCATTTTTTTAACTACATGTGTACTTACTACTGCGTAGAAGTTATTTTCCGAGCGTAGATGGCACGGACAGTGCAGCAACACATTGGGGAATTAGAAGACGTCGTAACCTACGAACACGCTACAGGAATGACAGTCTACTTCGAATCAGAGAGTCCTGTCCTCTTTTCTTTCTGCTCCGTGCTTCCTCATGGCCTTCGATTGTGTATCTGTCGTGAAGGTTGTGCCGTTTCTCAGGGGGGACACGCTCTGCTAGCACATGTCCGAGCTGGTAGATCCTGTCGTTCTCATCGCAGCGCCATCTACCGAGAGAATAGCTGTGCTCTCCTCACGGACACGTGCTATCGTAGCACATGTCCACCTGGCAGTATGGGTAATACTCTCTGTACACCACCTGTCTTGCAGCCACCTTCAGCTTGCGCCAGTCCCACGCAAAAATTCCCTCTCCCCCTCCATCTGGCTCGTTCTCTCATCCCCACCAGGAAAGCCACGCTGAACGTGTCACAGCCGTCATCTCCCGCATACACGCCCCTCCGTGTCGGTTTCTGTGACACCCAGCCACGCCATATCCTCAACAGGCAGGTCCAGGGCGCACTGGTTTCTCGGCTTCAGTGCGAGGCACGGCCAGGCGAACCGCCGTACTGAAGGCAGACGGCCGCCGCCTCCTCTCGGGGCACCTGGGTGTCGAACACCACCACACAGCGGCCAGCGCACCGCCAGAAGCCGTCCGGGCAAGCGCACCGGTCAGAACGCCAGCCTGCAAACACAGGCTGACGTCACAGCTGACGTCACAAACGGCTGGCGCGGGGGTCACAGGGGCGGACTCACTGGCGCGGGGGTCACGGGGCAGACTCACTGGCGCGGGGGTCACGGGGCGGACTCACTGGCGCGGGGGTCACGGGGCGGACACACTGGCGCAGGGGTCACGGGGCGGACTCACTGGCGCGGGGCATCACGGGGCGGACACACTGGCGCAGGGGTCACGGGGCGGACTCACTGGCGCGGGGGTCACGGGGCGGACTCACTGGCACAGGGGTCTCCGGGCGGACACACTGGCGCGAGGGTCACGGGGCGGACACACTGGCGCGGGGATCACGGGGCGGACTCACTGGCACAGGGTCTCCGGGCGGACACACCAGTGCAGGGATCACGGGGCGGATTCACTGGCGCGGGGGTCACTGGGAGCACACACTAGCGTGGGGGTCACAGGGCGGACTCACTGGCGCAGGGGTGACAGGGCGGACTCACTGGTGCAGGGGCTGACTCGCCTGGTGCAAGGGTCACAGGGCGGGCTCACTGGCGCAGGGTTGACAGGGCGGACTCACTGGTGCAGGGGCTGACTCGCCTGGTGCAGGGGTCACAGGGCGGGCTCACTGGCGCAGGGGTGACAGGGCGGACTCACTGGTGCAGGGGCTGACTCGCCTGGTGCAGGGGTCACAGGGCGGGCTCACTGGCGCAGGGGTGACAGGGGCGGACTCACTGGTGCAGGGGCTGACTCGCCTGGTGCAGGGGTCACAGGGCGGACTCACTGGCGCAGGGGTGACAGGGCGGACGCACTGGTGCAGGGGCGGACTCGCCTGGTGGCAGGGGGTCACAGGGCGGGGCTCACTGGCGCAGGGGTGACAGGGCGGACTCATTGGTGCAGGGGCTGACTCGCCTGGTGCAGGGGTCACAGGGCGGCTCACTGGCGCAGGGGTGACAGGGCGGACTCACTGGTGCAGGGGCGGGACTCGCCTGGTGCAGGGGTCACAGGGCGGGCTCACTGGCGCAGGGGTGACAGGGGCGGACTCATTGGTGCAGGGGCGGACTCGCCTGGTGCAGGGGTCACAGGGCGGGCTCACTGGCGCAGGGGTGACAGGGCGGACTCACTGGTGCAGGGGCGGACTCGCCTGGTGCAGGGGTCACAGGGTGGCTTACTGGCACAGGGGTGACAGGGCGGACCCACGAGCGCAGGAGTCACAGGGCGGACTCACTGGCGATATCGGAATGTGAGATGGTTTGTTCTTGAACATAAGAGGCTGGGGCTCAAACACTATTGCAGGAACCTGTATTGGCTCCGTCTACTGCGGTGTATGAGGCGGCTTTTCTGATAATATTGCGATATATGCTTCGACTGGCAAAGCAACTGTGGCCAAAGCGACATCATAATCTTTCGCACAAGTTAATTGTAAAGCTACCACACCGACCCTAACCCGGCTGTTCCAACAGTACGAGGTTTGGGGAGATTTGCCCCAGCACATTAGCGAACTAGTGCGGATGCGCGCCATGCAAATGCGGTGCCACGCCAGTGCGGATGCGCGCCAACGGTGCCACGCCATGGCGCGTTGGCATGAGCAGGTGCGCGGCTGCATATGCCCGAGCCTCCGGGATAGCTCGAGAACCATTCAGCCAGTTACGCCCAGATGACGCCCGGTAGCGACCCGGTAGTGAATTTGGCACAGCCTGGCGGGGCGCGGGCAAAATTGGCGCAGGGGAAAATTGGCAAAATTGGCGCGGGCAAAATTGGCGCTACTATAATTTGCGACGTGGGCTTAAGTTGTATGCGAAGAAATCCTAGCCTCATCGACAGAACGTACGCACCGCGAGCAGGCTAACAGACCCCGCACCCGCTGGTAGGCAGAGCACCTAGCGTATCAATGAGCTAACCATGCTGGTTTGCCCAGGTGCCTTAAATAATCGGTTCAGCCGCGTACCGCACAAATTCGCTTGGCTATCTCCCCAGTTTTGTTACTAATTTACGGCTGTTGGGCTCTGCACGTTCCTGCCCACGACAGTATCTATGAGATTGAAAACTGACAGCTTTCCTGATCCCCAGATTCCGGAATTAGGTTCAGTAACGTCCCGATGAAAAACAGAGCTCAAACGTGACGGGGAACGAAGTCCCTACGAGGACCTTCCCCCGGCTACACCACTGCTGCTTGGTGACTTGTCTGCACTGTTGCAGCAGGTCACGGAGGTGTAACGTCATGACTGAAGGTTTTACAAATGGCTGTGCCTTTAGACGAAGTCGCTCGAAGTTTTCTGTCTTGTTTTTCTTTTTTCGGTATGATGCACCAGCTGATTCGAATTACCTTCGGTCAAGCTCATTCAAACGATAAATAGTATCACATCACCAAGAAGTCATGTCAAGTGAAATTACAAATTGCCGAGCGAAAAAAAACGGAGCACCTTATCAGGCGTAGTGCAAACTGTTTACTGAAGGTTGGCTCAAATTCATGACAAAACACCCAGCATACTCATTTCGGTTATACGGAATGATGGAGACAATGTACTAATAGCACGGAAAGATGATTGATCTATGGCCCTCGTGTGATGCATTAATTTGTACACCACGTGTCAGCCCGCTACCTCTCTGGCCGTCGTCAGTCATTATGGATTCCTGAGTTAGTTAGTGATTGAATTTTAAGGGCGCGTTAACCGCATTAGCTATTCGCGCCTTACAAAGTCTTGAGGAATAGGCGATGCTTGACCATCGGCCACGCGTGTGTCACAACCCGGACTCGGTAGAACGCTGGACTCGCGATCAAGGAATCCTGGTTCGAATGCCAGCAATGCCGAGGAGAGTATCATTTGTGACGCATGCATGGCTGATATCCGAGCAGTAATCAGTCCTTCCCAGGACTCCATAACACCCGATGGCGTCTGCGGGGTTGAGTGGCCGAAACGCTGCGTGCAAACTCTCGCGCCCGACGAGAGCTGTGGTCCGGACTGACGTGTCATCCGTAATGTGCAATGCGCACCCGGAAGGGCTAGGAAAAGACCGATGCGCCTTGCAAGCCTTCGAAAGTGACCTCACATCTCCGTGACTTGACATCACACAAAGTGGTGACTGGTCTCAACATGTGATGGATCGCATTTTACCCACAAATCTAAGCTAACCGTACGCTACCGCGTGCAGTTTATCCCGCTATACCCCGTTACTTACCGTGTTGTACTCCATTATTTACCCGTTATATTAGAAACATCTGGAGGATGATTTGTTAATTTCTTTTCGCTCAATTGTTTGATATTGGTGTTCATTTCAGACCCCCGCTTAATGTGAGGGTTATTTATGGGAGTTATGAAACAAGTGCATTTACGATGATTGCAGAATAAGCTCATCTACGGTGATTGCAAAACATTTACGAGGCAAACAGCTCCATAGCAGTATTTTGACCTGCTTTACGCCATGTATGTTGCCTTAACTCTGACGGCAGCTTTCGCATACACGGATCCAAAGCGAGCTGCCTAATACCGCGTCAGGGATTCTGACCTGGACACCTGGAGAGGATCCAGCGCTCGCCGTCTGCCGCGGGGGGATCCGAGGGCGCGTCTGGCAAGCGGCAGTCCTCCCAGCTGCTGAACAGCTGGCACGTGCCACTGACGAACGTGAAGCCCGCGCAGAGCTCCGGCCTCGCCGTCAGGCAGGTGAACGCACAGCTGAGAGGAGTAGTGACCGAGACGGTCAGGTACGGAGCGAAGGAGAACGTGCCGCCGGTGCGACGGAATCGAGCGCGCTCGTCGTCGGACGCGCTGCCGACGCCTGCTGTCGCCTGCAGGAGAAACGAGAGCAGCAGTGTCTTCATGGCTCCGACGTCTGCTCTGCTGAGTGAGCTGCCGGTACTGGCTGAGGCTTGTGACGCTGAAGGATGGTCAGGTTCACTCGTTCAGGTTTCTTGTTGAGGCGTGTGGCGTGACGCACTTGAAGCTCCTCTCAAAAGCTCTTCTTAAAGCTCTTCAAGGTATTCTCATATGTGACACACTTTAAGTACGAATTCGCCGAACAGACGCTTTTAGTAAGTCTGTTTTGCAGAAGCGCGACTTCCAAAGACTCGACGGAAGAGGCTTCTCCCCTGGTTGAATGTGTGGATGCGGCTACGATGCACCTGCAAACAGTCAGTCGGCTATGAGCCAGCATCAAACGCCTGAACGTGTGTGTGTGAAGAGAGATAGAGAGAGAGAGAAGAGAAAGAGAGAGAGAGAGAGGGAAGAGAGAGAGATAGAGAGAGAGAGAGAGAAGAGAGAGAGAGAGAGAGAGAGAGAGAGAGAGAGAGAGGAGAGAGAGAGAGAGAGAGAGAGAGAGAGAGAGAGAGAAGAGAGAGAGAGAGGAGAGAGAGAGAGAGAGAGAGAGAGAGAGAGAGAGAGAAGAGAGAGAGAGAGAGAGGAGAGAGAGAGGAGAGAGGGAGAGTGTAGTGTGTAAGAGAGGGGTAAGGGGTAACGCGCGGCGGGTCTCAGCGACAGTGGAGCTACACCCAGCGGTGAACACTGCGCGAACAAAGCACAGTAGCGTCCACTCACCAACTACCGGCCCAGCGTCCACTGACCAGCTGCCGGCTCAGCGTCCACTGACCAGCTGCCGGCCCAGCGTCCACTGACCAGCTGCCGGCCCAGCGCCCACTGACCGTGAAACTGAAATGGCGCTCGGACGTAGGCCCTGGCAGTTTTGTGGACCGCAAGCGTTTATAGGAGGATTTTCATTACTGTCTCATTACGGCACGGCTAAGGCGCAGGCAGAAGCACGTAAGCTTCCGAGCGCATTCATAAATTGCTGGCTGATGGTAGCGTGCTAGACTGGAAATTGCTGAACTGAAAATTGTTGGCGGACCGCCCCACAATGACAAACATACATGTGTCACTTACATGCAAAGCGGGATTGCTGCTTAGGCGGAACGAGTCGTGTCATATGTTTTGCGCGGCGCGCAGTTTATGGCAGGAGCTGTGCGTGGGGCGGTCTGGTGCACAGTGCTTTACAGAGCTAAACACTGGCCAAAATCGTGCGATGATTGGCGCGGTGCTCAAGCAAAACAGCAGAAATCGATTTTGAGCCAGGCACATCTACACCAGTCCGGCAGTTTAACACGATGTGAAGCACCACTTCATTAGGTGTCTTGTGATGCAGCGATGTGAAACCGCTACATCATCAGTCATCTTGTGACGTCACGATGTGGAGCGCTACGTCTTCAGACATCCTGTGACGTCACGCATGTGGGCGGCTGAACACTTACCCCTCATCTTCGCCGCTGGTCTTGTCATCAGACCACGTGCGTCTCATCAGATGGTCAAGGATAAATCGCCGCTTTCCCCAACCTTTCGATCTTTTTTAATTGATTACTACGCATGGGACTACGCTCAGCCACCCATTCAGGTCACCTCTTCAGCGGAGCGAAGCCCCCACCCCAGGCGCCATTGTCTGGCGTTGCGTTCGCAAAGCACGACGCTGTGCCCTTCGCTTCTCGGATTTTCAAGGTTGAACCCCGGGTCATTAAATTCCCTCATAAATACCGTCGCGTGCTTTGACCGTGCTGGTTTCAGTCTTTACCAAAACGCTAAGCGACCATTGATTTATCATCAGGTAGAGAATTGCTGAGAAGTCATAAGCCTGGCTCGCAATTACTGGCCTGACTCCAGTTTCACAACCCTGCGATTGCTTAAGAATCTAAGCTTGACAACCATGCAATTGGGCGCGTGGGTGAATGGGTATTAAACTTCCAAAAACATAATCTACTGCGGCATGTTATGAGGGAACTAATCGCCGTCATGCGTGTGACATTCGATCACAGGTCGGCCACACTGCTCGTCGAGCAAACGAAAATCGGTCAACGGATCCAGGAACAGAATACCAAACGGGTAAAAGAAAAATGGTTTGTCGACGTTATAGCTGCGAACGTACATGTCAGATTCCCCATTCATGAATGAGTCGAATCGATGTCAGTGTATTCCAAGCTCTAAGTAGCGTCTGAATGAGTCCGCCCCGTGGCTCGCGGTTGTCTTGGGTTGGAGCGTGCGCTACAATGGAGCACAAAGTCCTTATAGACCAAGTTTAAGACGCATAGATGAGACAGTATTAATAGGCGTATTGGTCGTGGAATAAACATGGTGTGCATCACACACAACAATGAACATCATCTCTCCATTGTTATGTGTAGTCTACGAGGAATGAGGCTATCAATACTGCCTGATCTTTATGCATCATGTTCCTCGCAAATGCAGTTAGCAGCCTATGCTTAACACCAGTAAGGGAATTGCTCCAATTCTAAAGATATTAAAAAAACGTATCACGTATGATTATATAATTTTTCTCATAACTATTGGTATGCCTAAAGTGGAAAAGACTGCTCGGGGTAACACAGTTCCTCTGTTAAGTACATATACTCCTTAATACACCACTGTTTGATCTTATCATTTCATATCGTACCTCTATGCAGTAATGATCAGAACAGTACGTACGCAATGCGTGTTTCCCGTCTCCATTGCAAGGAAGCGGAAACCATTTGTGTTTGTTTGGGAACGCAGGCAACGAGCTCGGAGCAACATCTCGGCAGCGCTGGACTTCTTCCACGCCTGCCGCACTTTGCAATCTTGCAAGACAAAGGTGTTTCTCTTTTATTTAGGGCTATCTCGCAGATCCGGGGTCTCTTACTTTAGGTGTATAGTCACTGACGACGCTGCGGACTTCTGCTTCCCCGAGGTAGCATGGAAGGCTTGAAAACAACTTTTAGTGTTGTACACTAATGGTACATTTGTCCGGGACACCCTCCGACTAAGGTTGATGAAGCGCTCTGATAAATCAGTATACACGTAAACATGACCCCCAGGCACGTGAATGGCTCAAAATTGCAGGAAACAAAAGCAAATTGTGCTGTTGGTTTGCAGCCATAAACAAATTACCATGAAGCTGAACACTTGTATTTTGGTAGCGCCTTTCAAATATTCTTCATATGGTACAGTCCATGGCTATCGGAGAGAGGAATTTTGTCCAGTCTCAACCGTTGCCAGGACTGAACTCATGTTGGTCAACTACAGAGTGACCATGTCAACATTCTAGCAAGCAGCTAATGGAAACATGTCTGATTTCTTCAACAAAACTTAAGAATATCAACGACGCGGAACAGTTTGCACATGGCCCCTCATCCTCCGACACATGTGGCATAGCCTTGGCGCCTGCAGCAAAAGCAGTGCACACGCTTCCAGCCAGCCCTGCCACGCGGCTGGTCTAGTGGTAGCCGCCGCCGTAGCCGCCGCCGTACTTGCTGCCGTGGTGGTCGCCATTCTTGTACTTGTCGTGGTGGTACTTGCCGTGGTGGCCCTTGTACCCGTCGTGGCTG
>NW_023595962.1:10960747-11063428 GCF_011947565.3 Pollicipes pollicipes | reverse complement strand
CGTGGTGACGTCACCGTGGGATTGCCAGACCTAGTTCAAACTAGGTTCCGCCCCCCCCCCCCTTGGATGATCCTGCTCGGTTTTTCAGGGCTTTTTTGGAAACAGCAAGCCACAGTTTTTACAGGCCACACAACATTCAGGAGACTAAACAGGAGCCATTGCCAGCCACGATACAGTGCATATCTAAGAATTAGAATGCGCGAAAATACATGTACATACAAACGAATTCAAGTAAACCAGCATCACGCATCACGCTTCATTCAAACATGCAAGCGAGTTGAAACAAACAGGCATCACACATCACGCATCAATTATGCCTGCAAACGATTCAGTTGAGCAAGCTTGTAAAGCCTGTTTGTTATTTGTTTGCAATTTGTTCGTAATTTTCTTTTTGTTGTGTTTTCATTGTTTGTTTACTTGTTTGTTCTTTTGCATCGAAGTCGTGATTTCACGCGATCGCGGCAACGTACGGCATCGGCCAGTATTTGATCAAAATCGTGGGAGAATTTTGCAGTGCTAAGACCATGATAGGGCTGATAAACTTGTATGAACCGATGTTTAGCTCCTTAACCTTAGCCCGCAGAAGTGTGGGGTTAGGGATGGGAGGCTGACAGTCCTCTTGGGCTTGTTCTTCAATATGGTTATAATCATAGAAGATATGGTGCTGAGTTTTTACTAGCCACTTAATGTCATGTCTGTGCGTCCTGTCCATTTTCAGCACTTTTGCGAATGAGTCGTGACCAATGACCCATTCAAAGTCATATCAGCAAGCTATCTTGCCAGGTCGGCAATGCAAGTCACGTGTTGTATTTTGGATGTGTTACTTGTTTGTTTTATAAATGCGATCATTGCGAGAAGTGTGTGGGGGCGGGGGGTCAGGTCGTCATGGGTTAAGCCAGGTCACACGTTCCTAACTGTTCTGTTGTCAAGGATTTATGGCACTTACACTTGCAATTTTTTTATGATCGCTCACGAACATCATTGCGACGGAACTATGTGACCCGTTGTGAATTTCTTGAGCCAAGGTTGCACGTTGGGTCACTTATACATAAACGGTTGCGTGCCGGTAGGCATAGTGCTCACGCTGGATGCCGAGGTGCTTATTGGCGACTGTGAAATTTTTCAACTAACTTTTTAAGGAACATGGACGCGACGCTGATCTTTCAAAAGCCAGGCAAGACAAAGCTTTTACTTGAACCTGACGTCATGTTGAGTTACGCTAGCGTTGGGTGCCTGCATGTGCATCTGATCTTCCCTGCCATATCGCTTGTGAACTCGATTTAGATAACAATTTGACTATGACCATTGACCCTGGAATTGGGCCGAGACTTAAAGGCACCAGTTTCATTTAGAAAAAGGTGGGAGGAGAACCATGAAGGGGCAGATGCCATTCAGTCAACGAGCAGTGCATTATTGGAACGGCTTGCAAACGAAGGTGTAGTAAGTCCTTCTCTGGCAGCGTCTAAAATCGCCTAGATGAGTTCTGTCGGCCTAAAGATTGTCTTTATAGCTGAATTCAGGCGGGTCAAGAGGGAAGATTCGTTTCAAGAGTGTGTGTGAAACCTGAGACAGGCCTGCCTCGATGGGACTCTATGGCGCTTTATTGGCCAGATGTCTCTATGTCTTTATGTCCTTTTATAGCTAGCTCACTCATTCAGTCCTGCTCTTAATTGCGTAAGATTTTTGGCCTCATAGACAAACTTGACCTTAACCTTCGGAGGTCATGTGCACACAATCCAAGTTATATCCAGCTGAAAGAGTCTAAATAATTCATATTGCGCTTGCCCGATAACCTAGCACAAACATCTCCATTGCAAAGCAATACAAAGTATGTGCAGTCCGAATGACCTAGCTTGACCTCAGAGGTAGAAAATTGACCTAAAAAAAATTAGGACAGTAAAAGCCTAGACGATAATAAGTGAATCGGATGCTATTCGGCCACCCAATCTTGCTCAGTGATGCAGCTACCGGTAGTACAATATACTATGCACTTTAGTAAACGTATCGATGGTGGTAATATTTCTCTGACCTGAGAGGTCAATCATTTGAGCCATGCTCAAAATACAAGCAATCCAAAACTTGAAGATAGCAAAGAGACGCTGGAAAGTACAGAATCATTGCTAGTCGCATGATTAGGAAGTGATTCCAGCGGGAACATTACGCGTCATTTCCGGTGTGCACAATCTAGGGATATCAACGTGGCCGGGAACGACGCCTATGTGGAATTGCAACTGATGGATACTCGTCGCCGTGAGTCGGCTTTCGCGCTGCGTCCTTTTCAAGGTCCCTGCTCGCTCCATGTAGGCGCCAGCGCGACACGTTTGAAATTGCACTCGGAAAACGCAACGCAGCTGGTTTCCCGGCCGTTTGCTGGCGTCGCCATGTGTCTGACGGTGCTGGAATGTGCGTGCTTGGTTGACGCTATAACGCTCCAGCACGATGCGAGGGTTCGCGTCGTTGTTTGCTCGGGTTGCCAGGATCTAGCACAAAGCGTGAAAAGCCCCCCAAAACTGTGGCATCTTCGACTTGCGCATGAACGCACGTGCGCCCCAACGCGCATCGATTCGCGTTTCTGCCAATGATTGTGCGTTTCTTTCCGCGTCTACTGTGTTGATCACATTCCCCTGCGACCACCTGTTGCCGAGCTGCGGGCCGGGTATCACCACGCGTTTCGACGAATTTGGTTAACTTGCGATTTTTGAATTTCACGCGTTGAGCCGATGGCACACGTGTGACGCGTGCCGACGGCACCCCCCCATCGGTCGGGTGGCGTGCAAAATTTGACGAGCGATGCGCTCCGCCTGGCACTGCCACTCGCCAAGAAACGTGAAAACGAAGAGACGCCTCAGGGCAATGAAAGCATCTAAGCATAGCAAGCGGACAGGCATTCGATAACTTGCAAGATAAATATTGACAATGAGTTCTTTTGATAATATTTAGATACTAATGATAAGACGAGGTGGCCTGCGATTTGTCAGACGCAAGCCGCTGGTATATACCCAGAGAAGAAATACAATTATTTAGTTTTACATATTAATCTCACCTTACTTTGAGCCATAGTTCCATACAGTCGTCGTGCTGAGGAAGAGAAGCATAAAGGAACGTCAGCTATCAAGGATCTAAACAGCGTGACAACACGCTTTGCATGCTCCACATTGCGCTTGCTTTTAGTAATGCCGCAGCAGAGCGCCGCCTCCATACTGAGGTCCCTTGAGTACTATTGTCACGCGAGACCGGCGCGATTATCCTTGATTTATTGGGCCCAAAAGTACAGCAGCTCTCCGTTTACGGAAGTTCAGGCCTGCATGCGACTCTGGCTTTCCGTGACTATGCTTTTACAAGTGTCCCGTCCCAACGTACGGGGCAGTTAAAGAAGTACAGTTTTGAAGACAGTTCAGCGTGATTACGCGAGATTCCGATTTCGTCCTCACCGTGAAGTTTAAGCTTGCAGTCCACGCAAGGCTGTAAAAAAAGATCAGAAAATGAAGAGCTCTGGTTTAAGCCAAGTAGAGCCAGACATAACAACAGACGCTAGACGTTTGGTATCAACGCCTTTGTCGATATCAAACTTTTCAACATTTTCTCAAGTACTCTGGCGTTGAAAACCTTACACAACAAACTGAAATCTTCTAAGTTTGTCACGACACACATGACACGGAGGGCCTAATCATGATGTGCTCATGTTCCCATGAGCTCCAACCGCTGAACCAGAGGTACGAGGTTCGATTCCCCGCGGTGCCCGCCCTTCCTGCCAGGGTGAGAGGCAGGCAACGCCGTATAACCTCAGCAGCCGAAACGCGTCTAAAGCCCCAATCCCAGGACCATGGCGCGACCTGATTAGCGTTCGGGACAATGATTGGTCTCGCACCACCACCAGCCCAGCGGCCCGGCTGTGGCGGCGACGTTTCGCCCGTGGCGAGGGTCCGAACTCAGGTCACGTGACCACACCCTGGCGCCAAGAACATCGACATGCGGCGCAGGAGTTACTAGGGCGTGCCGTTTTGTTTATCAGGGCCTGGCCGACATTTGCCGCCGACAAACGATGTTTCATGTAAATGCATTGCAGTGGGGTCAGGAGCGTCAATTTGTACATTTTGGGGGCCTGAGCTTGCAATGCTGACTTAACCCCACAACGCTCTCCGGAGCCCCCTCATTGCACATGAGCAAAAATGAAATGCTGGGCCAAAACAAAACAAAACAATTATTTTAACTTTTGGTATACTAGGTAGAAGATATGTGGAAGGTTATCATATGACTTGCATCATGTTAAGTTGCATCAATTAGCATTCTGTTGGCGCCTGATGTGTTTGCCATACTAGCTTATTCATATATCCAGCTATTTTGCAAATGTTTGCTCAGTTTTTTACAAATAATAACGCCTGGATTGATATAGGGAACAACTGAATGCAATATGCTGGCAGCTTTTAAAAGTACAGGGCTGCCCAGATAACAACACGGTATGTTCTCCTCACCAGCGACAAACAGTTTTGTCATAAAGTCGTGGCTGTGGTGGTTGTGCAACATGATCGCTGACAGGGAAAACGATCAGTGATTCTTTGCTGAGATTAGGACATTTTCTGTGAATTACAGCCTTTTCTAAGCTTTTCACAAAAAAGTAGCTCACATTTGTATAACATGTTAAGCCATTCTTCCTCAGGAAGACAGGCTTGAATTTATGAAATATTTCTTGTTAATCCCTATTATTATTTCAAAATCGAACACGTACATTCAAGTAGCCGAAATCCGGGGAGAAAGCAGGTTTTGGAGGTCGGTTAGATTGCTCTTTTCGACCGAGCCCCCAACCGATTTTATAAAGTGACACCGCTGCATGGGGCGCCCCAAGGTATGCACAAGGAGAACGAACGACGTTTGGTGGCGTTGCAACGCAGAGTTGCTGTAACACGACTTAGAATTTACATACGTTTGTCAGATATGATGGATCAATTCTGTCCCATACTTCAAACGCGGTCCGCCTTCCACTGCAAATCTACTCTCATTAATATTTATACGTCGACGTAAGTCATCAAATTATTACTATCATTATTACTTACACGTCGACGAAAATGTCTGGCGGCCAGCGACGGCGCCCATCAGGTGTTATCATACATGGACAAGCAGTTCTTGATTTAGACCAGCTCCGATCCCCAGCGTAGTACACAGATATGCACAAGTGATATGCGAGCCTTACATGAAAGAGAGTGTCCCGCGTTTGTCTGGGGGTTTGAGCCTAAATGGCCGTCTTGAAGATTTTTCGGTTGAGTTCACAGCCTAGCCCCTCTTCACACCTAAGTCCTCCTAGTTTCTAGGCTACACGCCCGCGAAGTTGTGCAGACTCTTTCGGGGAGACTTTTTCGAGGTCACCCAGGCATCCATGACACCATAATAAAGTCATTTAAATTCCGACATTTTACTAGCCATGCGGCGATCACAGCTAACAATATAATTGTCGAGCCGTTCGTATTTGGCGTTCGTGAACAGGATTTCCAGATATAACGGCCGTCAACTGGTTCTCAATCAATGTTATGTAAAGCAAGATGATGCCTATCAAACAATGGACGTATTGAGGAGCATATTTACTAAATAAGAGCGATGCTGTCTGGAGCAGTCTTTCCACGTAGAAAACACACCAAAAGTCATAAGTGATCTTATTTTACCATATCTGATCTTTGTTTCGATATCTTCAAATGTCGAACCGTTCTCCTTACAATACTGAACGTGCCGGGAAGCAAGGGATAAACACCACTCACGAGTGTGTGGTGTGTAGTAATCCAGTTCAGCCGCTCAATATCCCGCCTTCGCTCCGCCCTCCCACCCCCCCCCCCCCCCCCCTCCCTGCAGTTCCAGCCCAGTCCTCCGATCTGAAAAGGGAGCTCTCCCAGCCTTTGTCAACACGCAGTTGCAAAAATTAAGGAACACAAAGAAGACCAGCAAATTATGGCGATGATGGTTTTATGTAGCATCAAAACGAAGTTGACAGTTGGCTATTGGGTTTAAGGGCACGTCACCTGCAATGGTTACTTGCGCCATATCAAAAACGCACGACAGCGACCGACGCGGGTCAGCCCCTTCCCCTAAACTGGCTTATGATACAAAACTCCTGATCCCCGGTGTCACGTGACCTACGGACTGGCGGTGCCCCACCACACCACCCGGCCCGTCAGTCACGCCTGCAGCAGTCGTGCAAGAGTCATGACTCGGACTCGGGCCGGTTTGCTTCACCTGGCCCCCCGCCGCGGCGTCGGGGTACTCGGAGTACACGACTTCGCTGCAGCGGCGGCGGAAGCCCGCCAGACACAGCGTCGCCGCGGAAACGCTCGTGCGGAGGTTGCGCCACGCAAGCCGCGCAACGCGCCGCGCTCGCCGCGGAGGCGATTGCAGCGCGTGCGGCGATCGCCGCGGCGACGGCGCGAAATGGCGCGGTCTGCGTGACCGCCGTGTCCGAGCGACAAGAAGGGCGTGATTTGACCTGCGGACTGCGCGTGATGACCCGTGGCGGCCTCGCCGGCGGCACCACCATGAGCGATGCGGTCACCGAAGCGTTCCGTCCGTACTTAAAGCGGCTTAGCTGGCAGCAGGTATCACATTCGGCGGCGGCAGCGGGGCAGTGGCGGCTGACCGGCGAGTAACGCACGCTCTCGGTGACCTGTGCTTCAGCTTCAGTAGCTTCGAGACCCTCTGGGAGCAGCGCATGACCCTGACGGTGAGTCGGCCCAGGCCGCGGCAGCTGCCAGCAGCTGACCGGTGTGAAAGCGCCAGAACTGGACGGTCAGCTTCTCATCGTGGAGCGCCATGTCTTCAGTACAGTTCTGATTCGTTCTTTGGAGAGCCCTGGGCCCACCACAATGCTTTGCTGTCTCGCACGGAAGTGAAATAATCGGAAACGTGCTGAAAAAACGCGACAATTCGCGAAAAACCGGTTTCTTTTCGCATGTTCCGCCGGCCCCACAACATTAAACATGATGAGGCTCGACCCTGTGAGTTGCATACTGCAGCATATTACTAAGGTGCTCACCTGGGTTCATTATCAATGTGTGCAGAGTTAAAAGACACCGCCCGCCGCTTTCCACTTTTGATGATATACCACGAGACCATCACTTCGAAATAACAGAAGACTTGTGTGAGACATTGGAACAGGCGATAGATAAATGTGATAGATGTGATGATGTGATAGATCCATGCCCCAACAGTATTTCAAATTACATCGATTAGTGTTTCCGAGCCGAAAACATCAATCCTGTGTATCACTGCCGGAAGACGTTCGTGGCAATTCGGGCATTACACAAACTGTGCACTCGGACGAGCTCCACAACAGGAGCGCTATTGACCCCTGGCTGCAAGACCGATACTGGTCGTTTGCGTAATGCCGATCGTCAGACGGTAGCCCTGAAACAGCGCGTGCTGAGGGTCACTGCCAGGCAGAGTGGACTAGCGGCGCATCTGTGCCATCCATCCACGCCTTCCTGGCATGCCGCGTAATACACACCCGACTTGGTACATTTGCGCGCGGTTTTTGTGATTCAGTTTTTTTGCGATGGTAGTTTCCTCAGCCAGTTAGCTTGTATGCACCATTAAGCAAAAATCTCGCGTGCGCCATAAGCCAATAAGCTTGCATGGACCAACATGTGTGGTCCATGCAAGCTTAGCCACAAGCATGTTGCCCCATTGCATGGGGCAACAGGATTGTGAACAATGCTCGTGGGTTGAACCAATGCCTGAGCCCAGCACCCTGGCAGAAGCATTCCATAAAAGCGGGGAATATGCTTCCTGCATTTTGAAATGACTGGACGGGCCAGGGATTTTTTTAGCGCGCTACTGTGCTGTGACACGGTCCTCTCGTATGAAGAGACCCTCTCAGAGCAGCTGACCTCCTCAAAGAAACTGACCATCTTAGAGCAGCTGTCCGCCTGCGGAATGCACAGTGGTGTTGAACAATGTGTGCTCCCTCTTGGATTCGAACCCAGAGCCCATGGACCATTTCTCTAACTAATCTCTCGGCTCCAAGGCTAGGAAACACAAAGAAATCCTGTGGTTGTCATTCATTCTCTGTTTATTTTTCTGTTTCTGTCTTTTACGTACCAAGATGCGAGGACAGTTCAAAACCTTCATGAATATTTGTGATTTCCTGCACTGCTAAAAACGCTTCAAACCCAGTATTCTGGGAGCCTTTTTAAGAGCCGCGTCCTGACAGGGGAGATGCAAACACGTGTCCTCGCACTGCGAGTCTCGCATTGGGCTGGGGTGTTCAAAGTTCGGCAAGAAACTCTAATATATGACAAAATGACCATTATGTGGTCGGACCGCTTCCCGTCTCTGAGTCCTTCATGCCATCTGAACTTTCCAGGCTTTGTAACAATGTTAAAGCTGCTGTCTGCTGAAAGCTGAAAAGCTCTCTAAAGAATTCAACATCATTTCGTGGGCAAACAGTTGCCGCATCCTGTAATGAAATGATGTTCGGCGTCGTACGCATTTTTGCCGACCTGAGAGAAAATGTTGATGAGGCGTTCATCGTCCTTACCCTTATCGTCTGGTCACTAATGCAACCTAAGCCTGGAAATTCATGCGTCTCCCGTAGCTTGAGCAAATTTTGATCTTCCTTCGCTTTTACGTCGTGGAACGAAGATGCAGTTCGATGAGGATGCAGCATATGCAGTGAGAGAAGTCGAAAATAACCATATGCATCCGTCCTTCGGATTCATTTTCCTTGTCACTTTTTTGCGACATCGCTTCAGGGATCTGACTCCAACCAATATGTTAGCAGCGAGAGCAAACTGAAGTTTCTGCTTTTTGTTTCACCTCCTGGCCGTTTGGACCGCCAGCCATCCAATCAGGCTCCCCACACAGGAAAGAATCGCTCATCTTCCGGTGCATTTAGACGGATGCTCCTGATTGCAGAGGTACACATTGCTGTTTGTGTGTTTAGGATCAAACGCCGCTTCCTAACGCTTAAACGACGCTTTCTTGTTGCAAGTTTTTTTGAATGAGGCATATGCGATAGTAATGCCAGCAAGCTTACCCTTCACGTTAATCAGAGTCCTCCTAGGTCATCTGAAACGTTCGGGTTCGTCACAGAACGAGTTGTTGTCAGGAAAACTTAATAACGGCTTAGAAGCAAACAGTTTCAGCATAGATATATAATGATCATGCCATCTAAATGTCATGAGAATCTTTTGTGTCCCGCGGAACGAGGAAAAAGGTTTTCAAAAATGGTTCCTCTACTGCAATCTATTCTTTTCCCTTTTTACGTCATTAACCGACTTCAGGCAGAACGTCGTATGCTAATGACTACAACAAAAACTACACCGGCTTATTCCTTTTCGTTTTACCTTTTCAGGGAGGCTTTCTCCTCGTCAGCATCGTTTCTTCGCTTATCGGTGTCCATGGCTCCCTTTTTGCGAGCATTGACGGCACCGCGCCAACGCCGTCCGCCCTAGCGGCCACATCCAACAACACCGATCTTCAGAGGCCGCCGGCAGATGGCGCAGGGAACGCCAGCACCACTGACAGCAGGCCTGGATTTAGCGGCCATCTGCTGACGCTTAGGCGCAGCGAGAGAGCTGCGGCAGGCGGCGCAGCTGGGCGGGACTTTTGACTTAATGCCAGCTGCGACGGGTAAGCAGAGCTGTTGATATTCCTGTGTTCTTCTGGCACTGGTTTAAACGCGGAAAGTTTGGCAACAGTTTGGCAATTGCAATGAGCAGGTGAGTATTCTTTTACTTCCAGAATGTAAGTATACGCCGGTCCTGACCACGCGGTTGGCCGTCTACTGTAATATTTTGCTGTTTTTGCAGTAGGCAATTTGAGCTGTTGCTGTAGTAAAACCAAACACTAGCCAAATGTTCTGCGTATTGTCATATCAGTCGCATATTGTTAGCATGTATAGCAGACACGCAACATATCCATGCTTCAGTTTTTGTCAATATCAAACCAATTGTAGGAAAGGTCCGGGACGGGGGCGGTTACGCGGGTTGCACATTGTGGTAGTGTGTGTGGGGGGGGGGGGAGGGTAGGGGTGTTGGAGGGTACAGAGGGAAGTTGAGACCGAAGACCCGGTCTCCCATGTAATGCCACAGACGTGATATTGAATTATAAAATCGTTGGGGATCTGCACCACCTTCCTCTGGCTGGCGCCCGCCCGGAAAAAAAAATGTCACGAGATATTTCACCATGCGCGTCTCTCCTAAGCTCGCCACGAATCAGCTCCGACTGTCCTACGTCGCGACATGATGTGACCCGACCCGGCTCGGCCGCAACCGACCGACGCCACCGACCGACGCCGCTGGCCGACCGACGCCCCTGGCCGACCGACGCCCCTGGCCGACCGACGCCGCTGGCCAACCGGCGCCACTGGTCGACCGACGCTGCTGGCCGACCGACGCTGCTGGCCAACCGAGGTCGCTGGCCGACCGACGTCACTGGCCGACCGACGCCATTGGCCGACCGACGCGCACGCTGCGGCCAGGCGGAGTACCAACATGACTAAAGTGCGGTAAAAATTTTATTTAGGACAAGCTTGTCAGTGGGTCAAAGTATACAACAACAAAAAGAAAACGGTTATCGAGTCGGAAACACCTAATGGGGGGGGGGGGAAGGCCGCTGTGATTTAAGCATGACAGGTTTAGTAAAGGTAATAACGAGGTAAGATGTCACTAGAATTTAGCGTCGGTTGGTTGGTCTACTGATTTCGTCCGGCGTTGTAGCGCACTTCACAGATTCCATAAGACAGCGGATTGCGGACTTATCTAGGGGTCGGACTAAACTGATTTGGTCATTTTAAACAACACGGGTACTAGGACCGACCGGATTTTGGCACTTTCCAGTCCACGCTCTTTGGCGGATTGGCGGATTGGCGGATTGAGAGCCAATAAAAGTGCAACAGCAGCTAACTTGTCCTAAAAATTGCAACGTGCTCATTAAGTAGGACAGCAGCTTAACTCCACAAGAGACGATAGATATAATATGAATAAATGCAATAACCGGTTGCATAACCGCACTGACATCTCAGTAGCCAATATTGACAGCCATGTATGCTACCTGAGATACACAGTTTTAATTCCTGACAAGCTTTCATTTCGTTTTATTTGTCGTTTTCAACCTTCCCAAATCGTTCCGTGTTGTGATGCCAGACAACTCAAACGTAAAACACTGCGTTCCAAAAATGGTGTTTGATACACAAACAGCACATAAAGACGTCATTGCGGCTGCAACGGTTCTGAATATCGGCCTTCTGCGCGTACTTGCAGCTCGTCGTAGCAGCCGCAGTAACATCGCAATTATTTAACTTTCGTTGAGCTTTTATCGCCGCCAGCAAGACACAGCCACGTTCTTGCGCAAAGCCATCCATCTTCTGTAGCTATGCATGGAGGCCGTCAAATGGGACGATGTCGTGTTGCTGCAGCAAGTAAACCTGAGCCATTCGAACCGGCCGTTAATCTCCGGTCGGAATTTGAAAATGAAAAATCCAAGAAACGAATCCATGGAGCTTGATGGAACCCGGACTGAAGCTCAGCAACAATTTCAGATGGTTCAGCCATATGAACCTATTTTATTCTTGATTTCAGAATATTTTATTCCTTTAAAAAATCATTAGAAATTTCTTCATATTCAGATTCTTCTTGGACCACGTCCATACAGTTTGTCTCAACGGGCTGGCAAAAGGCAAAAGATGACCAGCGTTGCACAAAGTGTGACTCCGCAAATGGGAGGTGGTGGTAACAGCTGAACGTTTCCACCTTTCTGCATCTACGAGGGCCTGCAGGTAGGAGCAGAAAAGTCACTGCTTTTAGGAAAGATACGGACGATAGTGGGCACCAACCGCCAACGTTCGCTCGTCTTTAGGTAGCGGCGTCAGAGTTTTGTCGTCTTTGGAGATCCTTAGCAATGACACAGATCATCAAGCCACTTCTGGCTTGGTGACATCTGTCTGGTGATCTGGTGATCTGTGGCTCTGGCAAATGTCCAAAGGTTCCGTGCCTTTAACGTAGCAGGACGTAGCGGCGGCTGGAGACGGAAAAGCCGAGCTGGGATCAATTGGAGATGTGTTCATGTCAAAACACCCGACCGAAGACATGATACAGACTCGTCAGATGACGGACAATTCACAGCAGACTACCTGCGCGCTCTAACATGGACACCAGCTTGTGCCGAGTCACCAAAATCCTACAAACGGCTGCGTTTTTGGTCCTCAAAGGCAAACAACAGCATCCTGACCTTTGAGGAGCCAGGGTGCAGCCTTCTACACCCCGAATGCCGACAGAATCCCACTTACCACACACACTTGCTTCGCAACACCGCACCAGAGTACATAATACACACGTGGTTGGATGTTGACGCATCTAGACCCTGGCAATTCGCGCATAGGCACCTCCCCCACCCCCTTCTCCGCCACCTGCTTACAACAGCACACTCCCGTGCGTGACAGGATACGACGCCAAAAAGTATCACGACAAGTATGGCGGCAAGTACTACGATGACCACGGCTACGGTGGCAGTCACCACGGCAAGAAGGGCTACAAGGGCGGCAAGTACTATGACTCGGGCCACGGCCACTACGGTAAAAAGTATGGCGGCCATGGACACGGCAACAAAAAGGTAAGATGGCGTCCCACTGAGGGGTATGACATGGGTCTTTGACTACCGATGAGTCATCTCTGACTGAGTACTAGCCTGTGAGGTCAAGAGACCAACAGTCAATCAGTACACCAGTGTTGGTTTTCATTGACGAGTGTTTAGATAATGGCGGTTCCTTGCGCAGTTGAGTATGTTACGTGCCATTGATTTCGAATGCGTCTGTATGCTGTAGAACTGCAAGATAAAAATGATTGGCGCCATCTGACTTTAACATTGCCATTAGCGTAACCCACAGCTCCAAAGCAATATCTTGTTTTGCCATTGTACCACTCTGTATGCTTGCCAGCCAGTAGTCATAAGCCTGCGACACTGCAACCGTTGGCTTCAAAACAAAGCCGTTCAGAGAGAAAGAGGGCATCGTTTGTTTTCTTTTCACCGCGAACAGATATGTGCCCACTCGTTCAACAAGGGCTCTGACGGCTTGTGTGACTTGTAAGTTCGTCGTGTTCTTAGCAGCATCAAAGTCTTCACCCATCATCAAGCAGAGCGGTTAACGTCATACCACGCATTGCAGGGATATTATGGAGACCACGGAAACAGCCACCATGGATACAAGGGTGGCAGCAAATACTACGGAGACAATCACGATAAGTACCACGGCAACAAGGGCCACAAATACGGCAACAAGGGCTACTACGACAAGGGACACAAGAATAACGTGAGCCAATGGCGCAGCAGCGCTGGCATGCTGCCGCTCGGGATCGGGCTGTTAGGCTTGGGTTGACCTGGTGCCGCTCGGGCTCGGGTTGTGAGGCTGGGGTTGACCTGGTGCCGCTCGGGCTCGGGTTGTGAGGCTGGGGTTGACCTGGTGCCGCTCGGGCTCGGGTTGTGAGGCTGGGGTTGACCTGATGCCGCTCGGGCTCGGGTTGTGAGGCTGGGGTTGACCTGGTGCCGCTCGGGCTCGGGTTTGTGAGGCTGGGGTTGACCTGGTGCCGCTCGGGCTCGGGTTTGTGAGGCTGGGGGTTGACCTGGTGCCGCTCGGGCTCGGGTTGTGAGGCTGGGGTTGACCTGGTGCCGCTTGGGCTCGGGTTGTGAGGCTGGGGTTGACCTGATGCCGCTCGGGCTCGGTTGTGAGGCTGGGGTTGACCTGATGCCGCTCGGGCTCGGGTTGTGAGGCTGGGGTTGACCTGGTGCCGCTCGGGCTCGGGCTGTGAGGCAGGGGTTGGTCCGGTGCCGTTTGGGCCCGTTTTGTGAGGCTGGGATTGACCTGGTGCCGCTTGGGCTCGGGTTGTGAGGCTGGGATTGACCTGGCGCCGCTTGGGCTCGGGTTGTGAGTGTGTGGCACGCACTCAAGCTGCTCCCATGTGGAATGATGACGGGACATCAATGTGCAGGACTTTGAACCATCGAAGGGCCTAGAACTGTGGAACATTGAGGGACCCCTATACCAGGGACCATGGCATTCATATGCGTGGTGCCTCCTGTGTTGTAGGTGTAAGCTCACCATGGGCATGTGGCCTCATGCTATGACTCAAATTACCCATGACACTAATCCTTCGAACAAGGACTTCGGCACCTAAGAAGCAGAGCGCTTTGTTTAGTTTTGATGTGATATGTTTGTACTCTGAAGCCCCAATAACTTCCAACATGGTGTTGACAGCATACCTCCGGCAACAGATTTCGATACTGAAGACGCTGTTACGCGATGTCTGGATCGTTGTCCGCTCTCCCATGTTCGCGCCAGGGCAGGAAATAGCTTAAACAGCCCAGTCGGAAAAGCGCGACGCTCATTTGTTGCCACCGATGATGTAATTTCATCATAGAACGCAGTTAATTTATTGCGCAATACTTTTAAGCCTATTCGTGTCCACACTAGCGTGCCTTTCAGCCGTGTAACATACGACCTGCTGCCCACTCAGGGCTACAAGAACATCCACCACAAGGAGGAGTATCATGCCAAGAAGAAGTTCTACGATAACTACCACGACGACGGCTACCACAACAAGTACAACGACCACCACGGCTACTATGGAGGGCACGACGGCAAGAAGTACCACGGCGGACACTACAAGGTCGGTAGAATCACTTCCTAGACAGGCCGAATGCACTGCTTCATCAGCAGTGGCCACCGCTGGCACACAATGAATCGATCCTCACTTACGCTTTGCGGTAAGACGGCACCGTCTTGTAGATAATTGGTTATGACATGACAACTTGCTTCGTGGCAGCAATGAGCCCCTTCAACCTAGAATTCATTATCCATCTGCCATCATTCGAAATGCTATCCCATAGCTATAGCTATAGCTATCCCATATCAGGGCCAGAAACTGCTGCTTAATATCGCCATGGCTGTGGCCTGCGTTAATCGCCGCAATCATGTGCCCGACCACCGTGTGCTGACACCTTCTCTTTTGTCTTTCGTAGAAGGGACACTACGACCAGAAGAAGGGCCATGACGGCTACTACAAGAACGGCCACGACTATGACAAGTACGGCGGCCACAAAGGGAAGTACGGCCATGACAGCCACGACGGGTACAAGGGCCACCACGGCAAGTACCACCACGACAAGTACAAGAATGGCGACCACCACGGCAGCAAGTACGGCGGCGGCTACGGCGGCGGCTACCACTAGACCAGCCGCGTGGCAGGGCTGGCTGGAAGCGTGTGCACTGCTTTTGCTGCAGGCGCCAAGGCTATGCCACATGTGTCGGAGGATGAGGGGCCATGTGCAAACTGTTCCGCGTCGTTGATATTCTTAAGTTTTGTTGAAGAAATCAGACATGTTTCCATTAGCTGCTTGCTAGAATGTTGACATGGTCACTCTGTAGTTGACCAACATGAGTTCAGTCCTGGCAACGGTTGAGACTGGACAAAATTCCTCTCTCCGATAGCCATGGACTGTACCATATGAAGAATATTTGAAAGGCGCTACCAAAATACAAGTGTTCAGCTTCATGGTAATTTGTTTATGGCTGCAAACCAACAGCACAATTTGCTTTTGTTTCCTGCAATTTTGAGCCATTCACGTGCCTGGGGGTCATGTTTACGTGTATACTGATTTATCAGAGCGCTTCATCAACCTTAGTCGGAGGGTGTCCCGGACAAATGTACCATTAGTGTACAACACTAAAAGTTGTTTTCAAGCCTTCCATGCTACCTCGGGGAAGCAGAAGTCCGCAGCGTCGTCAGTGACTATACACCTAAAGTAAGAGACCCCGGATCTGCGAGATAGCCCTAAATAAAAGAGAAACACCTTTGTCTTGCAAGATTGCAAAGTGCGGCAGGCGTGGAAGAAGTCCAGCGCTGCCGAGATGTTGCTCCGAGCTCGTTGCCTGCGTTCCCAAACAAACACAAATGGTTTCCGCTTCCTTGCAATGGAGACGGGAAACACGCATTGCGTACGTACTGTTCTGATCATTACTGCATAGAGGTACGATATGAAATGATAAGATCAAACAGTGGTGTATTAAGGAGTATATGTACTTAACAGAGGAACTGTGTTACCCCGAGCAGTCTTTTCCACTTTAGGCATACCAATAGTTATGAGAAAAATTATATAATCATACGTGATACGTTTTTTTAATATCTTTAGAATTGGAGCAATTCCCTTACTGGTGTTAAGCATAGGCTGCTAACTGCATTTGCGAGGAACATGATGCATAAAGATCAGGCAGTATTGATAGCCTCATTCCTCGTAGACTACACATAACAATGGAGAGATGATGTTCATTGTTGTGTGTGATGCACACCATGTTTATTCCACGACCAATACGCCTATTAATACTGTCTCATCTATGCGTCTTAAACTTGGTCTATAAGGACTTTGTGCTCCATTGTAGCGCACGCTCCAACCCAAGACAACCGCGAGCCACGGGGCGGACTCATTCAGACGCTACTTAGAGCTTGGAATACACTGACATCGATTCGACTCATTCATGAATGGGGAATCTGACATGTACGTTCGCAGCTATAACGTCGACAAACCATTTTTCTTTTACCCGTTTGGTATTCTGTTCCTGGATCCGTTGACCGATTTTCGTTTGCTCGACGAGCAGTGTGGCCGACCTGTGATCGAATGTCACACGCATGACGGCGATTAGTTCCCTCATAACATGCCGCAGTAGATTATGTTTTTGGAAGTTTAATACCCATTCACCCACGCGCCCAATTGCATGGTTGTCAAGCTTAGATTCTTAAGCAATCGCAGGGTTGTGAAACTGGAGTCAGGCCAGTAATTGCGAGCCAGGCTTATGACTTCTCAGCAATTCTCTACCTGATGATAAATCAATGGTCGCTTAGCGTTTTGGTAAAGACTGAAACCAGCACGGTCAAAGCACGCGACGGTATTTATGAGGGAATTTAATGACCCGGGGTTCAACCTTGAAAATCCGAGAAGCGAAGGGCACAGCGTCGTGCTTTGCGAACGCAACGCCAGACAATGGCGCCTGGGGTGGGGGCTTCGCTCCGCTGAAGAGGTGACCTGAATGGGTGGCTGAGCGTAGTCCCATGCGTAGTAATCAATTAAAAAAGATCGAAAGGTTGGGGAAAGCGGCGATTTATCCTTGACCATCTGATGAGACGCACGTGGTCTGATGACAAGACCAGCGGCGAAGATGAGGGGTAAGTGTTCAGCCGCCCACATGCTGTGACGTCACAGGATGTCTGAAGACGTTAGCGCTCCACATCGTGACGTCACAAGATGACTGATGATGTAGCGGTTTCACATCGCTGCATCACAAGACACCTAATGAAGTGGTGCTTCACATCGTGTTAAACTGCCGGACTGGTGTAATGTGCCTGGCCTCAAAATCGATTTCTGCTGTTTTGCCTTGAGCACCGCGCCAATCATCGCACGATTTTGGCCAGTGTTTAGCTCTGTAAAGCACTGTGCACCAGACCGCCCCACGCACAGCTCCTGCCATAAACTGCGCGCCGCGCAAAACATATGACACGACTCGTTCCGCCTAAGCAGCAATCCCGCTTTGCATGTAAGTGACACATGTATGTTTGTCATTGTGGGGCGGTCCGCCAACAATTTTCAGTTCAGCAATTTCCAGTCTAGCACGCTACCATCAGCCAGCAATTTATGAATGCGCTCGGAAGCTTACGTGCTTCTGCCTGCGCCTTAGCCGTGCCGTAATGAGACAGTAATGAAAATCCTCCTATAAACGCTTTGCGGTCCACAAAACTGCCAGGGCCTACGTCCGAGCGCCATTTCAGTTTCACGGTCAGTGGGCGCTGGGCCGGCAGCTGGTCAGTGGACGCTGGGCCGGCAGCTGGTCAGTGGACGCTGAGCCGGCAGCTGGTCAGTGGACGCTGGGCCGGGTAGTTGGTGAGTGGACGCTACTGTGCTTTGTTCGCGCAGTGTTCACCGCTGGGTGTAGCTCCACTGTCGCTGAGACCCGCCGCGCGTTACCCCTTACCCCTCTCTACACACCTACACTCGTCCCCCCTTTCTCTCTCTCTCTCTCTCCCTCTCTCTCCTCTTCTCTCTCTCTCTCTCTCTCTCTCTCTCTCTCTCTCTCGCTCTCTCTCTCTCTCTCTCTCTCTCTCTTTTCTCTCTCTCTCTCCTCTCTCTCTCTCTCTCTCTCTCTCTCTCTCTCTCTCTCTCTCTCTCTCCTCTCTCTCTCTCTCTCTCTCTCTCTCTCTCTCTCTCTCTCTCTCTCTCCCTCTCTCTCTCTCTTCTTTCTCTTCTCTCTCTCTATCTATCTTCCACAACACACGTTCAGGCGTTTTGAGCTGGCTCATAGCCGACTGACTGTTTGCAGGTGCCATCGTAGCCGCATCCACACATTCAACCCAGGGGAGAAGCCTCTCCGTCGAGTCTTTGGAAGTCGCGCTTCTGCCAAAACAGACTTACTAAAAGCGTCTGTTCCGGCGAATTCGTACTTAAAGTGTGTCACGCCATATGAAGAATACCTTGAAGAGCTTTAAGAAGAGCTTTTGAGAGGAGCTTCAAGTGCGTCACGCCACACGCCTCAACAAGAAACCTGAACGAGTGAACCTGACCATCCTTCAGCGTCACAAGCCTCAGCCAGTACCGGCAGCTCACTCAGCAGAGCAGACGTCGGAGCCATGAAGACGCTGCTGCTCTCGTTTCTCCTGCAGGCGACAGCAGGCGTCGGCAGCGCGTCCGACGACGAGCGCGCTCGATTCCGTCGCACCGGCGGCACGTTCTCCTTCGCTCCGTACCTGACCGTCTCGGTCACTACTCCTCTCAGCTGTGCGTTCACCTGCCTGACGGCGAGGCCGGAGCTCTGCGCGGGCTTCACGTTCGTCCAGTGGCACGTGCCAGCTGTTCAGCAGCTGGGAGGACTGCCGCTTGCCAGGCGCACCCTCGGATCCCCCCGCGGCAGACGGCGAGCGCTGGATCCTCTCCAGGTGTCCAGGTCAGAATCCCTGACGCGGTATTAGGCAGCTCGCTTTGGATCCGTGTAGTGCGAAAGCTGCCGTCAGAGTTAAGGCAACATACACTGGCGTAAAGCAGGTACAAAACTACTGCTATGGAGCTGTTTGCCTCGTAAATGTCTTGCAATCACCGTAGATGAGCTTATTTGCAATCATCGTAAATGCACTTGTTTCATAACTCCCATAAATAACCCTCACATTAAGCGGGGGTCTGAAATGAACACCAATATCAAACAATTGAGCGAAAAGAAATTAACAAATCATCCTCCAGATGTTTCTAATATAACGGGTAAATAATGGAGTACAACACGGTAAGTAACGGGGTATAGCGGGATAAACTGCACGCGGTAGCGTACGGTTAGCTTAGATTTGTGGGTAAAATGCGATCCATCACATGTTGAGACCAGTCACCACTTTGTGTGATGTCAAGTCACGGAGATGTGAGGTCACTTTCGAAGGCTTGCAAGGCGCATCGGTCTTTTCCTAGCCCTTCCGGGTGCGCATTGCACATTACGGATGACACGTCAGTCCGGACCACAGCTCTCGTCGGGCGCGAGAGTTTGCACGCAGCGTTTCGGCCACTCAACCCCGCAGACGCCATCGGGTGTTATGGAGTCCTGGGAAGGACTGATTACTGCTCGGATATCAGCCATGCATGCGTCACAAATGATACTCTCCTCGGCATTGCTGGCATTCGAACCAGGATTCCTTGATCGCGAGTCCAGCGTTCTACCGAGTCCGGGTTGTGACACACGCGTGGCCGATGGTCAAGCATCGCCTATTCCTCAAGACTTTGTAAGGCGCGAATAGCTAATGCGGTTAACGCGCCCTTAAAATTCAATCACTAACTAACTCAGGAATCCATAATGACTGACGACGGCCAGAGAGGTAGCGGGCTGACACGTGGTGTACAAATTAATGCATCACACGAGGGCCATAGATCAATCATCTTTCCGTGCTATTAGTACATTGTCTCCATCATTCCGTATAACCGAAATGAGTATGCTGGGTGTTTTGTCATGAATTTGAGCCAACCTTCAGTAAACAGTTTGCACTACGCCTGATAAGGTGCTCCGTTTTTTTTCGCTCGGCAATTTGTAATTTCACTTGACATGACTTCTTGGTGATGTGATACTATTTATCGTTGAATGAGCTTGACCGAAGGTAATCGAATCAGCTGGTGCATCATACCGAAAAAAGAAAACAAGACAGAAAACTTCGAGCGACTTCGTCTAAAGGCACAGCCATTTGTAAAACCTTCAGTCATGACGTTACACCTCCGTGACCTGCTGCAACAGTGCAGACAAGTTCACCAAGCAGCAGTGGTGTAGCCGGGGGAAGGTGCCTCGTAGGGACTTCGTTCCCCGTCACGTTTGAGCTCTGTTTTTCATCCGGGACGTTACTGAACCTAATTCCGGAATCTGGGGATCAGGAAAGCTGTCAGTTTTCAATCTCATAGATACTGTCGTGGGCAGGAACGTGCAGAGCCCAACAGCCGTAAATTAGTAACAAAACTGGGGAGATAGCCAAGTGAATTAGTGCGGTACGCGGCTGAACCGATATTTAAGGCACCTGGGCAAACAGCATGGTTAGCTTCATTAATACGCTAGGTGCTCTGCCTACCAGCGGGTGCGGGGTCTGTTAGCCTGCTCGCGGTTTGCGTACGTTCTGTCGATGAGGCTAGGATTTCTTCGTAAACAACTTAAGCCCGACGTCGCAAATTATAGTAGCCCCTCCCTCCTGCGCCATTTTGCCCGCGCTCCGCCAGGCTGTGCCAAATTCACTACCGGGTCGCTGCCGGGCGTCATCTGGGCGTAACTGGCTGAATGGTTCTCGAGCTATCCCGGAGACTCGGGCATATGCAGCCGCGCACCTGCCTCATGCCAACGCGCCATGGCGTGGCCCGTTGGCGCGCATCCGCAACTGGCGTGGCACCGCATTTGCATGGCGCGCATCCGCACTAGTTCGCTAATGTGCTGGGGCAAATCTCCCAAACCTCAGTACTGTTGGATACAGCCGGGTTAGGGTCGGTGTGGTAGCTTTACAATTAACTTGTGCGAAGATTATGATGTCGCTTTGGCCACAGTTGCTTTGCCAGTCGAAGATATATCGCAATATTATCAGAAAAGCCGCCTCATACACCGCAGTAGACGGAGCCAATACAGGTTCCTGCAATAGTGTTTGAGCCCCAGCCTCTTATGTTCAAGAACAAACCATCTCACATTCCGATATCGCCAGTGAGTCCGCCCTGTGACTCCTGCGCTCGTGGGTCCGCCCTGTCACCCCTGTGCCAGTAAGCCACCCTGTGACCCCTGCACCAGGCGAGTCCGCCCCTGCACCATGAGTCCCCCCGTCACCCCAGCGCCAGTGAGCCCGCCCTGTACCCCTGCACCAGGCGAGTCCGCCCTGCACCAGTGAGTCCGCCCTGTCACCCCTGCGCCAGTGAGCCCGCCCTGTGACCCCTGCACCGGCGAGTCGCCCCTGCACCAGTGAGTCCCCCTGTCACACCCCTGCGCCAGTGAGTCCGCCCTCACCCCCGCGCCAGTGTGTCCGCCCCGTGACCCCCCCCGGCAGTGTGTCCGCCCCGTGACCCCTGCGCCAGTGAGTCCGCCTTGTGACCCCTGCGCCAGTGAGTCCGCCGCGTGACCCCCGCGCCAGTTGTCCGCCCCGTGCCCCCGCGCCAGTGGTGTCCGCCCCGTGACCCCGCGCCAGTGAGTCCGCCCCGTGACACCCCCGCGCCAGCCGTGACGTCAGCTGGTGACCAGCTGGTTTGCAGCTGGCCGTCGACCGGTGCGCTTGCCCGGACGGCTTCTGGCGGTGCGCTGGCCGCTGTGTGGTGGTGTTCGACACCCAGGTGCCCCGAGAGGAGGCGGCGGCCGTCTGCCTTCAGTACGGCGGTCGCCTGGCCGTGCCTCGCACTGAAGCCGAGACCAGTGCGCCCTGGACCTGCCTGTTGAGATCTGGCGTGGCTGGGTGTCACAGAGACCGACACGGAGGGGCTGTATGCGGGAGATGATGGCTGTGACACGTTCAGCGGGCTTCCTGGTGGGGAGAGAACGAGCCAGATGGAGGGGGAGAGGGATTTTGCGTGGGACTGGCGCAAGCTGAAGGTGGCTGGCAAGACAGGTGGTGTACAGAAGAGTATTACCCATACTGCCAGGTGGACATGTGCTACGATAGCACGTGTCCGTGAGGAGAGCACAGCTATTCTCTCGGTAGATGGCGCTGCGATGAGAACGACAGGATCTACCAGCTGGACATGTGCTAGCAGAGCGTGTCCCCCTGAGAACGGCACAACCTTTCACGACAGATACACAATCGAAGGCATGAGGAAGCACGGAGCAGAAAAGAGGACAGGACTCTCTGATTCGAAGTAGACTGTCATTCCTGTAGCGTGTTCCGTAGGTTACGACGTCTTCTAATTCCCCAATGTGTTGCTGCACTGTCCGTGCCATCTACGCTCGGAAAATAACTTCTACGCAGTAGTAAGTACACATGTAGTTAAAAAAATGAACAGGGCGAACCACAGCACCCTGTCGTTTCCCACGCTCTTCCACTGGAAAAGGTGCATGACACATCGCTCCCCAATATGAGGACCACGTGGGCACACATACAAGGACCAGATGGCCATACACGCTCGGACCACTAGCCGACACTAAGTGCGGAAGACCACAGACGGGTTACCAAACCATAATTCCAACAAGCCCAGAGTAACATCGAAAATGCGCAGCTGGTCTGGTGGGTCTGCCCGAAACGGAGGTGCTGCCGCTGAAAAGCATGATATTTGTAGTGATAAACACAGGGTAGTCGTCTCACATACGCCTCACTGGACCGGTCTGGGCCGAAGTGAGACGAAACGTGAGACGAAAACGGCACCTAGGGACCCGGAGAAAAGATCAGAAAGGAGACAGGTGCCGGAGCTAGGGGACAGAAATGGGAGCTGATAGACGCATCAGGGCTGAGGGATAGACATCAGGGATGAGGGACAGAGATCAGGCCTGGGGGACAGCCATCAGAATAATTGCAAACAAACAGATGTCAGGGATGGTGACGCCTAAGACTGGCTAGTGACGTCATCACAAGGCCTGCAAGAATGGGCGGGCTAGGGCAGTCTCCCATCACAAACTTCGAGAACAGTGTCACCATCATCTCACTTCGAGTGCAGTGTTGTCGTTTCTAGCTTAAGTGCTGTGTCGTTGTCTTCAAGTTTTCGTCTGTTAACTCTGTGTGCAGCATCGTTATCTGACTTTGCGTGCAGCATCATGGAGTTCTGACTTTGAAGGCAGTGCCGTCAAATTCTTACCTGGAGTGCAGTGTGTAGTGCAGTGCAGTGTCACCAACGCAGATATAATCGTCAAGTCATCCATATCTGGCGTTCGTGAGCTCGATTTCCAAATGTGACGGCCGTCAATTGGCAATGTTGTGCAAGGAACGGTGACGCAATCAAGCAACGACGTATTGAGGAGCTTGCTGTGTAAATAGAGAGCTTTTTCATATGTGATGCTGACCTCAATATCTTCAAATGTAGAACATCCCCTTTAAGTTATTATGTGCAATCATTTCTGTGGCATGCTGTTTTTTTATATTGCGTTTGGCGTTATGGAGTCACAGCAAGCTCCCGTGGTATTGGTTCACAGTTGAAGCGTAGCGTGGCATCCCCGTACATTTTGTTGGCGGTGTGGGTGCGGTCACAGCAAGCTTTCATAGTGTGCGGTTACAGCAAGCTCTCATGGTGTGCGGTCACAGCAAGCTTGCATGGTGTGCGGTCACAGCACGCTTTCATGGTGTGCGGTCACAGGAAGCTCTCATGGTGTGCGGTCACAGCACGCTTTCATGGTGTGCGGTCACAGGAAGCTCTCATGGTGTGCGGTCACAGCACGCTTTCATGGTGTGCGGTCACAGCACGCTTTCATGGTGTGAGGTCAAAGCAAGCTCTCATGGTGTGCGGTCACAGCAAGCTTTCATGGTGTGCGTTCACAGCAAGCTTTCATGGTGTGCGGTCACAGCAAGCTTTCATGGTGTGAGGCCACAGCAAGCTCTCATGGTGTGCGGTCACAGAAAGCTTTCATGGTGTGCGGTCACAAGCTTTCATAGCGTGCGGTCACAGGAAGCTCTCATGGTGTGAGGTCACAGCAAGCTCTCATGGTGTGCGGTCACAGCAAGCTTTCATGGTGTGCGGTCACAAGCTTTCATAGCGTGCGGTCACAGCAAGCTTTCATGGTGTGCGGCCACAGCACGCTTTCATGGTGTGCGGTCACAGCAAGGTTTCATGGTGTGCGGTCACAGCAAGCCTTTGTGCCAGGCTTCACTGCGAGCGGACCTTCCCCGCTGGAGCGAGCTGTTTCGCCGTGCTTGTTGCGCGCAGGGGCCGGGCGCAGGCTGCGTCATACGAAGCCTCTACGAAGATCTACCGTTCGGCGACTCTACCGTGCTGCTCTGCCATGTTCTACCATGCTATCAGTGCCTCGCGTCGCTCGCCGTCGGCAAGCGTTCACGTGCTGTTGGAAGGATAGCGCCGAGGTGCCTAGGGTTGCATGATTGCCTTTTTGAGGGAATCTGGATCTCGCTGCAAGCCCATAGGACCTGACTTTACTTGAAGAATAAAGGTATGGGCTGACACTTAACCCTGGTTATACTTGCCAACAGGGCAAGCTAGATATTGATAAGCGTCCAATGCTGATCAGTGTGCATTCTGAGACATAACAAGAGGAAAATATACAACTCGCGATCAATACTTTGCTCTTTTCGTGTCGCGAAACATTGTGAGATTTTCTTCGCAGACAAGCAACACTTCAGCTCTATCAATAACAGGACTGTCAGTTATGACCTGTTCGAATTTGTGCCTGTCCCTGAGCGGTAATTTCTCGGGATTCGATGAATGAATAAGAGGATTGACAATTCATATCACCATCATGCGTAGTTTGTCCTATCAGTACCTAGGTACCACACCCCAGCGTGTGGTGCCTAGGTATGTGCCGCACCACCAAAGTTGGCGTTCTGAAACTGAGAAGCTTGTCGAGTGAAGTTGGCATGCGACGTCGTAGCTGGAGACCCATCCATCACCCAGAGGCGCCTCTGGAGCTGTGTTTAAGTGGCGGCTCATGATGTGCCACGGCTGCTGGAGGACGGGACATCGCCAGAGCCAGCGAAACAGCTCTGGCGATGTTACTGCTCCTCAGTAAACTGTTACTGCACTGTAACAGTGAGCTGTTACTGCACCTCAGGCAATAAATGGCTGTACGAAGCTAGCTGTTTTTATTGAGCAGGAAGAGGGACGAAGAGGCAAATTGTTGCCATGGTAACGTCGAAATGCGAGCCTCGCCTAGTTTCAGGAGTTAAGTGTCCACGCAGCCTCCTTTCAGCCACCTACACATACTTCCAAAAAATATGTATGCAGGTGACTAGGTTTTAGACTTGACAGCCGGCTTCTCATCCACCACCCAAGGCTAGGGGACAACTGATGCAGCGCTTTGTGGGTGTCAGTTTACTGCCGAAGAGCCATAAACAGCGATGCACTCCATGAAATGTTCGCCGAGTTTGGACACAGACGGGTTTCGGTCACAGCCTACGGAAGTGTTGCCAAGACACGTGTCGGCGGGCTAAAGCGGGTCGTGATTTGCACCTTCCATGACGCTTAGCCCGAAAGGAGCATGCGAAATATATTCAAAAACTGTGTTCAGTCTTCCCGAACAAGACAGCGCAGCAACATAGATGGATTCTCTAGTGGGGAAGATGGGCCACCCAAGATGGAAAGTCTGTTAAGAAGATTAAAGCAAATGTGGGCGCGGGTGCGTTAGTATGCAAGGAATGTGCGGTAGAAGCGCCATCTCATCACGACGCTGAGCTGAGACACTGGAAAAACAAACAGGTTTTACTGTTCACACAGGGGTACAACTGTGAATTGTTTGACAACTGGTAGTCAAATGACAGGCAGTTTGGGTGTTTTCGCTAAAAGACGTCTTGCCTTGGGTATCCAAGGTAACCTACGCTCCAACGTGCTCAATTTCTTAAATTGCTCTAAACCACAAGATACCCGGGCTTCCACCGCACATTGCTAAGGATAGTAGGCTCTAATGACGCCCCCCCCCCCCCCTCCGAGGGCCCCATCGCAGGATCACGGAAATCGTCGTCAGAGATCACGTCACGGGGATGACCTGAGAGATCACGTCACGGAGATGATCGCCAGAGATCATGTCACTGAGATGATCATCAGATATCACGTTACGGAGATCGTCGTCAGAGATCACGCCACGGAGATGATCGGCAGAGATCGCGTCACGAAAATGACCGTCAGAGATCACGTCACGGAGATGATCACCAAAGATCGCGTCAGGAAGGTAATGGTCAGAGGTCATGTCGCAAGGGATGGCCGTCAGAAATCACGTCAACGAGGACGATCGTTACAGATCACGTAACGGAGATGATCGCCAGAGGTCACGTAACGGAGATGATCGCCAGAGATCACGTCACGGAAATGATCGCCAGAGATCACGTCACGGAGATGATCGCCCTCCGGACAGCGGACGGCAAGCGGATGACGGGCAGCAGGCGGACAGCTGGCGGCGGTGTCCGCCCTGATCCGTCGTCTGCTGCGTCACCCGACCGGAGGCACGACCGTGACACGCCGCGCCGCCAGCGTGACGGCGGCCGCGTGACGGACGTGACCGTGGGCCGTCACGCCCTCTCCCTCCCCGCCGATCGGGTCACTGAGCGGGGGGTCCAGCGGCGGCGGCAGGCGGGTGCAGAGCGTGCCGCCGGGGACCGCACGGAAGTGGACTTAAGCGGACTGAAGCGAACTTATAAGTGACCTCAACGACACCGCATCGAGGCAAGTCCGGAGGATGTGAACAGCTGGCTTTTTGGGGAGCACAAGGAAACGTAACTCATAAATTCCCAAAAAGGGCGAGATCTGCCGTAAACCTTCCGCTAAGCCGTATGTTTCGCCGTGGAACAGTATATGACGCAGCAGCGCGCCCCTTTCAGGAACTATACACTGCGTCGGCCCTTTACCAGAACCCTGATGCCGCTTTTGTCACTTTTTATTGGACCATCGATGGGTTGGGCTCCAGCAGACTTGTGTTTGACTCAAATTCTTTGAGAAGGCTCAGTACCGACTCACATATTTTGCAATCCGATTCAGCTTAAAACTCATAGCCGTTCTAAATATTTTTATTTAGCTCGGTTTAGACTCACAGACATCACTCAATTCCCAAAAAGGGTGAGATCTGCCGTAAACCTTCCGCTAAGCCGTATGTTTCGCCGTGGAACAGTATATGACGCAGCAGCGCGCCCCTTTCAGGAACTATACACTGCGTCGGCCCTTTACCAGAACCCTGATGCCGCTTTTGTCACTTTTTATTGGACCATCGATGGGTTGGGCTCCAGCAGACTTGTGTTTGACTCAAATTCTTTGAGAAGGCTCAGTATCGACTCACATATTTTGCAATCCGATTCAGCTAAAAACTCATAGCCGTTCTAAATATTTTGATTTAGCTCGGTTTAGACTCATTGCTTGCATCAAATTATGTGACTCATCACTTATGCAGCTTGCAAAATCAAGCATACTGTTCAGTTCTGGCTCGCTGCCTTGTGGTTCATGAGCCGTATTACTCATTCATATATATATATATATATATATATATATATATATATATATATATATATACCATGATGCGGAAAATAGGTACGTATAGTCTTCTAGCAAGTTTGTAGTTTGAACGTAGCAAATGCAGTGCAGCAAAACAGTGCATGGATTGCAGTACAAAAACCATATTGTTGTTCATTATGTCATACCACAATACAGCACCGGGATAGTGCCACAATGAAGCTGTTGGCCTATGCGAATACAAAATGTACCACATTGATTGACTATTCTATGTCAAGCCTATAAGACAGAAGCTTGCAATTTATGATTGACTGGTAACGACTGATTTAACAATACCAAAGGACTATCAACAGCAAGACTGCCATTGCACCACTGTGGTTATTCCAGGGTTAACTTTAAATTGCTTAAATAATCCTAAGCAAATAAAATTTTTGGTAGCCCAACCTCACCATCTTTACCATAGCAATAGCGATGTTTTGCCAATCAATTCATGGGAACTTTACAACTTAATTAATTTTCGCAAGATACCCCATTTCCAGTTACAAACAATAAAAAAGCAACTACTGTGCACACCACATGATATCAATTGACTACCGCACTGCAGGCAACGATGGGTCAACAATAAAGTATTGATAAGATCATCCAACAGCATAGCAGCAACAGCAGCAGCACAGCATATCGTGCTTTGATTTTAACAATCTGCCATAAAGACTGGCGATCGCTACGTTGATTACGTCAAACAGTCCACCAAAGCTTTTCTTACGGCCAGCACCTAGACAAAAATATTCACAAACAAACCACCCATTAACCCGCCATCCGACACAGCCCCCGCGACGAGGATGGCCGGTTGGCGTCAGCTTTCGTGTTTCGAGGTATTCTTTGGGTCTGGCTGCCAGATGCTGCCATGTATTGCTGTCCTCACAAAACCATTCCATGACGCCATCAAACAATGACGTAATGGGGTGTATTTTTACAAACTTGGAAATTTTCCTACTTTACGTTGTTTTTTAACCTTGAAAGCTTACCAATATTTACAAGTAAGCTTTTCCCCATCATATCTGATGCCTACTTCAAATCTTCAATTGTGGAACATTCCCTTCAAGTGGCAGTGCATGAGGGGGCAGGTTTGGATTTGTTCAAGGTCGCGACAACTGACCTTGAAGATATGGCCGGCGCTCGAATTTTATAGACAGTTTTTTTCAATTATTTTAGCGTAGGAGATAGGAATGTAGGATGTTTGAGCCATGCATTATCCCCTGGTTCCAGGCTGAGATTTGGCAAACTTTTGTTCAAGATTAACAATATTGTGTTTGTTGCTTATAAATTGTTGTGCTGGTCTGGCAGAAAACTTTATAACTAATGCGGCGTGCTGTCCATCTTAAAACTGAGATGGTCCGTTGAGTTGTCTGGAACATGTTGCGTTTCCTCGTGTTCACATTTTTATTCAAGCCGAATGATTCACCGACATAACACTGCAAGAAATGATCGGCTCAGATTCAGCTCATGCTGTTAACGAGGAATGTGATTAAGCTCATGACTCAGCGGCATTTTTCCCTAGTGAGCCCATTCATCTGATGACTCACCCCAATGTGATTGACTCGTGCGCCGATTCAGGGTCCAGCTGGAGTCGAACACAAATCAAGTCTCTAGTCACCATTCCCAAAATATAACTGCACCGCGGTCCCCCCCCCCCCCCCTTCTCGCCTGGGTGAGAGGCGGGCGACGCCATATAGCCTCAGCAGCTGAGTGCCTCACCAAGGCCCAAGGATTCAATGATCAAATCAAAACCTCTGTACGCATATCACTATGAGTAAAAAACAAAAAGGTCCAAACAAGGGGCCGTCTGAATCCGAGCAGCGTCACGTCGCTGTTGCAGCTGCAAGCAGCTCTGCCTGCAAGTCGCAACCGCAACATGCCGACCGTCCGTCACCCGACCCGCCGCCACGTGCAAAACCCGACAGCCGCCGGCGGCGGCGGCGGCTGTGTAGCGGTGATTCAGCGGCGCGAGAGAGGGAGGCACGCACCCGTCAAAACCACGCACCAGACCGCAGCCACCGTTCGTTTACGCGGCCTGTCCCCAAAATACGGGTCTATCTCAATGATGATACGTAGGATATCATACTCCCGCCACATCCCCTGCACGCGGAGCTGCCTTTGATTGCATTGCCCCCGCCCCCCCCCCCCCCCTGTCGGGGATTCTGACGCCGCCATTGCCGCGGAGTCTGACCGGAGGCGGGGTGGGGGGAGGGGAGGGGAAGTGCCGCCGCGCCGGCCGTTGCCAGGTCCGTTCTGTTCGAGCCGGCAGACCGAGGCTGCGGGACGTGATCAGGGAACGTCTGCAGGTATGCGAAACTTGGCCACTGCTGTGCCCTCGGATGTGTCTGGTGCGCGCGTCTGGTGAGATATGAGCATGGGAAGAAACTTGGCCACTGGTGTACCCACGGGATGTGTCTGTGCGCGCGTGTCTGGTGAGATATGAGCATGGGGAGAAACTTGGCCACTGGTGTACCCACGGGATGTGTCTGTACGCGCGTGTCTGGTGAGATATGAGCATGGGGAGAAACTTGGCCACTGGTGTACCCACGGGATGTGTCTGTGCGCGCGTGTCTGGCGGGATATGAGCATGGGGAGAAACTTGGCCACTGGTGTACCCACGGGATGTGTCTGTGCGCGCGTGTCTGGGGAGATATGAGCATGGGGAGAAACTTTGCCACTGGTGTACCCACTGGGTGTGTCTGTGCGCGCGTGTCTGGCGGAATATGAGCATGGGGAGAAACTTGGCCACTGGTGTACCCACTGGATGTGTCGGTGCGCGCGTGTCTGGGGAGATATGAGCATGGGGAGAAACTTTGCCACTGGTGTACCCACTGGGTGTGTCTGTGCGCGCGTGTCTGGCGGAATATGAGCATGGGGAGAAACTTGGCCACTGGTGTACCCACTGGATGTGTCGGTGCGCGCGTGTCTGGCGGGATATGAGCATGGGGAGAAACTTGGCCAATGGTGTACCCGCGGGATGTGTCTGGTGCGCGCGCGTCTGGGGAGATATGAGCATGGGGAGAAACTTGGCCACTGGTGTACCCGCGGGAGGTGTCGGTGCGCGCGTGTCTGGCGAGATGTGAGCATGGGGAGAAACTTGGACAATGGCGTACCCACTGGATGTGTCGGTGCGCGCGTGTCTGGCGAGATGTGAGCATGGGGAGAAACTTGGCCACTGGTGTACCCGCGGGATGTGTCGGTGCGCGCGTGTCTGGCGAGATGTGAGCATGGGGAGAAACTTGGCCACTGGTGTACCCGCGGGATGTGTCGGTGCGCGCGCGTATGATGAGGGATGAGCACGGGGCTGAAATGCCTGTGTCACTGCGCTGGGAGAAGGGGGGGGGGAGGGAAACTGAGAGAACACTGGCTCTTTGCCCAGCGTCAGTGTACAAGGCCATGATTGGACGACAAGCATACGAGCAAAGTCTGCGGAGATTATCCCCAACAATGTTTGCATGGTGTGTCCGGTGACCTTAGACTGCAGTGTTTGCTACCCGGTTGCTGACCTGTCCGCCTTTCCAGACATGGGTATGGACCTGTATTACATGGATCTGAGCGCCCCCTGCCGGAGCGTGTACCTGCTGGCCAAATCCTTGGGTATCGACATGAACCTCAAGGTCACTGACTTGATGAAGGGCGAAAACATGACGCCCGAGTTCATCAAGGTGAGCTGCATCGGCTGTTGATGAGACATTGTCACCGTGTGTCGGGGAGAATCATGTCGAATATGCGTACGGTGCACGACCTGAATGCCAGACGGTGCACGGGTCAGATGCCTCGAACGGTGCACGGGTCAGATGGCTCAGACGGTGCACGGGTCAGATGTTCCAGACGGTGCACGGGTCAGATGTTCCAGACGGTGCACGGGTCAGATGTCTCAGACGGTGCACGGGTCGGATGCCTCAGACGGTGCACGGGTCAAATGGCTCGGACGGTGCACGGGTCAGATGCCTCGGACGGTGCACGGGTCGGGTGCCTCGGACGGTGCACGGGTCGGGTGGCTCAGACTGTGCACGGGTTGGATGGCTCAGACGGTGCACACGATGAGTGTTGGACGGTGTCAGATGGCTTGGACGGCGCACACTGTCGGTGTTGGCTGGGTTTAGTTTCGGTCTTCTGATGTTCGGTTTATCGAGACCGACTTGTATTGAGCTGGGTGGCCTCTTCTAATGGCTGGTTTATCGAGACCGACTTGTATTGACCCGAGCGGTCCCTTCTGATAGGTGGTTTATCGGGACCGAGTTATATTGAGCTGAGCGGCCTCTTCTAATGGCTGGTTGATCGAAACCGACCTGTGTTGACCAGAGGCGTTACCTCACGTGCTCCTGTTACAGATGAACCCTCAGCACATTGTGCCGACCCTGGACGACAACGGCTTCTATCTGTGGGAGAGGTGAGCACTCGGCACGGACCCGCGCCCGGGCTTAGGGTCGCCGCTGAAGCGGCGGCGGCGCCCAATGCGCGCGTGGCGATGCGCGGATGCGCGATGCGATGCGATGCGATGCGGTTCAGCGAACCCTATTGCGTTGTAGGTCTGTTGATTAAGTGATAATACCACAGAAAATGACGTCATTTGCGTGCGTGATGAGCATGCGTCCGGTATTCGTTGGTGCAATTACATTTTAACAGATACTCGTGAGAAAACGGCGTTTTTTAATGGCATTCGAGTAGTAATCCGAGAATTCTGAACTGCTGGCTGGTTCACATTTCCGCCGTCTTTCGTTGTGCGATAGTTGAACTCTCTCAGCAGCAAAATCATGAATCTCATACAACCATAAATATCGAGGTTTTGTCCCGTGGCTGGGGGCTCGGCAACGGAAGTCTGTCTGTGAACAGAACTGCCACGCCGAGTGCCCTGTGGGCGGCTCGGCGCCCGGCAGAGTCCTGCAGGGCTTCCGAGCGCGGGTCGCGGCGATGCTGGTCTCTTCGAGCGGGGGTCGCGGCGACGCGGGTCGCGGCGACGGCGGTCTCTTCAGGCGCGGGCCGTGGCGACGCCGGTCTCTTCGAGCGCGGGTCGCGGCGACGCTGGTCTGCGACGCTGGTCTCTTCGAGCGCGGGCCGTGGCGACGCCAGTCTCTTCGAGCGCGGGTCGCGGCGACGCTGGTCTGTGACGCTGGTCTCTTCGAGCGCGGGTCGCGGTGACACTGGTCTCTTCGAGCGCGGGTCGCGGCGACGCCGGTCTCTTCATGGACAGCGTGTTGCCTCGAGGCAGTGGAGAGGTCCAGTGAAAAACGTAACATAAGCGTTCTGATGCACTTGTTATGCGCCTTCCCTTTCGGCTGTCCAATGGGATAAAAAAGTACACCGGGCTCGTTTTCAAAGGATATCGTATATTTCGTAGTTTGAAACGTTTTTGATATAAGGTCCAGGAGCGAAACGATGCTCCGATCTTCTGCCCGCCTTGACAAATTGCGAAGATGGATCGTTGGTGATGTAGCGTAAGAAACTGGGAGCTGAGTGAAACTAAGGTCCGTTATTTCGCTCCCCAACCGCGTTTTGGAGTTCGTCACGAGTCTGGAACAAACTTTCTTAAGGCACACATTGGTGATGTGCTGGCCATTCGAAATACCTATTTCCTTGATCCGAATGTATGGTAGCATATGTTGTACCCAGCTCAGTCATAAAGCATCCTTGATGTACACTTTGGTAACATATCTGTAGCATATGTGTAGCTACACAACCTTCAGCCTGCGTATAAGTCGCGTTCTGAAATCCCCATGGGGTAAGAACATTCCCTGGCCCCCTGGGCCTGTCAGCAGGGGAGGGGCACCAACCCCCCCGGCCCCCCCCCCCCCCCTGCTGGGTCGCCCATACCCCCTGCTTTAGTCGAGGGCAAGTGTAGCTATGCCAATGGCCGCCTGCACCATCAAAAAGTCCTCAGTCTCCGTTTTCCATCGCATGACCTCAGACCACCATCGCATGACCTCGGACCTCTGTTGCATGACCTCAAACCTCCGTTGCACGCCGCGTGCGATCCCCGCCATACCGCAGGGCGGGCTTCGCTGCCGCAGCGTGCCATGACTCACACGCCGCCGCCGCCGCCGCCGGGCTTCGCTACCGCAGCGTGCCATGACTCACACGCCGCCGCCGCCGCCGCCGCGCGCCGCGCGCCGCGCCCCGCGCCTCCGCAGACGAAAGCTGCTAGTCATTCTCCCAGCCCCCCACCCCTCTCCCACCACTGACAGCGCAGCACGCCAGCCGGGACGTCCGGCGTAGAATGTGACCTTCACTGCAACCTTGAGGGGTTAGATGAGAGCATGGCGGGCGGCCGGACCCATGGGAGGGAACCGGGCCAGCCGCTCTGTCCGCCGCCCGCTGCCTGGGAGATGAAAGGCCATTGTGTTACGGATTGGGCGGCAGTTTTTTGACCCAGTTTTTGCGGTTGTCGCGCTGGGGTCGCAGGGGCGCGTCTAGAGAGCAACCGTCAGTTAAAATTAACGGACACGTGGCTTATAACTTGCGTGTACAGTTAGCAAATCTTCCGCTCAGAACCTGCTGGATACCCTCCTTGTATTTCGTGTAACACGCGCTCGGGTGGATGTTTTTGAATGAATGAATGAATGTATTTATAATGATAAATGATTATCATGTATACAATACATTCATCTATAATAATACATAAATGTATTTATAATAAACGAATGAATTTGAACCCCGAAGGTTTTCCCAGAATGACTTCCGAACGGCACGGCGTAACCGCGCAAAACTTCTCATAGCTGCAGGCAATTACCTAGCAGGTCTTTTGGCATACAAATTTGATGTACCTTGCAAGATCGCAGACCTGTTGCATGTCCAAGTCATGCCATGGCCTTAAGCGAAGGTCATTATTTAGGAACCGTTCAAGGTAATGCGACAAAGGAGCGTTGGAGGAAGCCGTACACCTCGAGTTCTCTTTAAAAAGTTTTTGGGGCAATACAACATTTGAATTTAGAATGGCAACGAATTCCATACAAGCCACACAGCTCTAGTACCCTCTAGCAGGGGCGGATCTAGCCTGGAGTTTGGGGGGGGGGGGGCAACCGTTCGTCGCCAGTTGGCTGGTGTGGGATCCGAGGTCCAGTGCATAGTGCCTCTCGCGAGTACCTAGTAGGGACACCATTGAAGTACCGAAATGCTTTTGAATCTTCTACATACAGTATGCATGTTTATAATGCTCGTAACATAATCTATTATTTTCAAGTCAACTGGTCAGATGGAGTTTATTGTAAATGGTGATAACAGACGGTAAGTAGACGAAACTTTTATGAAGCTCCGGAAATGTTTTGGGAGGCCAAAACATACATGCAGAGTTTTTTGGGGGGCTATGGCCCGTGCCCCCCCCCCGCCCCAGGATCCGTCTATGCCCTCTAGATAGGTTCTGAGGCAATACAACATTTAAATTTAGAATCACAACAAATTGCATGGGCCTAGCGTGGGGCGTAAAGACCGTACCAAAGTTGGAACTAACCTGCTTTTTTACTCGTAAGCTTGCCTTGTGAAGTAGTTTCTGATGCTCATTTCGAGTTTATTAATTGCAGGAACTGCAGCAGACATGTTCCATGGACTTCTTAGAAGTGAAAGTAGCTGATTAACCTAAAATGACCCACTTCAACATTTTGATTTTAGGATCATACCGCCCAGCATAATCCCTGACGCTTATTCAAATGGCGAAATAGAAACGATCCACTAGGTTTTTGGTGACCTTGACCCTCTAAAGGAAAAAGGTCACTGACCTCAAGCGAACCCAGCGTCTTTTCGCTTACAACAGGTGTCTATGTTCAGGGCGGTTACATGAGGTCTGGGGGCACTTCGGACACCAATCTGGAGTTCAGTCTTGTTTGACCTTGCCGTAGCCCAAGGCTCACCCATGAACCTCAAATTTTATCACAAGTGATTTCACACACAGTCCATCCCACCCAGTGGATTTGGTGTCTCCAGATTTCTCAGCTTTTGAGATCTCAGGGTTTAGATTGCCCCCCGCCCCCCAGCACTTGAGCGGGGGGGGGTGGCATTCAACCGGCCACCCCGGCGCGTGTTATTTGACGAACCGCTGAACCCCACAGATAGCTTTTGTACTGGGCGCCAAGCTGCTTCAGGTAATGCATATCTGCACGACTCGCATGAGTGTCGACTTGACATCCCTAGATCGGCTGCGGCTTGATGGTCCAGTGATAGAGAAGTGCTCCAGTTACGGACTCCTTCATGTTCCCACCCATGGAGATCATTTATGTTACATTAAAGGAAGTGTCTCGCCTTTGCGGCATAGTTCTCAAGCACACTCGGGTGTTACCTTAGTTACTAGTTACGTCTACTGGGTAGTGCCACTGCTGCACCGTCAAGACATAACCAGGATATCAATTTTAATTATTTCCAGGTCCACATCACACTGTCAACGCTATGTAACAGCACTACGCTTTTTCCCTGCAGTTGCAACCACCGTCGCCATGACAACGACTGTGCGCGCCTCTACTGGTGCGAATAAAAACTTTTTGATTGGCCTGGCGGGCAGGAGCCTGCTGCTGAGAAGCTGTTTGGTTCAAGTTTGAACCAGCGCGTCACATGGATTCACATTTCCATTCCCAAAGTAAAAGTGCGCTTTGAAATGAACCACTGTGGTAAACGCCATGTGGTAATAAATAAAAGTCATCGCATAACTTTTCGCTGAATTGGCGAAATAATAGCATACTTTGCCTTTTAATATGCCATATGCCTTTTTTCCTAAAGTGTTTCAAGCTTTCATAGCATTCATTACACAAACGTTTTGACACATTAGTGTGTTGCAAACAATACAGAAAGCACACGTTGGAAAAAAGCTGGACATATGAAAGGTATTTCTGTCAGTGGTGAGCAGGGATTCAGAGATTTCTCCCGCTGTGTCGGTTACTTCAAAAGCTAAATTCTGATCTATTCGGAACGATTTCGAGGAAACTGGTATTATTGATCAAGTCGTACACGCCTCTTGTAACAATAAGCGAAAAATGCAAGACGGGTGGGGTACTTCCTTAATTTCCTTAATTTATGACTTTGCCCTCTGAGGGCCCCCCCCCCCCCCCCCGCCCGCCGCCGTCCTGGTGTCGTCTATGGCTACCAAATTCCGCCAGCCACTGTCTGAATGTTCATCGCTTATATTGCATCAGCACGCCGTCAAATGACACAGCAGATGCACGTTGCCACGTTGCCACGTTGCAGACACAGCAATGCACGTTGCCACCCGCCAGCGGGTCCTTGCAGCGCAGCAACGCGTTGACCTTGAAACATGCGGCTCGCGCTACAATCCCTGGCGGCCGCACCCGGCAACTGAGCGGGAATGCTGGTTCAGCAACGCCTGCCCGTGGTTTGCTGAGGCCGGAGTGTAACTACCGGATTCCAGTGCAATGGGCTCTAGTCCCTCCCCCCCCCCCCCGCCAATTTTCAGAAGAAAGCGGGACAAATCCGTGGGGGAACACGTTTGTTGGCGTACTTTTTGTGCGGGGTGGGGGGGGGGGGGGAGGGCGTAGATTCTGTCATTTGCCGTTGCTCAGCCTCTCCAAATAATTGTTTGCGAAACCACGCCCCCTGCGCTCAGGTTGATGGTGCAGTGGAATCGACACTGGGTGGTGAATTCTGGGCTTCCCAGTTGATGCTGACGCGGCGGTCAGATTACGCGCCCGGGGGGAGATAGAGGATTGATGGGGAAGCGAGCAATTCTGGTGGGGTCTGATTGGCGGCCAAGAGTTTGGTCACCCTACGCAACAGTTGACATTTGTGTTTATGCTAAATGAGCTGCGATGCGAAGTGCGTCGCACAACTGAAACAACATGTTATTGCAGCCGTCAAAAAGCTAAATAGCACAAACGGCGTGCGTGCGGCAAAGGGAGTCATATTTCCTGAAACAAATGGTCGGCTGCGTTGCGAGCCAACAGCTACCCCGATCTTGATGCTCCGCGGCGTGGTTTGCGTCCCGGTGAGGCGGACACTTCTGACGTCACAAGATCCGGAACATAGCGGGGGTAACGACAGGTCAGGCGAAATCGCATCAGATCCACACGAAATGCAAAAAGGCTAGGCTACCCGGATACGGTGCAGCAGTCGAGCCCATCAAAGGAGGCAAAATATTCGGATATCTCGTGGGGCTATCAAATAGCGACCGGTTCCACCAGTCATGGCAAAACGGCAGGCAGACATCAGGACCAACGCAGCTGCTAGTCCTACAACAACCAGTATAGCAGACAACCAATAACTTTTGTATATATATTTTTTGCAATTTTAAGAGGACTGTCGTACCTGAATCCTCCTAAACCGGCTCTGTGTCATGCAACGCATGCACCACTTGCTGGCATAAAATATCACTTCATTTTTTTGGGTCTCGAAATTAAGGGAGGTGAATTTTCAACCCATTGATTTACACATGTGTAATGAATTGGCGGCTCCCGGATCGTATGTCGCCAAAAGTTTTTTTTTAATTTCACCTGATCATGAACGCTAATACGGAAGGTTTCTTACGCGGCTCCTGGTAAGGAAATTTTGAATCTTTGCCACATGTGAGGACATTGACGCAAGCATCAGATATGACGAAACAAGCTCACTGATAGCATTTGGTCTGCTTCCTAAGTGGAAAAGACTGCTCAAGGCAGCACGATTTTCTATTCAGTAAGTATGCTCATCGAAACAACATCGTTTGATTGCGTCATCGCACCTGGCGCAATATTGAATGAGGTGAGGCCCAAGTGACGGCCGGTATATCTGTAAATCGTGCTCACGAACGCCAGATATGAACGAATCGACAAAATAGTCCGCACATCATCGCGGGCATGTAGCTCGAAAACTAGAGGGCTTTAGGTTTTACGAAGGACAGGGCTGTGGACTGTTCTGAATGGTCTTCAATGTGGCTATTTCAGTTCAAAACCTCACAAGAAATGTGGAACACCTCTTAAACATTATTTTAGGCGATTTTCTGATGCTGGCGATAGTTTCGTTTCGGGAGCGATTTCTAGCTTGCGGTGGCACAAATAGTAAAAAGGCACAAATAAGAGGGAGGCGCGCAACCGTTGTCACCACGCGTTTACTAGCGCGCCGCGAAAGCTTGCTTGACATCCGACCTTAAGGACGCTTTTCCCCCCGAGGCTGTCGTATCGATGGTCTTGCAGACCGAATGGTCGGCGTCGCCTGGCCGGCCGGCCGCGTCGCTGCGCTGTCTCGTCGCCAGTCCGCTTGTTTGTTTATTGGCTGTTGAGCAGCGCAGCGGTCAGCTCTGGACAGCGGCGTCGGTTTCACAACCAGCTGCAAAAGCATCGACGACGTCTGGTGTGCGTCGAGAGCGACGGAGGGGGGGGGGGAGGGAGGAGTTTTCGCTCCGACCTGCCGTCCGCGCGGCCGGCAGGTCGCGGCCAGAGGCGCTTTCCCCACTGCCGAACGCTGTCCACTGTCCACAAATTGCAACCTATGACGTCACGAGTACGTGCGTCACAACGGTCCTGAGGCTAGGAGTGTATACATTGGTGTATGACGTCATAGGTAGCAACCGTAGTAGGCACTTTGCCGACGGGGAACGCGGCCCCGCCCAGTAAGGCCCCGCGGGGGCGGCATCATCAGCGGCGGGGCCCCGCGACACTGACGTCATCAGCGACGATCCAATCGGTGTTCATTAGGTCGGGTCGGGTCACCGCACGAGAGGAACGCGTCGTGCCGACCTGGCGCTACGCGCTGCACCGCGCACAAAACAGCAATATTGGAACACTCGTTCTAGAGAGAGTCCTGCTCACCCCGTTTTGTCTTAACTAGCACATCAATTTTAAAAAAATCCGAGGCAAGTTTTGTGTGGTGCATTCACCGAGATGAAAGCGAAGCATCAAGCTGAAATTAAGCTAACAGAGTGAGGGGCAGACGCCATACAGACTCGCCAGCTGGCTGCAAAGCGAAGGCCCGTTGACGACGGTTCCGCCTTGCTTCGCTGATTGTTGAATGGCTGATCGGCCTCGTCTGGCCGCGACCTCATTAACCTCCTGCCCTTCCCATTACCAAGCGCACCACTCGGACAGAAGGACAGAAACTCCTGCGCGCGTGCTTTCTTGCGCCATTGGAGTATGCAGCAGCTAGGGAACCACGGGCGCAAAACTCGGTCGAGTTGGTTGACTTGAATCTCGCGCTTGCCCTTGCCTGTGGTGCAGCTCGTGTCCGGCGAACACCGCACGAAGCCTCACGCCATGCTGACATGCCCCTCGCCGCCGCAGCCGAGCCATCCTCACGTACCTGGCGACCAAGTACGACTCCGGGAAGAACTTCTACCCGTCGGACCCGCAGGCGCGGGCAGTGGTGGACCAGAGGCTCTACTTCGACATGGGCACGCTGTACGAACGCTTCGCCAAGTCCGTGGTGAGTGCTCAACTGCATGAGTGGTTCGCGCCAGCACTTAGGCATTTGCAGAAGCAGTATTTTACAGAGGCCCTCATGATGACTGCTCAGGGGGTCTCCTCGAGTAATGCTTTGGGGTGCGCAGAGTTTCCGGAGAGTGGATGTTGAAACGAGTTGAGCTTGGCTTACTTCGGACTATTGGGTGGCAGGAATGGGCGAGAGGCACTGTAACGTAACTTGTTTAAGTGCGTGCGGACTTACACCACACGGGTTTTTTCGACATGCACGCCTCTTTTTCGTGGAAAACGTTCTCCCAATTATGTGATTTCATCACAGGCTAAGGCAGGATTTTGGTTTGGGATCGAGGGAAATGCATCATGCTGTTTTTCATCAGCTGCCTGACAGGAGCAATTAATGAAAAATATTTAGATACATGGGTCTAAGGGAAGGTGGGGGGGGGGAGGGGGGGAACTTCGGTCATTTAATTCTCCGACCGTTTTTAAGTTTATCGACCTTCATGAAGAACTGTTTGGTTGCCTTGGTGCTCGGCTTCGGGTCATGCACGCGACCCAAAGCCGAGCAGACAATTGGAATGTTCTTGGATTTGCAAACTTTGAATTGGGGCCTCCGGGTTACGGGACGATCAGTCTACCACTGAGCCGCCGCTGTCCTTCCCGACGAACTCAGAGGCAGAGCGCTGGGGTCTCAATCAGAAGACCCGGGCTCCGGTCCCAATGTGTGCCATTGCTGCACGTGGCTGCCAAGCATCATCCAGCCATTCTTGGGTCTTGATAATACCAGGCAACGACCGGAGGACTAACTGGCTGAAATGGTGTGCGCCTACCACTTACCGGCCCACAAGACGATGGCGGTGGCTCATTCGCCATCATTCCACCGTCGCACTTGTTCTTTGGCAGTACCCGCTGATGTTCGAAGGCGGCAAGTCCGTGGACCCCGAGGCGGTGACCAAGCTGAAGGAGGCGCTGTCCTGGCTCAACGACTTCATCGGCACTGCTGGCCACGTGGCCGGCGATAAGCAGACCGTGGCCGACTTCGCCATCGCCTCCACCGTCGCCTCTATTGAGGTGAGGCTGGGCGAGTGTGGCGTCTGGCTAGGTGCCGAGGGGTGACCGAAACCGCGGCCGAAGGATGGTGAGGATGTACGCCGCTAGGATGGTGTTAAGTTCGGGCTCCCAATGCAAGATGTCAGTGTAAATGGTGCCGCTTCTGAAGGACCGGGACCCCAGCATTCCGGATTAAGTGTTTGGAATGGTTTGAGCATGGTAATCTGAAGTCTTGAAGGCTTCCATTCCTCTTGAACGCAAGCATCGGGCAAAAGTCAAAATGCGTGATGTTCTGTGGAATTTAGAGGCAGTCATTTCTAACGTGAAATAGTATATGAGCAGGCTTTTTCCATATCAGACGTAGAAATCACATTGTGATTATGCCATCGAAATTCGATGATAATTTGGATATCCCATGCATTTGATGTTGGCGCCCAGACACTCCGTCTCCAGTTCCCGATCCGGTCCACCTGAACGTATGCCATGACCGCGCGGCGCTCGCCCTCAGGGAACTGGAGTGGTGAATGTGTCTGACTACGCCAACGTCCACTCCTGGCTGGAGTCTCAGAAGCGTCTGCCTGGCTACGCCGAAGCCAACGACGTCGGCGCGAAAGAGTTGGGCGACCTCTTCAAGCAGGCGCTTGCCAAGGTGGCATGAGCGCGAAGCTCAGATTCCGTTCCTAGAGACAAGATGGCAGGAGTGTAGAGCGCCGCCATGCTTGCTTTTCCGTCGCCGAAAAAGGCATTCGGCTCAGCGCCTTAAAAACATTCCATTTACAATGATTTGGAGAGACGAGCTACGAGCTACGCTCTACGAGGAGAGCTACGCTCCATTGGCGTGCTGCAAGAACGGAACGTTTGGCCAGCACAGCCCCTCAAGTGGGCTGAATGCTGTTATGTTCCTGCGCATTTTAAAGCGGCGCATTGCGCCATATTGGGCATCTAAACGCGTTTGTTTTGGCGCGAGAAATACTCTGCGGCTAGGGTGCGCTGCGCATGTGCGATCCATGACGAACTGCCTTGTCTCATGATGTACACCGGTTAATACACGGAAACATCAACTGCAACGCCTTTTTAAAGGACTTTCGTGAAATGATGCAAAAGGTCTTGAAGCTGCTTAGTAATGGCAGTTGATGTTACAAGCGTGCTGTGAATTAGGGCCTCCCCTAGGTAACGCAAACGGCATAAGAGTGAGATCATGATCATCATATGAGATCCGTTCAGTTCAGCTCAGTTATTATATTCACGAACCATTCCAACTAGTAGTAGTAGTATGAATGCAAGATCAAATCATAACAACGCTACCTCATTCGCGCGTTATCGACCATCCAGTCGTTCGCGCAACTTAATAAAAATCAAAATCATTTACCAGAATATGAATCGTCAAGACATGTTACACAACGGCAAACAAGCAATGCTTACACAACGGGAGCGTCCAAATCCACTAGCCTGTTGCGAAATTCATCGCGGGAGCGAGAGGTGGTAATGGTCGGGGGCAGGTGGCTCCAGGACGAGGCCGCGCGACACGAAAAGCCTTGCGTACCACCGACAGGCGAAGAGGTGGCAGATCAAGGGCGCCCGCCGTTGCCGCCCGGGCGGCACGCTGGCACACAGAGGCACGTGGGACGAACAGAGAGCGGGTCGCCACCGGAGCCCGCGAGTCATTAAGGACCCTGAATGCGGCGAAGCCGTGACGGTGGATGACAGGGACACTAACACTGCGCCAGCCCAGCGCTTAGCAGCCGCCGCCATTGAATCGCGCCGGCAAGCATCGGGGACGACCCCGGTCGCAAAGTTTATCACCCATTGCACCCTGTTGAAGTGACGCGCTGCAGCCTCAGCTTGCTTCTGAGAGACAGCACAGACCATGAGGGAAACATGGGACTGGATGAGAAGCTTACGGACCCCGGGCGCAGCGTGGTGATGAATTTTTACTAGCAGTAAAAGACGGAGTTGCACTTTTCAACAACATAGGGTCTGCGCGTATCCCAAAAAAAGGTTGCCTGTAACAATATCTCCAGCATCTTCATGGAAGGCAAAGGCCTTAATTTGTGTCCCGCAGTGTCAAGGTGAACAGATAAGATTTTCTTCAGGCATTGTGGAGTTCCAAGGAGACGGACTGCTTTAATGGGTTTCATTTTAAGGGAGTTCGATGCGAAGTAGGATTAAATCACTTCATTAGCTTCCTCCTGTCTGTATTTTAAAACAGATGGTTGGTCTGGATGAGCGGGGTGTAGCAGTTGGGTGTCGTCGGTACAGCACGCTAAAGGTCCGTGCCCATGCCGTCCCACTACCCTGGATGTCGACTGTTCGTTCATAGCCCTCGGCAGTTGGTCTGGATGAGCGGGGTGAACAGTTGGGTGTCGTCGGCACAGCACGCTAGAGGTCCGTGCCCACGCCGTCCCACTACCCTGGATGTCGACAGTTTGTTCATAGCCCTCGATCGTTCGGGCAAAGTCGGAGGGCACAGTCTCAGAATGGCAGTGGCTACACCCGGCGGCCTTGGTGGAAGAAGGGGACCGCCGAGGCTGCGTACTGCTAGTTCGGCAGCGATGCTTTGGCCGACGGAGGCGAAGTGCCGGTTAAATTCGTCGGCCTTTTCTACGGGCGGTTCTCAGTGGCACCGCTTCGTCTCTTTGCTGGCTCGAAAGCGAAGTTTTGATCATTTCGCCAGAAGCCAGCGCGTAGATAAGACAGTAGTGTTAGCATTGTTCCTCGGAAAACTGGGAGAATGGAGATATAGCTAGGTTGATACTTCGGCAGCATGCCCTTCTCGAAACAATAGCAGAAGTGAATCCCAATTGCCTGTCGATACTCCTACTCGATTTTCAGGTTTTTTTTTAAAAACAGCAAGCCACAGTTTTTACAAGACACCAACATACAGGGGATTATTCCTCGGTTTTCTGAGGAATAAGGCTAACGCTACTGTCTTATCCATGCGAATAATGTTCCTTGCTAATGCACTGAACAACTTACGTAATTCAGAAACCAGCACGGTCGGTGAGCCTGGCATCGCACAAGAAGCCACGCCCCGACCTCGCAAACTGGCCTTTGACGCGGTCCCGAAAACATCGTTGAGCCGGCAGGTCGGTGTCGGCCCGAGAATCGCACCATACTCTGTACGCGTCATCGCGCTGCCGCATCACGCGTCGCAGGTCAGGGCGGTCCTCAAGCCATGGACAGTGGGAACGACGACGGAGAGATGCGGTTTTAAGGGCGTAATGCAACTCCACCAAACTCCACCAAACTCCGACACACTCGACCACGCGCGCATGAACTTGGTTGCTTCCTGCTCCGCTTCTTCATACCGGTAAACTGAACTCCAGTTCGTCTGCAGAAGACCGAGGCGGAGTGCATGCCAATTAACCTTGCACCATAGACGCCCGGTGTAAGGCGCCGGGCGCCAGCGGGGCGACTGAATGGTGCGCGAACAATAATCACCAGATGGCGATCGGCTCAGTCGACACCTGGATAGATGACCCCAAATCAGGAGTGTTGGTGATGACGTCATCTAAAAGAGTCTCGGTCGGGTCCAGGTGCGTAGGTGTCTTGATGAGTTGGAGTAGACTGAGGTCGTTCAACACAGAGCTACAACGACCCACACCAGCACCGTCCGCGCGTAGAAACCCGCTGTTTATGTCGCCCAGGCAGAGGGCCAGCTTACCAAGGCTCACAGCAGCATGCAGTTGGTTATATGAGTTGTCCAGACTGTCGGACACCGGCTGGGACGGTAAATGACGCCCACAGTAACAGAACGATGTCCGCCGCCCGAGATCCGCACCCAGAGCGACTCGTAGGCACCTCCTGTACTTGTAATTTGAGGGACGCTTATGGTGATGTTCTCCCAGCAAGGGCATAGGATTCCCACACATTGATCGCACGTTTTCGTCCACAGAATAATTTCGTCGCGTTTCAAAAGTGAAGAAGTACCGGACTGGATTTCATTTACTGACTGGATGTAGGCCCGAAGTCACCTAAACCCCTGAAGTTGAAGTGTTCTTGATGCCAGTCAAAGCACAGCAGAGCACCCTGAGGTGACCGTAAGTGAAATGTTACACGCACTGATAAGACATGTAGTTCGATTGAGTGGGTAGTTTTTGTGCAACGCCGGGTTAAATGGATAGCACCGATTTTGTCACAATCCACGCAGCAGACAAAACAATTGGAGGTCGTTGCGCTCGCAGTTGTAATTTTAAAAATCTGCTAACGCAATGTTTCTGCCGTTCTTGTCCACGCGTCACGCAGCAGTTTTGTGCCAGAACCCTGTGCTTGTCGGCAAACAAACCAGACACATTGACAGCACACTGTATTTCAACGAACAGACCCCTGTGACGGGTAGTTTGAACACGTAGCGTCTTAACACTATGACAACCGTTCTGGTGGATTTCTCACTCACTCCGCGCACACATCGCTTGTCAGAAAATAAGGGACTGTATACATCCAATGCATCAGTGGACTTATCATAGCCACGGCACTGCCGTCTGGCTTGGGTCGACTTTGCTATCGGGGCTATGAAAGCTGTGTTATTACACGCGCTATTTGACCCAAGTTGATCACGGCGTGCTCCCTGCCTCGAGTTCACAAATCGATCTAACGTCCTTGACCGCACCCTGTACGGCTATGGGAACCAGGGGCGGTACAATGGCTTCTTGCCTCCCCCCCCCCCCCCCCCGCCTCCTCTGGTCCACCCTCATTCCGTGGGGCACAGGGATCGAAGGAGACCGAATTTTAAACGACTGATCTGACTTTTTCTAGGGAAAAATGAAGAGTCCCTAGCGGCCTGCGCTCGGGAGCAGGGCCAGGGGAATGCTGACGGCAAATCCCTCTGCCCGTCCCCCACATAAAAGGAGGACACTTTTAGTGTGTATGTGGGGGGGGGGGGGGTACACTCTCTACATGACGCATAAGACATTACACTAGTATCACGATGCCGCACCTCGCCACGTCTCGCGGTCGCCAGCGCCGGCGCTGGCGCCGCGGAGGGGTCGGAGCGTTCGCACTGCCAAAGCAGCATACCCGAGCTGACTCTTACAAACCACGCGGTCTTATCACAACGCAAACGAGCAATGTCCGCTGACAAATCGGACGGGCTGCACAAGCTCGTAGGTTGCGTGATGACGACGCAATGGACGGTGCTTTGACGTACAGCGTCGCTGGTCTTCTTCCATGCGGGGTCATGCACGCCTATGCACGGTTGCGATGCATTTCGGTCACAATTGCCCATGTTGCCTGTGGTATGCAGCGCAACTGTTCAATGCCGCGGACACTGCAGACAGGATCTGCAGTGTCCAATTACGTTCGTTTCACGCCCTTCCACTCGGCGCCTGTGTTACGTCCTTCCACTTCTTCGACACCTCCTTATGCACAAATGCATCCTTACCCTTGTCCTTGGGGATCGTGGGAAAACATGCTATCTGCAGCCTTGGCGACTTGCCAGAGTTAGTGCGGAACTCGGGCAGAATCTGATGCCGGGAATGAGCACAGCCATGCACAGAGCACTCGCAAACATCTAGTTGTAACACCCGTGTGTTATGAATGTCCCTTGGGCCGCCTGACAGGCGGTGAAAGTCCGTTCTGAGGGCGGCCGTTGCTCAGAAATAAAGCGGCGGCGAGCGAAGGACCCAGGTGAGCGCGGTCATCGGATCGCCGGCCGCCTACTTCTGCATGTTGCTGTTGAGCCACTCCGTGTACTGAGCGACGCGAGTGTAGATTCCCGGTTTGTTGGCCTCGGCGCACGAGTCCCCCCACGAGACCACGCCCACCAGCTGGAACTGACCTGCGGCAGCCAGTCAGCGGCGTCAGCGGCACATACACACCCAATCAGCTATGACACGGGCACACGGACAGCCGATCAGTGGAGCAGCGTCAGCGACACCATGAAGCCAATCGGCAGCACCGGTGGCACGCAGACCGTGCCAGTGATTTCGATGGTGTGCGGCCAGTCGGTGACGTCACTGGTACACAGACAGTCAATCAGGGGTTTCGGTGGCACGCAAAAAGCCAGTCGGTGACGTCAAAGGCGCGCAGCCGGTCAATGAGCGTCATCAGAGGCAGTCGTCGCTATCAGCTGCGTGAACGACCAATCAGCAATGTTAAGGGTCATTCCCGCAAACAGAACTGAGTTACGACCAGCTATTATGATACGAAAATATAAAAAAACAGAAAACATACTACGGCCATCACTATCTATCAAATATCGCCAGAATACAGTGACCCGACATTATGTCATTAGTGTCCGAAATGAGTACGGATGACTCCAGGAAACCGATCAAGCCTTCTCGCTCTGCGGTGGTCAACGACCCGACTCCTGAATCGATGCTGGATAACCGCACGGCGTCGGTTGGGTCACGGGAGGTCATGACCACCCGACACCGCATCACGACCGGTTGACTACGAGTCAGTGTTGACTACGAGTCAGTGTTGACTACGGATGCGTGTCGTCCCCTCGCTCTCACCATCGACCTTGCAGGCGAGCGGGCCTCCGCTGTCGCCGCCGCACGCGTCGGCCCCTCCGCCCAGGTAGCCGGCGCACAGCGTGCCTGCAGCAGTGCACACAGCGAGTGCAAAACAACACCACGATAGATGTAAACAGCATCGCAAATAACAGCCCGGCAGACGTTAATGGGCATAGAGCAAGAGTTATGTCTCAGCACTTGTATTCATAACAGGGACTAGACGGCAACAGAATTGCGCACAACACGACGGACAAAGGTCGACGGAGCGAAAAGCAGCTACCACACGAAAAACATATAAATACCGTTTTCACAGTGATAAATTTTCAAATGTGCCACATTAGCATCTGAATCCGCATGCCAACTCACACGGAACGTAATGAAACCACAGTTCTGTGACTCAATCCATCAGAAGAATTGATCAGTTCCCTTCTGAAAGCGTTTTATTCCGCCTAAAATGGCCCGTCATCAGGAGTGCTGACATAAGGCGGGATTGAGAATAGAACCCAAGCCCCCATGACACTGTTCTGCCCCTGCGACCTCTCAGCTGAAGCCAGCGCGCGCCTGCGCGTGCTCACCGTCCGGGAAGTAGTGTTTCTTGTTGCCGTACACCTTGGCCGAGCCACACGTCTTCGGGCCGATGACACCCACGCGAGCCGCGCGCAGCGTGGTGGCCAGGCTCGCATCGTCATTGGCTGCCGACAGCGATGACGCAGGACGGGTCAGACCAATCAGAGGCAGCATCGCCGCGCCCAGCGCCGAACTTGTCCCGACCTGGTCCGGTCCGGCCCGGCCCGGCGCGACCCGACCTGACCTGACCCAACCCGACCCGACTGGACCCGAACCCAACTGAACCAAACTGAGCCGAACCAAACCGACCCGACCCGGCTCGGCCCCGCCAGGCCCGACCCGACCCGACCCGACCCGACCCGACCCGACCCGACCCGATCCGATCCGATCCGATCCGATCCGATCCGATCCGATCCGATCCGATCCGATCCGACCCGACCCGACCCGACCCGACCCGACCCGACCCGACCCGACCCGACCCGACCCGACCCGGCCGGTTGCACTCACGGTTCATGCGGCCCCATCCGGAGACGACACAGTCCAGGCCGTCCTTGGGCTCCTCGAACGGCGGCGGCAGGCAGATGGGGCGCGCCCGCTCGCTGTAGACGGACTTCTTGCCGGGCGGCGTGCGCAGGCGTAGCAGCGCCAGGTCGTGCCGCTTGCTCTCTGCCCGCCCCGGGGTCAGAGGTCAGGTCAGGGGCCGGTTCGGCTCGAGGCGAGGCGGGAAAAACTCGTGAGATGACTCGTTACTCGACTCGATAGCCAGCTCGTTAAGGCTTATTGGTGACAAAAGTGTGCGACAATCATACTCAGCGCGGTGGGGCGTGTCATTTGGCTCCTGTCGTTCTGTGATTGTACTGTTTTTGGCCCACAAAACGCAGACCAAGATGTGCAGGACTTCAGTAGGCAGCAGCTACCTGGTGAAGTTAAGTAGTCTTGCAATCGAATGACATGATACAACCAACCGTTTGATGTCGGAAATGGGCCAATGAGTGGGAAATTCTTCGAGGACTGAATGGATTTGGATGACTTTTGGATATCTGGATATTTTTGGATGACTTTCTCAGTGTTTGATGATGACTTTGCTTGATATCTGATGTGTATTTGATGATGAGTTGATGTCCGTTAGTTGATGTGATGCGGATGACTGACCTTTGCTGTAGGCCGGGTGTATGATGATCTTGTCGACGGGGAAGGCCCGCTCCATCTCGTCTGCCTCCTCCAGGTCGTGCTCGCCCAGCACCACCACATACTCGTCTTTGCTGAGAGGTGCAGACAAAGCGCAGCCATTATGTAACGCCTCTCAACGGGCTGCCGGCGCGGCAGAGTTTGGAGGAAGATAGCAATGCAGTTTGCAAGTGTTGAAACGAAGTCGCGTGCATCAGTTCGCAGCAGCAGCATCTGAACAGCAGCAAACAATTTGTATTCATGGTTTGTGGAGGTAAAGGGAATGACGCAACGCATAATAACATTTGTAGCCACATTTATGATAGCTTCCCCTCTATGTCTCTTTATGCAACGAAACCCACCACCGTCTTTGAATGAGCTTCATCCTTGTGCCCCTCCCCCACGCACACACATACACACACATACAGCACAGTTGGTGGCGTCTGATGCTACTGTTTTCGAGTCTGGAATCAGTTCGCTGCCCGGTACATTGGCTTGAACTGTAAGCCCCATTTACTTATGTGTGACGATGCAGTGAGCTGCCGTCACGATGTGCAGTGGAGAGACGATGGCACCGCCGCAGTGGTGCCCCCTGTAGCCGTCCTTCACAACCTTAATCTCCGCCTGCCGACGGAAGACGGCAGGATCGTATGCAGCTCAAGATATCGTGCCTAAGTTACGCGAGTACGAGGGCCACACCGTCAGCCGTTTTCCATGCTTCAGCCAATGAACTAGCAAAAAGAGACACCAAAACGTGCATTTGATGAACGATGGGGAAGGTGCCCTGGGCCTGAAGCAATGATTAAGTCGGATTCAGGTGCAGTGGCGCGGCCAAGGGCGAAATTTCTGTAGCCATTTCGCCTCCCCCCCCCCCTTCTTTCAGGCGGCGAGGCGAAGCCTCAAGTGCTATTTGTCAGCTTAAGAAGGATGGAAGTGTTCTTTAAGATAAAAAAAAAATTGGTCAGCGAGGTCTCCAGACGAAATCCTGAGTCTATAGAGGCCGCCAACATCACCATAACGAGACTCTTATAACGACACCCCCTCCCCCCCCCCCACATTGAAAGGGCTCTCATGGCCCGATTCGGCACCCTCCTGGGCAAAATCCTGGCTGCGCCACTGCCGAGGTATAAGTACAGAAGCCTCCGATGCCTGGCGACTGTTCTGTCAGTGATTTCGTTGAGAAGCTAGCACACTCAGCGCCATGCTAATCGCCCTAACCATCATCAGTCAACTGAGTGAGCAGCTCATTGAGACTGGGGGCGTGCCAGCGATGCCATTGGCCTGGTTAGGCCCAGCACACTGTCCGGGGCCCCGGCCACTTGTATAGGCTCCGCGCAGGGTGGCGGTCCGTCAACTTTGCGCGTCCTCCCTAACTCCGCGGAAGCTTCCAGAAAATTGCGTGTAACTTAGCAACATTCTGCTCAATCGGTGCCTCTTCGGTGACCTCTGCGACCCACCTGCCAGGGGAAGGCGCCGTAAGGCACCTCACTGCCGCCCACGATGCGCGTGGTGGCCTGGGCCTTCTGCGGCGGTACATAAAACACCGTCTGGCTGCCACACTTGGCGCTGCGTGCAACGCGTGCGGACCGACCGTCGCGACCCTGGCGGCCGACTCTGGAAACACACGGCAGGTTCGCGGACTGAACATTAGATGGCGGGGTTGTAAAACGGGGGCTATTTAGACTGCTTTGAAGCCAGAAGCACGCGGTCATGAGACGGACCAGAGGTGCACCGGATCATGAGGCCAACGAGCCACACACACCGAAGGTCATTCAAATATTTACGCCAGTTGTCTGCTTCAGCAGGCCACAGAAACAGGAGCCAAGCACTGCACCCAGAGTCGACAACCAGCCATCCAGTCCCGGTCGTAGCAGAAGTATACCACTACATGAGGATAACTGGCAAGTGTAGCTGTAACTCCATCGCGGCGAGTTTGTTGGTGCACCTCGTTGGTGCAGTTCCTCATGCACTAATTACAGTGAGTCGGGCGAAACATTGCTTTTTGGAATTGACGAGCACGATAGGTACCGGACGTCATGGACAAGGAATGTGAGGATGTAATCAAGGGTCGTATTCTGGGTCCCTTGAGTTCCTCTAGTCCGCTCCACCTACACAAATGTTTGTGTCAGCTCTTCCAACTGCGTGGACTGCACACCGTCCAAGGGGTTTCTGAGGGGCATGCTAGGAGCGAAAACAATGGACTATGCTACGCGTGTGGCTGGTCGTTGGAGGCCTCCCGCCGCTACGTTTACAAGCCTCAATCTATGGACAACGGGCAGGGCACAGGGACTGCGAGAGGTTACTGAGCCGCAGCTCGGGGCTCATCAGACGGATATCGCATCACATTGAAGGATATTGAGCCGCATCATCATGAAGGATATTGAGCCGCTACATCGCATCACATTGAAGGATATCGAGCCGCGGCCTCGAGCACATCAGACGGGTCAGTTACATCGCATCACAGTTAAGTGCCGTCAGCGAAGGGTAACAAGGAAGCGGTGCGAATCATCATCGCATGATACCCCTGAACGCTCGATACGATATCTCTCGTTCTATTGGCTCTCGTTCTGCCACCAGTTGCTTTGTTGCTTCTGTTGGTGTTTTCCATAGATTTCAAACATCGCATGCTGTTCGGGCGGCTTCAGACTGACGGCCGCTGGCTCCGACGGATGGTCACTGTCGACACCGCCGTCAGCGAATCCCAACACCAGGGAGCATAATGACGCTGGGAGCCGGATATATATATATATATATATATATATATATATATATATGTGTGTGTGTGTGTGTGTGTGTGTGTGTGTGTGTGTGTGTGTGTGTGTGTGTGTGTGTGTGTGTGTGTGTGTGTGTGTGTGTGTGTTATACTATGTTATGCGGCACATGTCGGCGAATATCACTTTCATTGCAAAGAAGTTTCATGAGATCGGAGCATATTGCATCCTACCTCATTTCCGCATGAGCGGGTCAACACATCGGACACGCTGTCAGGCACTACGCCGAGCTCGCTCACCGGGGCAAGAGTTTGCCGACGCCGTCGGTAGATGTCTCGCCAATCACGGCCGGCGGAAGGCCAAACAGGTACCGAACTCCCCGCGTGTTATCTGCAACACGATGAGGGGCCGATAGTGAAACACCAATCGGCAGCTCACAGAGATGTGGGGGGGGGGGCTGGAGGAGGGGGCAGCTGGGGAATCTCCTCCCCGTTAACCTAACTCACCCTCCCCGGCCGGGCAGCCGGCCCCAGCGGCCAACTCCTTATCATGTTGATGTTTACAATCATCACTCAAGCTTTGGTTGACCACATTGAGTTCAAATGTCAGCCAGACCTTACCGCGATTTATTTTGTAACAGACCTGGCCAGCGAGTGACTAATATTTGACAGCAAATGATGATTTGGTCATCAGAATCGAGTACTGGGCATTTCATCTGAGCTGTGTAGATGCCGCCAGAGGGTCCATCCTAAGTCCCCTCCCCTTTGCCTTCGCCCCGCGTCAGGACCAGTGCGGCCTGGAGCCGGGCCAATCAGCTGACCAATCAGCTGACAGCCAGCGGGAGCAGCTGCGTTGCGATGCTGGGCCGCGCGTCATCATGTGTTCTATCCAGGTTAAGTTCAATATCTTCCACTGCGTTTCATATGCGTAGTCGTTGTTTTAAGTCTGACTTTAACCAGACATTTTTCCCAAAAAGCTGGAGGGTCTGATATGGTCAGCTGCTAAAACGCAAGAAATCCAGTTTAAGTTGAACGGTACGGTAAACGGTAAAAACCACCTACGAGCACACGCCACCAATATGCCCGCATGCAACCATGCAGTTTCCACGTAGTGAAGTCCGGCGATATAAACCTGACCTTGCCTCATCATCCCGCAAGCCATTCAAGATTTCACGACCACAGCTGGCCACTGGAATGGTCTGGCAAGGACCTCCTCCAGCATCTCGCGCTTGGCGCTCAGCACGCGTGAGACTCTGTTCCAGAGCTTGCTGCGCATGGCTCACGCGGACGTGTAGGCCCACCATTCACCCGCGCGCTGCCAGCTAGCACGCTCATCAAGTCAAGTCAAATGACTGGACTGTACCCGTGGAGCGCCTCCGCGAAATAACGCCCGAAGCGCGCGTCACTTAAGTGCAGCAGTCTTTTTGGCAGGCTTTCGGGATGGTAAAGAGAGGATAATGCGCATGGGAGAAGCCATCGCCGATGCTTGAGAACATACCTATCGAAAGATCTCAACCAGACACTGCGGCGGTTCAGATCCCGATCCGGTCAGACCCAGATCCCGATCCGGATCCGGTCACACCTCAGAGGACGTCTGCCGCGGCTCCCAGTTTTGTCCTCGGGAGGACCGCAGCCCCAGCGTGCCGACAATGAGGACCGCAGCCCCAGCGTGCCGATAATGAGGACCGCAGCCCCAGCGTGCCGGAAATGAGGACCGCAACCCCAGCGTGCCGACAATGAGGACCGCAGGCCCAGCGTGCCGATAATGAGGACCGCAGCCCCAGCGTGCCGGAAATGAGGACCACAGCCCCAGCGTGCCGACAATGAGGACCGCAGGCCCAGCGTGCCGATAATGAGGACCGCAGCCCCAGCGTGCCGATAATGAGGACCGCAGCCCCAGCGTGCCCGCAATGAGGACCGCAGCCCAAGCGTGCCCGCCATGAGGACCGCAGCCCCAGCGTGCCCGCAGTCACAACCCACCGCGCTCAGCACACCCCGCCCGGCACGCGCCGCGCACTCTGTGATCGGCCCGAGCCACAGGGTCGCGCGTTTGGCAGCGGCCCGCGCCAGGCCCTGACAATTACGCGCCAATCAGCTGCACTCTGTAGCGGTGCGCCGGCGTTGTGCACCGCGGCAGCGCCGCGCCCGGCAACAATGCCTCATCCTTGTGGCCTTGCAGAGTGCACTGAGTGCACGCAGCGCGCGCAAGCGTGCAGACGGCGCGTGCGGCCGCCTCGTTGCAAGGACATTGGGCACTGAGTTATGTGCGACTACTATCAAGTTGCAAGTTTGCACTAATAATTTAATACTTTCATTGCCTTAACTGGTATGCGATGAGGCATACAGGGTCAGCAGCAGCACATGCAGTAATGCCATGATGCCGTACGTGAATCTATAACTTTTTAAAAAGTTATTTCAAGTTCAGGCTTTCTTGGAACTTAACTTAAGGCGTTCATTAAAGTGTTAAAGAAAACGGTAGGGACTACGTGATGCACACTGCCACACAGTGGATTAACATGCGACACAACTACATCACGATCGCAGCCCAACAGTGACGCTCAATGACAGCATTACAATGTTCATGAGATATGTGTTGAGGTCTGTGTTGAGGTCTGTGTGTTTTACAGTTTGCGTGTTTTGAAGCGTGCGCTGGAGCCTGTATTTTTTGTTTCGCAGGATAGAGTGGGAGCAGACAACAGACACCGTTTCCACTACTCACCATCGCATTACGATTAGTGATTCATGTAGCATTGACACAGATTGCTTTGTGCCTGGCCCTTTTTAATCGTCTAATTCTTACTTATCACGCGTATCGACACATCAATTATTGTAGGATGTTCGTCTATGCCACCGGACCAGCGCCGCACCGGGTGATCAGATCGAGAAACTACAGCTCGAATCAGCGACTTCTCCTGTTAAGGCCGGGCGATGGGTACAGGGTGCTGAAGCCCCTCCCCCCCCCCTCTCCCGGCCGGCTGTGCTGTGTCACAACCCGCCACGCACGCCACCAGCCTGGTGGCCGCCTGTGACCCAGTTTTAAACGTGAGGCATTGATCGCCAAAGCGAACCGACTCTCGTCTGCGAGCCAGCGGCCGGTGGCGGCGCCCGGCCTTCGCCGCACGCGCTGACCTTCGGGCGGCGTTGCAGCCGCTGCAGTGCAACAGCGCGCCCGGTTATGTGCAGCTACTGCGCCCGCGGACGAAATTGCAAAGTTGCAGATTCGCGTAGTTCGGGCGGCGACGCGGATTGGCTGGCGGCCGGTGACGCAAAGGGGGCGGGGCGGGCGGGTGTTGGGGAGGGGGCAGGGGAGGGGGTGCCGGCATGCACGCTGCGCGGCTGATGGGCGCAGGGGTGCGACTCTGTGGGGAGCCAGATTGCAAAGGGGAGGGGCAGTCGATTGCAAAAGCAAACGATCAGAGGCGACCGAAGCTATTGAAAGTCAGGGAGATGAGCCGTTTGATTTTGAACGTTTGAGCTGACGATGGTTGGTCATTTTTGATCGCTTTTTTCATTCAACGTCCATTAAGACAACGTGAAATTTTCAGAACAATGGGTGGGCTCAGCCCCCCCCCCCCCCCCCCCCCGATCGCCTCCTGTTCCGCCCGTTCCTACGACCTTTCAAGCGAGCATCGCCCTGATTGTAACGCCTTTCTCGAAAAGTGGCCACCACTCACATGGCGCGTCGGCTTTGTTTAGTTTGTTTTCTTGAACGTGCCTGCAATCATGAGGACTGCTGGCCTTACCGATGATAATGCGAAGGACACGTGCTTTCTTCGCAGCTCGAAATAGGCATCAAGGAACAAGATGTGCATCAGCAGATGAGCGTGAACATTGAACGCGAATATGACCACGCTGATGCTGTCATTCATTCTTTTTTGGGCACCTCAGTCCACTGCTCGCCGCATTACACAGCCGCTATAAGACCATCGCCGGTGACCAAGAGTACATGAGTCAGCGATGGAAGCCGTTCGGGTACCCTTTCACCTATTCGGATGCACGAATAATGCATTACTACCATGTTGAGAGGAATTCCACGTCCTGAACATCCGCAAATCTTTGTTTATAACTAGGCGATAGCTGCAATTCCACCGGGCCCCTTTCTAACGCACCAAACACAAAACAGGAGCAACATTTTTTGGATGTCGACCGAGAAGTGCGGTGACCTGACATTTTCCTGCAACGCTAATTCAATTACAGCGGCATTGCCCTTCCACAGCAGTCATCTTTGGTAACAAAACTTATCAGGAATACTGCAGTGTACAGGCAAGGCCAGCGGTTTTTAAAAAAAAAAAACAGCATGCTTAGAAGACGCCAACAACGCTCCAAATGCGATTTTCCGGCAGGATCAGTCCATTTAAAGGACAACCGTCAATCCCGATGGATATTTTTGGGCTGATCCTATTTTCTATTTGATTCATACTATTTTCTCCATCCATACCAACGGCCGCCATTCAGAGGCGCTAATCAGTATTCAAACCGCAGCATTGCACACCTGCCGTCACCGCGCGTCCCTGTCGGGAACCTGGCTCACTGCCCCCGGACGCAGCGCTCGCACGAAAATCACAGACGCTGCAAAGCACGCTGCAACTGACAGGGGCGGACGTAGCGCAGTATCGATCGTCTCATCTGGACTCTGCCGGCACACTCTAAGCTCTTATCTTACCTACATGAACGGGTGTGTTCCGACAACATGCTGCTCATTTACCATAAGCGCATCCTGCCCCACGGCAGCGATGCCTGAGTACGCCCGTGGCGTCGCGAGCTATCGCCATGCAGCGAAAGGCCGCTCGCTACGTTTGGCCAGCAGTCAGCTGATCACGCTCGTCGGCTGGCGGCTTTCGGCCGCCGCTGGCCGCGTTCCTTCGCCACAAATCAGGTCGAATTTAGTTTTATATTTATTTCGCTCAGTTGGCTATGGTGCTGAGGAGTGGTACTTGCTCGAAGCTTGATTTTCCGGTCTAGGAGAGGGCGTTGGGCCAGGACGGTGCGGGCACGGGCACGACCGAGGCGTTGAGTCAGCACGTGGCGCCTTCTGAGATCGTGCAGTGAAACACTTGGCCGAGTGTCCCCATGACCCAGCAGGGGCCGTATCAACACAGCCAAGAGACCAGGGCCAGGAGGTAGGGGGAGAACGGGCTCGAATGCCGGCGATGTGGCAGGAGTCGGCCCAAAAGGGCTCTATAATGTTCTCGACCCTTGTTTGCAGCTTGTGATCGGTTTGCCTGCATGACTAGGCTCGACTCTCTCAGGCAAACCTACAACCTTTAATGCAAAACTTATAACAATGAGCCTGTGAAGTCTCGATAAAGACATCTACAGGGCCGCAGAAACGAGCGTAGTTTCTTTTCAGTTGGGGAAGGCTTCAGCCCCCCTCCCCCCCCCCCCCGCTTAGGTTTTAGCCCTCCCTCCAGCCCTCCAACTTTGGGAAGAAAATATGCCAAAATCTGGGGAGAAGCCATTTAGCTGGTATATTTTGTGGGTTTGGCTGGGTCGTTTTTCACTCTTCAGCCCCTATCCCACACAGATGTTTACAGGTACGGATAAGCAGATGATGTTCTCTAAACAATTCTGGTAGGAACCAGACGGTGTGACGCGTCACAACTCCGCTGCCGCCCACTAACCGGCGGCGTGAAAACGTTCAGCATGTTTTTGCGGGTAATCTTTGAACCCTTTCATGCATTCAAACATTTAATTTCCAATTCATTCAATGCACAGGATGAATTGCTTCAAACATTGACGCTTGATCAAACCTTACACATAATTGGCTTATGGGAGAAATCTGGACGAATTTTAAGCGAGGCAAAAAAAACAACGATGCGAAGAGCAAATCGAGACAGCCAGTAATTGTCTACCTGCCCGGTCCCTGAATGACGTCACATGGCGCCCGGCCTGTCCCTGAGTAACGTCACGTGGTGCCCGGCCGATACTCACTCGGTGCAGCCGCCGGGGCGCTGCGCCGGTAGCTGGTCCAGTTGGTGCTGAGCTGGCGAAGCTGGCCGCCGGCCGGGTGCAGCTGACAACGCCGGTAGCCGCCGTGGAAGCTGAAGCCCTCGCAGTCGGGCGTGTTGCCACACAGCTTGGCGCACTGCCGCGCAGGGCAACAGGTGTCAGGACGCATGTGTCAACATGTGTCAACATGTGTCAACGTGTTTCAGCATGTGTCAGCATGTGTCAACATGTGTCGACATGTGTCAGCATGTGTCAGCATCTGCCAACATATGTCAACACGTGTGAGCATGTATAAACTGTCAGCATGTGTCAGCATGTGTCAGCAAGTGTCAGCTTGTGTCGACATGTGTCAGCATGTGTCAGCATCCGCCAACATATGTCAACACGTGTGAGCATGCATAAACTGTCAGCATCCGCCAACATATGTCAACACGTGTGAGCATGCATAAACTGTCAGCATGTGTCAGCATGTGTCAGCAAGTGTCAGCTTGTGTCCACATGTGTCAGGATGTGTCAAGGCTGGAATGCAGCATGCGGCGGCATCACTTCCATCTCAATGGATTTCGAGAACCTATAAACCAAAATCGAGGAAATAGGGAGGGGGACGCTGCTCTCAGCTGCTCCCTTACTTTGAAAAAGTTGTCGTAGCTTTTAACTTCTGGATGCTTGAAAACCCTAAAGCTTTTCATAATAAAAGCAGATTTAAAAAAGCCCGCTTTACATCCGTTTTTAGCTCCCTGATAAAGACTGCCATGCTCTAAAACCTTTCAGCGCACGCGTTGCTTTTATTATTTGCATTTTCCCTGCATTTCAGCGCACACTATGCTGAAAACAAATGTCCAGCAAAAGCGCTGCTGCTTTATCATGACTCAGTCTCCTTCCCAGGAGTCGACCCGATCCACAGCCTAAAAACGAGGCATAGCCTGTATGGCGTTACTTGATATAAACTGCATAAAAACCGCTTCCCATCATCTTGGAAGTTACTTCGCTCCTTCCCCCTGCAGCGTTTACATCACACGGCTTCATCTGTCCATGTCCTGCAGCCGCCTTTTCGTCTTTGAGTTTCAGTAGTCGTTACGCAACACACATCACTGCGTCTTTTGTGCTATGCAACGCATGGTACACCACTTACCGCCGGCTCAGACAACGACATCCAGTAGACTTTATTGGTTTTCGTCGCCCCATGAAATCTTTCATAGGCTGGCAAGGCCGGATCTGAAACAAAAAGAAAGAATCGTAGGGTCATTAATGCATGACAAATGACGGCAGTGCGGACGAGCGTGCTGTATGTGAATACCGTTAAGTCAAATCCACCAGTGTTTCATAATAAATGAGCCGAGTAGGTTGGATTACAAGAACGACGCTGGTTTGCGCCGTTTTGAGCTGAGAAAATCCGCGCATTGACCCAGTGCAGCTATTATTGCTACAGCCAAGTTGGTTATGCAGGCTTCGAAAAGGCATTAGTTCACCACATCCCACTTTGACAGATGTTCAGAGCCATCCGTACATCCCCGGATCGCACCCAAGCGGTAGGGAGAAGCGCAGCTACGTAAATTATAAATAGTTCATGGGCAATACAAGAATAGTTGACATGCGGCCGCTTCGAATCTATTGAACGCGGATTAATTTATTATCTTTTGCGCCTTACTTGAGTCATGATAGCCCAAAATACTGAGGAAATATTTTTCTCGGGTATGTTCCGCGAAGATTCTCGTTGCAAAAGTTGTGCAAGAGTGTGATTCACCGAGATGATCCCTTAACCGATGTGCGATGTGTTAGGCCATTTTTATTAGGTTTCACATTGTCCCTTTTATGCCCGCTTTCATCAATGATGACGTGTAACTTTTAAAATGCCGTTGTATCTTGTGGCAAGTTACGAAATATATGAACATGAACATGAACATGCACTTAAATAAGTAAACAAATACTGCGCACTGCGCTGCCAATACCTGCCAAGTATAGTGCATAGACGTACGATTTTATTCATGCACTAACAACTGCTTAGGCATATCCCTTATTAACCTGGAGACGAAGCCACGAACAACCATGCCGCAGAGCTTAAATCGTGACGTCATAAGCCAACAACGACAGCTTGACACACACCAACGAGCTTTGCACAAACTGCTAGTCACCGTGCAAAAGACTTCTAGATGAATAACCGTCATTCGACATCTCTCAAGGCGTGGCGTTCTGTTGTCGTCATAGCGACATGAGACGTCAAGGTCACATTTCATTCGCTGCATCGCTCCGGAACCCTGCGCGACCTATATACCGGGTTGAATGACCTTTCCATTAGGTGCACATAACTCATCCGCGGCTCCAGTGCGGCGCCTGATAACATTGCCATAGCAACGACGCTCTGGCGCATGACGTCAATGAACCCGGCTCGTCAGTGTTCAGCTTCAGCTATCCGGCCGAGTTGGGCGGTGGAAGATAAGGGCTTTTTGTAATTTTTTGGAGGTGTGCATGAATTTTGCGACGACGCAGCGTTCAAGGCTTTTGAAGTTTCATGACGAGGAACTCGAGCTTGCGCCACTTATCAATCGAGCCGTGCAAGTGTACGAACCAAAAGTGGGCCAGCCTTCCGGAACCTTGTACTGTTGACGCCGGTGAACACAGGACAGAGCTGGTCAACGCTTGTAGTTGGTTGTATGTAGGCTCATGCATGATGCCAGGTTAGAAATTGTAGAATGTACTAGTAGCTTTGAGTGTAATGAAACTGGCCGCCGCTAGCCGCTTGAACGACCTTAAGGCCTCGCTGTAGGCGCGTAATCAGAACTTTCCTTGGGCGGGAGAGGAGGGGCAATGACGAAGAAGAAAAAACTTCTCCAGGCTCCTGGGAATTTGGACTGAGTACGAACAAAATCGTCCATTATCTAGTGCCAACATCTTTCCTCAAAGGGAGTACGCCCCACGTGCCCCCCCCCCCTTTGGTTACGGCTCTACCTCAATGCTCGCATTCTTAATCCTGCTTACAACCTGCACGTGTCTGCCTGAGACACTGGCGTTACGGGACGCGAAGGAAGAGACTGAGTCAACAACCTCAGATTCCCTCAGGAGATGTGTGTGTGTGTGGGGGGGGAGGGGCATGTGATTTCACCTCGTCTGTTGCCACGCAATCCCGCAACGCTAACGCCAATTTCTACAAAGATTGCGGTCTCTTCGCTGCATGCGGTCTCTTCGCTGATTGCGGTCTCTTCCTTCCTCCTCCCCCCCCCCTCCAGTGTGGGGAAAGGGCTGAGGACTCGGCCCCTCCCCGCGATCGCAGTTGGCTCCACCCCGCGACAGCGGTCGGCACTCACCGCAGTCCGTTTCGTCCCAGCCTGTGGAGCAGCGACTCACTCCATCGCAGAAGTTCTTGGGCGAAACGCATCTGTGAAAGGCGGAACGAAACAGCTGTCAGTGGGAGCGAACTACACACTATTTATTCACTAATACTTCATTAGTAGGTGGTGTCACTTCAAAGCTACCTAGGGAAGAGACCAGGATAGCCTGTATTCTCCACAGCCCGTGCTGCGAACCACCAAACAAATCGCCGTTTTATGAAGACGCGGAGACATCCTGTTCCTCATCGGTGACGTCATTTACGTGGTGGCGGCGTGGCGCGTGCATCCCATTTTACGAATATAAAGCCGGGCGCTCAGACAGCCGTAAGGCTAGCAAATACCGTCGCATGTCCCAGACTGAGGTGTGTTTGGATGACGCTTGGTGTGACTAGGGCAAACCCGCAGTAATCCGTGTTGAGATACTGCTGATCGTTCTCCTAACGCACTGATCACTCGTATTGGACGAACTTTGTCGACGTCTCTCGCCGATCTTTGGCGGATGCTACCCAGAGGTAAACGTCACGCTTATCAATCGTCAGCTAGCGGTGGTCACCTAGGGAAGTCTCATTCTCCGCCGTTCGAACATTCAGGAATCTTGACGTCAAGAAGCTCATCAAAATTCAATTCAAGATTTAAGCACGTCTTGTGCTACTAAAGCGACGGCCGCTGCGTTTCTACGACACTTACCGCCGCGTGCTCATTCTAAGAGCGGGTACGACGAACGCGCCTGTCTAGAACTCACCGGTCTCCTGTCTGGAAATCATCAGTCGCCTGTTTAGAACTCACCGGTCTCCTGTCTGGAAATCATCAGTCGCCTGTTTAGAACTCACCGGTATCCTGTCTAGAACTCACCGGTCACCGAAGCTTTCGCCGCACATGTAAGAGAGAGCATCCTTGCACAGCTCCACTGCTGGGCCATTCTCAGAGGTCACGTACTGGGGCGGCTGACCTTCTGACCCGTCCGTCCCTGCCGAACGACATAACAGTCAGGCAATACGGCTCCACTGGCGGGCCATCCTCAGAGGTCACGTACGGCTTCACTGGCGGCCATCCTCAGAGGTCACGTGCGGCCCGACCATCCTCAGAGGTCACGTGCGAGAACCGCTGCCATGACCCGCCGCATCTCGCCTCTGAACATTTGGAGACAATGTTCGAACATGATGCAATGAGTCCAGGGATAGCGTTTGTGCGTATTCACCGAGCGGCAAGTGGCGTGATCTTATTAGCGTTTAGCTAAATTTGCTTTTTTTCAAATGACGTCAGTACAAAGGAGTGATATATTCTCCTAATTAGCTATGTATGATTCAATAATGGTGTTAGGCGCGATATTTTCATTTTTAGTATTTGTTCGTTCTTTCGTGCTGCAATATCCTTGCAAGTGACGTTTTGCCTTTAACACAAACCCCACTAACACGCAGAATATGTCACAGCAGCGGAGCAGCCCGGGGGGGGGGGGCTCATAGAGCTTCACCCCCCCCCCCCGGACAGGTTTGAGCGCAGGTTTTCACAACACTACTGAATAAAATTCCGTAAGTTAAAGATCTTGAAAACGTCTTTGGTCGTTGTATGGTTTTTAAAATCTTATAAACACTAGCATGGGCAGTGGCATATAAAGTGAAAGCGCCACAATTTAGTAATAACAGCAGGGACGACCGAATAAACATATGCGGTACGCCGCTGCAGCAATTGTTCAATGAACCAGGACAGACCAACATGGATTACACATTGTTAGGCCGAGTACTTAACGCATTAGCGTTTATTGGGTCTGTTAGTCTGCTTGCAGTGCGTCAGTACTGTCAAAGGGGCTGGAGCTCGCTCACGCCCTCGCTGAGACGTGTGAAATGTTTCCTTACTGCTCTGTTTATCATCAAGCGCCATACCACTGATTGAGCGCAGACGGATCGCAATATGCCATTTGCTCCGCTCCGAGAGGCAAGGTGAGCTTGGTTTATACATCAAGTTCATGTTGGGTAAGGTTCTATGGGTTGAACCTAATTCAAGCAATGAGTTGTGACCATGGCAAAACGCGGTCAGTGGAATCCTCTGCGAACGTTTTCGTCAACACGTGGAACTGGATGCCCAGTCCTGGTCCTTCCACGCGTCCTTGAAAGTACTAGCACGCAAAGACTGCACATAATTTCACCGCAAAACTAAGCAAATCGACTGTAGTCTGTATGTATGCCATATGTTCATGAAAGTTCGTTGATTGGACGCATTGCTGAAGATCTCGAGTGTCTAAGTAACTAAATGCCTAAGTGTATATAACTAAAAAAACTACAAGACTGCAACAAATGTTCAACTCAAAAACTGCAAAACCCACCTGCGAGCAGGAAGAATCCAAATGCTGCAGCAAGTACCGCCATCATTTTCGCGCCGAGGTCACCGGCGTGACGTCACCACCACAACTTCCAACTTCACTTCCACAATCAAGAGGGAAAAGAGCGGCGCACGTGATCTGTGTGCCCTGTCGACCTGCTAGGCAGCTGATCCTGACCCTCAGCGCAGCACTGGCTGTGTTGTGGTCCTCCGACTGTTTTATAGCTCCATTTGTTGTGGGCCGCAGAGGGGGCGGGCGGTAGGGGTGCGGGACACGCCAGGGCCGCCGGCGGAGGGGAGGTCACCACTCTCTGGGTCATTACCAGTCGGTAGTGGTGAAAACCCGGAACGCAGGCATGCAGCGGTTCCGGGCGGCGTTGGCAGCGCAGCGGAGACGAGCAAGGCCGGCACTGGCACGGAGCGCACCGGCTGTCCTGCAGCCGGCTCCAGCTAGTTCCCTCCGCTTGGCACCCACTGCATTTCTGGTGTGCGTGCTGGGTTTTGGTGCGGGCCACTCGAGAAAGGACGTCGGGTTTGGCTTGCACCCACCGATGGCACAACAGGTGTGATGTGTTTGGGTGCCCACTCCGGAGGTTTTAATCGGTTGAGGTTGGCCCGGAAGCAGAGCGGCGATAGCCTTCGTTCTCATCGTTTTTGCAGAGGTAGCTCAACGCTGTTTTCTCATAATTTACGCAATTCTCGCTCGGCCGGTCTACTAAACCGCTCTGCCGCTCTACCACTTTAAACCGCTCTACTTCACCACGCTGCTCAAGCCTAGGCTGGTCTGACGCTGCTCAACCCGCCGCCCATGCCGGGGCGTCAATGATATAGTTGTATAAGGTTGGTTTTATAAGGTAAGGTTGTTGGTTGTATAAGGTAAGGCTGTATAAGGTTGTATCGTTCACTTCACGTTCTGTGGCCTTTTGAGCCTGGAGAAAGCCTACGAAAAGTATTGAAAGCCAAGAACACGAAAAGGAAAGACCTGATGGCCCAGAAGTGCAATGCGACAGCTCCCCATCAGACTTGAGATGGCCACGGGCTATCGACCTGTGTGAGACAGGCTTACCTGGAAGGCACTTTTAACACTCTCAGCTGTGATCTTCCACATGAACAAGCGGAAATCTCGGTGAGGGGCTAAGAAAAGTCGGAGGTAGCGAACGGATTTGCATGCGTTTGCTGATGAAGTAAAATGTGTCAGGAAATTATATAAACATCTGTACATCGGATCGGGCAATAATCAATGAAGAGATGAAGTCAGAGCTGTGCCGTATGCCTAAATAAGTCGCGCACCTGGCTGTTGTAAACTCACGGCAGTCATCAGCTCCTTACCCGAGGTACACCAGGGCGGAGTCTGATAAGGTCATTAGCTTGTAGAGCGACGTTCAGCCTGTGCTGCCGCCTAATTTGGCAAGTTTCCAAAATCGGTTGGTCATGATTTTGTATCAGTCTCATACCTTAGCGCTGAGCGACATAGCTGCACGCAACGACACGCGGACTGCCGCAGGCGATTCAAGGCCAAACAATAAAAAAAAACAATGCGATGTTGCGTAGCTAAGCTGCCTGATGTCGGCATACAGATCTATCCCCGCATTCCACCACACCGCCAAAGCCGGCCATGTTAGCGATGACACATTTAGCGGCAGGTCCCTGTCGTCCCCCTTCCGGAAGCCACGCGGAACTGATCGCCGCCGGCGGCGACGGTGACCCCTGCCCTGACCTTGACACCGTAACCAACTAAACCTGACCCAGATCGCCCGCAGGGTGGGAAGCGGATGCGAGTGCACGCGCGCGAGGGGCGGGGGCGGGGCCTGCAGGGGAGTGATGGCTCTAGGTGGTTGGGCTTTACAGTGCACCTCGGGAATACTGCATTCGTACTTTCAAGATAACCTTGGAGTTCCGCGTCGTATTTTTGTAGCGTGCGATTCAACGAATGGCACCGGAGCACGAGAGACGGTGAATGGTCGCCATACAGTAAGCGCGTGCAGCAACCCATGCATGCCAGCCGCATCTCAAAATTACGGATAGGCTCTCGAAATGCCCTCTACATGGCCGTCAGCCCCACCCTCAGTTAACATGAGGTTGACGGCAAGACTTTGATTTTGCAGACGAGACCTCCCCTATAGCTGAGGGGGAAGTCTTCCCACTTATCATTACAACAATATGACATGTAATAATGCAATTTGCAATCATGGATATAAAAATACAAGAAACAATCATTGTAATGTACATGACAATAGTACATAACAATTCAAGCACTGACATCGGACATTGGGCTACACCTAGAAACAATGGCGTCAACAAAGCCTAAGTCTGTCGTCGGTCACAATCGTTTGAGGGACCCTGGCTGAAGGGATCCAAGAACGCCTAATTCAGAAACCGCAATTTTGGGCGCCGATTATGCGGACATCGGCAGCTGAGGAGGTCACTGGTGCATGTTCAGGAGTACACTGGCGCATGTCGAGAAGGACACCGGCGCATCTCAAGGGGGATACTGGCGCATGTCGAGCTGCGCAGCTTGCACCTCCAAAATGGGGGCACCAGTAGTGCTGTGGTTGCGCGCCTGAGAAACCAGAGGTACGGGGTACGATTCCCCGCGGTGTCCTGATCTCCTCTCCTGCCAGAGTGAGAGGTAGGCGACGCCGTAACACACACACACACACACACACACACACACACACACACACACACACACACACACACACACACACACACACACACACACACACACACACACACACACACACACACACACACACACCTGCACGATGGGCAACTGGAAAGGCGCATACTAATCATCCTTGAATATAGGTAGGCCTATTTGACTAACGGGCTCCGAGACATAAACAGTCACGGAGACAGCCGCAAGTTTGGAACAAATAATACTGACTGTAGTTTGGGTAACAAGCACCATGTTGAAATCAGTATAATTTGACCCCTAAACCTGAAAATATCTCCATTTACCATCGCCTCTAACCGAAAACCGCGGACCATACGTCACTGATCATCTATATATTTCATTACGCATGGATGGGTGAGGGCCTTATTTCGACAACCAAATTTTATTCACCGAAGGCCTTTTCCATATTTCAAAATGTTAAAGCCGGACACTGCTGGCTAACTGTGATGGCAAATAGCACGCTCGCCTTTGGTTCCTGCCTGTAACTCACTTACGAACCAACCACACGCTACCTATTAACGCTACATTAATAGACGCTACGTTACGTTAACGCACTCAGACAGGGGTAGGGGCGCCTGGCGTAGCCAGTGCGTGACCAGGGAAAAGGGGTCGACAGATTGTAGTAGCTGCGTAACTCCATTCACAGACGATCCCTGATCCATGCAGCACAACATTTGTGCGTCACTGCGCATTTGAAGTTCGCACAACCTGTGGAAGAACTTTCACAGCATGAGTTACCTTCACCTGGTCTCACCGTAGGAGGAAACTGCGCCCTCGGTGGTGGGGTCAGAGGTCACGCAACAGGATCTGCTTCATGCCGGCGCTGATCTCAGAAACCGATACTGTCAGAAGGTTTGGACGATATGTTAAAAATGCCTCCTAGCGATGCCGTATAAATTACGATCTATATTACGATTTAGTAGCACAAATTACTATCTCTAGTATAAATTGCAATCCCGTTTACCCGACACGGAACTCCCCCGTGTACATGATGGCGAGTCGTTCTTTTGGCCTTCTGTACCTCTGTAGTACCTGGCACACTCGTCTGATGCGCCTCTTGGGTACATCGCGACGAGTCGCTTCTTACACACAACGCCGTCCCTGTCTCTGCGTATGACGCATCGTTGCACCTGTCTGCCGTTGTCTGCATCGTCTGTCTGCCGACGCGGGCTGCCGCGTGTGTTGCGATGCATGGTGGCTTACACAGGCAGGGGCGGCGCCACGGGTTTTGGGCTGGGGCGGGGGGGGGGACTGCATTCTACAGGGGACTCCGGACCAAATGGGGCCCCTCACGTCTACTGGGGAGGGTCGCATTGAACGGAGGAGCACTGGGGGCGCGCGCTGCATTAGCAACTTGCTAAATGTATCCATATCCATACAACGAAATATCGACAAAAAAGAAAAGAATGTGGGTCTCTAATTGATATAGGGGGCTTTTCGCACCAGAAAAGGGCCTTTTGTTCCAGAAAAAGTTCACCTGATGCATATAGGACCTCCTGATGCAGAACAAGATCCTTCCCAATCACAAAAGAGGTATCTAAATTTAGCAAAGGGCTTCGCCATCCCAAACAGGTTACCGTAATTAAGAACTTCAGACAGCTGACGCATGAAAGGGGGCTCCTGATATGCAAGGATGTCTCCCTCTCCAGATCAGAACCCTCTAGCTCATAGCGCGATCCTTTCAAGGCAGCAAGTTAACATAACAGTCCTTAACATAAGTTTGACCTCCTGGTTTAGAAAATGGGCTGTCTTAGTCAAAAAGGTGGTCCCATGAGCCAGAAAACGGGCCTATAGTTGCGAAACGATTTTCTGGCTCGATCTAGTACCCTTTATCGGTTGTGGGTCCCCCTTCATCTGAATTTTGGCTCCTCACGACACAATTGCAATATGCTCCTCCATGCGTCATTGTTTGATTATGTTATGGCACCTGGCAGAACATTGACTGAGGGCCAATTCACGGCCGTTACATCTGGTAATCGTGCTCACAAACACCAGATGTGAACGACCCATCCGGTATATTTTTCTTGGCCTTGATCGTCACATAGTTAATGGGATGGCAGTATTTCAATAACCTTACCATGACGTCATCAATGCCAAGGTGACCTTGAAATAGTCTCCCCGTAATAATTTCCCATTTTGGCGGGCATCTAGGTCAGAAACTAGAAGGTTTAGGTCTTAGAAGGGCAGGGCTGTAAACTGCAACAAATGATCTTCAAGATGGCTAGTGTAGTTCAAAACCCCATAGAAATGTGAAACATCCCTTTGGAAGTGCTGCTGCTGGAGATGTTTGCCGCGACAGCCAGCTTTTTAGACGTCGGCATAGAAAGCAAACATATCGCTAGGCTAAACCATTGCGGCAAATTTATCCTCTCAAGAATCCATTGCGGTAAATGTATTCCTCCCAATAATCCATTGCAGCAATTCTATCCTTGTCGACCTCTTTTTCGCGAGCCCGTCTGCTCTTCGTAGGGGAAAAATACAAAATCGGAGGAGTTCGTTTCGATGATAATTGACCAAAGTAGCTTTTCCAATTTTTGGGATGTCCAAATTTGTTTGAAAAACTTAACGATGAAGTTGGCGATTTTTGTGATTTCTGGTGGCTCCAAGCGTTGAAGTGTTCGTGTTTTCTAACAATCCACCGCGGAAAATGTATCCTCAGCTCATAAAGCATTGTGGTAAATGTTTTCTTCCGACATTTTCATTTCCATGTTAGGCTACTCGAAACTGGTTTTAGGACATCGTGATAAAGATACATTAGTTAACGATATGCATTGCAGGGGCAAATCGAATGGTGTACGCAAGTTTGACCTAACTTACATTTTTGATTGCATATATATATATATATATATATATATATATATATATATATATATATATATATATATATATTACTTTCCAAAGAAATGATCAAATAACCAATTTGACCACCCGCAGGAAATAGGATCCCAACTTTGAATCCTTTTTACCAAACAATTTGTCGTTACACAATTTGTCGTCATTGTCGTCTTTTTGTGTTGCACTTGTTTCCAACATCTTGCAAAAATTCAATTGATAAAAAGGTTTGTTTTCAAAATTTCCATTCCCTCATTCCTACGATATCCATTTGCTTAGAAATGTTTCTTGGATGCTGAGCCTATGTTCCCACGTTTCAAGTAATATTGGGAATCTTCTGAACGTGCGTTTTTGCTCCTATCGTGACACAGTAACTTTCCAAAAGTGTTTGTGATCATACACAACGTTATCAGCAACTTCATGTCCTCTGGACGCCCTATTCTTAGAGTCACATCCATAAATTTGGTATCGGCATAAAGCACAGGTTACTGGCAATCTATGTAAATAAAAAATTAACAAAGCAATCCAAAACAAGTTTGGTTCTTTTTCTGTGTTAAATTACGTGGGAAATTGTAATGTTTGAGCTTTTTGGTGATGTCACTTTTTCATTTACAGACTTGGAATCTGCTACACCACCAGAAATTTTTAGTGTAAATGATCACTGAGAGTTGTATTAATGAGCTTTTGTGGTTGCGGAAGTAAGCTTCGTCAAACATAACCTATTTGCGGTGTAAGTTGGCGGAATTTTTAAGTGCCACGCGTACCACTATGGGAAAAACTACCTCCATGTAATCAAGTGTGGTATCTTTGGAATTCAAGATACTTGCGTTCTGTAAAAACCATAGCAAAGGTAAACAATAGGCACATCTTTTATGTTCGAAAACATTTGTCAAGTTGAGATTGAAAGTGGTGAAAAATTGGCATTTTGAATTCATCTATTGTTTCGTGCTATATATTGTTCTACCTATTCATCTACATTGAATATATCTATATGTATATTCATCATTTGAATATATATATATATATATATATATATATATATATTCATCATTTGGATATATCTATATACCTTCGTCATTTGAATACATCCATATATATTCATCACTTGAATATATCTATATATATTCATCATTTGAATACACCAGTGGGGTAAAACTTTACCCGAGACAAAAGTAGCTTTTCGACATAATATTTGTTGTTCAGTTGTCTATGGTACTTTAAAAGCTTGTTTTGTGATAATTTGAAAACCTTTGGAATAAAGCCTCTTAGCAGAGACTCAGGGCTATTTACTCGTCACAGAATGTCTCTCTGGCTCGCTTGGTTACGAAGTTACTGCATGCTAAACATAAGAAACCTGCGGATACGGCTGGATGCATTTCCCACGCGTTAAGTGTAACGCTATGGGGATAAAATGGGTGAAACCTGTTTTACTTAAACGGTTATTATTTACAGACTTTTTAACCAAATTGCTTTCTGAAAACGGTGCTAGAAAGAGATTAAGGTATCCTAGTCCTTACGTAGGTAACCTATTCACCTTAAAACTATATCAAAACGTCAAATTTAATTCACAATGCTGCATACAAGTTGTCCCTAATTATTGACTTACTTGAACGCGTTTTCTGGGAAAGCTATGCGTCGGAGCAAAACATTTAAAGAGATCATTTTAATGTAGAATTGTTAGCTGCATCCAAACGTTACTGTTTTTTAGACTGTCACAAAAACCAACAGGAAAAATATAGAACTTTTTTTGTATGTTAAAAGAAAAGTTATCAACCGACTCCAAATATGCTTGCGGATTCAATTTCATCGTAAACAGTTGCCGTAACAGTTTCATCGTAAACAGTTTCATAGTAAACAGTTTCATTGTAAACAGTAAACAAGGTTCAAAGTATCTGACACCTTTAAAAAGGTCCCAATCGTTGCAAATTTTCGACTTTTTAAAAAATAACTAAAGTACTAACAAATTTACAAAGTTGTACATTGCACTATCTGATGTGCCACGTGATTCCACGTCTTAAAACATGCGACAAAGCAGAATTGAACAAATTTGAACATTGACAATTCTTCGTCTATTTTTGGGTGCAAAATGAAATCTGGCGGTCTGTTTAGTGTGTGTACCAAGAGAGACGTTTTTCTGTCAATGTGTAATGCGCTCTATTCACCTTTAAAGACTCCCTCAAACGAGGATAGAATTGCCGCAATGGATTATGAGGCGACGCTTAAAATCCAAATTTTCCCCAAATTAGCGCCCGATTTTTGATTTTTTTATTTTGCTTTTGAGCTAAAATGCTGTCTTTTGTCGAAGTGTTATTTTCGCGTGACACGTCTATAAAGTTTGGAAATTTTAAAAACTGTTTCCCATAACGATACGTGTATTTTGAATTTTTGGCATAAGCTCGGCCAAATTTTGACCGATTTCAAAATTTTGCAAAAGAAAAGATGCGTCTTGACGTGAGGCATCATAATTTTACCGCATGCGAATTGGTTCAATAGTATTTTCACTACTGTACTAGTATGAGTAAACGCCCCGAATTAGTCAAAACAAGAGCTCGTTATGGGTGAACAGGAATATCGGGTCGCACAAACCTGCCGATTTCGGCCCCCCCCCCAAATTTTTCTGGGGGCTTGACTAAAAAAAGATATTTTAGGGCCTAAGAAAGGAAGCTATTCATCGTGTAAAAAAACTGGGGGTCCTTCATTAGCGGGAAAGTGTTTTTGAATAAGAAATACCCTTTCACGAAAGCGCCTTTTTCGAAAGGTCCCATTCAAAAAGTTTTGGGGATAGAGTTTTGGGTCTCAGATATGTTGTAGAGCATGATAGGAGTTATGTTTCACTATGATGGCTCATGACCCTAGGCTCACCGGAAATAACCTTACTTGACCTCTGGAAACAAGGATATATTTGCTGCATTGGCTTCCCGAGCAGGATACATTTGCCACCAAAAGGGCCAGAAATGCCGCAATGGTTTTAATTTTTATATGACGACGATGATCGATGTCGCATTTTTAAACGTGATGTGCTGTGAAGTTTTGTTCAGAACGTTCATCACAGAAAACAAATGTGATTCCCTCCAAAGATGGAACTCCTTCGCAACCAAACATCACAAAGAAATCCTCTAACATGACTGCAGGAGCTCACGAACAAGAACGTGAGTCACCCTGCACTGCACATATCTCACAAGGCCTTGTCTGCAGGGCAGGTATTTCGGATCATCAGCGCGGCGGGATCGGACGATGCCACGTCATGTCTTCAGCGGCCGCGGGCGATAGGTTGGATCGGTACCGTTCGACAGTCAGTTGTCGCAGCTCACCAGTGACAGAACATCACAGCGCAACACCGGCAGTCGGCAGCGGAGACGGGGGCAGTGTTGCGTTTCCAAGAAGCGGAATGGCCGAAGGGAGCTGCGCTGAGCAGCCAGCTCGGGCGGAGGGTGCGGTGAGTGAGGAGATGACCCCGGCACCGCGCCCAGTTCAGCAAGGCTATGTGATCACTGTGAAACCGACGTACGGCTTCATTGAAACCATGGATCACCACAGCGTCGACTTCGACCGAACCAGAGTAGCGGGAGGCGGAGAAACTGTCCCACTGTGCAAAGGGGACGAGGTGGCGTTCACGCTGGAGAAGGCCGGCAAGGCGGCGGATGTGACCAAGCTGCCAGAGGGCACCATCGCACGCCCGGCCCTGCTGCCCGGCACTCATCGCGGCGTCGTTCTCCATGCAGTACGCAAAGAAGCTCACACCGACATTTCCGGACGCCTGCAGGACAGCGATACGGGCACTGTATACAAATTCGGTGTGACTTCTGCCAGCAGCACATGGGGCAATTTGGTAGAGGGTGAAGAGGTAACGTTCCAGCTGGAGGAGAACAAAGAGCGAGCGGCTAACATCACTCTCTGTCGTACAAGGCTTCGCTCCACCGTCAAATTCTTCAGCCACGCGGGGGGGTTTGGCTTCTTGAAGTACAGCGGAGACACGTTCTTTCACTTCACAGAAATTCAGAACGGTCAGCAACTTTCCGCAGGAGACGAAGTGGAGTTCAGTTTGGCGTTCACCGTAAGAGGCCAACCACCGGAGGCAGTCCAGTTGGTCCGGGTAAGCGACGGCGGCGGGCCTGCGCCCCACGGCGGGACGGGCGGACCGGCCACCTCCGGTCCTCGGCCGCAACCGTCTCTCAACTGAACGACGGAACCGACCCGGGACACGGAAGGAACACACGGGAGGTACCGGAGAACGGTGGAGCTGACCCGGGACACGGAAGAAATACACGGGAGGCACGGGAGAACGCTGGCGCTGACCCGGGACACGGAAGAAACACACGGGAGGCACGGGAGAGGGGAGGCACGGAACACGGAAGAAACACACAGGAGGCACGGAACACGGAAGAAACACACGGGAGGCACGGGAAAACGGTGGAGCTGACCCGGGACACGGAAGGAACACACAGGAGGCACGGGAAAACGGTGGAGCTGGCATCAGACACCGCCAGGTTCCGGTGGATCGCGCGTGCGCCGGCGGCAGACGAGCTGAGGCGGAAGTGTCAGCGGCTGGCCGTGCTGGCGGACTGATCGGAACGCCGCAAGGGACGTCTGCCCCGCGGCTCGATGAATATTGAACCTATTTAGCCTACAATCTCCTCAGTCCAGTATCGCAGGGTCGATCGCATCTACCCAACAACAAAGCGCTTTGCGAGTGGTGCAGCGCCAATAAATGGCGCCTTATTAGTGGACCTGTGTGAACTCTATTTATTGATAGCAAACCCTCTCTGAGACTGCGCATCTGTATCAATGTAATGCGGTACACTCTTGACTGTGGTCTCAAACTAGAATAAACCATAAGTAAATCAAGTTAGAAAAACTCGTCGCGCCATTATTTTCAAAATTCCCCTTTAAGCGGGCATGTCTGCCAAAATAGACATTTTATGGCTGATCTATTGTCTTCCATTCGATTTTGACACTGCAGTGAAGGGTGTACTGCATGCCTCTCTGAGATCTGTCCAGCGCTCATATCAGAGTTGCCTGCTTGAGACACTGCAATGTGCTATGCACTCGTGATTGCGCAGCCTGATCTTTACGCTGGGGAAGGAGGTCGGACAGAGCGCTGATCACAAGGGCTGACGTCCAATCCAAACCAGAGCTTTCCTCCCAAGGTTCTGTTACCGACCTGTCCCCCGCTTGCATGATTTGGACCGACCCGAGATTACCAAGTCCATTGGAATGCCCACGTGCCTTCATTAACGCTTTTCCGTGTGACGCACGCTTATGCCGTACTTACGTAACGTGTGATTACCGAAGCGGGGTTCCCCACCCCTGTGTGACATTGCGCATTAGCAGCCACTGGCCTGGTCATAGCCCAACCTGTAACCAGAATATATGGATTTAACAGCCTGTTGTTCGAATTGAAACAATTTTCCCTCGGACATGGCCTGCGGCCGGTGGCAGCGGCCGCGCTAAAGGTCAGTTGACGTCAGAGGGCAGGACGAACCGTGCCGAGCATTGCGGTACGTTAAGCTTTCGCCACTAAATTCTGCCGTTGCCAGGAATTGCGAGATCGGATGGTGGTGGTAAGGGCTTACACAAAAAGCACTGCTTAGTGTGAGCGCTGATCCCAGAAATTCATCCATTCAAGGGGTTCGGATCAAATTAAAAAAGAAAATACGTCGCGGTACAGAATCCAACCCGACACGCGATGGTATCAGGGCTTCTGAACAACCATGCACCGCGAGTTAAAGAACTTCCAGCATGGCGATTAATCATGGTAGTACCAATGCTTGAAAATAAATAAAGCAGGCTAGATAGCAATATTTCCAGGAAAAAGCGTGTCGCAAGCACATACACCATCAGTCGCTGAAAAACAGTCGAAATCAAGGCCCTTGGAGAACCAATACGACAATGCGGAAACAGAACCTGCGACGTATGTAGATAGACGGCTCTTGGCTCTCAAACAACAATTCACAGCGCCCAGCCGGCGCGGCCACCAATAATCAGACCGCCTTACAGCTAACCTGAGTCTCCGCCCAGGCCACAAGCGGGCACTGCGGTGCATCGGCAGCCATTTTGAATTCCACGCACACGACTGACGAGCCGCCATCATGGCCGCTGGAATAAAGCTGGCATCTACTTTTCGCCTGCGGGTGTCAGGAGCCCACAGGGCGCGCCGAGGGCGGGCACGCGATCTGTGGGGGGGGGGGGGGGGAGGGACAGACTCGGCCCAGCTGCAGGACATTACTAGCGTCTGTCGCCATGACGGAGGGCGAATGTGATCGTTTCGGTGGACTCCGATCAGTAGCGAAGGCAGAAGGGGGGGGGGGGGGAGGGAGGGACAGACTCGGCCCAGCTGCGGGGCGTTACCAGCGTCTGTCGCCGTGACGGAGGGCAAATGTGATCGCTTCGGTGGACTCCGATCAGTAGCGAAGGCAGGAGGGGGGGGGGGGGGGGCACAGGGGCACGTGCTCCTCCCTCCTTGGGTTCCGCGGGGCCCTTCGGAGCCGAAGGATTCCTCGGAAACTACAATGAAGGGCCCGATTTGGGGAACCGAAGGGTCCGAAAGGCCAGCTCGAGACCCATTCAGGGGCCCCGGCTCGCAGGGCCGGACACTCTAATGCCAGTCAGGCGGCCCTGCGCGCTAATCAGAGGCCCACTGAGTTGAAAAGGGCCTATATTTCGGTAGGACACCACCAGCAACGCACAGTCGGCTCCGTGGCGGCATGAGCCTAAGGGCCCATTTCCGAAGCGTGGACAAAGCCGGAGCCAGCGATTCGCATTGCTGGAGGTCCCACAGTACCTAATAGGGGCCCTATATTGTCAAGGGACCCGAAGTCAACCAGAGGAAGTGTTTGAGGAGGCCTGAACAGCTTAGCGGGCCCATCGAGTCCTAAGATCAAGGGCCCAAATGGAGGGTCTAAGGGCATAAAGGGCCGGTCGGATTTTATTCAGAGGCCCCCGACCTGCGAAGACGGACACGCGAATACCGGTCAGAGAGCCTTTTGCGGCGATCGGAGGTCCCCTGAGTCGATATGGGCTTATATGTTGGTCAGGTGCCATCGTCTCACATAGCGGGTCCGTGTCGGAATGGCTGTGGGGACCTTGCTTCGAATCAGCTTTAAAGCTGGGGCCAGTGATTTACACCGGTCGGGGACCTCGTATCTGTCAGGGGTCCACAGCGCCTAACAGAGGGCCCTGTACTCGCAACGGCCGTGAGCTAACCAAGGGAAGCGCTCGATGAGGCCCGAAGAGGGGCCCGGGCGGCCCAGCGGAACCGACGATCAATGGCCCGTTTGGAGGGCATGATGGCCCGAAGGACTGGCTGTAGGCCACATACAGAATCGCGGTCTGAAGGGCCGTGACCTGACATATTAGTCAGAGGTCCTCTTGAGCCGTTTGAAGAACCCCTGAGACAATGCGGGCGTCTAAGTCGGCTAGAGACCACGAACGCCAAACAGTCGGCTCCACGTCCGTCTGAGCCCTTGAAACCCATTTTCCAAGCAGAAACGAGGCCGGGGCCGGCGATTTGTAATGTTCGGGGTTCCTGACACAATGAGGGGCTCCTGTGTCGGTTAGGGGCCAATGTGCCGGCTCCTGCGGCGGCAAGGGGTTCCGAGTCCGAGCCGTGTTTAAAAGGGTCCGAACAGGGGCCGAAGGGCCTCTCAAGGCCAAAGATTAAGGGCCCAATGGAATGGCTGGAGGGTTAAAAGGTCTGGCCGCAGGACACCTTAAGGGTCCCCACCCATAGCGCTGTGATCTCAAATTTCAGTGAGATGATCTATTGCGCCGATAGGGACCGCTAAGCCAGAGCGTTCCTCTAGTTCAGCCAGAGATCACGAACAGCGAACAGTCGGCTCCGTGGTGGTTGGAGCTCTTGGGGACCCATTTCCCAAACAGGGGCAAGGCTGGCCTGCGATTTACATGGGTCGGGCTCCTATATCGTTCAGAGGCCCACAGTGCCTAACAGGGCATTCTGTGTCAACAAGGGGCCTCGGCTCGGTCAGGGGAAGATTTGCTCAACAGGGATGAGGACGGGACCACGAATGACATAGGGGCTCTTGCATTGGTTGTGGCTCTCTGACAATGAAAGGAAAGACAAGAGCCAATGATGGCTGCTCACATTGAGGTAATAAGAGTCCTGTGCCAGTCAGGAGCCCCAGTACCGAACAGTTGGCCCTCCATCCCTATTCCAGCATGGCCCGTCAGCCCAACTGGACTCATGTGCCAATTATTGGACCATCTGCGGCGGGCAGGGATGTCGTTGCGCTGATGCCAGTTCATGCATCGATCCGGGTTCAACTGCGCGGGTCAGAAAGCCTCCTGTGTCAGAGAGCGGACCAATGTGATATGATGTACCATCCCTCTAACGGCCTCCGGATCGGCCAGGGGGTGCCACTCCGTGTCGCCAGAATGACGGACGGAAAACACACACGATGGGACAAAATAGCCCTTCAGCCCTTGACCGAGAACAACGATGTGCCCCGTAATGTTATACTCAGGGGGGCCCCTTTACCGGAAAAAATGAGTGGTACCACTAGTGTTGAACGGGGTGAGTCGAAACGAATTCAAAACCCACAAGGCCATCCCGTGTTTCCATGAGAACGTTCAGACTTTTGCGGAATCGACTGGTGAAACAAATGCCATCAAAATGTTTGAGCCTGCGTGCCGAGTGCCGAAAGTTTAGTGGTCCACGCGCCTGCGTTAACCACTGCGTGTCTGGGAAGCCACAGGTACGGGGTTCTATTCCCTGCGGTACGCGTCCTCCCGTCAGGGTGAGAGGCTGGTGGACCATAAAGACCCAGCAGCTGAGTGCGTCATAAAGCCTCAATGATACGACCGTGATCTCGCTGAGCGAGGATAGCGATGGCTTGGGTTGCAAATTTCGTAAGACGGAACGGTGTTGGCCAGTGCAAGTAACGCCGGAGGGCGGGCGCCGAGCGCGCAACGATGACTATCGTAAAATGTTTCTGAATGTGTTTCAAAAGCAGTTCGTACAGCTCAAAGACTCCACTGGACGATTTGCTGTTTTACATCTTTGAGGATGTCCTCTGGACAGATTTACACTTATAGCGGCGTGGAAAATACATATTTTGCCTTTACTCTCACAGTTCCACCACTAGATTCCAGCACCACTTCGCGATACTGTAAAGACCAATGCGTCACTGGCATCAATCTAAAAACCGCACAGGCGAAATATACACCCGGAATGTCTCTAAATGTACGATTTGGTGTCCTAAAGCGTTCAAAGGTACTTTTATCAAATTTGTAAACATTTTCGTCCACGTGTTGGCCGTTGCCTACTAATAACCGCGGAGCCGACGCTGCGCGGCCCACGGAGACTGCAGCGCCTGGCGTCGATTTTTTTGTTGCTAAGATTTACGAGTGCGCATGCGCAAAGCTACGCTACATTATTTCTTCTACTACTTAATTCGAACTGAATGCTGACGATATCAAGAGAAACATACCCAAGCCATGTTAATACAAATAGTTGACCCGTTTTGACCCCCAATCCACATTCGCAGAATCCTTGCTGTCTCTGTACAGCCCAGATACACATTCTGACAAAGTTTAGGAGTTCTATTAGTTTAAAAACAGCCCATGAAACATTTGAAAATGGGCAGCGCCGGGGATGTGTTTCAAGTAATCATTTAATGAATGTTTTTTCAGTTTATCTACTATAAAAGTAAAATAGAATTGATCTCGCTCTAGGGTCTGGCCTATACTCCAGTTATAAGATGTAAAAGTGCATCGTATACATATGTATATATATATATATATATATATATATATATATATATGTATATATATATATATACATATATATCATATTTAAAACGACTTGTCCTCAATGACAAATGGGCACATCTGGCGACTTGTTTTGGTGGAGCTATTTTACCAGGGGGGGGGGCACTTTGTCAACCCTGTGCCCCCCCCCCCACCCTTGCCAAGGCTCTGGCTGCGCCTCTGGCTCCAGTTGAAATCCGGCGGAAGCCTTGATGTTTTTTAGTTGCGTGTATAGCATGTCAGCAAAGAGTACGACTTGGATGGATAACTACGTTATGGATCTTATCTGAGATCACGGATTTTAATAAGCATTCACGGATCTCAATGCGTGTTCATGGTTCTCAATATGTGTTCACGGATCTCAATCACGGAAAGCGTGATTGGAAACGGAATCACGGAAAGCGATCGGCAAGCAGGCAATGCGTCGAGATTAGTGGCATTTCAGGTTAACCATGCGCCCATTGCCGAGCTGGCACGACTGTCGAAGGCTTCAAACGACAGTGGGCTTCACGGTGACGCACAGGCCACGGCGATAAGGCAGTAATTTAGATAAACACCCTGAAAGGCTGCGATGGTGACGCCTCGCGTGTGGAGGGCCCTAAAAACGGTGGAGAACACTGAGTCGGAGGTTCCTACCCCGACAATGATCAATCTTCCGCCACGGAGAGGGGCTGATTAAGCTATCAAACAGTATTTGCTTACGCTATGCGTCTTTTGACGGTTTTTCTTCTCATTTTGACTGCGTTTTTATGAGTGGCGCTCTGCGTGCGGCTTGGTTGTTGCTGGACGTGGACGGGCGGAGGAGACAGACGGCCAACACGGCGGAGCTCGGAGGCGGCGGTGGTGCGAGCGGATGGCAGCGAGCATTACTCCTTTCAGCTGGTGACGTGGTGACGGTGAGGGGCACACCCGCGGGTCTGCTGCAATACCAGCCACCTGCCACAAATTATAACAGACGCTCTTTGTAAAAAGGCGCATCCACCACGCTAATCAAGCTGGCAGAGAGCAGGTCTGCCAAGTCCAACACAGCCAACTACATCAACTCGGTGTGGTACGAGTCATCGATGCCTTTTGTACTCACCTTTATGGTCTGGGGCAGCAATTCGATAACTGACTATCTGGCTCCCCAGGAAGGGATGATAATACAGCGCTTACATTGCTCGAAGCGCGTAAAGGTCAAGCCACCTGTTCCCTTGTCGGTAGTCGCGTTGTCTGCGGGATGGGGAATTATCTCCGCTACCTATCTTGGCTTGTGATTCGAGTGTTGCATCTGTTTTTTGCTCACACTTGATAGCAGCACGGAATCGAAACGTCTTTTAAATACAATGATTTTGCTGTTTGTTATGTACCTGGTGGCTTCTTTCGGCATATTGAGGCCCACTTATTGTGATTCGGTCTGTCGTGCCACTAGCATTGACAATTCCGAAACACCAGAAGCTTAACCCACAGCCTCCCGGGGCTCCCGACTTTCTCGACCTACCAGGACGAGGTTCGAAATCGAAATTACCCAAGAATTAAGAAGTACCCAGGACGAAGTGTGCAGAGCCGCACACGATCGAGCGTATCCAAGCAGGCTATTAGAAGAGACCCCGACAAAAACATAGCGCCCTAAGCAAGTGGTAGCGAATTGAAAGGGCCCAGGACCAACGAAGATGGCCCATGAGCCTACCGAGAGTGTCAGCGGGTTAACCGAGACCAACATGAGGGGCCCTTGAACAGCCGAGAATACCCTGGCAGGTTAGCATATGGGGCCTCCGGCTATAGCGTATGAAGTTCTCGGGCAAAAGAAAACAAATCATGGAAGGCCCCTGATTACCGAGTGCCCGACAAGCTAGCAGGAAGGGCCCCAGCAACACCACGGGGCCCTCTGACCATATGCAAAGAAATCAAGGACGAAGTACAAGGCCCCAAAAACGAAAAGCGAACCAAACCTCACATTACCTGTCGGATCGGCCCTGCGAGCGGACATATAGGGCCCCCGGAAGCAGCGCAAGGCCTCTGAGCACCGTTATGAGTCTTAAAATTCCCCAAGCATCACCCTCTGTACTCGTGGGCCCTTCACTTTCGATTGTTCTGCGACTGTTCTTGCCGCTGTTCTTGGTTGCCTGAAAGCCGAAAGACGTCCAATCTTGTTGCAGTCTGTGTAAAAAAAGAAACTGCGTCTGTTTAGGGCCTAAGGGGCATAGCTCCATGCTTGCCCCATCTCACGCCCCCCGCTCTGGATCCGCCCCTATGCGTGGACTTACTCAGAAGCCGGCCATTGTATAAACCACGACGTACCGTTATCAACGCAGCAACAACCGTTCTATGCACGTGTATCTATGACTCGATTTACACGCGTTCAAACCGAGGAGTCCGACGGAAGTTCCCTCATCGCACAGCACCACACCAAGAAAAATAGCGATCAAGTTTCTAAATATGGACGCAAAATGCGTTTAGTTTGCAACAACTGCGCCATGTTTGAATCATTTGTGTAGCAATCGTTGATGTTGCCGCAGCTGCATAGACCTTGACGACCCTGCGGATGCCGGCTTCGCTGGTGCCGCTCGTTGCTATTAAACGTTGCCATAAAGGACCTATTTAAAGCAAGGCTTACGTCTAAGCAATAAGCTGTGACGGATTTTGAAAATGGAGAGTAAGGACAACAGTTCTGAGCCGCTGCCAAAGAAGCAGAAGTTGGAGGACGTTGAGGAACCCGATGAAGTTGAATCATCTGTCGCCAAAAGTAAGAGTCCCTTGTGACGTTCAAAAGCAACATAAGTTGCGCGAACATTTAAGTACATGGAGGGAGGTTTACATACTAGCCTTAAAATGCTGCTATAAGTGCAACTTGACTAAGGACCAGTCTGTAAGAAGTGTATGATATTCCAGCAGACCAGCAACACTGTGTGAACAAGTCTAGGGCACATGTGCGGTACATCTGAGTGTGGCATACAGCCAGTACTGACTTCAGCTCATGAGGAACCTCTGTTTTAAGTAACGAGCATGCTGCAAGGGTAATACCAAATGAATGTGACCACAATTTTTGTAAATCAATCAAAGGGATAAGTCAGATGGTGTATGTGAAATGAGAGTGGCACAAGGGTATGCCAGGCATCTCATAAGGCGACCCAGGCATTTGGAGAGGTGACATATTTCTTGCAAGTTTGGGTTACTCGCAAGGTTGTAATGTGCTCTTCAATGACAACTTTGCAGCATTTGAGGTTTTTAAACTTTGAATTCCATTACATATGGTAACCCTTTTTTAATGGAGTACCCATGGTGGTGATAATAGTAGGTCCATTCAGTGGTTTTTCTCCATCTTGGTATAAAAGAGGTCCTCAACATAGTTTCTAGCATTAGCCTGCAATTTGCTGCTATTGAATTCCCATCATTTATCCTCATATTCATTTCCACAACCTTCTGCTCTATGCATGGAAACTGGCTCTACTGTTCCAGACACTTCTATAGTTAGGACACTCAAAACAACCATATTGCAACATGGTCTCAAGCTGCAAACATGAAGAACATGACACTGAGCAAACTAAGTGCCCCTTGGCCAGCAGTGCTTAATGAAAGTAGAGCATTAATTTTTCTTGGAATAAGAGAGGCGATTTCGTATTTGGCAGAGCCCACATCATATACCTGCCCAGACATAGCGTGGTCAGTTAAATGTTAAGAGTGCTTCAACATAAGTAGTGTCTTTAAGTAGTTAAATAAATGAATATGTCAAGCAGCACACAGAGTTGTATTACTATAGTGATGTGAAATACTTTGATTCCCTCTTGACATAAGCCTAGAATATAAAAAAAATGTTTGGTGCTATTCAATTTATACCAGTGAGCATTTTTCCTCTTGCTTGAGCATGGTGCGCTACATATGCTGTGAAATAAAAGGTCCAGCATTGGGTGAAGCCAAAAAACACTGTTCCTGCCAGCTTTTAGCTTCTTGGAAACATATGGGAAGAAACATTGAATTGAATTAAATTCAATCATCCAGATTTGATAGAATTTAAGTTGATCTTCATATAGAATTAAATGAAAGTTGTCTGTCTCCAGCTGATGGCCCCCTCCAACTAACACCAATTTCCTTGGCAGTGCCCTTCCCCCAATTGTGTTTGGTATGCCAGAGGCGTGCATGGTCATTTGTTCTCAACTCCAACATTAAAAACTTGCTTGAACATTCAAGGAATGCCTGGGGCTTTGACTGAACTCAGTAATGGTGCCTGTGACCCTGGTTATGCTCACTCCTGTTGTAGGATGTTCTCTCAGTGCACTCAACCAAAGAATTAGGCATTGTGGCCATTTATGTGATTAGGTACTTAATGGTCTTTTCCTTGAATATGCTCAGAGTGCTCAGAATGTACTCAGAGTGCTCAACTTGCTCAGAAGGTGCTCAGTGAAACATCTGGTGACAATTTGGTCATTCATTGTAAAGTGATGACTGGGCATGACTTTAGGTTTGTGTATGCTTAATGCCTAAGTTTGTTTATAACAGAGTGCTTCTTGATGACTATGTTGAGTGAGTGACACACAATGCTTCATGGCTGTGTTTCAGAGAAAACACCAGAAACGAAGCTGGCGAAAGAATGCCCATATTTGGACACTATCAACAGAAACGTGCTTGATTTTGATTTTGAAAAGCTCTGCTCGGTATCTCTGTCAAGAATCAATGTATATGCTTGTTTGGTGTGTGGGAAGTACTTTCAAGGTGAGTGTGCCTTTTTTCATTATGCAGTGCTGGTATTGCGACAGGTGCGGTGACCTGAATCAGGCACATGTCATAACGTGCGTTGTCATGGGGATAAGCGCAGGCGGTCGTGTGCTCGTTCGTCTGTTCAAATGTATAATTGACGCCGTCGAGTTGTCATGCGGACAACGGACGTCGATTCGCGGCGTTGCTAGGCCGCTTTTGTTTTCAACTGACGCCGCTGCCTTGGTCGTTGATCCTCGTGTGTTGTCCACTGACGCCGTTGCCCCAGTCGTTGATCCTTGTGTGTTGTCCACTGACGTTGCCCGTGTCGTCGATCCTCGTGTGTTATCCACTGACGTTGCCCGTGTCGTCGATCCTCGTGTGTTGTCAACTGACGCCGTTGCCCGTGTCGTTCGATCTTCGTGTGTTGTCCAGTGAACCTGGTGCCCATGTCGTTGATCGTGTGTTATCCGCTGACGTTTCCCGTGTCATTGATTCCCGTGTGTTATCTGCTGACGCGGTGCCCGTGTTGTTCGATCCTCATGTGTTGCCCACTGACACCGTTGGCCGTGTTCCGCCAGGCCGCGGGCAGAGCACGCACGCCTACACGCACAGCGTGAGCGAGGGCCACCACGTGTTCCTCAACCTGCAAACACTGCGATTCTACTGCCTGCCGGACCAATACGAGATCATCGGTGATAATTTAATTAAATAAGAAGCCGGGACGAGACACGCGGCCGGTGATAATTATCATCGGGGAAATGCTGGTTGGCGGACCAGCGGAGGGCGTAATTTAATGCAGGACAGCCCGGAGCAGGGCGGCTCGTAGACAGGGGACAGTGCAGATAATTTACGGAGATGGCGACTGATGTTACGTTAGTGTTTGGGCCATGGAGAAAGCGGGACATATGGTGTCGCCTGATGTTTTGGCCTCTGTGGGAAGCTCACTGCTTACCGTGGTCTATCGTGTACCGCTTTGAGACGATTGTAGTTGAGGCGTTGCCTCTTTGTGACGACTTTAAGCTGCTCACACATCCCTTAAAATATACTTACGGCGACAAATGTTCGTTCCCATATTTTAGTTATATTTATTTATCGTAATTATATTTTAGATGCTTTTATATAATGTATGTTATATTTTATATTTGTTTGTGTATATTGTATTTATTTATTCACATTACTATATATATATATATATATATATATATATATATATATATATGTGTGTATATCATATTTGCCATCTTCCTCCTGGCTAGGATACTGCTTTCATGAAGGATTTCTTGTTCATCCCAGTTACGCGCACTATAAAGTCTATAAGCCATTGGGCCGGAATGAACTGGGGAGAATTTAACCTAGGAATAAAGTGACCGCTCGAAATCTTGCACCTTCGGGACATACGGTAGCAGCCTGACCGCGTGTCAGTCACCCTACCGCTTGGCAGCCCGCCAGAGCGCAGCACACATGCTCGCCCCCTCCGCGCCTTCCACTGGACGGCGCGTCCCGGCGCGTCTCTGACCGCGGTGCGAGTCGGCAGACTCGTCGCTGGAGGACATCAAGTACGTGCTGAACCCGACCTTCGAGGCGGCCGCCATCTCCAAGCTGGACTCGCAGACCAAGCTGTCGCGCGCCTACGACGGCTCCAACTACATGCCCGGCACGGTCGGCCTCAACAACATCAAGGCTAACGACTACTGTAACGTCATCTTCCAGGTGCGCGTCGGCGTGGGCGGAGCCGCGGCAGCTGACGGCGGCGAGGGCGGAGCGCCGGGCAGAGACGACTTCGGCACGGGAATGAGACGCGTCCAATCCCAGTCGCGTGTCGTTGCTTGTCGTGCGGCTCTGGGGACTGATCCCTTGTGATCATCCCATGATCCCATGTGTACTGTTTATCCCATGATCTGGTCCGTGATCTTGACTGATTCCATCCCATTATCCCATGTATATGATCCCATGATCCCACGTCTACCCGCCTGTGGTCCGCCGCGGAATGAGAGCTGTTCCACGTACCTTCAGGCGCTGTCGAACGTGGTGCCAATCCGCGACTACTTCCTCAACGAGTCCAACTACAACTGGATGAAGCCGCCGCCGGGCGACAACATGTTCTTGCTGGTGCAGAGGTCAGTCGGTGTCGCGGTCCGGTCGCCGGGTCACGGGGGCCCCGCCTAGGCCTGATTCCCGGTCAGCTGAGGTCACGGGGACGCGGCCGAAGCCAGACTCCTGGTCAGCGGAGGTCACGGGGGCGCGGTCGAGGCCAGACTCCCGGTCAGCGGAGGTCACGGGGGTGAGGCCGGGGCCAGACTCCCGGTCAGCTAAGGGCACACGCTCGAAGAGCGAGGGACGAACAAGGGAGGTGGATGTTAAGTGGATGACGATGAACGGGGATTAGCTTTGGGCTAGCTTGGGAAGACCCGAAAGAGAGCCAGCATGCGCCGGTCTGTGGCCTTCCGTCGCGCTTGTTGTTACGCCGTCACGCCTCTTGTCATGCCGTCACGTCTGTTATCACGCCGTCACGTCTGTTGTCAAGCCGTCAGCTGTCCTCATGCCGCCGCTGTCCTCATGCCGTCACGCCTGTCCTCATGCCGTCACGCCTGTCCTCATGCCGTCACGCCTGTCCTCATGCCGTCACGCCTGTCCTCATGCCGTCACGCCTGTACTCATGCCGTCACGCCTGTCCTCATGCCGTCACGCCTGTCCTCATGCCGTCACGCCTGTCCTCATGCCGTCACGCTTGTTTTCGTGCCTTCACGCCTGTTGTCACGCCGTCACACGTGTTGGGACGTGGTGTGAGCCAGCTGATACAGGCGTCTACGTAGGCATCCTGCGCGCAGCACACGGCTATGCACGCCACCCAGCCCGCCCCGGCACCTGCCCGTGGCTGATGGCAAGCCGTAGACCTGCTGTGTGTAAGCCCGGCTTCGCTCCCCTTCAACCTGCCGTGTGTAACTCCGGCTCCGCTCCCCTCCAGACCTGGCGTGTGTAAGCCCGACTCCGCTCCCCTCCAGACCTGGCGTGTGTAAGCCCGACTCCGCTCCCCTCCAGACCTGGCGTGTGTAAGCCCGACTCCGCTCCCCTCCAGACCTGGCGTGTGTAAGCCCGACTCCGCTTCCCTTCAGACCCGCCGTGTGTAAGCCCGGCTCCGCTCCCCTCCAGACCTGCCATATGTAAGCCCGGGTCCGCTCCCCCCCCCCCCCCCCCCGAGACCTGTCGTGTGTAAGCCCGGCTCCGCTCCCCTCCGACCTGCCGTGTGTAAGCTGGAGCCATCTGTCGGCAGGTTCGGTGAGCTGGTACGCAAGCTGTGGAATCCGCGCAACTTCAAGGCGCACGTCTCGCCGCACGAGATGTTACAGGCCGTGGTGCTCTGCAGCAAGAAGCGCTTCCAGTTCACCGACCAGGGTAGGCCTAGCGCTGTGGCGTGGCGTGATATGATTGGTTGCCCGGTGACCGTGTGGCGGCGGGCTCGAGACTGGCTGCCGGTTTTTTTTGGAGGGGGGAATTGGTTTCACGCGCTACAGTCGGTGTGAGAGACTGCCACGCTGGTGTGATGTGCGTCGTTGGCCGGGCGGTGCGGACCTCCGCACCCGTCCCTCTGAGGCGGCCGCCCTGGCCGACAGGCGACCCGGTCACCTTCCTTTCGTGGTTCCTGAACGCGCTGCACATGGCGCTGGGCGGCACGAAGAAGCGCGGCTCGTCCATCGTCTACAAGACGTTCCAGGTGAGGCCCGGCCCGGCGCGGCCGTCAGCGGGGCTGCACAAGGCGCAGCTCCAAGTGGGCAAACCCGAGGATGTTCTGATGAGCCCCGTGCCGGCTCCAGCATGTGCCGGACTTTTGTTTGCATTACCTGTGACGTGTTGTAACCTCGTCAGCGCAAGATCGTAAGCGGAATGTGGATGCTGGTGTTGGTTTGTATAATAACATCTTCATTATTCGTGCGTCGTTATTTGTATGTTCCGTTTGATGGGGCTGTCTCATTGTGGCGTCATGGGGGGCCTGAATGATCTGGTCTGTGGTTTGATCTGGTCTGTACTCTGATCTGGTCTGTAGTCTGGTCTGGTATGTGGTCTGATCTGGTCTGTGGTGTGATCTGGCCTGTAGTCTGATCTGGTATGTAGCCTGATGTGGTCAGTGGTCTGATCTGGTGTGTGGTCTGATCTGGTCTGTGGTCTGATCCGGTCTGTGGTCTGATCTGGTCTGTGGTCTGATCTGGTCTGTGGTCTGGTCTGGCAATTGGTCTGATCTGGGCACTGGTCTGATCTATGGTCTAATCTGATCTGTGGTCTGATCCGGTCTGTGGTCTGATCTGGTCTGTGGTCTGGTCTAGTAATTGGTCTGATCTGTGGCCTGATCTAGTAATTAGTCTGATCTAGTCCGTTGTCTGGTCCGTGGTCTGGCCTGGTCTGCTGTCCGATGTGTGAACTGATCAGCGCCACGGTCCGGAGCTGGGCGGCCTGGAGCTGACGCCCCGCTCGGCCTGCCGCAGGGCCGCATGCGGATGTACAGCCGCAAGATGCCGCCGACGGAGCTGACACCCGAGCAGAAGCGGGAGCTGCTCTCCTCGCCAGAGTGAGTCGACACACACGCGCCGCTCGAAGGGGCATCCGGAATATGTCTCGCTACCGATAGACAGCATAAATAGAAGAGACAACAGAGATAGACAGCACAGACAGACGGCAGAGATTAGCAGATTAGATGACCGACCAATGGCTGTAACTTGGAGCATTGAGAACGGTACGCGTCCGTGCCGCTGGTGGCCTGTCGTCGAGTACGGCACACGTCCGTGCCGCTGGTGGCCTGCCGTCGAGTACGGTACACGTCCGTGCCGCTGGTGGCCTGTCGTCGAGTACGGTACACGTCCGTGCCGCTGGTGGCCTGTCGTCGAGTACGGTACACGCTCATCCACGATCGTAATATGATGTACTGGGCACGGACAGTGCTGTGACGTGGGGAGGTATCTGCGCCGCAGGTACCAGGAGGTGCTGGAGGAGACGCCGTTCCTGTACCTGATGGCCGACCTGCCGCCCCCGCCTCTCTTCAAGGATGAGCTCAAGGAGAACATCATTCCCCAGGTGAGTGCGGTAGTCACGTCCGCCACGCCTCGGGCTCCAGGGAGAGAGAGCCAGCCGTTTAATTCCCGTGTATTGCGCAAGCATTTCACGACCCCATTCCAACGAACGGCGTGAGCTATGTTTCCTTCTGATGACATTTGCACTGACGGGTGTGGGTGTAGCACTGATGGGTGTGGATATAGCCACGGCCGACGTGCTATGCAGGACAAGTCGGGATAGAAGTGGCGTATTCATGACGTTATTTCTCAGCCTGGCATATGCCAAGGTTGGCCATGCACGACCGGAGTGACACAAATGTATTTTATTTCTACCAAGTTCATGGACATGTTTCCACCAGTTCTCATTCGTTACACCCAACATTGCAGTTGATTTACCCTCAATAAGGAAGAGATTATATTTTGGCATGGAAGTGATCTTTTGCGAGGAATAGGGAATAGTGATATGACCTATAACAACGAACAAAAGGCTTTGGGAACCAATTGTTGCAGCAATGTGTGCCATGCTTCTGTGCAATCAGATGTTCGGTTTTCGGGGAAAATAGGTCACGCATGGATCCGTTATAATCGGAGGTCATACATTGGCCCGTTATGGTGGATAGGCCATTCACTGACGTACACCTTCACCTATCGTAAGGCAAGGCGTCGTCTCCCGCACAAACCTACCCTCGACCGAGACTAAATGCTAGTTTTCGCTTCGGCCGACAGGTGTCGCTATTCACCATACTGAACAAGTTCAACGGGCGCGAGGAGCGCGAGTACAAGACATACAAGGAGGAGATCGTCAAGCGGTTCGAGCTGACGCGCCTGCCGCCTTACCTCATCCTCTGCATCAAGCGTTTCACCAAAAACACCTTCTTCATCGAGAAAAACCCGACCATTGTCAACTTCCCCATCAAGGTGGGCTGCGCTCGTGGCGTGCTGTTGCACTGGCTGCGCTTGAAATGGTAGGCGAAAAATAGGACCCTCTCAAGCATGATAAGCTCGGTTTGATGCAACGTGTGTTATGGCGCTTGAGGTCATCGAAGCTGTACATAATGGTCAAGGTTGCTGATTCACTTACCTGTTAATGGGGGTGGGGGTAGCGTAGTGGTTAACATGCCTGCGTTAACTGCGCAGTGGTTAGCGTGTCTGCGTTAACCACTACGCTCTGGGAAACCAGAGGTACGGGGCTCGATTCGTCGCGGTGCCCGCCCTTCCTGTCAGGGTGAGAGGCGGCGACGCCATATAGCCCCAGCAGCTGAGTGCGTCGTAAAACCCCAATGACACACACATTTCCCTGTTAGTGGGTTGAAGTGGATGCTCTGTGGCTCTACATACCCCAAAACCTGAAACGTCGGCGAACATAATCTTCATGCTGAAAGTGGGGGACTGGCCACAACATGAGGTGGACGTACAAGGATGGACACATGCTTGTTCAGGCAGATGACTACAGTTAAATGCATCCAGGCATCTACATGCTTGAATATGCCTAAAAATATATGTATTGTTGAAGCCGTGGTAGGTTACCAGCGGGCGTGTCTTGCTTATGTGTTTGTCTCTGCATGATATAATATGCATGAAAGCTAACACAGCAGTGCGTCTGAAATGATGTAACATGCATGAAAGCCAACACAGCAGTGTGGCTGAAATAACATAACACACATGAAAGCTAACACAGCAGTGGGGCTGAAATGATATAACACACATGAGAGCTAACACAGCAGTGGGGCTGAAGTGGTACGACATGCATGAAAGCCAACACAGCAGTGTGGCTGAAATAACATAACACACATGAAAGCTAACACAGCAGTGGGGCTGAAATGATATAACACGCATGAGAGCTAACACAGCAGTGGGGCTGAAATGATATAACACACATGAAAGCCAGCACAGCAATGGGACTGAAATGATATAACACACATGAAAGCTAACACAGCAGTGGGGCTGAAATGGTATGGCATGCATGAAAGCTAACACAGCAGTGGGGCCGAAATGGTATGACATGCATGAAAGCTAACACAGCAGTGGGGCTGAAATGGTATGACATGCATGAAAGCTAACACAGCAGTGGGGCTGAAATGGAATGAAATGCATGAAAGCCAGCACAGCAGCAGCCCTGGAGTCGGGCATCTCGTGATCAGCGCTTTGTCTCACTGTTCCAACCGGCGCAGGTGTAGTCGCGGTACCTATGACTCAGGTGACGTCACACATCACGAGCGCGCAACACACCGCTTACCCGAGAAGACTGCCCCGCACTGATGTCCGTTGTTCTCGGTATATTGCTTTGGCATTGATGTAGCCCGCTTGCCGTAGGTAACGACGTGAACTTTGAAAACAACTGACCGATTTGCCGTGTATGTTCTCTGCAGCCAGGCAGTGAAACAGTGACTGTGCCATTTGTTGATCTTTTTGACAGCCTCGTCGCATCCGTGTGACCCAGGCACATGTCGATGCCCTCGTCTGGCTTCTGATCAAGCATGTTTATCCCTGCAGGAACCCTGTGCTATCGTGTTACAGGTGACCGAGAGTTTTGCAGATTCTCTTTGTAGCGCGGTCTTGGGTTCGATTCTCGTTCCGGGACCTTTTGCTGTCCCTGGTGTTCTGTATGGAGTGACGATGCTAGCGGCTGTGGTCTATACATTCGACGCCTAACCCAGCAGTACCTTGTTGCAACTCCCTGCAAAGCAATGATTTTGATTGGTAAAGATTGCTGATTCTTGACCAGTTCAGGGTAGGTGAACATGCAGTGACCCCGGGGCGATCTCTGTGACCCCTGTGCAGTCGATTAACCTCGCTGTGTCACTGTCGCAGTCGATTGACCTGGCCGAGTACCTGGCGCCGGACTGTGCGGCCGCCGCCGGCAACACCGTGTATGACCTGCTGACCAACATCGTGCACGACGGAGAGCCCGGTGCCGGCAAGGGGACCTACCGCTGCCACACACTGCACAGGGTAGGTCATCACTACCTGCTGGCCTGCCACACGCTGCACAGGGTAGGTCATCACTACCTGCTGGCCTGCCACACACTGCACAGGGTCAGTCCACACCGCCTGCTGGCCTGCCAGTGTGCGCAGGGTCACAGGAGTGTATGGCCAGTCCTGACTGCACAGTCGCGTGTCACACGCCGCAGGATCGGCTGACGTGGCCTGCACACGCGCGAGACGCTTCACGGGGTCAGTGAACACGGCCTGCTGGTGTCACGCCACACGGAACCAGCGAACACCGCGGCTCACGCAGCGCACTGTACACGATCAGTCAGCGACGGCTGCCAGAGTCGACCAAACGCCCCACTCTGGGGCAGCCAACACCGCGTGCCAGTGCCACTCACGGCACAGTGTCAGCGAACCCCAGCTGCCGGTGTCATTGCGCCCATCGGGACAGGTAGCAGCTGAAACTACGCGCTGTGATGACGCGCGGAGTCCGTGTCACGATCATGGGACGGCGTGCAGTGGCGTCAAGGTACGTGGAAGTTGGTTGGGCTGGGTTTGTGCAACATTGTCCGGGCAGAAAAGTTTTAGCACAAAAGAAACTTAAGATATCATTCAGTGGATATGAAATGATAGGACGGCAAAAGTGCCCTCTCGAAGGCGCGTGTGCTTTGCCCCCGACGGCTCTTCATCACGAATTATCTTTATAACCCCCCCCCCCCCCCACACACACACACCGTCACACCGTCACTCGGTACCCCGTGACTTGGATGCAGCTGGTCCCGGCCGCCGCGGCCGGCGGATCCCGGCACTCACTGCCCCCTCCCCTCGCCTCCCAGGGCACGGGCAAGTGGCACGAGCTGCAGGACCTGCACGTGCGGGACATCCTGCCGCAGATGATCACCCTGACCGAGGCCTACATCCAGGTGAGGTCCACCTCCGCCGGCCGGCCGGTGCAGCCGCGCGCTCTCCTCCACTGACAGCATCGGGTGGTGACGACGGGGATGTCCTCGACCGAGATCTCGGGGTGTATGCACATACTCCGTTTCCTAGCAGCGTGTGTACGAGGCGTCAGCGCAGACCAAGTCGGGCACCAGCCACTACCTGAATCACACTGCTGCTTTTCGCGCATGTTCTATTTTCTTCTTATTTGGTTATTGACGTGCGTTTTGATGCCAAGGTGGTAAGCCGAGTTACGTCTTGGCGAACCGAACATGTCTGCACCCGCGCGATACACGTAGGCTGTTGATGGAGATAGGTTTGAAGCTTCGACTTACCTTAAACTAACGCCGCTGTATCGATGTCGATGACACTTCGTGGACGGAGCTTACCAGTTTCCCTTGCATTAGCCAGCAAAGCGCAGTGGTGACTTGGGACCCCTTCGTCAGATCTACGCGCTGCGGGAAACCACGTCGGAGGCGACGTGACGCCATCTTGACGTCATCCGCCGCCTCCTCGCGTAGTCGATCTGCAGCAGGCCGCCGGCAAACTCGCACTGTGTCGTCATGAGCATCATCAACCGCCGCGCAAGCGAACGGCGGTGGCGGACCACATACAGACGCCGACACAGCGGAGCGGCAGCGATGGGTCTTCTGCTGTCGCCGCCGCGGGCGCCTGCTTTTCTGCTCGCTGCCGGCCGGTGCAGGCGGGCGCGTGGCCCGCGTGTCACGTGACCTCGGCACAGACACCTGTGCGCCACGGCGCAGACGCGGCGGGCTGATGAACCAACCATCACGTGTCTTAGTTGCGCGTGTTTTGTAATGCGGCACGTGTCATCACGTGATCCAATACAGTTGTATTGCTCTGTCGCGTGGTGTTTGAGTTGTTTCCGGACACAGCGAATGATCTCCGTAGAAGGGGCTGACTCAGCCAAAGATCGCTGTTTCAGAGGTCATACAGCTTGCAAAACTGTGGATTTTTCCCTATAGGCGAAACAACTCGCAAGAGGTGTGTTTAAGGAAAACTGAAACATATTTTTAACGGGTTTTGAACCTCGTTTATTTTTGTTTTCGGGGGGTCCGCGTTCGAAATGCGCTGAACGCGCAAGGGACCGCGAAGTGTAGGGCGAGGTAGAAACCGCCGACCATCATCCTACTGAGAGGGGTCACGAACTTGACCTGCAAACAACTAACGGAGTCTGAAATGATGGAAAGTCAGTGACAATATCAAGGTATTTGCATTCGACACGGGTCACTGAAGCTTCCGCAACTGACAAGTGCGCTGGGAGGTCTCGCCCTCGAGAGTGGGAGGTGCTGCATCGCCTCCGAAGGTTGGTCATGTGAGGAGGTCCGCGAGGTTTCCCAAAGTGATGATTTCGGTGTGCGCAGGTCTTCCAGCACAGCACGTCCCGCGCATTGTGGGGAAAAATTGCGTCATGTTGTACCACTCACACCCGCAACTAAGTTTGCAAAGCGACCCGTCTGGGTCCGCATGCAGCACATGTGTGTCAAAGGCGCGGCTTCAGTACACGTAGGCACGGCACCTCGTCCAGGTCTTGGGACATGGCTTCTCCAGAGCGATGCCCAGGCCGAAGCCGGCAGCCTACTCTTGACTCCGCGAAAGTGACGTTTCCATGTCATGCCTCATAAGATACCCTCTGAGATAATCTTGAACCAGCTGATGCGAGTTGTCGCAAAGGCAACAAAATACGAACTCGCAAGCAAAACAAAAGAAACAAAAGAAAAGAAAACATACGTTGGGCGCGAGTTCGTGAACGGAATGCATACGAGGATAGCAAGCAGAGTGAGAACGAGGGCAACTCCACGCTGGAGATCCAGGGCTGGTGTGTGCCGTTCCGAAGCGCGCCTGTTCGCTTTTCAGACAATATTGGTAATGCATTCATAGTTCTGTAACGGCCTGGCGTTTAAAAAATCCCGACTAAAAAAAACTGAGCATTTTCTCTGCTCTGTCTAAAAATGGCGCAGTTGAATTCTGAAGGTAGCACATCTCCATGCTGACAGTTTCAGTGAAATTAGAAATAAAGGGTGCTATTTTGGCCTCTCTACCTGTCGATTTGTACTGGAATGGCCCACCTATTTCTAGTTACGCTTTGCATGACTGCCCTCGACACGGAATACAAAACTATGCATGTTAACCAGACTTAAGTGTATGGAGAGATCAATGCAAATTTATGTTTCTTTGGCCGTGATGCACGGTTTCCTCGACTCGCATCTAAATAGTGGACATTCATGGTTTGTAGTCAGTTATCCAACACCGGCGCGCACACTGTGGCACTATCTTCCAGGGGCGATACTTTGGATACCGGCCGTGCCTCGTGCTCGATTTTTGATAGTTTTAGCAATGACACATCAACGCAGACGTTTTGGATTTCATTGCAGCCTTTGGTACCTCACTGGAATCCACGCCACGCTCCTATCAGCTTCATTGTTTCAATGCTTGTACCCTGGAATCTAGAAGATCCAGTCCTTGTAGTCTAGTCTTGCCTTAGTCTTGCATTATACGGCATCATCTTCTTGCATAATATGGGCCACCATGACAAGGAGTTTGAGCATGCTTCTAGTTGTAACTTTTTGCGGCTGGAGTTATTAAGATAGCTATCACTGCTTGCTTGATGCAGCAATTATCACGGTATTTGCCTGATGGATTGTCTACATAGACACTACCAGCTGTACTGCAAGCGGTCGGTGTGCATTCGTAGCAGAGGTAATTGTACTGCAGCGTTGATAACCAATCACCGCAAGCTCTGTGTGTCAGTGAACGCTGAGACCCAGAGCTGGTTCTCACTCAGACCGCAGACAAGGTCGACGTTTTCAATGACCGCGCTCGGTTCCCACGCGCGTGCAGCGTATGGTGCACCGACAATGGCGCGTTATAAAACCGCCCCGGCGTTCGGCGTAAACCAGCGCAGAGGCGTGCCCAGAAGATGCCGCGAGCGGGTCCGGTGGTCGGCAGGGGCAGTTCCAGGGAAGGGTGATGTGAGAAGGTCCTGGAACAGGCGTGGTGGCTGCAAGGATTGGGGACAAGGGCCATCCGTATGCCTCGTAATCCGCCCGCGTTCTACTACCCCCCCCCCCCCCCCCATTCCCCCAGTTGTCCTGTGTACGCCTCTGCGGGACCGTGATTTACCGGGACGAGGAGTGATGTCACGGAGGGGGGAGGGGGCACAGCACAGGCACTGCAATGCACAACATTGTGCAGCATTGCAACGTGCGGTATTAAAGCATTGCGGTGTTCTCGATTACACCAACATCACTGTTCTGGACAGGGCTTCACTATTTTTCCGGACTGCCGGTTTCAGTCAAATGCGCGAAGCACCTCCGCTGGACTGCGCCTCGTTACCCGTGGGGTGGTTCGAGCTGCAGTAATGTTCGCATTTGGCTTTGAGCCACACAAGTCGGTGCAGTTCGAAGCGTCGACAGAGGACCAGCACAGCGGCAGCGCGGGACATCGCGCCGGCACCGCATCCGCCCACGGAGCAACGACGTCACGCATTGGGCAGAGGCGACCAATCGGGAGTGTGGGGACAAAGTGATCTGAAAATGGCGTTGCGTATGAAAGACGGTAGACCGTGCAATTCCTTAGGCAAAATTGAGGAAGAAATCGCACTTTTTAAAACCTGGAGAGGTCATATCCCTGTCCACAGCCCCCCCCCCCCCCCCCAGCGGTTGCGCCCAAGCATTCACGCAGCACATGAGCGCGTCTCGAACGTGCCGGCGCTTTCAGCAAGTGACGCTCGCTACCAGATGTTCACCAGCGATATGGCGCCATCATGAGTTATCAGTGCGCGGCGCTATGGATAGCTTCAAGGATCTCGGTGCGCGGCGCTATGGATATCGTCAAGGATCTCGGTGCGCGGCGCTATGGATATCGTCAAGGATCGCAGTGTGCGGCGCTGTGGATATCACCAGGGATGTCAATGCGCGACGCTGTGGATATCGTCAAGGATCTCAGTGTGCGGCGCTGTGGATATCGTCAAGGATCGCAGTACGCGGCGCTGTGGATATCGTCAAGGATCTCAGTGTGCGGCGCTGTGGATATCGTCAAGGATCGCAGTGCGCGGCGCTGTGGATATCGTCAAGGATCGCAGTGTGCGGCGCTGTGGATATCGTCAAGAGTCTCAGTGCACAGCGCTATGGATATCACCAGGGATATTAGTGCGCGGCGCTGTGCATGCCACCAAGGATATCAGTGCAGTACTTTACCTCACCACCTGCATACCTGCGATGATATGTTGTCAGCTTACCATCGCGCGCTACTAATGAGTTTACAGCCAGTTTCGATATCATTTACAGTCGCATGGGTTTGCTGTCACATGAGACAACATATTACAGTTTTTATCGCGTTTTCCGTCATGTGTTACAGCCGTTACAGGAGCTCCGTTTTGATGGCCAAGATGTTTATTTCTCAACGTCGGATTTGTCGAGAACAGACGAGCGGTCCTGCGATGCAAGTAGAGCGTCTCTCTCTCTCCCCCCCCCCCCCTCTCTCTCTCTCTCTCTCTCTCTCTCTCTCTCTCTCCTCTCTCTCTCGCTCTCTCTCCTCTCTCGCTCTCGCGCGCCTCCTCTCTCTCTCTCTCTGATCTCTCTCTCTCTCTCTATCTCTCTCTCTCTCTCTCTCTCTCTCTCCTTCTCTCTCTCTCTCTCTCTCTCTTCTCTCTCTCTCTCTCTCTCTTCTCTCTCTCTCATCTCTCTCTCTCTCTCTCTCTCTCTCTCTCTCTCCTCTCTCTCTCTCTCTCTCTCTCTCTCTCTCCTCTTCTCTCTCTCTCTCTATCTCTCTCTCTCTCTCTCTCATCACTCTCTCTCTCTCTCTCTCTCTCTCTCTCTCTCTCTCTCTCTCTCTCTCTCTCTCTCTCTCTCTCTCTCTCTCTCTCTCTCTCTCTCTTCTCTCTCTCTCTCTCTCTCTCTCTCTCTCTCTCTCTCTCCTCTCTCTCTCTCTCTCTCTCTCTCTCCGACAATTTACGTCATGATCGGGATAGTATCGTAGAGCTCTCGACTTCAGGTGTGATCAGTCACTTGGGTACTAAACGGGGCACCAAAACAGTCGGTCCGTGGTCCTTCATCCGTGGTCAACAGTCATCCGTGGTCCTTCAGCTTCTTTGAATAATCCTGCAACTTAGTTGTGCCTGACTTTGTGTTGGTTGGCTTTGTTGGTTGGTGTTGGTTGCACTGAGTTGGTCTATGAGAGTAACGGACTGGTAGCCTGTCGATGAACGAAAACGAGAATGCATGAATGGCTAACATAACACGTCCAGAACGAGTTCAATGTTAAATGATACCGCGTTTTTACCGCCCATTGTATCCCACGTACACAATTACCTGGCGTTACATGTTTCATTCAGCTAATGTACCGAAGCCCCTTGACCTGGCCTTTGCCGTGGAGCCTCGTGCCAGTGGCCAGCGAGCGGGGCCTGTCCTTTCTCCAGTGGAAGGGGTCGGTCAATGACACACCGCCGTCTCACGCTGCCCCAGATAACGCTGGAAATTGCGGCGAGCGGACGGCTGCGTCCCGTTTCCAGGCCAATTTCCGGCTGCCTGACCCGGCTAATCGGCAAATTGCAGGCTTGGCCAGCGGCGGACCAGGCCTGGCCAGCGGCGGACCGGACCACTGGAGCTCCGGTGCTTGCCCATGTGTTAATGCCAGGAGCTGCACCCTGACGCAGACGAATCAGAGGAGCGCCCCACGCTATGCCCAGACCACACCCAGGTGCGGACGAATCAGAGCGAGCGCCACCGCTACTGCCCAGACTACACCTGACGCAGACGAATCAGAGCGAGCGCCACTGCTACTGCCCAGACTACACCCTGACGCAGACGAATCAGAGCGAGCGCCCCGTTACCCAGACACACCCAGCAGACGAATCAGAGGGAGCGCCACCTGTTACTGCCCAGACACACCCTGACGCGGACGAATCAGAGCGAGCGCATGACTGCCAGACCACACCCAGGTGCGGACGAATCAGAGGAGCGCCACGCTACTGCCCAGACCACACCCAGGTGCGGACGAATAGAGGGAGCGCCACGCTACTGCCAGACCACACCCAGGTGCGGACGAATCAGAGGGAGCGCCACCGCTACTGCCCAGACCACACCCAGGTGCGGACGAATCAGAGGAGCGCCACCGCTACTGCCCAGACACACCCAGGTGCGGAGAATCAGAGCGAGCGCCACCGCTGCTGCCCAGACTACACCCAGGTGCGGACGAATAGAGGGAGCGCCGCCGTTACTGCCCAGACCACACCCAGGTGCGGACGAATCAGAGGGAGCGCCACCGCTACTGCCCAGACTACACCCAGGTGCGGACGAATCAGAGGGAGCGCCGCCGCTACTGCCCAGACTACACCCAGGTGCGGAAGAATCAGAGCGAGCGCCACCGCTGCTGCCCAGACTACACCCAGGTGCGGACAAATCAGAGGGAGCGCCGCCGCTACTGCCCAGACTACACCCAGGTGCGGACGAATCAGAGGGAGCGCCACCGCTACTGCCCAGACTACACCCTGGTGCGAACGAATCAGTGGGAGGGCCACCGCTACTGCCCAGACTACACCCAGGTGCGGACGAACCAGAGGAAGCGCCGCCGCTACTGCCCAGACCACACCCAGGTGCTGACGAATCAGAGGGAGCGCCGCCGCTACTGCCCAGACTACACCCAGGTGCGGACGAATCAGAGCGAGCGCCACCGCTACTGCCCAGACTACACCCAGGTGCGGACGAATCAGAGGGAGCGCCGCCGCTACTGCCCAGACTACACCCAGGTGCGGACGAATCAGAGGGAGCGCACCGCTACTGCCCAGACTACACCCTGACGCAGACGAATCGGAGGGAGCGCCACTGCTACTGCCCAGACTACACCCAGGTGCGGACGAATCAGAGGGAGCGCCGCCGCTACTGCCCAGACTACACCCAGGTGCGGACGAATCAGAGGGAGCGCCACCGCTACTGCCCAGACTACACCCTGGTGCGGACGAATCAGAGGGAGCGCCACCGCTACTGCCCAGACTACACCCAGGTGCGGACGAATCAGAGGGAGCGCCACCGCTACTGCCCAGACTACACCCTGACGCAGACGAATCAGAGGGAGCGCCACTGCTACTGCCCAGACTACACCCAGGTGCGGACGAATCAGAGCGAGCGCCACCGCTACTGCCCAGACTACCCAGGTGCGGACGAATCAGAGGGAGAGCCACCGCTACTGCCCAGACTACACCCTGGTGCGGACGAATCAGAGGGAGCGCCACCGCTACTGCCCAGACTACACCCAGGTGCGGACGAATCAGAGGGAGCGCCACCGCTACTGCCCAGACTACACCCTGGTGCGGACGAATCAGAGGGAGGCCACCGCTACTGCCCAGACTACACCCTGGCGCGGTCGAATCAGAGCGAGCGCCACCGCTACTGCCCAGACTACACCCAGGTGCGGACGAATCAGAGCGAGCGCCGCCGCCACTGCCCAGGTGTGTGACGAGATGCTACACCCTAGTGCGGACGAATCAGAGGGAGGGCCACCGCTACTGCCCAGACCACACCCTGGCGCGGACGAATCAGAGGGAGCGCCACCGCCACTGCCCAGGTGTGTGGCGAGGTGCTACACCCTAGTGCGGACGAATCAGAGCGAGCGCCTCCGCTACTGCCCAGGTGTGTGACGAGGTGCTACACCTTGACGCGGACGAATCAGAGCGAGCGCCTCCGCCTGTGCCCAGGAATGAGGCCAAGAGTTATTGCCCGGTATGGACGAATCAGAGCTAGCGCCAGCGAGCACAGCGACCGTTTGTCTCATCTACGCTTGCCTTATTAAAAAAATGGCTACGTTTTTGCACAAAGCTGTAGGGGCATTACGTAGAACGCTCAGTTTCCCAAAAGCGTCCAGACAGACAACCGCCTGTCCAGCAGCTCGTGTCACGCGGCTGTGTCGGCCCACCCGTTTGGTGACCGCATAGTGTGCTCTTGGTGGTGGCGTTGTTACGCGGCCAATGCGTCCAACTCGGCCACCGCCAATGCGCGTAGTGGCGCATTGGCGGTGGCGTGGTTACGCGGCGACCGCGCGCGGTCCACGCGCTCCCGGACCATGCGCGCCAGGTGCGGTGCCGGCAACGATGTGGTCAGGTGCGTGCGAAAGGGCTGGAACCTTCACTTGTTTGTCCCGCACTCATAGGGTTTTGCTCCGAGGCAGTAGCATGGTGTGTGCTAAAGGCACTTCAAATTGCTTTTTTCTGTGCACGCACGTCTATAGTTAAAAGTGACATAGGCTTTGGCTGGGAATCCGCCTGATTAACCTGATGCCCAGCAGAAGTAAGACCAAATAGATGAAAGTTATGCCTCAACACACGTCGACCCGTAGTCTTCGTCAGTAAAAAACACATGCACGGCTCTAACGTTGCCAGCGTGCGAGGAATTGTACGCACCGCGCTACAACCACTGCACAAATTTCCGCCACCTCCTCCTCCTTCCTAGTTTTAGTTACGCTGAGTACAATTCCAGCGGTAAGGCTTGCCAATGACATCTTTCCGGAACATAGCAAAACTTAAATTGATCTGAATTTTGACAACAAATGATTTCCACGTTACACGCAATCACGTCTTTCTCATTTTCCCCGCGGCAATGGGATTTTACTTAGCCTATTTTGAACAAAAACTGGGTGGGGGGTGGGGGAGAATTCATCCCTGGTCTAGGATGCTGCCGCCGGTTGTAATGAGCCCCTCACAAATTAGGCAAACAAGCGCCACGGCCGGCCCGGTCGGTGGAACGGCGCCGTTTGCCGATGGTTGCCAGACCGCGCCCGGCCGTAAGCGATTGCTCCACACCAGCCGCCGGTCCGCTGAGGTATGTGGCAGAGGTCACGCCACGCGGTCACGTGGTCGGCACGGCGCGGAGTACTAGCGTGACAGTGCAGCATTTCGCAGCAGCGGGGCCAGATCGAAGCGAGATAGCAGTTGATTAGTGACAGGTGGGGGTTCAGTGCCCGCGAAGCAAAAGCATTGAAGCGTAACGTGGAAAGTTATCACAACGCGGAAAATTGACGATGTGCGAAATAAATAAATACAAATTGAGCACGGTAGAACCCTTCCAATTCAAACCCTCGTCAGATAACGTAGTTCCACCAGACGGCTGACGTATCCAATTTTCATTTCCTTAAACCGCACCCGATATTCCATATCGAACTTCGTCGAGTTCCGACCAGCCAGCCGCACTCGCCACCACCGACTTGACTGCTAGCATGCTCGATCAGCACCCTGGTGAATCATGAACCACTGTCATTAACCAATGCATTGGTTGAGTTAGTGGTAATAGCCTTATTCCTCGGAAAAAAAGAGGGACTTTCGGTACTGTTTCGATAAAGGCATGTTGGCGAAACATCAACCCAAGCATATCTCCATTCTTCTATTTTTTCTCCGAGGAATGAGGCTATTATTACTGTCTTATCTATGCGAATAATATTCTTCGCTATTGCATTAAACAGCTTACGTAACCGCAGTAGTTAGTAAGATCAGACCAACTACTGATCCTTCAGAAACATCGTGCGAGTGATGCAGCTCCCATGCCAACATGTAAACCTGGCCAATGCTTGCAGTGGCCGCGAAGAGCATGAAACACGTACGGTGGAACATTATTTCATCGCGAGCAGACGTTGATAGGATTGTTACTCTATTTGCGCTTCCTCGCGGTTTTGCCGCCACAGAATGCATACGAGTGGCTTTTGGGTATATTGGACGATCCGTGAAGTGCCCCATGGCACCTGTTGATGGTTGAGGTTACCACAGCACTGTCCGATTATCTTGCATTCTCACTATTCAGAGAGTGAATTTCACAACTTAAGATAGTTCCTCCCCTTTGCATATTTGTATTTACCAGCTTAATTTGAACTACGCGCACGATTCCACACGCAGGACCCGGGGTCTGCTGCGCTGCCGACTTTGCCACACCACAAGCGTGGGCCAGCTCATATCCAATCATCCAGTGGGCCGAAAAACCAAGCAATGACCTTGGTCCTGTCACGCGATGTGGCAACATCATATAGATACACTTCACGGCTTCGTGCCTGTAAACGAAGGCATTGCGTTCAGCATCCGTCAGATCTATCATCGGCCGGTTTCACACGCATGTTGCCGTCTCGTCTCGCTGCGGCGCCTCGGTCGGCTGCCCGGGGCGCCTCGCGGCCCCGCCCCGGGGCACGCCCCACTCAGCGTCGCGCACCTGTCTCACGCGGCCGCCGCAAGGCTGCAGGCCGGTCAGTGTCAAGGCCACGGACGGCGCGCGCCGGCTTCTGCGCGAGACTGCGAGGACCTGCGCACTACGCTGCGTTACTCAGCGTCCGTTGCCGTGGTTACG
>NW_023595962.1:10688412-10959747 GCF_011947565.3 Pollicipes pollicipes | reverse complement strand
TCTGCCGACGCGGGCTGCTGCGTGTGTTGCGACGAGTGTTGGCTTACACAGGCGGGGGCGTCGCCACGGGTTTTGGGCTGGGGCGGGGGGGGGGGACTGCATTCTCCAGGGGACTCCGGAAAAAATGGGGCCCCTCACAGGTTGGTCTACCGGGGAGGATCGCACTGAACGGAGGGGCACTGGGGGCGCGCGCTGCATTAGCAACTTGCTAAATGTATCCATATCCATACAACGAAATATCGACAAAAAAGAAAAGAATGTGGGGTCTCTAATTAATATAGGGGGCCTTCGCACCAGCAAAGGGCCTTTTGTTCCGGAAAAGGTTCACCTGATGCATATAGGACCTCCTGATGCAGAACAAGATCCTTTCCAATCACAAAAGAGGCATCTAAATTTAGCAAAGGGCTTCGCCATCCCAAACAGGCTATCCTAATCCAGAACTTACGACAGCTGACGCATGAAAGGGGGCTCCTGATATGCAAGGATGTCTCCTTCTCCAGATCGGAACCCTCTAGCTCATAGCGCGATCCTTTGAAGGCAGCAAAAGGGCCTCCTTAACATAAGTTTGACCTCCTGGCTTAGAAAATGGGCTGTCTAAGTCAAAAAGGTGGTCTCATGAGCCAGAAAACGGGCCTATGGTTGCGAAACCATCTTCTGGCTCGATCTAGTACCCTTTATCGGTTGTGGGGCCCCTTTCATCTGAATTTTGGCAATCAGCCCTCAGCTGGGGCAAAAGTGGCCTTCCCAAATTTTGAGCGGGCAAAGTATACTCTTGCTCCTCCACCCCCCCCCCCCCCCCTCCGCCAGCTGCCCCTTTTGTTCCTATGCTGCACTGCCGCTGCACATAGGTTAACGGGCTTGTTATAAATTATGCCCGATCTAAGTCAATTTACACAGCAATCGGCTCCCCTGCTGACGCGATGGGCGGTCTTACACACAGGTGAGCGGCTCTGTGTAAATGTAGGCGGCTCGGCTCTGTGCTCTGTGTAAGGCAGATGTGTGCAGGGGCGGATCTAGGATTTCGTCAAGGGGGGGAGATATGGAGCCTTGTATCCACCCCAAAGTTTCGGGCCCCTAAAAATCATAATATTAGGACAATTAAATTTGAAGATCTTTGGCATGTGCTTTTTTATAAGAACCTATCTTACTGTGCGCAGCCCTAGAAAACCAGGCGTACTACGTATGCACAGGCTAAGTATTTCAGAAACAACATGGCTTACTTAACCAAATTCGGGTGCTCAAATCAAGCAATCAAATCAGACATGATGCATAAAGCTCACACTGGCATTCTTTTAAGACAAAAAGACTGCCCTAAACGACACAATTGCTTGTTAGTTTATATGCTCCACCATGCGCCATTGTTTGATTATGTTATGGCACCTGGCAGAACATTGACTGAGGGCCAATTCACGGCCGTTACATCTGGTAATCGTGCTCACAAACACCATATGTGAACGACCCATCCGGTATATTTTTATTGGCCTTGATCGTCACATAGTTCATGGAATGGCAGTATTTCAATAACCTTACCATGACGTCATCAATGCCTAGGTGACCTTGAAATAGTCTCCCCGTAATAATTACCCATTTTGGCGGGCATCTAGGTTAGAAACTAGAAGGTTTAGGTCTTAGAAGGGCAGGACTGTAAACTGCACCAAATGATCTTCAAGATGACTAGTGTAGTTCAAAACCCCATAGAAATGTGAAACATCCCTTTGAGAGTGCTGCTGCTGGAAATGTTTGCCGCGACAGCCAGCTCTTTAGACGTCGGCATAGAAGCAAACATATTGTTAGGCTAAACCATTGCGGCAAATTTATCCTCTCAAGAATCCATTGCGGTAAATGTATTCCTCCCAATAATCCGTTGCAGCAATTCTATCCTTGTCGACCTCTTTTTCGCGGGCCCGTCTGCTCTTCGTAGGGGGAAAATACAAAATCGGAGAAGTTCGTTTCGATGACAATTGACCAAAGTAGCTTTTCCAATTTTTTCGGGTGTCCAAATTTGTTTGAAAAAATTTACGATGAAGTTTGCGATTTTTATGATTTCTGGTGGCTCCAAGCGTTTAAGTCTTCATGTTTTCTAATAATCCACCGCGGAAAATGTATCCTCAGCTCATAAACCATTGCGGTAAATGTTTTCTTCCGACATTTTCATTCCCATGTTAGGCTACTCAAAACTGGTTTTAGGCCATCGTGATAAAGATACATTAGTTAACGATATGCATTGCAGGGGCAAATCGAATGGTGTACACAAGTTTGACCTAACTTACATTTTTCATTATATGTACATACATATATATATATATATATATATATATATATATATATTATATATATTACTTTCAAAAGAAATGATCAAATAACCAATTTGGCCACTCGCAGGAAATAGGATCCCAACTTTGAATTCTTTTTAGCAAACAATTTGTCGTTACACAATTTGTCGTCATTGTCGTCTTTTTGTGTTGCACTTGTTTCCAAAATCTTACAAATATTCAATTGATAAAAAGCTTGCTTTCAAAATTTGCATTCCCTCATTCCTACCATATCCATTTGCTTAGAAATGTTTCTTGGATGCTGAGCCTATGTTCCCACGTTTCAAGTAATATTGGGAATCTTCTGAACGTGCGTTTTTGCTCCTATCGTGACACAGTAACTTTCCAAAAGTGTTTGTGATCATACACAACGTTATCAGCAACTTCATGTCCTCTGGACGCCCTATTCTTAGAGTCACATCCATAAATTTGGTATCGGCATAAAGCACAGGTTACTGGCAATCTATGTAAATAAAAAATTAACAAAGCAATCCAAAACAAGTTTGGTTCTTTTTCTGTGTTAAATTACGTGGGAAATTGTAATGTTTGAGCTTTTTGGTGATGTCACTTTTTCATGTACAGACTTGGAATCTGCTACACCACCAGAAATTTTTAGTGTAAATGATCACTGAGAGTTGTATTAATGAGCTTTTGTGGTTGCGGAAGTAAGCTTCGTCAAACATAACCTATTTGCGGTGTAAGTTGGCGGAATTTTTAAGTGCCACGCGTACCACTATGGGAAAAACTACCTCCATGTAATAAAGTGTGGTATCTTTGGAATTCAAGATACTTGCGTTCTGTAAAAACCATAGCAAAGGTAAACAATAGGCACATCTTTTATGTTCGAAAACATTTGTCAAGTTGAGATTGAAAGTGGTGAAAAATTGGCATTTTGAATTCATCTATTGTTTCTTGCTATATATTGTTCTACCTATTCATCTACATTGAATATATCTATATGTATATTCATCATTTGAATATATATATATATATATATATATATATATATATTCATCATTTGGATATATCTATGTACCCTCGTCATTTGAATATATCCATATATATTCATCACTTGAATATATCTATATATATTCATCATTTGAATACACCAGTGGGGTAAAACTTTACCCGAGACAAAAGTAGCTTTTCGACATAATATTTGTTGTTCAGTTGTCTATGGTACTTTAAAAGCTTGTTTTGTGATAATTTGAAAACCTTTGGAATAAAACCTCTTAGCAGAGACTCAGGGCTATTTACTCGTCACAGAATGTCTCTCTGGCTCGCTTGGTTACGAAGTTACTGCATGCTAAACATAAGAAACCTGCGGATACGGCTGGATGCATTTTCCACGCGTTAAGTGTAACGCTATGGGGATAAAATGGGTGAAACCTGTTTTACTTAAACGGTTATTATTTACAGACTTTTTAACCAAATTGCTTTCTGAAAACGGTGCTAGAAAGAGATTAAGGTATCCTAGTCCTTACGTAGGTAACCTATTCACCTTAAAACTATATCAAAACGTCAAATTTAATTCACAATGCTGCATACAAGTTGTCCCTAATTATTGACTTACTTGAACGCGTTTTCTGGGAAAGCTATGCGTCGGAGCAAAACATTTAAAGAGATCATTTCAATGTAGAATTGTTAGCTGCATCCAAACGTTACTGTTTTTTAGACTTTCACAAAAACCAATAGGGAAAATATAGAACTTTTTTTGTATGTTAAAAGAAAAGTTATCAACCGACTCCAAATATGCTTGCGGATTCAATTTCATCGTAAACAGTTGCTGTAACAGTTTCATCGTAAACAGTTTCATTGTAAACAGTAAACAAGGTTCAAAGTATCTGACACCTTTAAAAAGGTCCTAATCATTGCAAATTTTCGACTTTTTAAAAAATAACTAAAGTACTAACAAATTTACAAAGTTGTACATTGCACTATCTGATGTGCCACGTGATTCCACGTCTTAAAACATGCGACGAAGCAGAATTGAACAAATTTGAACATTGACAATTCTTCGTCTATTTTTGGGTGCAAAATGAAATCTGGCGGTCTGTTTAGTGTGTGTACCAAGAGAGACGTTTTTCTGTCAATGTGTAATGCGCCCTATTCACCTTTAAAGACTCCCTCAAACGAGGACAGAATTGCCGCAATGGATTATGAGGCGACGCTTAAAATCCAAATTTTCTCCAAATTAGCGCCCGATTTTTGATTTTTTTATCTTGCTTTTGAGCTAAAATGTTGTCTTTTGTCGAAGTGTTATTTTCGCGTAACACGTCTATAAAGTTTGGAAATTCTAAAAACTGTTTCCCATAACGATACGTGTATTTTGGATTTTTGGCATAAGCTTGGCCAAATTTTGACCGATTTCAAAATTTTGCAAAAGAGAAGATGCGTCTTGACGTGAGGCATCATAATTTTACCGCATGCGAATTGGTTCAATAGTATTTTCACTACTGTACTAGTATGAGTAAACGCCCCGAATTAGTCAAAACAAGAGCTCGTAATGGGTGAACAGGAAAATCGGGTCGCACAAACCTGCCGATTTCGGCCCCCCAAATTTTTCTGGGGGCTTGACTAAAAAAAGATATTTTAGGGCCTAAGAAAGGAAGCTATTCATAGTGTAAAAAAACTGGGGGTCCTTCATTAGCGGGAAAGTGTTTTTGAATAAGAAATACCCTTTCACGAAAGCGCCTTTTTCGAAAGATCCCATTCAAAAAGTTTTGGGGATAGAGTTTTGGGTCTCAGATATGTTGTAGAGCATGATAGGAGGTATGTTTCACTATGATGGCTCATGACCCTAGGCTCACCGGAAATAACCTTACTTGACCTCTGAAAACAAGGATATATTTGCTGCATTGGCTTCCCGAGCAGGATACATTTGCCACCAAAAGGGCTAGAAATGCCGCAATGGTTTTAATTTTTATATGACAACGATGATCGATGTCGCATTTTTAAACGTGATGTGCTGTGAAGTTTTGTTCAGAACGTTCATCACAGAAAACAAATGTGATTCCCTCCAAAGATGGAACTCCTTCGCAACCAAACATCACAAAGAAATCCTCTAACATGACTGCAGGAGCTCACGAACAAGAACGTGAGTCACCCTGCACTGCACATATCTCACAAGGCCTTGTCTGCAGGGCAGGTATTTCAGATCATCAGCGCGGCGGGATCGGACGATGCCACGTCATGTCTTCAGCGGCCGCGGGCGATAGGTTGGATCGGTACCGTTCGACAGTCAGTTGTCGCAGCTCACCAGTGACAGAACATCACAGCGCAACACCGGCAGTCGGCAGCGGAGACGGGGGCAGTGTTGCGTTTCCAAGAAGCGGAATGGCCGAAGGGAGCTGCGTTGAGCAGCCAGCTCGGGCGGAGGGTGCGGTGAGTGAGGAGATGGCCCCGGCACCGCGCCCAGTTCAGCAAGGCTATGTGATCACTGTGAAACCGACGTACGGCTTCATTGAAACCATGGATCACCACAGCGTCGACTTCGACCGAACCAGAGTAGCGGGAGGCGGAGAAACTGTCCCACTGTGCAGAGGGGACGAGGTGGCGTTCACGCTGGAGAAGGCCGGCAAGGCGGCGGATGTGACCAAGCTGCCAGAGGGCACCATCACACGCCCGACGCTGCTGCCCGACACTCATCGCGGTGTCGTTCTCCATGCAGTACGCAGAGAAGCTCACACCGACATTGCCGGTCGCCTGCAGGACAGCGATACGGGCACTGTATACAAATTCGGTGCGACTTCTGCCAGCAACACATGGGGCAATTTGGTAGAGGGTGAAGAGGTAACGTTCCAGCTGGAGGAGAACAAAGAGCGAGCGGCTAACATCACTGTCAGTCGTACAAGGCTTCGCTCCACCGTCAAATTCTTCAGCCACGCCATGGGGTTTGGCTTCTTGAAGTACGGCGGAGGCACGTTCTTTCACTTCACAGAAATTCAGAACGGTCAGCAACTTTCCGCAGGAGACGAAGTGGAGTTCAGTTTGACGTTCACCGTAAAAGGCCAAAAAGACCAACCACCGGAGGCAGTCCAGTTGGTCCGGGTAAGCGACGGCGGCGGGCCTGCGCCCCGCGGCGGGACGAGCCGACCGGCCACCTCCGGTCCTCGGCCGCAACCGTCTCTCAACTGAACGACGGAACCGACCCGGGACACGGAAGGAACACACGGGAGGCACGGGAAAACGGTGGAGCTGACCCGGGACACGGAAGAAATACACGGGAGGCACGGGAAAACGCTGGCGCTGACCCGGGACACGGAAGAAACACACGGGAGGCACGGGAGAACGGTGGAGCTGACCCGGGACACGGAAGGAACACACAGGAGGCACGGAACACGGAAGAAACACACGGGAGGCACGGGAAAACGGTGGAGCTGACCCGGCATACGGAAGGAACACACGGGAGGCACGGGAAAACGGTGGAACTGACATCAGACACCGCCAGGTTGCAGTGGATCGCGCGTGCGCCGGCGGCAGACGAGCTGAGATGGAAGTGTCAGCGGCTGGCCGTGCTGGCGGACTGATCGGAACGCCGCAAGGGACGTCTGCCCCGCGGCTCGATGAATATTGAACCTATTTAGCCTACAATCTCCTCAGTCCAGTATCGCAGGGTCGATCGCATCTACCCAACAACAAAGCGCTTTGCGAGTGGTGCAGCGCCAATAAATGGCACCTTATTAGTGGACCTGTGTGAACTCTATTTATTGATAGCAATCCCTCTCTGAAACTGTGCATCTGTATCAATGTAATGCGGTACACTCTTGACTGTGGTCTCAAACTAGAATAAACCATAAGTAAATCAAGTTAGAAAAACTCGTCGCGCCATTATTTTCAAAATTCCCCTTTAAGCGGGCATGTCTGCCAAAATACAGACATTTTATGGCTGATCTATTGTCTTCCATTCGATTTTGACACTGCAGTGAAGGGTGTACTGTATGGCTCTCTGAGATCTGTCCAGCGCTCATATCAGAGTTGCCTGCTTGAGACACTGCAATGTGCTATGCACTCGTGATTGCACAGCCTGATCTTCACGCCGAGGAAGGAGGTCGGACAGAGCGCTGATCACAAGGGCTGACGTCCAATCCAAACCAGAGCTTTCCTCCCAAGGTTCTGTTACCGACCTGACCCCGCTTGCATGATTTGGACCGACCCGAGATTACCAAGTCCATTGGAATGCCCACGTGCCTTCATTAGCGTTTTCCGTGTGACGCACGCTTATGCCGTACTTACGTAACGTGTGATTACCGAAGCGGGGTTCCCCACCCCTGTGTGACATTGCGCATTAGCGGCCACTGGCCTGGTCATAGCCCAACCTGTAACCAGAATATATGGATTTAACAGCCTATTGTTCGAATTGAAACAATTTTCCCTTGACAGACATGGCCTGCGGCCGGTGGCAGCGGCCGCGCTAAAGGTCAGTTGACGTCAGAGGGCAGGACGAACCGTGCCGAGCATTGCGGTACGTTAAGCTTTCGCCACTAAATTCTGCCGTTGCCAGGAATTGCGAGATCGGATGGTGGTGGTCAGTGCTTACACAAAAAGCACTGCTTAGTGTGAGCGCTGATCCCAGAAATTCATCCATTCAAGGGGTTCGGATCAAATTAAAAAAGAAAATACGTCGCGGTACAGAATCCAACCCGACACGCGATGGTATCAGGGCTTCTGAACAACCATGCACCGCGAGTTAAAGAACTTCCAACATGGCGATTAATCATGGTAGTACCAATGCTTGAAAATAAATAAAGCAGGCTAGATAGCAATATTTCCAGGAAAAAGCGTGTCGCAAGCACATACACCATCAGTCGCTGAAAAACAGTCGAAATCAAGGCCCTTGGAGAACCAATACGACAATGCGCAAACAGAACCTGCGACGTATGTAGATAGACGGCTCTTGGCTCTCAAACAACAATTCACAGCGCCCAGCCGGCGCGGCCACCAATAATCAGACCGCCTTACAGCTAACCTGAGTCTCCGCCCAGGCCACAAGCGGGCACTGCGGTGCATCGGCAGCCATTTTGAATTCCACGCACACGACTGACGAGCCGCCATCATGGCCGCTGGAATAAAGCTGGCATCTACTTTTCGCCTGCGGGTGTCAGGAGCCCACAGGGCGCGCCGAGGGCGGGCACGCGATCTGTGGGGGAGGGAGGGACAGACTCGGCCCAGCTGCAGGACGTTACCAGCGTCTGTCGCCATGACGGAGGGCAAATGTGATCGCTTCGGTGGACTCCGATCGTAGGAGAAGGAGGGGGGGGGGGGGGGGGGGCCACAGGGGCACGTGCTCTTCCCTCCTTGGGCTCCGTGGGGCCCTTCGGAGCCGAAGGATTCCTCGGAAACTACAATGAAGGGCCCGATTTGAAGAACCGAAGGGTCCGAAAGGCCAGCTCGAGACCCATTCAGGGGCCCCGGCTCGCAGGGCCGGACACTCTAATGCCAGTCAGGCGGCCCTGCGCGCTAATCAGAGGCCCACTGAGTTGAAAAGGGCCTATATTTCGGTAGGACACCACCAGCAACGCACAGTCGGCTCCGTGGCGGCATGAGCCTAAGGGCCCATTTCCGAAGCGTGGACAAAGCCGGAGCCAGCGATTCGCATTGCTGGAGGTCCCACAGTACCTAATAGGGGCCCTATATTGTCAAGGGACCCGAAGTCAACCAGAGGAAGTGTTTGAGGAGGCCTGAACAGCTTAGCGGGCCCATCGAGTCCTAAGATCAAGGGCCCAAATGGAGGGTCTAAGGGCAATAAAGGGCCGGTCGGATTTTATTCAGAGGCCCCCCGACCTGCGAAGACGGACACGCGAATACCGGTCAGAGAGCCTTTTGCGGGCGATCGGAGGTCCCCTGAGTCGATATGGGCTTATATGTTGTTCAGGGTGCCATCGTCTCACATAGCGGGTCCGTGTCGGAATGGCTGTGGGGACCTTGCTTCGAATCAGCTTTAAAGCTGGGGCCAGTGATTTACACCGGTCGGGGACCTCGTATCTGTCAGGGGGTCCACAGCGCCTAACAGAGGGCCCTGTACTCGCAACGGCCGTGAGCTAACCAAGGAAGCGCTCGATGAGGCCCGAAGAGGGGCCCGGGCGGCCAGCGGAACCGACGATCAATGGCCGTTTGGAGGGCATGATGGCCCGAAGGACTGGCTGTAGGCCACATACAGAATCGCGGTCTGAAGGGCCGTGACCTGACATATTAGTCAGAGGTCCTCTTGAGCCGTTTGAAAGAAACCCCTGAGGACAATGCGGGCGTCTAAGTCGGCTAGAGACCACGAACGCCAAACAGTCGGCTCCACGTCCGTCTGAGCCCTTGAAACCCATTTTCCAAGCAGAAGAAACGAGGCCGGGGCCGGCGATTTGTAATGTTCGGGGTTCCTGACACAATGAGGGGCTCCTGTGTCGGTTAGGGGGCCAATGTGCCGGCTCCTGCGGCGCAAGGGGTTCCGAGTCCGAGCCGTGTTTTAAAAGGGTCCGAACAGGGGCCGAAGGGCCTCTCAAGGCCAAAGATTAAGGGCCCAATGGAATGGCTGGAGGGTTAAAAGGACTGGCTGCAGGACACATTAAGGATCCCCACCCATAGCGCTGTGATCTCAAATTTCAGTAAGATGATCTATTGCGCCGATAGGGACCGCTAAGCCAGAGCGTTCCTCTAGTTCAGCCAGAGATCACGAACAGCGAACAGTCGGCTCCGTGGTGGTTCGAGCTCTTGGGGACCCATTTCCCAAACAGGGACAAGGCTGGCCTGCGATTTACATGGGTCGGGCTCCTTCAGGGGCCCACGGGGCCCACGGGGCCCACGGTGCTTAACAGGGCATTCTGTGTCAACAAGGGGCCTCGGCTCGGTCAGGGGAAGATTTGCTCAACAGGGATGAGGACGGGACCACGAATGACATAGGGGCTCTTGCATTGGTTGTGGCTCTCTGACAATGAAAGGAAAGGTAAGAGCCAATGATGGCTGCTCACATTGAGGTAATAAGAGTCCTGTGCCAGTCAGGAGCCCCAGTACCGAACAGTTGGCCCTCCATCCCTATTCCAGCATGGCCAGTCAGCCCAACTGGACTCATGTGCCAATTATTGGACCATCTGCGGCGGGCAGGGATGTTGTTGCGCTGATGCCAGTTCATGCATCGATCCGGGTTCAACTGCGCGGGTCAGAAAGCCTCCTGGGTCAGAGGGTGGACCAATGCGATATGATGTACCATCCCTCTAACGGCCTCCGGATCGGCCAGGGGGTGCCACTCCGTGTCGCCGGAATGACGGACGGAAAACACACACGATGGGACAAAATGGCCCTTCAGCCTTTGACCGGGAACAACAATGTGCCCCGTAATGTTATACTCAGGGGGGGGGGGGGTCCTTTCCCGGAAAAAATGAGTGGTACCACTAGTGTTGAATGGAGTGAGTCGAAACGAATTCAAAACCCACAAGGCCATCCCATGTTTCCATGAGAACGTTCAGACTTTTGCGTAATCGACTGGTGAAACAAATGCCATCAAAATGTTTGAGCCTGTGTGCCGAGTCCCGAAAGTTTAGTGGTCCACGCGCCTGCGTTAACCACTGCGTGTCTGGGAAGTCACAGGTACGGGGTTCTATTCCCTGCGGTACGCGTTCTCCCGTCAGAGTGAGAGGCTGGTGGACCATAAAGACCCAGCAGCTGAGGGCGTCATAAAGCCTCAATGATACGACCGTGATCTTGCTGAGCGAGGATAGCGATGGCTTGGGTTGCAAATTTCGTAAGACGGAACGGTATTGGCCAGTGCAAGTAACGCCGGAGGGCGGGGCGCGAGCGCGCAACGATGACTATCGTAAAATGTTTCTGAATGTGTTTCAAAAGCAGTTCCTACAGCTCAAAGACTCCACTGGACGATTTGCTGTTTTACATCTTTGAGGATGTCCTCTGGACAGATTTACACTTAAAGCGGCGTGGAAAATACATATTTTGCCTTTACTCTCACAGTTCCACCACTAGATTCCAGCACCACTTCGCGATACTGTAAAGACCAATGCGTCCACTGGCATCAATCTAAAAACCGCACAGGCGAAATATACACCCGGAATGTCTCTAAATGTACGATTGGTGTCCTAAAGCGTTCAAAGGTACTTTTATCAAATTTGTAAACATTTTCGTCCACGTGTTGGCCGTTGCCTACTAATAACCGCGGAGCCAACGCTGCGCGGCCCACGGAGACTGCAGCGCCTGGCGTCGATTTTTTTGTTGCTAAGATTTACGAGTGCGCATGCGCAAAGCTACGCTACATTATTTCTTCTACTACTTAATTCGAACTGAATGCTGACGATATCAAGAGAAACATACCCAAGCCATGTTAATACAAATAGTTGACCCGTTTTGACCCCCAATCCACATTCGCAGAATCCTTGCTGTCTCTGTACAGCCCAGATACACATTCTGACAAAGTTTAGGAGTTCTATTAGTTTAAAAACAGCCCATGAAACATTTGAAAATGGGCAGCGCCGGGGATGTGTTTCAAGTAATCATTTAATGAATGTTTTTTCAGTTTATCTACTATAAAAGTAAAATAGAATTGATCTCGCTCTAGGGTCTGGCCTATACTCCAGTTATAAGATGTAAAGTGCATCGTATACATATGTGTATATATATATATATATATATATATATATATATATATATATATATATATATATCATATTTAAAACGACTTGTCCTCAATGACAAATGGGCACATCTGGCGACTTGTTTTGGTGGAGCTATTTTACCAGGGGGGGGCACTTTGTCAACCCTGTGCCCCCCCCCCCACCCTTGCCAAGGCTCTGGCTGCGCCTCTGGCTCCAGTTGAAATCCGGCGGAAGCCTTGATGTTTTTTAGTTGCGTGTATAGCATGTCAGCAAAGAGTACGACTTGGATGGATAACTACGTTATGGATCTCATCTGAGATCACGGATTTTAATAAGCATTCACGGATCTCAATGCGTGTTCATGGTTCTCAATATGTGTTCACGGATCTCAATCACGGAAAGCGTGATTGGAAACGGAATCACGGAAAGCGATCGGCAAGCAGGCAATGCGTCGAGATTAGTGGCATTTCAGGTTAACCATGCGCCCATTGCCGAGCTGGCACGACTGTCGAAGGCTTCAAACGACAGTGGGCTTCACGGTGACGCAACAGGCCACGGCGATAAGGCAGTAATTTAGATAAACACCCTGAAAGGCTGCGATGGTGACGCCTCGCGTGTGGAGGGCCCTAAAAACGGTGGAGAACACTGAGTCGGAGGTTCCTACCCCGACAATGATCAATCTTCCGCCACGGAGAGGGGCTGATTAAGCTACCAAACAGTATTTGCTTACGCTATGCGTCTTTTGACGGTTTTTCTTCTCATTTTGACTGCGTTTTTATGAGTGGCGCTCTGCGTGCGGCTTGGTTGTTGCTGGACGTGGACGGGCGGAGGAGACAGACGGCCAACACGGCGGAGCTCGGAGGCGGCGGTGGTGCGAGCGGATGGCAGCGAGCATTACTCCTTTCAGCTGGTGACGTGGTGACGGTGAGGGGCACACCCGCGGGTCTGCTGCAATACCAGCCACCTGCCACAAATTATAACAGACGCTCTTTGTAAAAAGGCGCGTCCACCACGCTAATCAAGCTGGCAGAGAGCAGGTCTGCCAAGTCCAACACAGCCAACTACATCAACTCGGTGTGGTACGAGTCATCGATGCCTTTTGTACTCACCTTTATGGTCTGAGGCAGCAATTCGATAACTGACTACCTGGCTCCCCAGGAAGGGATGATAATACAGCGCTTACATTGCTCGAAGCGCGTAAAGGTCAAGCCACCTGTTCCCTTGTCGGTAGTCGCGTTGTCTGCGGGATGGGGAATTATCTCCGCTACCTATCTTGGCTTGTGATTCGAGTGTTGCATCTGTTTTTTGCTCACACTTGATAGCAGCACGGAATCGAAACGTCTTTTAAATACAATGATTTTGCTGTTTGTTATGTACCTGGTGGCTTCTTTCGGCATATTGAGGCTCACTTATTGTGATTCGGTCTGTCGTGCCACTAGCATTGACAATTCCGAAACACCAGAAGCTTAACCCACAGCCTCCCGGGGCTCCCGACTTTCTCGACCTACCAGGACGAGGTTCGAAATCGAAATTACCCAAGAATTAAGAAGTACCCAGGACGAAGTGTGCACAGCCGCAAACGATAGAGCGTATCCAAGCAGGCTATTAGAAGAGACCCCGACAAAAACATAGCGCCCTAAGCAAGTGGTAGCGAATTGAAAGGGCCCAGGACCAACGAAGATAGCCCATGAGCCTACCGAGAGTGTCAGCGGGTTAACCGAGACCAACATGAGGGGCCCTTGAACAGCCGAGAATACCCCGGCAGGATAGCATATGGGGCCTCCGGCTATAGCGTATGAAGTTCTCGGGCAAAGGAAAACAAATCATGGAAGGCCCCTGATTACCGAGTGCCCGACAAGCTAGCAGGAAGGGCCCCAGCAACACCACGGGGCCCTCTGACCACATGCAAAGAAATCAAGGACAAAGTACAAGGCCCCAAAAACGAAAAGCAAACCAAACCTCACATTACCTATCGGATCGGCCCTGCGTGCGGACATATAGGGCCCCCGGAAGCAGCGCAAGGCCTCTGAGCACCGTCATGAGTCTTAAAATTCCCCAAGCATCACCCTCTGTACTCGTGGGCCCTTCACTTTCGATTGTTCTGCGACTGTTCTTGCCGCTGTTCTTGGTTGCCTGAAAGCCGAAAGACGTCCAATCTTGTTGCGGTCTGTGTAAAAAAAGAAACTGCGTCTGTTTAGGGCCTAAGGGGCATAGCTCCATGCTTGCCCCATCTCACGCCCCCCGCTCTGGATCCGCCCCTATGCGTGGACTTACTCAGAAGCCGGCCATTGTATAAACCACGACGTACCGTTATCAACGCAGCAACAACCGTTCTATGCACGTGTATCTATGACTCGATTTACACGCGTTCAAACCGAGGAGTCCGACGGAAGTTCCCTCATCGCACAGCATCACACCAAGAAAAATAGCGACCAAGTTTCTAAATATGGACGCAAAATGCGTTTAGTTTGCAACAACTGCGCCATGTTTGAACCATTCGTGTAGCAATTGTTGATGTTGCCGCAGCTGCATAGACCTTGACGACCTGGCAGGTGCCGGCTTCGTTGGTGCCGCTCGTTGCTATTAAACGTTGCCGTAAGGTACCTCTTTAAAGCAAGGCTTACGTCTAAGCGGTAACCTGTGACGGGTTTTGAAAATGGAGAATAAGGACAACAGTTCTGAGCCGCTGCCAAAGAAGCAGAAGTTGGAGGACGTTGAGGAACCCGATGAAGTTGAATCATCTGTCGCCAAAAGTAAGAGTCCCTTGTGACGTTCGAAAGCAACATAAGTTGCGCTAACATTTAAGTACATGGAGGGAGGCTTACATACTAGCCTTAAAATGCTGCTATAAGTGCAACTTGACTAAGGACCAGTCTGTAAGAAGTGTAGGATATTCCAGGAGACCAGCAACACTGTGTGAACAAGTCTAGAGCACATGTGCGGTACATCTGAGTGTGGCATGCAGCCAGTACTGACTTCAGCTCATGAGGAACCTCTGTTTTAAGTAACGAGCATGCTGCAAGTTGTGGTCACATTCATTTGGTATGTGACCACAAAAATTGTGGTCACATACCAAATGAATGTGACCACAATTTTTGTAAATCAATCAAAGTGATACGTCAGATTGTGTATGTGAACTGAGAGTGGCACAAGGGTATGCCAGGCATCTCATAAGGTGACCCAGGCATTTGGAGAGGTGACATATTTCTTGCAAGTTTGGGCTACTTGCAAGGTTGTAATGTGCTCTTCAATGACAACTTTGCAGCATTTGAGGTTTTTAAACTTTGAATTCCATTACATATGGTAACCCTTTTTTAATGGAGTACCCATGGTGGTGATAAAAGTAAGTCCATTTGGTGGTTTTTCTCCATCTTGGTATAAAAGAGGTCCTCAGCATAGTTTCTAGCATTAGCCTGCAATTTGCTGTTATTGAATTCCCATCATTTATCCTCATATCCATTTCCACAACCTTCTGCTCTATGCATGGAAACTGGCTCTACTGTTCCAGACACTTCTATAGTTAGGACACTCAAAACAACCATATTGCAACATGGTCTCAAGCTGCAAACATGAAGAACATGACAGACTGAACAAACTAAGTGCCCCTTGGCCAGCAGTGCATAATGAGAGTAGAGCATTCATTTTTCTTGGAATAAGAGGGGCGATTTAGTATTCAGCAGAGCCCACATCATATACCTGCCCAGACACAGTGTGGTCAGTTAAATGTTAAGAGTGCTTCAACATAAGTAGTGTCTTTAAGTAGTTAAATAAATGAATATGTCAAGCAGCATGCAGAGTTGTATTACTATAGTGATGTGAAATACTTTGATTCCCTCTTGACATAGGCCTAGAATATAAAAAAATGTTTGGTGCTATTCAATTTATACCAGTGAGCATTTTTCCTCTTGCTTGAGCATGGTGTGCTACATATGCTGTGAAATAAAAGGTCCAGCATTGGGTGAAGCCAAAAAACACTGCTCCTGCCAGCTTTTAGCTTCTTGGAAACATATAGGAAGAAACATTGAATTGAATTAAATTCAATCATCCAGATTTGATAGAATTTAAGTTGATCTTCATTTAGAATTAAATGAAAGTTGTCTGTCTCCAGCTGATGGCCCCCTCCAACTAACACCGATTTCCTTGGCAGTGCCCTTCCCCCGATTGTGTTTGGTATGCCAGTGGTGTGCACGGTCATTTGTTCTCAACTCCAACATTAAAAACTTGCTTGAACATTCAAGGAATGCCTGGGGCTTTGGCTGAACTCAGTAATGGTGCCTGTGACCCTGGTTATGCTCACTCCTGTTGTAGGATGTTCTCTTAGTGCACTCAACCAAAGAATTAGGCATTGTGGCCATTTATGTGATTAGGTACTTAATGGTCTTTTCCTTGAATATGCTCAGAGTGCTCAGAATGTACTCAGAGTGCTCAACTTGCTCAGAAGGTGCTCAGTGAAACATCTGGTGACAATTTGGTCATTCATTGTAAAGTGATGACTGGGCATGACTTTAGGTTTGTGTATGCTTAATGCCTAAGTTTGTTTATAACAGAGTGCTTCTTGATGAGTATGTTGAGTGAGTGACACACAATGCTTCATGGCTGTGTTTCAGAGAAAACACCAGAAACGAAGCTGGCGAAAGAATGCCCATATTTGGACACTATCAACAGAAACGTGCTTGATTTTGATTTTGAAAAGCTCTGCTCGGTATCTTTGTCAAGAATCAATGTATATGCTTGTTTGGTGTGTGGGAAGTACTTTCAAGGTGAGTGTGCCTTTTTTCGTTATGCAGTGCTGGTAACGTGACAGGTGTTGTGACCTCAATCAGGCACATGTCATAACGAGCGTTGTCATGGGGATAAGCGCAGGCGGTCGTGTGCTCGTTCGTCTGTTCAAATGTATAATCGACGCCGTCGAGTTGTCATGCGGACAACGGACGTCGATTCGCGGCGTTGCTAGGCCGCTTTTGTTTTCAACTGACGCCGCTGCCTTGGTCGTTGATCCTCGTGTGTTGTCCACTGACGCCGTTGCCCCAGTCGTTGATCCTTGTGTGTTGTCCACCAACGCTGGTGCCCGTGTCGTCGATCCTCGTGTGTTATCCACTGACGTTGCCCGTGTCGCTCGATCCTCGTGTGTTGTCCACTGACGCCGTTGCCCGTGTCGTCGATCCTCGTGTGTTATCCACTGACGTTGCCCGTGTCGTCGATCCTCGTGTGTTGTCAACTGACGCCGTTGCCCGTGTCGTTCGATCCTCGTGTGTTGTCCACTGACGCCGTCGTCCGTGTCGTCGATCCTCTTGTGTTATCCACTGACGTTGCCCGTGTCGTCGATCCTCGTGTGTTGTCAACTGACGCCGTTGCCCGTGTCGTTCGATCTTCGTGTGTTGTCCAGTGAACCTGGTGCCCATGTCGTTGATCGTGTGTTATCCACTGACGTTGCCCGTGTCATTGATTCCCGTGTGTTATCTGCTGACGCGGTGCCCGTGTTGTTCGATCCTCATGTGTTGCCCACTGACACCGTTGGCCGTGTTTCGCCAGGCCGCGGGCAGAGCACGCACGCCTACACGCACAGCGTGAGCGAGGGCCACCACGTGTTCCTCAACCTGCAAACACTGCGATTCTACTGCCTGCCGGACCAATACGAGATCATCGGTGATAATTTAATTAAATAAGAAGCCGGGGACGAGACACGCGGCCGGTGATAATTATCATCGGGGAACTGCTGGTTGGCGGACCAGCGGAGGGCGTAATTTAATGCAGGACAGCCCGGAGCAGGGCGGTTCGTAGACAGGGGACAGTGCAGATAATTTACGGAGATGGCGACTGATGTTACGTTAGTGTTTGGGCCATGGAGAAAGCGGGACATATGGTGTCGCGTGATGTTTTGGCCTCTGTGGGAAGCTCACTGCCTACCGTGGTCTATCGTGTACTGCTTTGAGACGATTGTAGTTGAGGCGTTGCCTCTTTGTGACGACTTTAAGCTGCTCACACATCCCTTAAAATATACTTACGGCGACAAATGTTCGTTCCCATATTTTAGTTATATTCATTTATCTTAATTATATTTTAGATGCTTTTATATAATGTATGTTATATTTTATATTTGTTTGTGTATATTGTATTTATTTATTCACATTACTACATATATATATATATATATATATATATATATATATATATATATATATATATATCAGCCATCTTCCTCCTGGCTAGGATACTGCTTTCATGAAGGATTTCTTGTTCATCCCAGTTACGCGCACTATAAAGTCTATAAGCCATTGGGCCGGAATGAACTGGAGAGAATTTAACCTAGGAATAAAGTGACCGCTCGAAATCTTGCACCTTCGGGGACATACGGTAGCAGCCTGACCGCGTGTCAGTCACCCTACCGCTTGGCAGCCCGCCAGAGCGCAGCACACATGCTCGCCCCCTCCGCGCCTTCCACTGGACGGCGCGTCTCGGTGCGTCTGTGACCGCGGTGCGAGTCGGCAGACTCGTCGCTGGAGGACATCAAGTACGTGCTGAACCCGACCTTCGAGGCGGCCGCCATCTCCAAGCTGGACTCGCAGACCAAGCTGTCGCGCGCCTACGACGGCTCCAACTACATGCCCGGCACGGTCGGCCTCAACAACATCAAGGCCAACGACTACTGTAACGTCATCTTCCAGGTGCGCGTCGGCGTGGGCGGAGCCGCGGCAGCTGACGGCGGCGAGGGCGGAGCGCCGGGCAGAGACGACTTCGGCACGGGAATGAGACGCGTCTAATCCCAGTCGCGTGTCGTTGCTTGTCGTGCTGCTCTGGGGACTGATCCCATGTGGTCAACCCATGATCCCATGTGTACTGTTTATCCCATGATCTGGTCCATTCATGATTGATCCCATCCCATGATCCCATGTTTGTGATCCCATGATCCCGTGTCTACCCGCCTGCGGTCCGCCCCGGACTGAGAGCTGTTCCACGCACCTTCAGGCGCTGTCCAACGTGGTGCCGATCCGTGACTACTTCCTCAACGAGTCCAACTACAACTGGATGAAGCCGCCGCCGGGCGACAACATGTTCTTGCTGGTGCAGAGGTCAGTCGGTGTCGCGGTCCGGTCGCCGGGTCACGGGGGCCCCGCCTAGGCCTGATTCCCGGTCAGCTGAGGTCACGGGGGCGCAGCCGAGGCCAGACTCCCGGTCAGCTGAGTTCACGGGGGTGCGGCCGGGCCAGACTCCCGGTCAGCTGAGGTCACGGGGGTGAGGCCGGGGCCAGACTCCCGGTCGGCTGGGGTCACGGGGGTGAGGCCGGGGCCAAACTCCCGGTCAGCTGAGGTCGCGGGGGTGCGGCTGGAGCCAAACTCCCGGTCAGCGGAGGTCACGGGGGTGAGGCCGGGGCCAGACTCCATGTCAGCTAAAGGCGCACGCTCGAAGAGCGAAGGACGAACAAGGGAGGTGGATGTTCAGTGGATGACAATGAACGGGGATTAGCTTTGGGCTAGCTTGGGAAGACCCGAAAGAGAGCCAGCATGCGCCGGTCTTTGGCCTTCCGTCGCGCTTGTTGTTACGCCGTCACGCCTCTTGTCATGCCGTCACGTCTGTTATCACGCCGTCACGTCTGTTGTCAAGCCGTCACGCCTGTCCTCATGCCGTCACGCCTGTCCTCATGCCGTCACGCCTGTCCTCATGCCGTCACGCCTGTCCTCATGCCGTCACGCCTGTCCTCATGCCGTCACGCCTGTCCTCATGCCGTCACGCCTGTCCTCATGCCGTCACGCCTGTCCTCATGCCGTCACGCCTGTCCTCATGCCGTCACGCCTGTCCTCATGCCGTCACGCCTGTCCTCATGCCGTCACGCTTGTTTTCGTGCCTTCACGCCTGTTGTCACGCCGTGACACGTGTTGGGACGTGGTGTGAGCCAGCTGATACAGGCGTCCACGTCGGCATCCTGCGCGCAGCACACGGCTATGCACGCTACCCAGCCCGCCCCGGCACCTGCCCGTGGCTGATGGCAAGCCATAGACCTGACAAATGTAAGCCCGGCTCCGCTGCCCTCCAGACCTGCCGTGTGTAAGCCCAGGTCCGCTGCCCTCCAGACCTGCTGTGTGTAAGCCCGGCTCCGCCCCTCCCCCCCCCCCCCCCCCTCCAGACTGGCCGTGTGTAAGCTAGAGCCACCTGTCGGCAGATTCGGTGAGCTGGTACGCAAGCTGTGGAATCCGCGCAACTTCAAGGCGCACGTCTCGCCGCACGAGATGCTACAGGCTGTGGTGCTCTGCAGCAAGAAGCGCTTCCAGTTCACCGACCAGGGTAGGCCTAGCGCTGTGGCGTGGCGTGATATGATTGGTTGCCCGGTGACCGTGTGGTGGCGGGCTCGAGACTGGCTGCCGGTTTTTTTTGGAGGGGGGAGTTGGTTTCACGCGCTACAGTCGGTGTAAGAGACTGCCACGCTGGTGTGATGTGCGTCGTTGGCCGGGCGGTGCGGACCTCCGCACCCGTCCCTCTGAGGCGGCCGCCCTGGCCGACAGGCGACCCGGTCACCTTCCTTTCGTGGTTCCTAAACGCGCTGCACATGGCGCTGGGCGGCACGAAGAAGCGCGGCTCGTCCATCGTCTACAAGACGTTCCAGGTGAGGGCCGGCTCGGCGCGGCCGTCAGCGGGGCTGCACAAGGCGCAGCTCCAAGTGAGCGAACCCGAGGATGTTCTGATGAGCTCCGTGCCGGCTCCAACATGTGCCGGACTTTTGTTTGCATCACCTGCGGCGTGTTGTAACCTCGTCAGCGCAAGATCGTAAGCGGAATGTGGATGCTGGTGTTTGTTTGTATAATAACGTCTTCATTATTCGTGCGTCGTTATTTGTATGTTCCGTTTGATGGGGCTGTCTCATTGTGGCGTCATGGGGGGCCTGAATGATCTGGTCTGTGGTTTGATCTGGTCTGTACTCTGATCTGGCCTGTAGTCTGATCTGGTATGTGGTCTGATCTGGTCTGTGGTCTGATCTGGCCTATAGTCTGATGTGGTATGTAGCCTGATGTAGTCAGTGGTCTGATCTGGTCTGTGGTCTGATCTGGTCTGTGGTCTGGTCTGGCAATTGGTCTGATCTGGGCACTGGTCTGATCTATGGTCTAATCTGATCTGTGGTCTGATCCGGTCTGTGGTCTGATCTGGTCTGTGGTCTGGTCTAGTAATTGGTCTGATCTCTGGCCTGATCTAGTAATTGGTCTGATCTGGTCCGTTGTCTGGTCCGTGGTCTGGCCTGGTCTGCTGTCCGATGTGTGGACTGATCAGCGCCACGGTCCGGAGCTGGGCGGCCTGGAGCTGACGCCCCGCTCGGCCTGCCGCAGGGCCGCATGCGGATGTACAGCCGCAAGATGCCGCCGACGGAGCTGACACCCGAGCAGAAGCGGGAGCTGCTCTCCTCGCCAGAGTGAGTCGACACACACACGCCGCTCGAAGGGGCACCCGGAATATGTCTCGCTACCGATAGACAGCATAAACAGAAGAGACAGCAGAGATAGACAGCAGAGACGGACGGCAGAGATTAGCAGATTAGATGACCGACCAATGGCTGTAACTTGGAGCATTGAGAACGGTACGCGTCTGTGCTGATGACAGCCTGCCGTCGATTACGGCACGCATCCGTGCTGCTGGTGGCCTGTCGTCGAGTACAGTACACGCTCATCCACGATCGCAATATGATGTACTGGACACGGACAGTGCTGTGACGTGGGGAGGCGTGTGCGCCGCAGGTACCAGGAGGTGCTGGAGGAGACGCCGTTCCTGTACCTGATGGCCGACCTGCCTCCCCCGCCCCTCTTTAAGGATGAGCTCAAGGAGAACATCATTCCCCAGGTGAGTGCGGTAGTCACGTCCGCCACGCTTCGGGCTACAGGGAGAGAGAGCCAGCCGTTTAATTCCCATGTATTGCGCAAGCATTTCACGACCCCATTCCAACGAACGGCGTGAGCTATGTTTCCTTCTGATGACATTTGCACTGATGGGCGTGAGTGTAGCACTGGTGTGTGTGGATGTAGCCACGGCCGACGTGCTATGCAGGACAAGTCGGGATAGAAGTGGCGTATTCATGACGTTATTTCTCAACCTGGCATGTGCCAAGGTTGGCCATGCACGACCGGAGTGACACAAATGTATTTTATTTCTACCAAGTTCATGGACATGTTTCCACCAGTTCTCATTCGTTACACCCAACATTGCAGTTGATTTACCCTCAATAAGGAAGAGATTATATTTTGGCATGGAAGTGATCTTTTGCGAGGAATAGGGAATAGTGATATGACCTATAACAACGAACAAAAGGCTTTGGGAACCAATTGTTGCAGCAATGTGTGCCATGCTTCTGTGCAATCAGATGTTCGGTTTTCGGGGAAAATAGGTCACGCATGGATCCCTTATAATCGGAGGTCATACATTGGCCCGTTATGGTGGATAGGCCATTCACTGACGTACACCTTCACCTATCGTAAGGCAAGGCGTCGTCGCCCGCACAAACCTACCCTCGACCGAGACTAAATGCTAGTTTTCGCTTCGGCCGACAGGTGTCGCTATTCACCATACTGAACAAGTTCAACGGGCGCGAGGAGCGCGAGTACAAGACATACAAGGAGGAGATCGTCAAGCGGTTCGAGCTGACGCGCCTGCCGCCTTACCTCATCCTCTGCATCAAGCGCTTCACCAAAAACACCTTCTTCATCGAGAAAAACCCGACCATTGTCAACTTCCCCATCAAGGTGGGCTGCGCTCGTGGCGTGCTGTTGCACTGGCTGCGCTTGAAATGGTAGGCGAAAAATAGGGCCCTCTCAAGCATGATAAGCTCGGTTTGATGCAACGTGTGTTATGGCGCTTAAGGTCATCGAAGCTGTACATAATGGTCAAGGTTGCTGATTCACTTACCTGTTAATGGGGGTGGCGGTAGCGTAGTGGTTAGCATGCATGCGTTAACTGCGTAGTGGTTAACGTGTCTGCGTTAGCCACTACGCTCTGGGAAACCAGGGGTACGGGGTTCGATTCCCCGCGGTGCCCGCCCTTCCTGTCAGGGTGAGAGGCGGCGACGCCATATAGCCCCAGCAGCTGAGTGCGTCGTAAGACCCCAATGACACACACATTTCCCTGTTAGTGGGGTGAAGTGGATGCTCTGTGGCTCTACATACCCCAAAACCTGAAACGTCGGCGAACATAATCTTCATGCTGAAAGTGGGGGGACTGGCCACAACATGAGGTGGACGTACAAGGATGGACATATGATGGTTCAGGCAGATGACTACGGTCAAATGCATCCAGGCATCTACATGCTTGGACATGCCGAAAAATATAAGCATTGTTGAAGCCGTGGTAGGTTACCAGCGGGCGTGTCTTGCTCATCTGTTTGTCTCTGCAAGATGTAACACGCATGAGAGCTAGCACAGCAGTGCGCCTGAAATGATGTAACATGCATGAAAGCCAAACAGCAGTGTGGCCGAAATAACTTAACATGCATGAAAGCCAACACAGCAGTGGGGCTGAAATGATATAACACGCATGAAAGCTAACACAGCAGTGGGGCTGAAATGATGTAACATGCATGAAAGCCAAGACGGCATTGTGGCTGAAATAACATAACACGCATGAAAGCCAACACAGCAGTGGGGCTGCAATGATATAACACGCATGAAAGCCAGCACAGCAGTGGGGCTGAAATGATACAACACATGAAAGCTAACACAGCAGTGGGGCTGAAATGGAATGAAATGCATGAAAGCCAGCACAGCAGCAGCCCTGGAGTCGGGCATCTCGTGATCAGCGCTTCGTCTCACTGTTTTAACCGGCGTAGGTGTAACCGGCGGCGGTACCTATGACTCAGGTGACGTCACACATCACGAGCGCGCAACACGCCGCTTACACGAGAGGACTGCCCCGCACTGATGTCCGTTGTTCTCGGTATATTGCTTTGGCAGTTTTGCAGCCTGCTTGCCCGAAGCAACGACGTGAACTTTGAAAACAACTGACCGATTTGCCGTGTATGTTCTCTGCAGCCAGGCAGTGAAACAATGACTGTGCCATTTGTTGATCTTTTTGACAGCCTCGTCGCATCCGTGTGACCCAGGCACATGTCGATGCCCTCGTCTGGCTTCTGATCAAGCATGTTTATCCCTGCAGGAACCCTGTGCTATCGTGTTACAGGTGACCGAGAGTTTTGCAGATTCTCTTTGTAGCGCGGTCTTGGGTTCGATTCTCGTTCCGGGACCTTTTGCTGTCCCTGGTGTTCTGTATGGAGTGACGATGCTAGCGGCTGTGGTCTATACATTCGACGCCTAACCCAGCAGTACCTTGTTGCAACTCCCTGCAAAGCAATGATTTTGATTGGTAAAGATTGCTGATTCTTGACCAGTTCAGGGTAGGTGAACATGCAGTGACCCCGGGGCGATCTCTGTGACCCCTGTGCAGTCGATTAACCTCGCTGTGTCACTGTCGCAGTCGATTGACCTGGCCGAGTACCTGGCGCCGGACTGTGCGGCCGCCGCCGGCAACACCGTGTATGACCTGCTGACCAACATCGTGCACGACGGAGAGCCCGGTGCCGGCAAGGGGACCTACCGCTGCCACACACTGCACAGGGTAGGTCATCACTACCTGCAGGCCTGCTACACACTGCACAGGGTAGGTCATCACTGCCTGCTGGTCTGCCACACACTGCACAGGGTAGGTCATCACTACCTGCTGGTCTGCCACACACTGCACAGGGTAGGTCATCACTGCCTGCTGGCCTGCCACACACTGCACGGGGTAGGTCATCACTGCCTGCTGGCCTGCCACACACTGCACGGGGTAGGTCATCACTGCCTGCTGGCCTGCCACACACTGCACAGGGTAGGTCATCACTGCCTGCTGGCCTGCCACACACTGCACATGGTCAGTCCACACTGTCTGCTGGCCTGCAGCACACTGCACAGGGTCAGTCCACACTGTCTGCTGGCCTGCAGCACACTGCACAGGGTCAGTCCACACTGCCTGCTGGCCTGCAGCACACTGCACATGGTCAGTCCACACTGCCTGCTGGCCTGCAGCACACTGCACAGGGTCAGTCCACACCGCCTGTTGGTCTGCAGCACACTGCACATGGTCAGTCCACACTGCCTGTTGGTCTGCAGCACACTGCACAGGGTAGGGCATCACTACCTGCTGGCCTGCCACACACTGCACAGGGTCAGTCCACACCGCCTGCTGGTCTGCCAGTGTACGCAGGCTCACAGGGGTGTAGGGCCAGTCCTGACTGCACAGTCGCGTGTCACACGCCGCAGGATCGGCTGACGTGGCCTGCACGCGCGAAACGCTTCACGGGGTCAGTGAACACGGCCTGCTGGTGTCACGCCACACGGAACCAGCGAACACCGCGGCTCACGCAGCGCACTGTACACGATCAGTCAGCGACGGCTGCCTGAGTCGACCAAACGCCCCACTCTGGGGCAGCCAACACCGCGTGCCAGTGCCACTCACGGCACAGTGTCAGCGAACCCCAGCTGCCGGTGTCATTGCGCCCATCGGGACAGGTAGCAGCTGAAACTACGCGCTGTGATGACGCGCGGAGTCCGTGTCACGATCATGGGACGGCGTGCAGTGGCGTCAAGATGCGTGGAAGTTGGTTGGGCTAGGTTTGTGCAACATTGTCCGGGCAGAAAAGTTTTAGCACAAAAGAAACTTAAGATATCATTCAGTGGATATGAAATGATAGGACGGCAAAAGTGCCCTCTTGAAGGCGCGTGTGCTTTGCCCCCGACGGCTCTTCATCACGAATTATCTTTATACCCCCCCCCCCCCCCCCCCCCACACACACACCGTCACACCGTCACTCAGTACCCCGTGACTTGGATGCAGCTGGTCTCGGCCGCCGCGGCAGGCGGATCCCGGCGTTCACTGCCCCCTCCCCTCGCCTCCCAGGGCACGGGCAAGTGGCACGAGCTGCAGGACCTGCACGTGCGGGACATCCTGCCGCAGATGATCACCCTGACCGAGGCCTACATCCAGGTGAGGTCCGCCTTCCCCGGCCGGCCGGTGCAGCCGCGCGCTCTCCTCCACTGACAGCATCGGGTGGTGACGACGGGGATGTCCTCGACCGAGATCTCGGGGTGTATGCACATACTCCGTTTCCTAGCAGCGTGTGTACGAGGCGTCAGCGCAGACCAAGTCGGGCACGAGCCACTTCCTGAATCACACTGCTGCTTTTCGCGCATGTTCTATTTTCTTCTTATTTGGTTATTGACGTGCGTTTTGATGCGAAGGTGGTATGCCGAGTTACGTCTTGGCGAACCGAACATGTTTGCACCCGCGCGATACACGTAGGCTGTTGATGGAGGTAGGTTTGAAGCTTCAACTTACCTTAAACTAACGCCACTGTATCGATGCCGAGAACATTTCGTGGCCTGAGCTTACCAGATTTTCAGGCATTAACTAGCAAAGCGCAGTGGTGACTTGGGACCCCTTCGCCAGATCTACGCGCTGCGGGAAACCACGTCGGAGGCGACGTGACGTCATCTTGACGTCATCCGCTGCCTCCTCGGGTAGTCGATCTGCAGCAGGCCGCCGGCAAACTCGCACTGTGTCGTCATGAGTATCATCCACCGCCGCGCAAGCGAACGGCGGTGGCGAACCACATACAGACGCCGACACAGGGGAGCGGCAGCGGTGGGTCTTCTGCTGTCGCCGCCGCGGGCGCCTGCTCTTCTGCTCGCTGCCGGCCGGTGCGGGCGGGCGTGAGGCCCGCGTGTCACCGTGACCTCGGCACAGACACCTGTGCGCCAAGGCGCAGACGCGGCGGGCTGATGAACCAACCATCGCGTGTCTTAGTTGCGCGTGTTTTGTAATGCGGCACGTGTCATGACGTGATCCAATACAGTTGTATTGCTCTGTCGCGTGGTGTTTGAGTTGTTTCCGGACACAGAGAATGATCTCCGTAGAAGGGGCTGACTCAGCCAAAGATCGTTGTTTCAGAGGTCATACAGTTTGCAAAACTTTGGATTTTTCCCTATAGGTGAAGCAACTCGCAAGAAGTGTGTTTATGGAAAATTGAAGCATCCTTTTTTAACGGATTTTGAACCTCGTTTATTTTTGTTTTGGGGGGTCCGCGTTCGAAATGCGCTAAACGGGCAAGGGGCCGCGAAGTGTAGGGCGAGGTGGAAACCGCCGACCATCATCCTTCAGAGAGGGGTCACGAACTTGGCCTGCAAACAACCAACGGGGTCTGAAATGATGGAAAGTCAGTGACAATATCAAGGTATTTGCATTCCGCACAGGTCACTGAAGCTTCTGCAACTGACAAGTGCGCTGGGAGGTCTCAGCGCCCTCGAGAGTGGGAGGTGCTGCATCGCCTCCGAAGGTTGGTCATGTGAGGAGGTCCGCGAGGTTTCCCAAAGTGATGATTTCGGTGTGCGCAGGTCTTCCAGCACAGCACGTCCCGTGCGTTGTGGGGAAAAATCGCGCCATGTTGTGCCACACACCCGCAACTAAGTTTGCAAAGCGACCCGTCTGGGTCCGCATGCAGCACATGTGTGTCAAAGGCGCAGCTTCAGTACACGTGGGCACGGCACCTCGTCCAAGTCTTGGGACATGGCTTCTCCAGAGCGATGCCCAGGCCGAAGCCGACAGCCTCCTCTTGACTCTGCGAAAGTGACGTTTTCATGTCATGCCTCATAAGATACCCTCTGAGATAATCTTGAACCAGCTGATGCGAGTTGTCGCAAAGGCAACAAAATACGAACTCGCAAGCAAAACAAAAGAAACAAAAGAAAAGAAAACATACGTTGGGCGCGAGTTCGTGAACGGAATGCATACGAGGATAGCAAGCAGAGTGAGAACGAGGGCAACTCCACGCTGGAGATCCAGGGCTGGTGTGTGCCGTTCCGAAGCGCGCCTGTTCGCTTTTCAGACAATATTGGTAATGCATTCATAGTTCTGTAACGGCCTGGCGTTTAAAAAATCCCGACTAAAAAAAACTGAGCTTTTACTCTGCTCTGTCTAAAAACCGCGCAGTTGAATTCTGAACGTAAGACATCTCCATGCTGACAGTTTCAGTGAAATTAGAAATAAAGGGTGCTATTTTGGCCTCTCTACCTGTCGATTTGTACTGGAATGGCCCACCTATTTCTAGTTATGCTTTGCATGATTGCCCTCGACACGAAATACAAAACTATGCATATTAACCAGACTTAAGTATATGGAGATATCAATGCAAATTTATGTTTATTTGGCCGTGATGCACGGTTTCCTCGACTTGCATCTAAATAGTGGACATTCGTGGTTTGTAGTCAGTTATCCAACACCGGCGCGCACACGGTGGCATTGTCTTCCAGGGGCGATACTTTGGATACCGGCCGTGCCCCGTGCTCGATTTTTGATAGTTATAGCAATGACACATCAACGCAGACGTTTTGGATTTCATTGCAGCCTGTGGTACCTCACTGGAATCCACGCCACGCTCCTATCAGCTTCATTGTTTCAATGCTTGTACCCTGGAATCTAGAAGATCCAGTCCTTGTAGTCTAGTCTTGCCTCGGTCTTGCCTTACCCGGCATCATCTTCTTGCATAATATGGGCCACCATGACAAGGAGTTTAAGCATGCTTCTAGCTGTAACTTTTTGCGGCTGGAGTTATTAAGATAGCTATCACTGCTTGCTTGATGCAGCAATTATCACGGTATTTGCATGGTGGATTGTCTACATAGACACTACCAGCTGTACTGCAAGCGGTCTGTGTGCATTCGTAGCAGAGGTAATTGTACTGCAGCGTTGATAACCAATCACCGCAAGCTCTGTGTGTCAGTGAACGCTGAGACCCAGAGCTGGTTCTCACTCAGACCGCAGACAAGGTCGACGTTTTCAATGACCGCGCTCGGTTCCCACGCGCGTGCAGCGTATGGTGCACCGACAATGGCGCGTTATAAAACCGCCCCGGCGTTCGGCGTAAACCAGCGCAGAGGCGTGCCCAGAAGATGCCGCGAGCGGGTCTGGTGGTCGGCAGGGGCAGTTCCAGGGAAGGGTGATGTGAGAAGGTCCTGGAACAGGCGTGGTGGCTGCAAGGATTGGGGACAAGGGCCATCGGTATGCCTTGTAATCCGCCCGCGTTCTCCCCCCCCCCCCCCCCATTCCCCCAGTTGTCCTGTGTACGCCTCTGCGGGACCGTGATTTACCGGGACGAGGAGTGATGTCACGGAGGGGGGAGGGGGCACAGCACAGGCACTGCAATGCGCAACATTGTGCAGCATTGCAACGTGCGGTATTAAAGCATTGCGGTGTTCTCGATTACACCAACATCACTGTTCTGGACAGGGCTTCACTATTTTTCCGGACTGCCGGTTTCAGTCAAATGCGCGAAGCATCTCCGCTGGACTGCGCCTCGTTACCCGTGGGGTGGTTCGAGCTGCAGTAATGTTCGCATTTGGCTTTGAGCCACACAAGTCGGTGCAGTTCGAAGCGTCGACAGAGGACCAGCACAGCGGCAGCGCGGGACATCGCGCCGGCAACGCATCCGCCCACGGAGCAACGACGTCACGCATTGGGCAGAGGCGACCAATCGGGAGTGTGGGGACAAAGTGATCTGAAAATGGCGTTGCGTATGAAAGACGGTAGACCGTGCAATTCCTTAGGCAAAATTGAGGAAGAAATCGCACTTTTTAAAACCTGGAGAGGTCATATCCCTGTCCACAGCCCCCCTCCCCCCCCCCCCCCCCCCCAGCGGTTACGCCCAAGCATTCACGCAGCACATGAGCGCGTCTCGAACGTGCCGGCGCTTTCAGCAAGTGACGCTCGCTACCAGATGTTCACCAGCGATATGGCGCCATCATGAGTTATCAGTGCGCGGCGCTATGGATATCGTCAAGGATCTCGGTGCGCGGCGCTATGGATATCGTCAAGGATCTCGGTGCGCGGCGCTATGGATATCGTCAAGGATCGCAGTGTGCGGCGCTGTGGATATCACCAGGGATGTCAATGCGCGACGCTGTGGATATCGTCAAGGATCTCAGTGTGCGGCGCTGTGGATATCGTCAAGGATCGCAGTACGCGGCGCTGTGGATATCGTCAAGGATCTCAGTGTGCGGCGCTGTGGATATCGTCAAGGATCGCAGTGCGCGGCGCTGTGGATATCGTCAAGGATCGCAGTGTGCGGCGCTGTGGATATCGTCAAGAGTCTCAGTGCACAGCGCTATGGATATCACCAGGGATATCAGTGCGCGGCGCTGTGCATGCCACCAAGGATATCAGTGCAGTACTTTACCTCACCACCTGCATACCTGCGATGATATGTTGTCAGCTTACCATCGCGCGCTACTAATGAGTTTACAGTCAGTTTCGATATCATTTACAGTCGCATGGGTATGCTGTCACATGGGACAACATATTACAGTTTTTATCGCGTTTTCCGTCATGTGTTACAGCCGTTACAGGAGCTCCGTTTTGATGGCCAAGATGTTTATTTCTCAACGTCGGATTTGTCGAGAACAGACGAGCGGTCCTGCGATGCAAGTAGAGCGTCTCTCTCTCTCTCTCCCCCTCTCTCTCTCTCTCTCTCTCTCTCTCTCTCTCTCTCTCTCTCTCTCTCTCTCTCTCTCTCTCTCTCTCTCTCTCTCTCTCCTCTCTCTCTCTCTCCTTCTCTCTCTCTCTCTCCTCTCTCTCTCTCTCTCTCTCTCCTCTCTCTCTCTCTCTCTCTCTCTCTCTCTCTCTCTCTCTCTCTCTCTCTCTTCTCTCTCTCTCTCTCCTCTCTCTCTCTCTCTCTCTCTCTCTCTCTCTCTCTCTCTCTCTCTCTCTCTCTCTCTCTCTCTCTCTCTCTCTCTCTCTCTCTCTCTCTCTCTCTCTCTCTCTCTCTCTCTCTCTCTCTCTCTCTCTCTCTCTCTCTCTCTCTCTCTTCTCCTCTCTCTCTCTCTCTCTCTCTCTCTCTCTCCTCTCTCTCTCTCTCTCTCTCTCTCTCTCTCTCTCTCTCCTCTCTCTCTCTCTCTCTCTCTCTCTCTCTCTCTCTCTCTCTCTCTCTCTCTCTCTCTCTCTCTCTCTCTCTCTCTCTCTCTCTCTCTCTCTCTCTCTCCCTCTCTCTCTCTCTCTCTCTCTCCGGACAATTTACGTCATGATCGGGATAGTATCGTAGAGCTCTCGACTTCAGGTGTGATCAATTACTTGGGTACTAAACGGGGCACCAAAACAGTCGGGAATCATCCGTGGTCCTTCAGCTTCTTTGAATAATCCTGCAACTTAGTTGTGCCTGACTTTGTGTTGGTTGGCTTTGTTGGTTGGTGTTGGTTGCACTGAGTTGGTCTATGAGAGTAACGGACTGGTAGCCTGTCGATGAACGAAAACGAGAATGCATGAATGGCTAACATAACACGTCCAAAACGAGTTCAGTGTTAAATGATATCGCGTTTTTACCGCCCATTGTATCCCACGTACGCAATTACCTGGCGTTACATGTTTCATTCAGCTAATGCACCGAAGCCCCTTGACCTGACCGTTGCCGTGGAGCCTCGTGCCAGTGGCCAGCGAGCGGGGCCTGTCCTTTCTCCAGTGGAAGGGGTCGGCCAATGATACACCGCCGTCTCACACTGGCCCAGATAACGCTGGAAATTGCAGGGAGCGGACGGCTGCGTCCCGTTTCCAGACCAATTTCCGGCGGCCTGACCCGGCTAATCGGCAAATTTGCAGGCTTGGCCAGCGGCGGACCAGGCCTGGCCAGCGGCGGACCGGACACTGGAGCTCCGGTGCTGCCCATGTGTTAATACCAGGAGCTGCACCCTGACGCAGACGAACCAGAGCGAGCGCCACTGCCACTGCCCAGACCACACCCAGGTGCGGACGAATCAGAGCGAGCGCCACTGTTACTGCCCAGACCACACCCAGGTGCGGACGAATCAGAGGGAGCGCCACTGTTACTGCCCAGACCACACCCAGGTGCGGACGAATCAGAGGGAGCGCCACCGCTACTGCCCAGACCACACCCAGGTGCGGACGAATCAGAGCGAGCGCCACCGCTACTGCCCAGACTACACCCAGGTGCGGACGAATTAGAGGGAGCGCCGCCGCTACTGCCCAGACCACACCCAGGTGCGGACGAATCAGAGCGAGCGCCACCGCTACTGCCCAGACCACACCCAGGTGCGGACGAATCAGAGCGAGCGCCACTGCTACTGCCCAGACCACACCCAGGTGCGGACGAATCAGAGCGAGCGCCACTGTTACTGCCCAGACCACACCCAGGGTGCGGACGAATCAGAGGGAGCGCCACTGTGGTTACTGCCCAGACCCACACCCAGGTGCGGGACGAATCAGAGGGAGGCCCACCGCTACTGCCCAGACCACACCCAGGTTGCGGGACGAATCAGAGCGGAGCGCCCACCGCTACTGCCCAGACTACACCCAGGTGGGACGAATTAGAGGGAGCGCCTCCGCTACTGCCCAGACCCACACCCTAGGTGCGGACGAATCAGAGGCGAAGCGCCCACCGCTTACTGCCCAGACTACACCCAGGGTGCGGACGAAACAGAGGGAGCGCCACCGCTTACTGCCCAGACTACACCCTGGTGCGAAACGAATCAGATGGGAGGGCCACCGCTACTGCCCAGACTACACCCAGGTGCGGACGAACCAGAGGAAGCGCCGCCGCCTACTGCCCAGACCACACCCAGGTGCTGACGAATCAGAGGGAGCGCCGCCGCTACTGCCAAGACTACACCCATGTGCGGACGAATCAGAGCGAGCGCCACCGCTACTGGCCCAGACTACACCCAGGTGCTGACGAATCAGAGGGAGCGCCGCCGCTGCTGCCCAGACTACACCCAGGTGCGGACGAATCAGAGGGAGCGCCACCGCTACTGCCCAGACTACACCCTGACGCAGACGAATCGGAGGGAGCGCCACTGCTACTGCCCAGACTACACCCAGGTGCGGACGAATCAGAGGGAGCGCCGCCGCTACTGCCCAGACTACACCCAGGTGCGGACGAATCAGAGGGAGCGCCACCGCTACTGCCCAGACTACACCCTGGTGCGGACGAATCAGAGGGAGCGCCACCGCTACTGCCCAGACTACACCCAGGTGCGGACGAATCAGAGGGAGCGCCACCGCTACTGCCCAGACTACACCCTGACGCAGACGAATCAGAGGGAGCGCCACTGCTACTGCCCAGACTACACCCAGATGCGGACGAATCAGAGCGAGCGCCACCGCTACTGCCCAGACTATACCCAGGTGCGGACGAATCAGAGGGAGAGCCACCGCTACTGCCCAGACTACACCCTGGTGCGGACGAATCAGAGGGAGGGCCACCGCTACTGCCCAGACTACACCCAGGTGCGGACGAATCAGAGGGAGCGCCACCGCTACTGCCCAGACTACACCCTGGTGCGGACGAATCAGAGGGAGGGCCACCGCTACTGCCCAGACTACACCCTGGCGCGGTCGAATCAGAGCGAGCGCCACCGCTACTGCCCAGACTACACCCAGGTGCGGACGAATCAGAGCGAGCGCCGCCGCCACTGCCCAGGTGTGTGACGAGATGCTACACCCTAGTGCGGACGAATCAGAGGGAGGGCCACCGCTACCGCCCAGACCACACCCTGGCGCGGACGAATCAGAGGGAGCGCCACCGCCACTGCCCAGGTGTGTGGCGAGGTGTTACACCCTAGTGCGGACGAATCAGAGCGAGCGCCTCCGCTACTGCCCAGGTGTGTGACGAAGTGCTACACCCTGACGCGGACGAATCAGAGCGAGCGCCTCCGCCTGTGCCCAGGAATGAGGCCAAGAGTTATTGCCCGGTGTGGACGAATCAGAGCGAGCGCCAGCGAGCACAGCGACCATTTGTCTCATCTACGCTTGCCTTATTATAAAATGGCTACGTTTTTGCACAAAGCTGTAGGGGCATTGCGTAGAACGCTCAGTTTCCCAAAAGCGTCCAGACAGACAACAGCCTGTCCAGCAGCTCGTGTCACGCAGCTGTGTCGGTCCACCCGTTTGGTGACCGCATAGTGTGCTCTTGGTGGTGGCGTTGTTACGCGGCCAATGCGTCCAACTCGGCCACCGCCAATGCGCGTAGTGGCGCATTGGCGGTGGCGTGGTTACGCGGCGACCGCACGCGGTCCACGCGCTCCCGGACCATGCGCGCCAGGTGCGGTGCCGGCAACGATGTGGTCAGGTGCGTGCGAAAGGGCTGGAACCTTCACTCGTTTGTCCCGCACTCATAGGGTTTTGCTCCGAGGCAGTAGCATGGTGTGCTAAAGGCACTTCAAATTGCTTTTTTTGTGCACGCACGTCTATAGTTAAAAGTGACATAGGCTTTGGCTGGGAATCCGCCTGATTAACCTGATGCCCAGCAGAAGTAAGACCAAATAGATGAAAGTTATGCCTCAACACACGTCGACCCGTAGTCTTCGTCAGTAAAAAACACATGCACGGCTCTAACGTTGCCAGCGTGCGAGGAACTGTACGCACCGCGCTACAACCACTGCACAAAATTCCGCCACCTCCTCCTCCTTCCTAGTTTTAGTTACGCTGAGTACAATTCCAGCGGTAAGGCTTGCCAATGACATCTTTCCGGAACATAGCAAAACTTAAATTGATCTGAATTTTGACAACAAATGATTTCCACGTTACACGTAATCACGTCTTTCTCATTTTCCCCGCGGCAATGGGATTTTACTTAGCCTATTTTGAACAAAAACTGGGTGGGGGGTGGGGGAGAATTCATCCCTGGTCTAGGATGCTGCCGCCGGTTGTAATGAGCCCCTCACAAATTAGGCAAACAAGCACCACGGCCGGCCCGGTCGGTGGAACGGCGCCGTTTGCCGATGGTTGCCAGACCGCGCCCGGCCGTAAGCGATTGCTCCACACCAGCCGCCGGTCCGCTGAGGTATGTGGCAGAGGTCACGCCACGCGGTCACGTGGTCGGCACGGCGCGGAGTACTAGCGTGACAGTGCAGCATTTCGCAGCAGCGGGGCCAGATCGAAGCGAGATAGCAGTTGATTAGTGACAGGTGGGGGTTCAGTGCCCGCGAAGCAAAAGCATTGAAGCGTAACGTGGAAAGTTATCACAACGCGGAAAATTGACGATGTGCGAAATAAATAAATACAAATTGAGCACGGTAGAACCCTTCCAATTCAAACCCTCGTCAGATAACGTAGTTCCACCAGACGGCTGACGTACCCAATTTTCATTTCCTCAAACCGCACCCGATATTCCATATCGAACTTCGTCGAGTTCCGACCAGCCAGCCGCACTCGCCACCACCGACTTGACTGCTGGCATGCTCGATCAGCACCCTGGTGAATCATGAACCACTGTCATTAACCAATGCATTGGTTGAGTTAGTGGTAATAGCCTTATTCCTCGGAAAAAAAGAGGGACTTTCGGTACTGTTTCGATAAAGGCATGTTGGCGAAACATCAACCCAAGCATATCTCCATTCTTCTATTTTTTCTCCGAGGAATGAGGCTATTATTACTGTCTTATCTATGCGAATAATATTCTTCGCTATTGCATTAAACAGCTTACGTAACCGCAGTAGTTAGTAAGATCAGACCAACTACTGATCCTTCAGAAACATCGTGCGAGTGATGCAGCTCCCATGCCAACATGTAAACCTGGCCAATGCTTGCAGTGGCCGCGAAGAGCATGAAACACGTACGGTGGAACATTATTTCATCGCGAGCAGACGTTGATCGGATTGTTACTCTATTTGCGCTTCCTCGCGCTGTTTTGCCGCCACAGAATGCATACGAGTGGCTTTTGGGTATATTGGACGATCCGTGAAGTGCCCCATGGCACCTGTTGATGGTTGAGGTTACCACAGCACTGTCCGATTATCTTGCATTCTCACTATTCAGAGAGTGAATTTCACAACTTAAGATAGTTCCTCCCCTTTGCATATTTGTATTTACCAGCTTAATTTGAACTACGCGCACGATTCCACACGCAGGACCCGGGGTCTGCTGCGCTGCCGACTTTGCCACACCACAAGCGTGGGCCAGCTCATATCCAATCATCCAGTGGGCCGAAAAACCAAGCAATGACCTTGGTCCTGTCACGCGATGTGGCAACATCATATAGATACACTTCACGGCTTCGTGCCTGTAAACGAAGGCGTTGCGTTCAGCATCCGTCAGATCTATCATCGGCCGGTTTCACACGCATGTTGCCGTCTCGTCTCGCTGCGGCGCCTCGGTCGGCTGCCCGGGGCGCCTCGCGGCCCCGCCCCGGGGCACGCCCCACTCAGCGTCGCGCACCTGTTTCACGCGGCCGCCGCAAGGCTGCAGGCCGGTCAGTGTCAAGGCCACGGACGGCGCGCGCCGGCTTCTGCGCGAGACTGCGAGTGGACCTGCGCACTACGCTGCGTTACTCAGCGTCCGTTGCCGTGGTTACGCGTCGGTTGCCGGGGTAACGCGGCAGTTGGCGGGAACGGGGAACTGGGTCAAAGCGATTTCTGACGCGCGGAGAGTGGAATGTCGCCAGACGCGGACGCGTGACGCTGTGCATTTCCGTGGCCATGACGGCAGCTCCACGCAATGACAGCATGATTGTTCCGGCGTTTAATGACGATGGCGATGATAATAGATCGCCGAAATGGACACAGCCCTGCATGCCTGGCAGGAAGCTGTAAGCGGTATTTCTGGGCCGCCCGTATATTTTCGCATGCGAATGATCTGAGTTCAGCCTTGGTCCGAACTGGTGAGGACAAATGTTTTGTCGCTTATATCCCGTGACGTTTTGGGTTCCACAGCCTCCTTGCCGCATGGTTGGCTGCGCATTGCGACCAATTGCGTGGCTGGTGGGGCGTACTAGTCCCTTCAGTCCTGGTCTCGAGGATAGCTTACTCAAGTTGGCTTTCACGCTATGTTCAGGTAGGTGGGCGCAGTGCTGTTAGACTTAACGGAGCACACGTGGTACGAGCGGCACGTGGGCAAGTAACGAAGTCAATGTGCCTAAACTATTGTTTAGCAGCAGTGAAACTGCAAATAGGCCACCACCGCCATTTATGAGTCTTGGGAAAACCCTTGAGATCTGTTGGGTTGGCGTGTTTGTTTGCATTACCCTGTCCGGCCATGCCGTGGTAATGAGCCTCTGAACCACCAGATCAAGTGAGCAGTAACCCGACGTGGAATGGAGGGCAACTGGTTTCTCCAGCTTTTTCGCCAGAAATTCAAAATGGCATATCTACATTCTAGCGGACACACACTTTTGGAATCTGGCTCAATGGCTCAAAATGGCTCAAAAAGGAGCGCAACTGCATTTCTAACTGAAGGTTAAAAACTAGTCCCCAGGAGACTTAACTTGTGTTGATACGACTTCATAAATACTGCCCTAAGAAGAGCAGTGTCATCCTTTCTGCGTTGTCCGAATCTTCTCTATGCATCCTGGTCGCCGTCCGCCTACATGGTCAGCCAGCCTGACAACGTGAACAGCCAGCCTGCCTACGTAATCAGCCAGCCTGCCCACGTGTTCAGCCAGCTTGTGCACGTGCTTAACCAGCCTGCCCATGTAATCAGCCAGCCTGCCCACGTGCTCAGCCAGCCTGCCGGCGTGATCAGTCAGCCTACCCACGTGCTCAGCCAGCCTGCCCGCGTTTTATTCGAGTGACGTCACCCGCCACGTGGGACACGAAATCATCACAGGTTTGATGGTCAGCCCGGACCTTATTACGATAACTGTGTCCACAGAGGGTTATGCGCACCTTTTAAAACCTGCTTAAGTCACACATCATATCAGAAAACGAGCGGTGATTTCCGAATAAGATAGTCACAGTCTAGGCCAGCTAAACGTCGTCCACTGCAAAGCATAACGTGTTTCGGTGTTGGTTTGCACCTTTAACGCCACAAACCATATTCGATGCACCGTCGTTCTTGGCTGTTTTCGCTGAACTGGAAGTGGCTTGGGTAAAGGAAAGACCTTGTGAAATGCGAGTTATTTGTTATGCACGTGAGCATGACCTTTCGATTTATACGCTTCTGTGATGCTACTGTTCAGGCAACTGGCGACGAATATTATATATCCATCACACGGTGTCTGGATATGACCTGGAGCTATGGAATCGTAACTGAATGGAGGAGGCAAACGCAGTTACCCTAAAAATTGCTGGAAGAACATGCTTAATTTTCTTGATTTTTTAGTAGAACTTTCGAGCTGACGGTTCCAGCAGCTTGACACTTTGAACTACAACAGCGGTCTTACAGCGGTCTTATCTCTGATTCTGCTTCACCTGTTTATGCCAGGCGATGTCAAAACTGCGTTATTGGCAGAATGGTAGGAACTGAATTTGCAGGTTTATCATCTTTATATTGTCTGAAATGCGATGAACCCTCAGAGCAATTGTAAGAGGCTAGAAAAAAATCAGACAAGCTATCCAGACCTCGTGATAGATCATCATCTGGTTAGATCCAGCTCTTGGTTCGTCGTCATGTGACATTTAAAGATGATAAAGTTTCCTAGCGATACCATTGCTACACCTACTACACATGTAACATAACCGACATGTGTGCCTGGCAAATCAAACCCTCCTAAGTCAGAAGAATTATAAATGTTTGTTCTTTTGTGCGCCGTGTGGAGGCCAGCTGCTTTGCATGCCTAAATTTCGGGAAGGAAGTTGATAGATGTCCTAGTACTTTAGCTCATCTCAGCCCTCATCATAAAGGTACGGATACGCTTAGCTGCATGGTGTGCTATCAAGGGGTTCAAATTCTTGACATGTCTTGCTTGAGTTTAAGCTAGCTGCAGACATGTTACCAGCACGTCACCTATATGCCACAATGCACCAATTCACACTCCACTATTTTCCACACCTGCGTTATCCAGTTCTGAACGAAAACTTATCCTAAAGGATCTATGCTGTACAAGAGAATCTTCACCAATTTGAACTGACGCTTCACAAGCGTCACATATGACACCGAACATGGTGACCGCGGATACATGGAATAAGCTGATGCAGGCTCGCTGGGGAGTCATCCCAACCAACGATAAAGCATCATTGTTTGAAGTGTGATCAGGGTTCCCTGCATGTGTGGTGGACAGACCCTTCGGATTGATATCACATCAAAACATTCATGTCGTCCAATTCTGATTTTCAGTGCAGTTTTCCAACGTCCTAAACGCCCTTCTCCTGGAAAGTATCCTAAATTCTAGCCTTCCGACCAAGCCTTAAAGAAAAGAAAACTGACACCAAGGAAAAGAAAAAAGGAAATTTACATGTGTTGACTTGTTCAAAAAGAAGACTGCCCAAGATAAGAGGCAAGCCAAGGCTTTACCACCTTGTCCACCACGGATATTTTGATAACGTTGAAAATACCAGCGATGGCATATCCGACGGCTATGCGTCAGCTGCTCCTGATCCGCATTGCATGAACAGATTCTCAAACTTGTTGAAGAACTTTCTCTACAAAATTGGCTGGAAAGACGCCACTGCCTATCGGCTAAGGCGTTCAGTACGTGGCAAACATCATAAGTTTGGCTTGAATCTGGTCCACAATTCTTTCGAAGACGCGGTGTTGTTCGGACGAGAGACATGTGCTACGTGGGGAAAGCTAAGAGACTACGATTGAGCTACCTGTTCAATTTGCTTAGTGGCCTGCGTTCTTGCATATTTTTTAAAAGAAATATACGCGTACAAATAAATCATAGCCTTCTCACAGTGCCCCATTTCAACGGTTCAATCACTCTTCCTCCAAAAACACAGCATTTGGAGCCCGCTGAAATCAATCATCTGTGTTTTGGAATTACGTAAGTTGTTCAGTGAATTAGCGAGGAGCATTATTCACATAGATAAGGCAGTAGCAATAGCCCTATTCCTCGCAGAAAAACCAAAAGAATGGAGACATAGTTGGGCTGATATTTCGGCAACATGCCTTTATCGAAACAATAGCAGAAGTGAATTCGGCTTTCGGCTTCATGTGACCTGTTCAATAATTCGTTTCTGAAGCATGGTGCCCCTGTCAATGCGACGCCTGACAATGGGCCATTCATTAGACCTGCAGTGCAATTATGCCCACATCACCTTGTGGAGCGTGAAATTACCCCGCGTACGCTGCGCCTGTTGCTGGTGCAGTTAATTGCATCACTAAGTGTTTCTGACGCGCGATTTGGGCGCTCTCATTCACAGCGTAGGGTACTATGTGAGGCATGCGCGCTCCAGCCTGTGTGTTTCTTCTCCGTCGATGTATGACTCATATAACCCTCGAGGGTACAGTCGGCCTCGGAGGCCTTTTCTGGACGGTTTTGAGATAGTAGACGCATGATTGTTGAGTTGTCAAAGTGCTGGATGCAAAAGTTTTAATAGGGTTTTAAAAAGTGGTTGAAGGAAATAAGTTTAAAAGCGTTGGTGGCATGTCAACAATTTTCCGCTGCCTGGTTAACACTATATTCATGCTTTTAAGCTATCAACAGACATCTATAGACAGTGGTGGCATTATCTAAAGACAGTGGTGACATTATCTATATACATGATCTACAGGCACTTATTATGACGAAGCTTAAGATCGGCAATTATTAAACGTATTCAGGCCATGCAAAACTGGGTTAAAACAGAGCTTGTCAAACTCGGCTTTTAAGTGCGTCCATGCGAAGCTAATGCCATTGTACTTGACTCTGTGTTCAGCGCCCAGATATGGTTCACAATTAAGATATCAGCAGAGACCGGATGCCACTGGGGGAAGCGCAATGGAGTGGCTTAGAGTGTATGTTACTAATTGTTGACTAAAATGCTGCTGCGCGCTGTAAATATAGTAGGGTACATATTGAGCATGCGTGGACCATAACGCGTCCAATTTACCGAAGGAAAGACGGGAGAGATGTAGGCGTACATTTTTGGAGCGTGGGCTATTGCCGTGGCTGCCCGCTGACGACGTGCAGTTGGTGGTCATGGTTTTTGTGCACTGCAATCCTATCTCTCTTTTTCGTTTCTGTACTCGCCTACCACGTCGTATTTTAAGGCACTTTCCACACAGAAGTAAATGATGGAATGCAACATTCCATTTTAAATATTGGTGCTTCAAATGGCATAAGCCCCGTCACTCGTGTCTCTGAAGGTTCCTTTGCACTTGAAGTGTTACTGCTCGTTCTTCCATCTTCATAAGTATGAGTATTTTTCTGCTAGCCATTGACAGCAACGTAGTATTTGTGTACGTATAAGGATATGAGGTTACGGTCGGTCACATTTCCTTTCCAAAACTTGAACACTCCTTTGTTACCGTATGTGTCCTAGCTTGCTAACATGTTAGTTGAATTGTAAAGCTGTGCATGTATATATATATATATATATATATATATATATATATATATATATATATGTGTGTGTGTGTACGTATACCAAAGAGCACCCCTCATATATCCACATTGTGGATCTGCAATGCATTTCACAGTGTTCGGAAACTCTTTTGGAGCATTTCTTGGACCCCTGAAGCCACCTCGACCATGCCATGTTCTATTCATCGAAATTCATATACCCCTATCATAACCGTGTTATCTTTCGAGAGTATCAGCACCTCCTGTAAACGGCAGGCAGTACATGTATTGCAGGTAAGTCACCATATTGAAACCAGTGCGAAATTTCACTGTAGTTCTCTACTAGAAGTTGGCCATGGCACCACTCCTGCGCATGCCAAAAAGAAAATGGCTCAATGCGTGAAAATATTTAGGACAATTCTGAGAGCTTCAACGACTGTCCTCGAGCCGTATCGAAGAAACTAGAGGTAAAATCCCAAGGAAGGCGAAATTCTCCCTTCGCTCAGAATACGGTTCACTTATCAGCTAAAGGCGTCTATTTGCATGCATCAGGCATATATCCAAAGCGAAGAATCCTGGATCCTCCCCTGGGGGCAAAGGTGCGGCCAGAGTCTTGGCACGAGAGGGACGGCACAGGGTTTGTGCGGTGAAAAGCTTCTATCCCCACCAAAGTGACTCACCGGGTTTCTCCCACCTCTTCGAGGGTGTCCCACATTTCATCGCTCAATTTATATGCGCTGCCTTCTTTTGTTGAGACAGGAATGTGCCGAGTGACAATGTTAAAGCTTGCGATGGCCGTGTTTTGTATAAGCTGACCAGAATGTCCTCGGGCAGTGCTGCCTGCACGACATTACAAGACCCGACCTGAATATTAATACCACGAAGTAGATATTCTACAGCAGCATGGGCTAATCATTGTAATAGAAATAGCGTTACATGGTGTTGCAAGAAATCACCCGTGTTAGACTTGCTTTGTCCAACATTGCCATAAGCAAAACAACATTCAGGCTACTGATTCTGACAAAATTTGTACGTAATAATACTTGGGTGCATTCCATTCCAGTGCCTGACCATATTACCGCTAATCTTTCAACTTTAAACTTAAACTTTCAACATCGTCACTCAATGAATCTCAGCCGTTGGCATTTTTGGGAGTAAGTGTTAAGCTTACAGATTCACGTAGTGTTCAATCCATTAAACACGATGCAAACACCAATGATAACCGCGTCGACGATGAAAACAGCTTAAACATATAGGCATTGCTCCACAATCCTCACACCAGGGACGTTTGAAACTCGCTGATTGGCCAAGCACATCAAATAAATAACACTCTTTAGGGTGGGAGCCTTCGTTACCTTTTTCACCGATTTGTCCCGGGTATGCTGTGTAATCGCGCACAAATCCTCAGCAAGCTCTGGGGTATTGATTGTGCATGGTTTGACACTGTAGACATATCGGTAGCATGTCGAGTTACTAACGAGCGACAACATTTTTTAAAGGCACTCAACGACAGTTTAAGGCCGGAGCGGAAGGCGGTCGGCAACCGACGAATGCAACGTTGGCGTGAGGCAGTGACGTCACTGGTAGGTGAACTCTACATCATCGATATTCGCTTGAAGCACATGCAACCACACACCTCAGCTTCTTCCAAATCAATCAAGAACACGCCTGTATTGGTGTCATGCTGCAATGTTGCATGCCGTCGCACATGAACACCTCGCGCATGAGTGGTCCTGCGAGTGCTCCACCCGTCACCCACTTCTCAGCACAGAAGTCTTCATCCAGACGCTCCCTCACCTCACGCATGAGCGGTCCTGCAAGTGTTCCACCCTCCGCCAATTTCTCAGCACAGAAATCTTCATCCAAACGCTCCCTCGCATCGCGTGCCCCGTCACATTGGCAAAGAGACACCCCTGTGTGATCGCACATGAGAAAGACCGCACACCAAGCCATCACAGGTCATGACCGGGATGAAGATTGCCTGCCAGAGTACCACGCCCCGGCCACGCCTCCCCCCCCCCTCTCAAGTCAGCCGAGGGGGCGGTGGGTCTCTGGGTGGGTGTCAACCTTGGCGCGTGCCGACGCCCCGGGCTAGAAGCGGGAAAGTGGTGTGGCGCGGTTGGCGGTATATAAGGGAGACGCAGACCTCAGCTGCAGTCAGTGAACGTTGCAGTCGGACTCACAAGCGTCAAACATGTTCACTAAGGTGAGTTGGGGCCGTGTGGACAGGAGCCGCCACATCAGGTAACGAGCACATCCAGCCTGTATTTGTGCACCCTCGAATGGGCTGGTGCACTAACCTCTCCCGCGATATTTCGGATTCTAAGTCAAACGAATGCCTATCTTTATCAACAGTTGGCTGTACACCCTTCACTGCCAGTGGCTAAACCGTAAGCCTTTGACTCTGAACTCTTGGTCACGTGGTTCATGTTTTGTCAAAACCTTAAAACCACATGAAGAAAATCAAATCAAATATAGTCTGCGAAAACATGGTCAAGTTTACCCATTTATTGCTATATTTCATTTCTACTTGGGGACAACAAAGATACTTGTATACTTAGCCGACTGACATTGCTTGCTGAAGACCACTGTTTCCAACAGTTTCAGCAGTTAACAACTGAATGTTCAGACTTATCGACGCCGATAGGTCAAAAACACGAGGTTCGGGTATCAAAGTTTTCTGTGAGGACAGCTGCTACTGTCTAGAGAACATTGACTTAGTCCGTGCCAGACGGCATACAGCCTTCTCAACGTCACGTGACTCGATGCTACACTCGTCTATCGGTGATAAGGATCACGTCGCTTCATTAATCCATAGAAAATCAACATCGGACCGCCCAAAAGCATCGGTGATCATGAGCCGCCCTCAACTTGCTGACCCGTCTGGCAAGATTGATAAATGACAGATCTAAAGCAAATTTGCTTTATAATGCCCATTGTTCCCCTCCCCCTCCCATTGGTGCCTGTCTCACGACAGTCTAAAGCAAATCGCCTTTATTTCGTTTTCTGTGATCGGTGGCTCCGCAAAAAAGGTGTCAAGATTCACACTTATGTATAAAGAAACGGATATCCATTACGCAGGAAAAATGTGAAAACATATCTATGCATTTGAGTACTAATGTAGCTCTAAATATTCATGGCGTCGAACACACCTTTTCATGACGAGGCAACAACACTATTGAGATTGGTATTCAACTACGCTATCGAACGTTCTAGCAGAGAGGCACTCTAAGTAAGCTTCACTCAGGCAGATTTCATGTCATGGTGCGTAGATCGGGAACAATATTAGTGGAGTAGGTAGCTTCGGAAAAATGGATTTGGGCTTATATAAAGAGAAACTTGCGTCTTGAGCTCTCACTTGATCTCGGTTCCATAATTTACTAGAGTTTTCTCTTGGTGATACAATAATTTTAAAAGCCTTGGATTTAGCGTGCTGTCTATTGGGGTGATAATGGTGCAACAATACCACCAAGCCATCGAATACCTTCGGATCTTCCAGACCATCGCCATCATGTTTATAGAGCTTTTTAGCTGGAAACAAGGAGGCCAAGCATTTTCACACCACACATAGGCATACAATATTGCAGATCAGGGTCATGGGAAAAGGTCGGGTCAGGTCAGGTTCAAATCAGATCAAAGCAAGGTTACCACCTCGATGTTTTTGTATCAGCTTGATCACGTAACGTACATAATTCACACGCTTGAAAACATGTAAGGCGTACCAACTCGTTTCTGTCTGTCTGCACTTGTTACTGAGATACATATGTGAAGTATTTTTTACCGAATATTTTGGCAAAACGTCTATGGCCTCAAACGGTTATCTCATCTCACGTCACCTCAAACGGTCATTTGGTAAACACTGAACAGCCGGGCTGGCCGTGGGTGCCAAAAATTCAACTCGTTCGGCGAGACATCTTCAAACGAATTAATGTGGTGTAGTTTCTACGAGTCTACCCAAATAGTTACTTCTTTCACTGTTTAAGTAGTGTAATATCAACGTGTATCAAATCAAACACTAATCCACTCTGGCAGAATTTGCCAGTAACGCGAGCAATTAACGAATCCAACGATGCTACGGTGGTGGCTTTGTCATATACGTGCCCTGCCCTGTTATGCCCTGCACTTCCCTGTCCTTCCCTGCCCTGCCCTGCCCCGCACTTCCTTGCCCTGCTGACATGCCCTGCCATGCCATGCCTTGACCTGACCGGCCGCTCTGTCGGCAGCTGTTTGTGGTGGGCCTTCTGGCCACGGCCTGCCTGGCCGCCGAGGAGAAGAAGGCGGCTGAGGACCTGAAGACGGACAGCTCGTCCACCAGCTTCTCCCACAGCAGCCTCGGCTCGGTGCAGTAAGTCGCTGATCGCTGTCACCTCCCTTTGCCAAACGCTAGGGAGAACCAACCAACTGAGATGCCGGCAGTAGGTAAAGAGTCTGATCCGTGGAAAAGGAAGGGGGGGGGGGGGGAGTCGTGCCATATTCACCATTTTATGATGATTTGGATGAAATTGGTTTGAGCACACCTTATTCGAGCTAATTTTACATTTTCGTGCGGCATGCACACACGGGCAACGTATAACCGACTCCATGAATTTTTTTAGGAATTCAGCTGACTTCGTTTGACATCTCGGCCTCGTTTCAGCTCCGGAGTGTCCACGTACCACGCTCCTTCCACCACCTACGCCCCTGCCAGCTCCTACCACGCGGCGTCGGCTGGCTACGCCTCTGGCTCGTCCTACCACGCTCCGTCCCCCACTTACTCTTCCAGCTCGTCGTACCACGCTCCGTCTACTGGCTACTCGTCGGGCTCCTCGTACCACGCTCCGTCCCCCTCGTACTCTTCCAGCTCGTCATACCACGCTCCGTCTACTGGCTACTCGTCGGGGTCCTCGTACCACGCTCCGTCCCCCACTTACTCGTCCAGCTCGTCCTACCACGCTCCGTCTACTGGCTACTCGTCGGGGTCCTCGTACCACGCTCCGTCCCCCTCTTACTCGTCAAGCTCCTCGTCCTACCGCGCTCCGTCTACTAGCTACTCGTCGGGCCCCTCGTACCACGCCGAGCCGGCCTACTCGCCAAGCTCCTCCTACCACGGCGCCGCCCCCAGCTACGCCCCCGTCTCGCCCTACCGCGGCCCGGCTAGCTACGCCTCGGAGGGGTACGCCGCGCCCCATCAGAGCAGCTATCGCCCGAGCTACCAGCCCGTGCAGACGTACCACCAGTCGGCCTACGCCCCGGCTCGCCCCAGCTACGGCTCCGGCTACGCCCCTGCCGCCGGCTACGGCTACGCCGCCGGCTACCAGGGCGTGACCTACGCCGGTCGCGACCAGGGTTACGGCCACGACAACGCGTGAGTGTGCAGCGGGGCTGGGCGTGCCACAGAGAGCCGTGGTGTGCTGATGCTTACAGTTGCGGTGCGCCACCTTGAACAAAAAACAGCGAGATGATTTTTGTTACATTTGGTGCAGCAAGCTGTGATGCAGAAGGCAGCCGGCTTTGATGTGCCTTTCCACATCCATGTTAAGCCAGCATCAAGATCGTTTCACTGTGAGTATTCTTTTTTCGAATGAGACAGTGGAGAACAGTGACAGTTAAGACACCCTCCCCCCACGCCATTGACGCGGCCTCGTCATCTCGTGCAGGTACAGCCCCCGTCCGCACGCCGCAGGCTACTCGTACCAGCCCCGCGGCTACGGCTACCAGCAGAGCGGCTACGGCTACCAGCCGGCCGGCTACGACCGCACGCCTTACGGCGGACACGGAGACTACGCTGCCCCGGCCTACGGTCAGTCAGAGCTCAATTGAGTTCGGTTAAGGTCGGATACGTAACGGCGAGTAGGCACAGTTGACTTCACGCTTTGTTCGAACTGACTGTGCTTGGCGCCTGGACGCTCTGTTTTCAGGCAGCTCCAAGTAGTCACTAATGACGCTTAGAATGTTTACTTCCTCGTCATTTGTTTACGTATGATCTATGCAGAGATACTTAGACTGTTTCTGTTTCACTCAATGCTTCTGTTACGCCAAGACGATTTTAAATAACCAATGAATTACAAATGTTTTCCGCGCTAAAGCGTATCACCACCCCGGTAGACTACAGACTTAGACCTGCTGCAACCTTCCACAACACGAGGTACTGATTACCTCAGATAAATGTGACCACTCGACCCCTCTTTTGCGGGGCGTGTTTGTGACAGTGTCGTCTCGTTCTTAGGGGATTGCCTCATATCGACTGAATGCAATGTTTCACTAAGTGAGTGTACGTAAGTGATTGTTTGGTACATTTCAGAGCCCTCCCACTACTAAAGCGTTGACTGGCTCCCAGGGAACAGGCCTAGATCTGTTGAAGAAGGTCTAGATAATGAAGACATCGATCCACTCTACCTTTCTCGGCTGCTAGAAACACTTTATTTATTACACTGCATTGAATACAGACAATGCATGCGTATGAATCATGTTTCGCGCTGCTGATGTCTGCTGCGGAGTGGCGGAGGAATGTAGAGTGATTTTTGTCACGTACCTGACTTCAGCGAGTGTGCCGAGTGATTTGTGCGCCGTAAATAAACTTTTGATTTGTGTTCTCTGCTTCTTCACGTTCAAAGAGGACTGCGCTCAGTCAATCGTCAGATAACATACCACTATCAGGACGTAACAGACAACGAGATGGTTTACCTATGTGAGCCCGTGCACCCCATACCAAAATTAGGTGGGCGCTCCAAGCCCGTCAGCCCAACTCCAACATCGAATAGCTTAGTAAAAGTGCCATAATAAAGTATGTGAATAGAAGTACGCACCTTAAAACCGTAGATGAATAGGCAAGAGCACCGCGAGAACAGGCCAAAACACGCGCAGCTAAAAAATATTTGATTCAGCACACATCTAGCGTCGCCGCGCGCCACCTCTCGGAAGGTTGAAGAACTACAAGCGAATGCTCTGATCCAAATGCTCTATGGAGCAGTCACATAATGAACAGCAGATACACTATATAGTGAGCATATTTGTGTAAAAAAATTTCCACTTAAACGTATACCAGCAGTTGTAAGTGAGGTTATTTCATCATATCTGATGTTTGCTTAAAACTCTTTTAACGTAGAACACTCCCTTGAAACATGTTCCAAGCCTGATGAGACTTATGTCGCCTGGCGTTGGCCTTTTTGCATCGTCCCAGCATTGCTCATACAATGATTGTTGTGTTTCTGCACTACATGGGCCTGGAAGGGGAATATAATGGGCACCGGATTCAGCTCGGAGCAAACAGAAGATGGTTTAGTATGACGCTGCATTCCCTTACGACACAGTTGCCAAACTGGGACAACCCTTTGTTACTATATATATACATATATATATATATATATATATATATATATATATATATATGTGTGTGTGTGTGTGTGTGTATAGATGGATATCTCATGTTTTGTGTAAAGTTGATCTGGAATATAAAGCTCCGCACCTAATTACCACAACGTCTTTTACATCTTTGCATTTTGCATCCGTGATACATTTGACACGGTTGGAAAACTTCTGCTTTTTGCAGCGCTGGAACCGCTTTTGCCATTCTGCGTCGTATCTTGCAATGTCACACTCTTGTTTCAGCTGTGTTATTTGCCGGAAGTAAGAGTATGCCGTGCGAATGCTAGGCAGCGTGTACAACTCCGAGAGCTACCACTCTGCCATTGAAGTGAAATCTCACTTGTTCCCTACCAATATTTAACACTGGTGCTGCTCCTGCCCATACCATGGATTCTAAGATTTGGCTCAGTCTGTGGTAACAAATTTTTAGAAAAAGTTAGTGTTTAACCACCGACAGGAATCCGTTTTCAAGAAGCCACAGAAAAGGGGGGGGGGGGAAAGCGAATCCATTCTCCGGCCCAGAACGGGGTTACATTATTAGGTGAGAGCACATGTTTGCTCGTTTCAATTCTGCTAAGTGTTCGCTCGTTTCAATTCCACATGATATTTTACCTCGGCTGACTGCCTTTGACCTCTGTTGACTAGACATGACAAGTACACCATGCGACATAAATCGGAGACAAAGCTCTACACCACGGACGGGATGCCGTTTGATGTTTTGAGGCCTTAAATATGCGCAACTTATGCTTCCAACCCCTTTGTTGGCCTAATTTATTGGTGTAGAACCATTTTTCACTAATCAGCTCCACTCATTAATTTTGCAAAACAACGTCCTTCACACGTGCCACTGCCGATACGACTATCGGTTCAGGTCAAGGTCAAACCTGTGAAGTCGCGTGCGACTCCATCGTTAAGACAACGCTTTAAAAGATGGGGGAGTCATTTATCTCTCTCAGGCTAAAGTTAGAATGCTGGACAAAGTCAACTGCTGGGTAAAATTTCCTCAAAACACCTTCATCGTTGTTGTGTCTTACATATTGTCGGTGGCTACATTATCAGTGCTCCATGATCATCGGGCACGAGTTGACGGTGGACCGGAGTGGACCGGCCTTGTCTCGGGCACTGGTCGGACTAGAGTCTTGAGTCACCTGAGTCATTACTGGTTACTGCCTGTCACCTAACTATCGCGCAGCACGCATTGTCATACGCTTCCAGGCCTGGGTGCGGCTCTTCAGCCAAAAACTCTATTAAAACATCTGGTATGCTCACGGCATATCCATTAGGCACTCGATCTCTTCTAACAAAGATCAATGGCAAGTGACATTTTTTCTGGTATGCAAAATTTGTTCAAAACACAGCTTACAATACCTACAAACTTCCGGTATTTCTGGCGTTCCAAATAACATCTGTTCGGAACATCAAAAATACCAAAACACCTCACCTAAACAGGAAATCCTGTCTGGCCTGAACATGAAAGACGTTTAGAGCATCTGATCAGCTGAGGCCACCAACTGGAAATTCGGCCTATTGAAAATCTAATGTGCCAAGCAAAGTCAGGTACAGGAGGTTAAATAAACCATGAGATGATCTGTCATGCCTCAAGTAGACATGTGCCCAAAAAGGTTTTGGATCATGACCCCAAGATCTCATACACACCTGGAGTCTTATGAAATCCTGGATCCTCCACTGGGGTCAAGGGCACAGCCAGACTCTCGGTGGGGGACGGAGGACACAGTGTTACCGTGGGGTCCTGCTAGTGAAATGCCCCTCCCCAAAAATGGGTTACCGGATTTCGCCAACTTTATTTCAACGGTGGCTAAAATGCCTTTGTTCTGTTTATATCTGGAGCTTTCTTCAACTGAAACAGCAATGTATTGAGTGACGATGTTAACGCTTTTAAATTTTTTCTTAATTAGCTGAACAGAATGTTCTCGAGGCAGTGCTGTATGCGCATGCCGTGACAATACCTGACATGAATATCACCATCACGAAGAAGGAAGATGCCCTGCAGCAACATAGCTCAGCTATTGTTATAGAATTGACCCTAATTGGTGCTGCAAGATCTCGCCTGTCTCGGACCTCTCTGCCCTACATTGTTACCAGGTAAACAATATTAAGGTCATTGGCTCTGACGTATTCTGCATGCGAGATTGGTGGGGAGCATTCGATGCGACCTTTGACAGCATTGGTGCTACATTTTCAACATTGTCACTTCATACATCGTGACATCGTTGGGAGATTGATGACGTTACATATTCACCTAATGCACAATCCACAAACGACGATGAGAGTTACAATCACAGTTACGTCGATAATGACAACAGTTTAAGCAATCATAAACTTCATCATCTTCACATCTATGGCGCTTGCGAATTCCCGATTGCAAAAGCACATCAAGTAAATAATACACACGTTATGGAAACCCTCTCCCCGATAGTTGGGAGGAAGGTTAACTTGCGCAAGAAATTTGACTAAATGAGCCCTGGCGTGTCGTGCAAATGAGCCTGAATTCTCAGTAGGCTCAGGGGTATTTGTTGCGGATGCTTCGACATCAACGATATGTCTGTAGCATAAATAGTTACTGAGAAGCGCTATGTTTTATTAGAGTCACTCAACGGCAATTTGCGGCCGACGCGGACGGCGGGCGGGAACCGAGAAATTTCCCGTTGGCGTGTGGCAGTGACGTTACCGTCACGTAACGGGACTCTACATCATCAGTGTTCCCTTCAAGCACATGAGCTCCATCTCAGTTTGTTCCAAATGAATCACGAGCACTCCTTTAAGGTTGCAATTCTGTAATGTGTGGCGTCGCAAATATTGGCGTACTGAAGTAGCTTAGCTCGATTTGACAATGGGCTCTTGTCTGAGCCAAACAGGACCAATTTTTGGCATATTAAAACAAAACTGGTAACTTTTGCCCGTAGCAAAACTAACTGAGCTTAATTCAAAGCCATTTGTATTTGAGACACTTTAAAATGGCCTGTGCTGGGGTTCCGTCGCATCCACCCATGCGCTAACGTCATGAAAACGCCTGATCCGGCGGGGTAATCGTTTCCTGTCCTTCGCCGCTGACCTATATTAACACTGGTTCAGTCCCGTTGACATGCAAGACAAAGCACCTCGAGCATGAGTGGCCCTGCGTGTGCCCCCCCCCCCCCCGCCGCCCACTTTTCAGCACAGAAGTATTCATCCAAACGCTCCCTCACCTCACGCATGAGTGGTACTGCGAGTGCTCCACCCTCTGCCCATTTCTCAGCACAGAAGTCTTCATCCAAACACTCCCTCACCTTGCGCATGAGTGGTACTACAAGTGCCCCCCCCCCCCCGCCGTCCATTTCTCAGCACAGAAGTCCTCATCCAAACGCTCTCTCACCTCGTGTGCCTCATCACAGTGGTAAAGAGACGCCCCTGTGTGATCGCACATGAGAAAGACGGCACGCCAAGCCATCACAGGTCATGACCGGGATGAAGATTGCCTGCCAGAGTACCACGCCCCGGCCACGCCTCCCCCCCCCCTCTCAAGTCAGCCGAGGGGGCGGTGGGTCTCTGGGTGGGTGTCAACCTTGGCGCGTGCCGACGCCCCGGGCTAGAGGCGGGAAAGTGGTGTGGCGCTGTTGGCGGTATATAAGGGAGACGCAGAACTCAGCTGCAGTCAGTGAACGTTGCAGTCGGACTCACAAGCATCAAACATGTTCAGTAAGGTGAGTTGGGCCCGTGTGGGCAGGAGCCCCCACATCAGCTAACGAGCACGTGTAGCCTGTATTTGTGCACCCTCGAATGGGCTGGTGCACTAACTTGTCCGCGGTATTTCGGATTCAAACGAATGCCTATCTTGCATATAAATTTGGCTGATTTCGTCCAACATGGCAGTGTGTGTGCGTGTGATGAAGTAATTTAATGAGGTACCATGACATTTGTTCCATGGATTATCACCCGTCAGAAATTTACTATTTTATCGATAGCAGACTATGTCGGCAACTATACATCTTTATCAACAGTTGACTGTACACCCTTCACTGCCAGTGACTATACTGTAAGCCTTTGACTCTAAACACTTAGTCACATGGTTCACACTTTGTCAAAATCGTAAAACCACATAAAGAAGATGCAGCCAAATATAGCCTGCGAAACTATAGTCAAGTCTGCTCATTTGTTATCACATTTTATTCGAGTTTGAGACAACTAAGACTGCAAGGTATACTCAGCCAAATGGCATTGCTTGCTAAAGACGACCGTTTCCAACAGTTTCAGCGGTTGTTCTATACTGAATGTACTCTATACAACTGAATGTTCAGACTTAATCGACGCCGATGGTTAAAAACACTAGGTTTGGGTTTTAAAGTATGTATACTTTGAGGACAGCTGCTACTGTCTAGAGAACATTGACATAGTCCGTGCCAGACGGCATACAGCCTCCTCGGTGTCGCGTGATTCGGTGCTACTCGCCTATCGGTGATGAAGATCACGTGGCTTCATTGATTCATAGAAAATTAACATCGGACCGCCCAAAAGTATCAGTGATCACGAGTCGCTCTCGACGTGCTGACCCGTCTTGTAAAATTGATGACTAGCAGCTCTTAAGCAAATTTGTTTTATGATGTGCATTGCTGCTCCCTTCGTACGTGTCTCGCGACAGTCTACCGACAAGGTACCTTAATTTTGTTTTCTGTGATCGGTGGCTCCGCAACACAATGTGTCAAGATTCACAATTATGTACAAAGAAACGGATATCCATTGTACAGGAAAAATGTCACAAATATCTATGCATTTGAGTACTAATGTGGCACTAAATATTCATGGCATCGAACACACCCTTTCATGACGAGGCAACAACGCTATTGAGATTGGTATTCAACTACGCTATCGAGCGTTCTAGCAGAGGGGCAATCTATGTAAGCTTTACTCAGGCAGATCTCATGTCATGGTGTGTAGATCGGGAACAATATCAATGGAATAAGTAGCTGCGGAAAAAAGTGGATTTTGGCTTACATAAAGAGAAACTTGCGTTATGCTCTCTCACTTGATCTTGATGCCATAATTTACTAGAGTTTTATTTTGGTAATGCAAGAATTTTAAAAGTCTTGGACTTAGCGTACCCTCTATTGGGGTGATAATGGTGAAAAAAATCACCAAGCCACCGAATACCTTCAGACCTTCCAGACCATGGTCATCATGTTAATAAAGCTTTTTAGCCGGAAACAAGGAGACAAAACATTTTCATACCAAACGTAGCCATACAATATTGCAGATCAGGGTCATGGGAAAAGGTCGGGTCAGGTCAGGTTCAAATCAGATCAAAGGAAGGTTACCACCTCGATGTTTTTGGTTCAGTTTGATCACGTAACGTAGATGATTCACACGCTCGAAAACATGTAAGGCCTACCGACTCGTTTCTGTCTGTCTGCACTTATTACTGAGATACATATGTTTCTTCCTATTAATTTTTTTTTTGCTATTTCTTGTACCAAATTTTTTTTTAAACCGAATTATTATTTTTTTACCGAATATTTTGGCAATACGTCTATGGCCTCAAACGGTTATCTCATCTCACGTCACCTCAGACGGTCATTCGGTAAACACCGAACAGCCGTAGGTGTCACCGGCCGTAGGTGTCAAAAATTGAACTCGTTCGGCGAGACATCTTCAAACGAATTAATGTGGTGTAGTTTCTACGAGTCTACCCAAGTAGTCACTTTTTCACTGTTCAAGTAGTGTAATATCAACGTGTATCAAATCAAACACTAATCCACTCTGGCAGAATTTGCCAGTAACGCGAGCAATTAACGAATCCAACGATGCTACGGTGGTGGCTTTGTCATATACGTGCCCTGCCCTGTTATGCCCTGCACTTCCCTGTCCTTCCCTGCCCTGCCCTGCCCTGCACTTCCTTGCCCTGCTGACATGCCCTGCCATGCCATGCCTTGACCTGACCGGCCGCTCTGTCGGCAGCTGTTTGTGGTGGGCCTTTTGGCCACGGCCTGCCTGGCCGCCGAGGAGAAGAAGGCGGCTGAGGACCTGAAGACGGACAGCTCGTCCACCAGCTTCTCCCACAGCAGCCTCGGCTCGGTGCAGTAAGTCGCTGATCGCTGTCACCTCCCTTTGCCAAACGCTGGGGAGAACCAACCAACTGAGATGCCGGCAGTAGGTAAAGAGTCTGATCCGTGGAAATGGAAGTGGGGGGGGGGGGGGGGGGGGGGGAGGTCGTGCCATATTCACCATTTTATAATGATTCGGATGAAATTAGTTTGAGCACACCATTTCCGAGGTAATTTACATTTTTGTGCGGCATGCACACACGGGCAAAGTATAACCGACTCTATGAATTTTTTTAGGAATTCAGCTGACTTCGTTTGACATCTCGGCCTCGTTTCAGCTCCGGAGTGTCCACGTACCACGCTCCTTCCACCACCTACGCCCCTGCCAGCTCCTACCACGCGGCGTCGGCTGGCTACGCCTCTGGCTCGTCCTACCACGCTCCGTCCCCCACTTACTCTTCCAGCTCGTCGTACCACGCTCCGTCTACTGGCTACTCGTCGGGCTCCTCGTACCACGCTCCGTCCCCCTCTTACTCCTCCAGCTCGTCGTACCACGCTCCGTCTACTGGCTACTCGTCGGGCTCCTCGTACCACGCTCCGTCCCCCTCTTACTCGTCAAGCTCCTCGTCCTACCGCGCTCCGTCTACTAGCTACTCGTCGGGCCCCTCGTACCACGCCGAGCCGGCCTACTCGCCCAGCTCCTCCTACCACGGCGCCGCCCCAAGCTACGCCCCCGTCTCGCCCTACCACGGCCCGGCTAGCTACGCCTCGGAGGGGTACGCTGCGCCCCATCAGAGCAGCTACCGCCCGAGCTACCAGCCCGTGCAGACGTACCACCAGTCGGCCTACGCCCCGGCTCGCCCCAGCTACGGCTCCGGCTACGCCCCTGCCGCCGGCTACGGCTACGCCGCCGGCTACCAGGGCGTGACCTACGCCGGTCGCAACCAGGGTTACGGCCACGACAACGCGTGAGTGTGCAGTGGAGCTGGGCGAGCCACAGAGAGCCGTGGTGAGCTGATGCTTACAGTTGCGGTGCGCCACCTTGAACAAAACACAGCGAGATGATTTTTGTCACATTTGGTACAGCAAGCTGTGGCGCAGAAGGCAGTCAGCTTTGGTGTGCCTTTCCACATTCATGTTAAGCCAGCATCAAGATCGCTTCACTGTGAATATTTTTGATTCGAATGAGACAGTGTAGAGCAGTGACAGTTAGGACACCCTCCCCCCCCCACGCCATTGACGCGGCCTCGTCATCCCGTGCAGGTACAGCCCCCGTCCGCACGCCGGAGGCTACTCGCACCAGCCCCGCGGCTACGGCTACCAGCAGAGCGGCTACGGCTACCAGCCGGCCGGCTACGACCGCACGCCTTACGGCGGACACGGAGGCTACGCTGCCCCGGCCTACGGTCAGTCAGAGCTCAATTGAGGTCGGCTAAGGTCGGATACGTAACGGCAAGTAGGCACAGTTGACTTCACGCTTTGTTGGAACTGACTGTGCTTGGCGCTTTGGCGCTCTGTTTTCAGGCAGCTCCAAGTAGTCACTAATGACGCTTAGAATGTTTACTCCCTTGCCATGTGTTGACGTATGATCTATGCAGAGATGATAAGACCGTTTCCTTTTCACTCGATGATTTTGTTACGCCAGGTCGATTGTAAATAACCAATGAAGTACAAATGCGTTCCTTGCTAAAACGTATCATCGCCCCGGTAGACTACAGACCTAGACCTGTTGCAACCTTCTACAACATCAGGTACTGACTACCTCAGATAAATGTGACTACTCGGCCCCTCTTCTGGCGGGGCGTGTTTGTGACGGTATCGTCTCGTCCTTAAGGGATTGCCTCATAGCGACTGAATGCAATGTCTGACGAAGTGGGAGTACATTGCGGTACATTTGCGGTACATTGCACGGTGTGAGTGCAATGTATCACGAAATGAGTGTACATAAGGGAATGTTTCGTACATTTCAGAGCCCTCCCACTACTAGAGCGTTGACTGGCTCCCAGGAAAGAGGCCTAGATCTGCTGAACGTCTAGATAATGAAGGCGTCGATCCACTCTACCTTTCTCGGCTGCTAGAAACACTTTATTTATTGCACTGCATTGAACACAGGCAATGCATGCGCATGAATCATGTTTCTCGCTGTTGATGTCTGCTGCGGAGTGTGGAAGGAATGCAGAGTGATTTTGTGTCACGTACCTGACTTCAGCGAGTGTACCGAGAGATTTGTGCGCTGTAAATAAACTTTTTATTTGTGTTCTCTGTTTCTCCACGTTCACAGAGGACTGTGCTCAGCCAATTGTGAGATAACAAACCACTATCAGAATGTAACAGAGAACGAGATGGTTTACCTCGTGATGACACTAAATCAGTAGCAATATGACGTCACGTTCGTACTTGACTAACATAAGCCGGCTAAGCCGCGACAGTGAATAACGCCAGGGCTGGTAAGTGCGTATGTTCTGCTGCGGATCAAATTCAATTGAGGCCAAATTGTTGCAAGCAGCAAGTGCAAGTGCGGTGCAGTATAAGGACATTGCCGTTAACAAAGTAGGCATAAACCATTTGACGAAAAATGGCAAGAAAGTCAGCACAATCAACTGGTGGCCTGGCTTGGCATATCATCTGACGCCTGTCTCATGACCACAATTCTCAATAACATTTAAACACAAGCATACGATACACTCAGTAATACATTGACTTTCGATAAGTTTCAGGGAAAGCTGCTGCCACTATGAGCACAGACGGACTAGCCCCACATCACGGAAAATCCTGGTCAGAAGAGTATGTACTCAAACTCCACCCTCGTGCTGGCTGGTATTCAGGCTGAGCCTTGGCCCACGACTGCATTTTCTTCTCTCGTCCGCCACTGAGTGAGGAAGGGCCTGAACAGCCACAGCAGCTGCTGAATGCATGACAGGACCCCGACCAGTTTTAGACGGCCTGAGGAAATGAGGCTCAATATTGCAGCATCTCCGAGCCCGTGCACGCCATACCAAAATTAGGTGGGCGCTCCAGGCCCGTCAGCCAAGCCCATCCTCGAATAGCTTAATAAAAGTGCCATAATAAAGGATGTGAATAGAAATACACGCCTTAAAGCCGTGGATGAAAAGACAAGAGCACCACGAGAACAGGCCAAAGCACACGCAGCCAAAAAAATTGATTCAGCACACATCTAACGTCGCCGCGCGCCACCTCTCGGAAGATCGGAGAACTACAAGTGAATGCTGTCATGCAAGTGTTCTGTGGAGCAGTCAAACAAGGACATAATAAACAGCATATGTACTAAAAAGTGAACTTTTATTCTTTAGATATTTTTTCTCCACTTAAACGGATGCTACCAGTTGTAAGTGAGGTTACTTCATCACATCTGATGCTCTCTTCCAACTCTTCAAATGTAGAACACTCCCTTGAAACATGCTCCAAGCCTGATGCGACTTATGTCGCCTGTCGCTCGCCCTTTGTATCGTCCCAGCATTGCTGAAACAAGTCAATGTTGTGTTTCTGCACTACATGGGAATGGAAGAGGAATATAATGGACTCCGGACTCAGCTCAGAGCAAAGAGTAGACAGTTTAGTATGACGCTGCATTCCTTTACGACATTGTTGCCATACTGGGGCACTCCGTTGTTAGAGCATATGTCATGTTTTGCTTAGATTTCATGTGGAATGGAAAGCTCTGCATCAACTTACCACAGCGTCTTTACATCTCTACATTTTGCACCCGTAATACATTTGACACGGTTTGAAAACACCTGCTTTTTGTGCGCTGAAACCGCTTTTGCCATGCTGTGTCGTATCTTGCAATTTCACACTCTTGTTTACGCTGTGTTATTTGCCGGAAGTACGAGTATGTCCTGCGAATGCTAGGCAGTGCGTACAACTCCTAGAGTCACCATCCTGCCATAACCGTGAAATCACACTTGAGTTCCCTACCAAAATTGAGCACTGGAACTGCTCCTGCCCATACCATGGATCCTAAGATTTGACTCAGTCTGTGGAAACAAATATTTAGGAAAATTTCGAATGTTCAACCACCAACAGATAGCCGTTTTAAAGAAACCACAGAAAAAGTGTATGTGGGGGGGGGGGGGGAGAAATCCATTCTCCGGCCCCGAACAGGGTTACATTGTTAGGTGAAAGCACATGTTTGCTCGTTTTGAATCCACTAAGTGTTCACCACAGATTCTTGACACGCTACGATGAGGTGTTCAAACGGTAATGGCATTTTACCTCGGCTGACTGGCCTTTGATCTCTGTTGACTAGACATGACAAGCACACCATGCGACCTAAGTCGGAGATAAAGCTCTAGACCACGCACGGGATTCCCGTGTGATGTTTTGAGGCCTTAAATATCCCCAACTTAGGCTCCAACCCTTTTGTTGGCCTGATTCATTGGTGTGTAGAATCATTTTTCACTAACCAGCCCCAGTCATTTATTTTGCAAAACTATGTCCTTCACACGTGCCACGGGGAATGCAAAAATCGGTTCAGGTCAAGATCAAGCCTGTGAAGTCGCGTGCGACTCCATCATTAAGACAGCGCTTTAAAAGATGGGGGAGTCATTTATCTCTCTCAGGCCAAAGTTAGAATGTTGGACAAAGTCACCTGCTGTGTAAAATCTCCTCAATACACCTTCATCGTTGTTGCGTCTTACATATTGTCAGTGGCTATATTCTCAGTGCTCCATGATCATCGGGCACGAGCCGACGGCAGACCGGAGTGGACCGGCCTTGCCTCGGGCACTGGTCGGACTAGAGTCTTGAGTCACCTGAGTCATTACTGGTTACTGCCTGTTACCTAACTATCACGCGGAAGGTAGTGTCAAGGGCCTCCAGGCCTGGGTGCCACTCTTCAGCCAAAAACTATATTAAAACATCTGATATGCTCACAGCATATCCATTAGGCACTCGATCTCTTCTAAAAAAGATCAATGCCAAATGCCATTTTTTCTGGCACGCAAACTTTGTTCAAAACACAACTTACGATGCCTGCAAACTTCTGGCATTTCTGGCGTTCCAAATAACAGCTGTTCGGAACATCAAAAATACCAAAACACTTCACCTAAACAGGAAATCCCGTCTGGCCCGAACATCAGAGGTTCAGAGCATCTGATCAGCTGAGGCCACCGACTGGAAATTCGGCCTACTGAAAATCTAATGTGCCAAGCAAAATCAGGTACAGGAGGTGAAGTAAACCATGAGATGATCTGCTATGCTTCAAGTAGACATGTGCCCAAAAACGTTTTGGATTATGACCCTAGGATCTCATACACACCTGGAGTCTTATGAAATCCTGGATCCTCCCCTGGGGTCAAGGGCACAGCCAGACTCTTGGTGGGGGACGGAGGACACAGTGTTACCGTGGGGTCCTGCTAGTGAAATGCCCCTCCCCTTAAAATGAGTTACCGGATTTCGCCAACTTTATTTCAACGGTGGACAGAATTGATTTCTTCTATTCTTATCTGCAGCTTTCTTCAAGTGAAACGGCAATGTATTGAGTGACGATGTTAAAGCTTTGAAACTTTTTTCTCAGTTTGCTGGACAGAATGTTCTCGGGAAACGCTTTATGCGCATGCCGTGACAAGACCTGACCTAAATATGACCATTACCAAGAAGCAAGATGTCCTGCAGCAACATGGCCCAGTTATTGCAATATAAATTACCCTAATTAATGCTGCGAGATCTCGCCTGTCTTGAACCCCTCTGCCACACATGGTTACCAGGTAAACAATATTTTGGTTAGCGACTCTGACGTGTTCTGCATTCGAGAATGTTTGGGAGCGTTTGATGCGACCTTTGACAGTATTGATGTTAAATTTTCAACATCGCCACTTCATGCATTGTGACATCTTTGGGAAACATTGTTGACGTTACATATTCACCTAATGCGTAATCTATTAACTACGACGAGAGCGCCAATCATAGTTACGTCGATAATGACAACAGTATAAGCAGTCATTAACTCCATCATCTTCACATCCATGGCACTTGCAGCTTACCGATTGAAAAATCACATCAAGTAAATAATACACACGTTAAGGATCCACTCTCCCCGATAGTTGGAGAGGAAGGCGAACTTGCGCAAGAAATTTGGCCAAATGGCCCCAGGCGTGTCGTGCAAGTGAGCCTGAATTCTCAGTAGGCTCAGAAGTATTCATTAGGGGTGTTTCGACACCAACGATATGTCTGCAGCATATGTAGTTACTGAGGAGCGATATGTTTTATTAGAGTCACTCAACGGCAATTTGCGGCCGACGCGGACGGCGGGCGAGAACCGAGAAATTTCCCGTTGGCGTGTGGCAGTGACGTTACCGTTACGTAACAGGACTCTACGTCGTCAATGTTTCCTTCAAACACATGAACCCCATCTCAGTTTTCTCCAAATTGATCAAGAGCGCTTCTTTATAGTAACAATTCTGCAATGTTGTGTGGCGCCGTAAACATTGGCGTGCGTAAGTCCATTTTTATTCAAAACAATTTGAAATGGCAGGGCTGGGGTTCCGTCGCATCAACCTATGCGTTCGCATCATGAAAACGCCTAATCCGGGCGGAAGTAATCGTTTTTTGCTCTTCGCCTCTGACCTCGTATATGAACACTGGGTCAGTCCCGTTGACATGCATGATAAAACACCTCGCGCATGAGCGGTCCTGCGAGTGCTCCACCCGTCACCCACTTCTCAGCACAGAAATCTTCATCCAAACGCTGCCTCACATCCTGTGCCCCATCAGAGTGGCAAAGAGACGCCCCTGTATGATCGCACATGAGAAAGACCGCACACCCAACTATCACAGGTCATGACCGGAGTGAAGATTGCCTGCCAGAGTACAACGCCCCGGCTACGCCCCTCCCCCTCTCAAGTCAGTCGAGGCGACGGTGGGTCTCTGGGTGGGTGTCAACCTTGGCGCGTGCCGACGCCCCGGGCTAGGGGCGGGAAAGTGGTGTGGCGCTGTTGGCGGTATATAAGGGAGACGCAGAGCTCAGCTGCAGTCAGTGAACGTTGCAGTCGGACTCACAAGCATCAAACATGTTCAGTAAGGTGAGTTGGGCCCGTGTGGGCAGGAGCCGCCACAACAGCTAACGAGCACGTGCAGCCTGTATTTGTGCACCCTCGATGGGCTGGTGCACTAACCTGTCTGCGATATTTCGTATTCAAGCGAATGCCTATCTTGCATGCAAATTTGGCTGATTTCGTACAATATGGCAGTGTGTGTGCGTGTGATTAAGTAATTTAATGAGGTACCATCACATTTGTTCCATGGATTATCACCCCTCAGAAAGTTACTATTTTATCGATAGCAGACTGTCTCGGCAACTATACATCTTTATCAACAGTTGACCTTACACCCTTCACTATACCGTAAGCCTTTAACTACACCGTAAGCCTTTGACTCTAAACACTTATTCACATGGTTCACACTTTGTCAAAATCGAAAAACCACATAAAGAAGATACAGCCAAATATAGCCTGCGAAACTATAGTCAAGTTTGCTCGCTTGTTATTACATTTTATTAAAGTTTGAGACAACTAAGACTGTAAGGTATTCTCAGCCAACTGGCATTGCTTGCTAAAGACGACCGCTTCCAACAGTTTCAGCGGTTGTCCTATACTGAATATGCTCTATACAACTGAATGTTCGGACTTAATCGACGCCGATAGGTTAAAAACACTAGGTTTGGGTTTTAAAGTATGTATTCTTTGAGGACAGCTGCTACTGTCTAGAGAACATTGACATAGTCCGTGCCAGACGGCATACAGCCTTCTCGATGTCGCGTGATTCGATGCTAGACTCGCCTATCGGTGATGAGGATCACGTGGCTTCATTGATTCAAAGAAAATCAACATCGGACCGCCCAAAAGTATTAGTGATCACGAGTCGCTCTCGACGTGCTGACCCGTCTTGTAAAATTGATGACTAGCAGCTCTTAAGCAAATTTGTTTTATGATGTGCATTGCTGCTCCCTTCGTACGTGTCTCGCGACAGGCTACCGACAAAGTACCTTAATTTTGCTTTCTGTGATCGATGGCTCCGCAACACAATGTGTCAAGATTCACAATTATGTACAAAGAAACGGATATCCATTGTACAGGAAAGATGTTACAAATATCTATGCATTTGAGTACTAATGTGGCACTAAATATTCATGGCTTTCGTGACGAGGCAACAACGCTATTGAGATTGGTTTTCAACTACGCTATCGAGCGTTCTAGCAGAGGGGCAATCTATGTAAGCTTTACTCAGGCAGATCTCATGTCATGGTGTGTAGATCGGGAACAATATCAATGGAATAAGTAGCTGCGGAAAAAAGTGGATTTTGGCTTACATAAAGAGAAACTTGCGTTATGCTCTCTCACTTGATCTTGATGCCATAATTTACTAGAGTTTTATTTTGGTGATGCAGGAATTTTAAAAGTCTTGGACTTAGCGTACCCTCTATTGGGGTGATAATGGTGAAAAAAATCACCAAGCCACCGAATACCTTCAGACCTTCCAGACCATGGTCATCATGTTAATAAAGCTTTTTAGCCGGAAACAAGGAGACAAAACATTTTCATACCAAACGTAGCCATACAATATTGCAGATCAGGGTCATGGGAAAAGGTCGGGTCAGGTCAGGTTCAAATCAGATCAAAGCAAGGTTACCACCTCGATGTTTTTGGTTCAGTTTGATCACGTAACGTAGATGATTCACACGCTTGAAAACATGTAAGGCCTACCGACTCGTTTCTGTCTGTCTGCACTTATTACTGAGATACATATGTTTCTTCCTATTAATTTTTTTTTTGCTATTTCTTATACCGAATTTTTTTTTAAACCGAATTATTATTTTTTACCAAATATTTCGGCAAATTTCTATGGCCTCAAACGGTCATCTCATCCCACGTCACCTCAAACGGTCATCTCGTAAACACCGAACAGCCGGGCTGGCCGTACGTGTCAAAAATTCAACTCGTTCGGCGAGACATCTTCAAACGAATTAATGTGGTGTAGTTTCTACGAGTCTACCCAAGTAGTCACTTTTTCACTGTTCAAGTAGTGTAATATCAACGTGTATCGAATCAAACACTAATCCACTCTGGCAGAATTTGCCAGTAACGCGAACAATTAACGAATCCAACGATGCTACGATGGTGGCTTTGTCATATACGTGCCCTGCCCTGTTCTGCCCTGCACATGCCTGTCCTTCCCTGCCCTGCCCTGCCCTGCACTCCCTTGCCCTGCTGACCTGCCCTGCCATGCCATGCCTTGACCTGACCGGCCGCTCTGTGGGCAGCTGTTTGTGGTGGGCCTTCTGGCCACGGCCTGCCTGGCCGCCGAGGAGAAGAAGGCGGCTGAGGACCTGAAGACGGACAGCTCGTCCACCAGCTTCTCCCACAGCAGCCTCGGCTCGGTGCAGTAAGTCGCTGATCACTGTCACCTCCCTTTGCCAAACGATGGGGAGAACCAACCAGCTGAGATGCCGGCAGTAGGTAAAGAGTCTGATCCGTGGAAATGGAAGTGGGGGGGGGGGGGGGGGTCGTGCCATATTCACTATTTTATAATGATTCGGATGAAATTAGTTTGAGCACACCTTTTCCGAGCTAATTTTACATTTTCGTGAGGCATGCACACACGGGCAACGTATAACCGACTCCATGAATTTTTTTAGGAATTCAGCTGACTTCGTTTGACATCTCGGCTTCGTTTCAGCTCCGGAGTGTCCACGTACCACGCTCCTTCCACCACCTACGCCCCTGCCAGCTCCTACCACGCGGCGTCGGCTGGCTACGCCTCTGGCTCGTCCTACCACGCTCCGTCCCCCACTTACTCTTCCAGCTCGTCGTACCACGCTCCGTCTACTGGCTACTCGTCGGGCTCCTCGTACCACGCTCCGTCCCCTTCGTACTCCTCCAGCTCGTCGTACCACGCTCCGTCTACTGGCTACTCGTCGGGCTCCTCGTACCACGCTCCGTCCCCCACCTACTCGTCCAGCTCGTCGTACCACGCTCCGTCTACTGGCTACTCGTCGGGCTCCTCGTACCACGCTCCGTCCCTCTCTTACTCGTCCAGCTCCTCGTCCTACCGCGCTCCGTCTACTAGCTACTCGTCGGGCCACTCGTACCACGCCGAGCCGGCCTACTCGCCCAGCTCCTCCTACCACGGCGCCGCCCCCAGCTACGCCCCCGTCTCGCCCTACCACGGCCCGGCTAGCTACGCCTCGGAGGGGTACGCCGCGCCCCATCAGAGCAGCTATCGCCCGAGCTACCAGCCCGTGCAGACGTACCACCAGTCAGCCTACGCCCCGGCTCGCCCCAGCTACGGCTCCGGCTACGCCCCTGCCGCCGGCTACGGCTACGCCGCCGGCTACCAGGGCGTGACCTACGCCGGTCGCGACCAGGGTTACGGCCACGACAACGCGTGAGTGTGCAGCGGGGCTGGCGCGCCACAGAGAGCCGTGGTGTGCTGATGCTTACAGTTGCGGTGCGCCACCTTGAACAAAACACAGCGAGATGATTTTTGTTACATTTGGTACAGCAAGCTGTGATGCAGAAGGCAGTCAGCTTTGATGTGCCTTTCCACATCCATGTTAAGCCAGCATCAAGATCGTTTCACTGTGAGTATTTTTTTTTTCGAATGAGACAGTGGAGAACACTGACAGTTAAGACACCCTCCCCCCCCCCACGCCATTGACGCGGCCTCGTCATCCCGTGCAGGTACAGCCCCCGTCCGCACGCCGCAGGCTACTCGTACCAGCCCCGCGGCTACGGCTACCAGCAGAGCGGCTACGGCTACCAGCCGGCCGGCTACGACCGCACGCCTTACGGCGGACACGGAGGCTACGCTGCCCCGGCCTACGGTCAGTCAGAGCTCAATTGAGGTCGGCTAAGGTCGGATACGTAACGGCGAGTAGGCACAGTTGACTTTACGCTTTGTTCGAACTGACTGTGCTTGGCGCCTGGACGTTCTGTTTTCAGACAGCTCCAAGTAGTCACTAATGACGCTTATAACGTTTACTTCCTCGTCATTTGTTTACGTATGATCTATGCAGAGATACTAACACTGTTTCTGTTTCACTCAATGCTTCTGTTGCGCCAAGACGATTCTAAATAACCAATGAATTACAAATGTTTTCCGCGCTGAAGTGTATCACCACCCCGGTAGACTACAGACTTAGACCTGCTGCAACCTTCCACAGCACGAGGTACTGATTACCTCAGATAAATGTGACTACTCGACCCCTCTTCTTGCGGGGCGTGTTTGTGACAGTAGTCGTCTCGTTCTTAGGGGATTGCCTCATATCGACTGAATGCAATGTTTCACTAAGTGAGTGTACGTAAGTGATTGTTTGGTACATTTCAGAGCCCTCCCACTACTAAAGCGTTGACTGGCTCCCAGGGACAGGCCTAGATCTGTTGAAGAAGGTCTAGATAATGAAGACATCGATCCACTCTACCTTTCTCGGCTGCTAGAAACACTTTATTTATTACACTGCATTGAATACAGGACAATGCATGCGTATGAATCATGTTTCGCGCTGCTTCATGTCTGCTGCGGAGTTGCGGAGGAATGTAGAGTGATTTTTGTCACGTACCTGACCTCAGTGGGTGTGCCGAGTGATTTGTGCGCTGTAAATAAACTTTTGATTTGTGATCTCTGTTTCTTCACGTTCAAAGAGGACTGTGCTCAGTCAATCGTCAGATAACATACCACTCTCAGAACGCAACAGACAACGAGATGGTTTACCTACGTGAGCCCGCGCACCCCATACCACAATTAGGTGGGCGCTCCAAGCCCGTCAGCCCATCCCCAACATCGAAGAGCTTAGTAAAAGTGCCATAATAAAGCATGTGAATAGAAGTACGCACCTTAAAGCGGTAGATGAATAGGCAAGAGCACCACGAGATCAGGCCAAAGCACGCGCAGCTAAAAATATTTGACTCAGCACACATCTAGCGTCGCCGCGCGCCACCTCTCGGAAGGTTGAAGAACTACAAGCGAGTGCTGTCGTGCAAATGTTCTATGGAGCAGTCAAAAAATCACATAATGAACAGCAGATGTACTAAATAGTGAGCCCTTTTGTGCAAAAAATGTTTCCACTTAAACGTATACCGTTAGTTGTATGCGAGGTTATTTCATCATATCTTATGTTCGCTTCACACTTCAAATGTGGAACATTCCCTTGAAACATGCTCCAAGCCTGATGCGACTTATGTCGCCTGTCGCTCGCTTTTTGTATCGTCCCAGCATTGCCCATACAAGTGATTGTTGTGCTTCTGCACTTCATGGGCCTGGAAGGGGAATATAATGGGCTTCGGATTCAGCTCGGAGCAAACAGAAGACGGTTTAGTATGACGCTGTATTCCTTTACAACACTGTTGCCAAACTGGGTCACCCCTTTCCTACTGTTTATGCGTGTTTTGTTGAAATTTCACCTTGAATGCAAAGCTCTGCACCCACTTACCACAACGTCTTTTACACTTTTACATTTTGCATTCGTAATACATTTGACACAGTTTGAAACTCCTGCTTTTTGGAGCGCTCGAACCGCTTTTGCCATTCTGCGTCGTATCTTGCAATGTTACACTCTTGTTTCAGCTGTGTTATTTTCCGGGAGTACGGGTATGTCCAGCGAATGCTAGGCAGCGCGTACAACTCCGAGCGTCACCACTCTGCCATTACCGTGAAATCTCACTTGAGTTCCCTACCAATATTGAGCACTGGTACTGCTCCTGCCCATACCATGGATCCTAAGATTTGGCTCAGTCTGTGGTAACAAATATTGAGAAAAATTTCGAGTGTTCAACCACCAACAGCTGGCCGTTTTAAAGAAAACACAGAAAAAGGGTGGGGGGGGGGGGGGAATCCATTCTCCGGCCCAGAACGGGGTTACATTATTAGGTGAAAGCACATGTTTGCTGGTTTCAATTCCACTAAGTGTACACCACAAATTCTTGACATGCTGCGATAAGGCGTTGAAAAGGTAAGTATATTTGAGCTCCGCTGACTGCCTTTGACCTCTGTTGACTAGACATGACAAGTACACCATGCGACCTAAATCGGAGATAAAGCTCTAGACCACGCACGGGATGCCGTTTGATGTTCTGAGGCCTTAAATATCCGCAACTTAGGCTCCAACCCCTTTGTTGGCCTAAGCTATTGGTGAAGAACCATTTTTCACTAATCAGCTTCACTCATTCATTTTGCAAAACTGCGTCCTTCACACGTGCCACTGCCGATGCGACTATCGGTTCAGGTCAAGGTCAAACCTGTGAAGTCGCGCGCGACTCCATTTGCTAAGACAACGCTTTAAAAGATGGGGGAGTCATTTATCTTTCTCAGGCCAAAGTTAGAATGTTGGACAAAGTCACCTGGTGGGTAAAATCTCCTCAATACACCTTCATCGTTGTTGTGTCTTACATATTGTCAGTGGCTACATCATCAGTGTTCCATGATCATCGGGCACGAGCCGACGGCAGACCGGAGTGGACCGGCCTTGCCTCGGGCACTGGTCGGACTAGAGTCTTGAGTCACCTGATTCATTACTGCTCACTGCATGTCACCTAACTATCGCGCAGCACGCAAGCGCTTTCAGGCCTGGGTGCGGCTCTTCAGCCAAAAACTATATTAAAACATCTGATATGCTCACGGCATATCGATAAAGCACTCATCTCTTCTAACAGAGATCAATGCCAAATGCCAATTTTTCTGACATGCAAAATTTGTTCAAAACACAACTTATAATACCTACAAACTTCTGGCATTTCTGGCGTTCCAAATAACATCTTTTCAGAACATCAAAAATACCAAACACCTGACCCCAGCAGCAAAGTCCGTCTGACCTAAACATCAAAAAGGTTCAGAACATCTGATCAGCTAAGGCCACCGACTGGAAATTCGGCCTACTGGAAATCTAATGTGCCAAGCAAAGTCAGGTACAGGAGGTGAAGTAAACCATCAGATGAACTGCTATGCCTCAAGTAGACATGTGCCCAAAAAGGTTTTAGATCATGACCCCAGGATCACACCTGGAGTCTTATGAAATCCTGGATCCTCCCCTGGGGTCAAGGGCACAGCCAGACTCTTGGTGGGGGACGGAGGACACAGTGTTACCGTGGGGTCCTGCTAGTGAAATGCCCTTCCCCAAAAATAAGTTACCGGATTTCGCCAACTCTATTTCAACGGTGGCCAAAATGTCTTTGTTCTATTGATATCTGGAGCTTTCTTCAACTGAAACAGTAATGTATTGAGTGACGATGTTAACGCTTTGAAACTTGTTCTTAATTAGCTGAACAGAATGTTCTCGAGGCAACGCTGTGTGCGCATGCCGTGACAAGACCTGACCTGAATATCACCATCACCAAGAAGGAAGATGCCCTGCAGCAACATGGTTCAGCTATTGTAATAGAAATGACCCTAATTGGTGTTGCAAGATCTCGCCTGTCTGGGACATCTCTGCCCTACATTGTTACCAGGTAAACAATATTTAGGCTACTGGCTCTGACGTTTTCTGCATGCGAGATTGTTTGAGAGCGTTCGATGCGACCTTTGACAGCATGGATGCGACATTTTCAACATCGTCATTCCATGCATTGTGACATCTTTGACGAAAGAAAGTGCAGGCGTCACAGACTCATCTATGCTCAATCCATTAGCGACGACGAGAGCGCCAATCATGGCCACGTCGATAATGACAACAGTTTAAACAGTCAATAAATCCATCATCTTCACATCCATGGCGTTTGCGACCTACCGATTGAAAAAGCACGTCAACTTAATAATACACACGTTATGGAAACCCTTTCCCCGATAGTTGGGAGGAAGGTGAACTTGCGCAAGAAATCTGACTAAATGATCCCAGGCGTGTCGTGCAAATGAGCCTGAATACTCAGTAGCCTCAGTGGTATTCATTAGCGGATGTTTCGACACCAACGATATGTCTGTCAGCATATATAGTTACTGAGAAGCGATATGTTTTATTAGAGTCACTCAACGGCAATTTGCGGCCGACGCGGACGGCGGGCGGGAACCGAGAAATTTCCCGTTGGCGTGTGGCAGTGACGTTACCGTTCACGTAACAGGACTCTACATCATCAATGTTGCCTTCCAGCACATGAGCCCCATCTCAGTTTGCTCCAAATTGAATCAAAGCAGCCTTCTTTATAGTTGCAATTCTGCAATGGTGTGTGGCGCCGTAAACATTAGGCGTGCTTAAGTCCATGTTTATTCAAAAAATTTGAAATGGCAGGGGCTGGGTTCCGTCGCATCAACCTATACGTTTCGCATCATGAAAACGCCTCATCCGGGCGGAAGTAATCGTTTTCTGCTCTTCGCCTCTGACCTCGTGTATGAACACTGGGTCAGTCCCGTTGACATGCATGATAAAACACCTCGCGCATGAGCGGTCCTGCGAGTGCTCCACCCGTCACCCACTTCTCAGCACAGAAATCTTCATCCAAACGCTGCCTCACATCCTGTGCCCCATCAGAGTGGCAAAGAGACGCCCCTGTATGATCGCACATGAGAAAGACCGCACACCCAACTATCACAGGTCATGACCGGAGTGAAGATTGCCTGCCAGAGTACCACGCCCCGGCCACGCCCCCCCCCCTCTCAAGTCAGTCGAGGGGACGGTGGGTCTCTGGGTGGGTGTCAACCTTGGCGCGTGCCGACGCCCCGGGCTAGAGGCGGGAAAGTGGTGTGGCGCTGTTGGCGGTATATAAGGGAGACGCAGAGCTCAGCTGCAGTAAGTGAACGTTGCAGTCGGACTCACAAGCGTCAAACATGTTCAGTGAGGTGAGTTGGGGCCGTGTGGACAGGAGCCGCCACAACAGCTAACGAGCACATGCAGCCTGTATTTGTGCACCCTCGAATGGGCTGGTGCACTAACCTGTCTGCGATATTTCGTTTTCAAGCGAATGCCTATCTTGCATACAAATTTCGCTGATTTCGTACAACATGGCAGTGTGTGTGCGTGTGATTAAGTAATTTAATGAGGTACCATCACGTTTGTTCCATGGATCATCACCCCTCAGAAATTTACTATTTTATCGATAGCAGACTGTCTCGGCAACTATACATCTTTATGAACAGTTGACTGTACACCCTTCCCTGCCAGTGACCATACCGTAAGCCTTTGACTCTAAACACTTATTCACATGGTTCACACTTTGTCAAAATCGAAAAACCACATAAAGAAGATACAGCCAAATATAGCCTGCAAAACTATAGTCAAGTTTGCTCCTTTGTTATTACATTTTATTCGAGTTTGAGACAACTAAGACTGTAAGGTATTCTCAGCCAACTGGCATTGCTTGCTAAAGACGACCGTTTCCAACAGTTTCAGCGGTTGTCCTATGCTGAATATGCTCTATACAACTGAATGTTCGGACTTAATCGACGCCGATAGGTTAAAACACGAGGTTTGGGTTTTAAAGTATGTATTCTTTGAGGACAGCTGCTGCTGTCTAGAGAACATTGACATAGTCCGTGCCAGACGGCATACAGCCTTCTCGATGTCGCGTGATTCGATGCTAGACTCGCCTATCGGTGATGAGGATCACGTGGCTTCATTGACTCAAAGAAAATCAACATCGGACCGCCAAAAAGTATTAGTGATCACGAGTCGCTCTCGACGTGCTGACCCGTCTTGTAAAATTGATAACTAGCAGCTCTTAAGCAAATTTGTTTTATGATGTGCATTGCTGCTCCCTTCGTACGTGTCTCGCGACAGGCTACCGACAAAGTACCTTAATTTTGTTTTCTGTGATCGATGGCTCCGCAACACAATGTGTCAAGATTCACAATTATGTACAAAGAAACGGATATCCATTGTACAGGAAAAATGTCACAAAGATCTATGCATTTGAGTACTAATGTAGCTCTAAATATTCATGGCGTCGAACACACCCTTTCATGAGGCAACAACGCTATTGAGATTGGTATTCAACTATGCTTTCGAGCGTTCTAGCAGAGGGGCAATCTATGTAAGCTTTACTCAGGCAGATTTCATGTCATGGTGTGTAGATTGGGAACAATATTAATAAACTAAGTAGCTGCGTAAAAAATGGATTTTGGCATACACAAAGAGAAACTTGCCTTATGCTCTCTCACTTGATCTTGGTGCCATAATTTACTAGAGTTTTATTTTGGTGATGCAATAATTTTAAAAGCCTTGGATTTACCGTGCCCTCTATTGGGGTGATGATGGTGAAACAAAATCACCAAGCCACCGAATACTATTCAGATCTTCGAGACCATCGTCATCTTGTTCTTGTAGAGCATCTTGTAGAGCTTTTAAGCTGGAAACAAGGAGACCAAGCATTTTCATACCAAACGTAGCCATACAATATTGCAGATCAGGGTCATGGGATATGGTCGGGTCAGGTCAGGTTCAAATCAGATCAAAGGAAGGTTACCACCTCGATGTTTTTGGTTCAGTTTGATCACGTAACGTAGATAATTCACACGCTTGAAAGTATGTAAGGCCCACCAACTCGTTTCTGTCTGTCTGCACTTATTACTGAGATACATATGTTTCCTCTTATTTTAATTTTTTGGGGCTATTCTTTATAACGAAAATTATTTTTATTTTTACCGAATTATTATTTTTTTCCAAATATTTTGGCAAATTTCTATGGCCTCAAACGGTCATCTCATCCCACGTCACCTCAAACGGTCATCTGGTAAACACCGAACAGCCGGGCTGGCCGTACGTGTCAAAAATTAAACTCGTTCGGCGAGACAACTTCAAACGAATTCATGTGGTGTAGTTTCTACGAGTCTACCGAAGTAGTTACTTCTTCACTGTTCAAGTAGTGTAATATCAACGTGTATCAAATCAAACAATAATCCACTCTGGCAGCATTCGCCAATAACGCGAGAAATTAAAGAATCGAATGATGCTACGGTGGTGGCTTTGTCATGTACCTGCCCTGCACTTCCTTGTCCTTCCCTGCCCTGCCCTGCCCTGCACTTCCGTGCCCTGCCTGACCTGCCCTGCCATGCCATGCCTTGACCTGACCGGCCGCTCTGTGGGCAGCTGTTTGTGGTGGGCCTTCTGGCCACGGCCTGCCTGGCCGCCGAGGAGAAGAAGGCGGCTGAGGACCTGAAGACGGACAGCTCGTCCACCAGCTTCTCCCACAGCAGCCTCGGCTCGTTGCAGTAAGTCGCTGATCGCTGTCACCTCCCTGTGCCCTACGCTGGGGAGAACCAACCAACTGAGATGCCGGCAGTAGGTAAAGAGTCTGATCCGTGGAAATGGAAGTGTGGGGGGGGGGGGGTCGTGCCGTACTCATTATTTTATAATGATTATGATAACATTGGTTTGAGCACACATTTTCCGAGCTAATTTTACATTTTCGTGCGGCATGCACACACGGGCAACGTATAACCAACTTCATGAATTTTTTAGGAATTCAGCTGACTTCGTTTGACATCTCGGCCTCGTTTCAGCTCCGGAGTGTCGACGTACCACGCTCCTTCCACCACCTACGCCCCTGCCAGCTCCTACCACGCGGCGTCGGCTGGCTACGCCTCTGGCTTGTCCTACCACGCTCCGTCCCCCACTTACTCTTCCAGCTCGTCGTACCGCGCTCCGTCTACTGGCTACTCGTCGGGGTCCTCGTACCACGCTCCGCCTCCCTCGTACTCCTCCACCTCGTCATACCACGCTCCGTCTACTGGCTACTCGTCGGGCTCCTCGTACCACGCTCCGTCCCCCTCTTCATCGTCAAGCTCCTCGTCCTACCGCGCTCCGTCTATTAGCTACTCGTCGGGCCAATCGTACCACGCCGAGCCGGCCTACTCGCCCAGCTCCTCCTACCACGGCGCCGCCCCCAGCTACGCCCCCGTCTCGCCCTACCACGGGCCGGCTAGCTACGCCTCGGAGGGGAACACTGCGCCCCATCAGAGCAGCTACCGCCCGAGCTACCAGCCCGTGCAGACGTACCACCAGTCGGCCTAGGCCCCGGCTCGCCCCAGCTACGGCTCCGGCTACGCCTCGGCCGCCGGCTACGGCTACGCGGCCGGCAACCAGGGCGTGACCTACGCCGGTCGCGACCAGGGTTACGGCCACGACAACGCGTGAGTGTGCAGCGGGGCTGGGAGCGCCACAGAGAGCCGTGGTGTGCTGATGCTTACAGTAGCGGGGCGCCACCTTGAACAAAAAATAGCGAGATGATTTTTGTCACATTTGGTACAGCAAACTCTGGCGCAGAAGGCAGTCAGCTTTGACGTGCCTTTCCACATCCATGCATCAAGATCAGCTTCAGCATCAGCATCAAGATCGCTTCACTGTGAGTATTTTTTTTCGAATGAGACAGTGTAAAACAGTGACAGTTAAGACCCCCTCCTCCCCCCGCCATTGACTCTGCCTCGTCATCCCGTGCAGGTACAGCCCCCGGCCGCACGCCGCAGGCTACTCATACCAGCCCCGCAGCTACGGCTACCAGCAGAGCGGCTACGGCTACCAGCCGGCCGGCTACGACCGCACGCCTTACGGCGGACACGGAGGCTACGCTGCCCCGGCCTACGGTCAGTCAGAGCTCAACTGAGGTCGGCTAAGGTCGGATACGTAACGGCGAGTAGGCACAGTTGACTTCACGCTTTGTTCGAACGGACTGTGCTTGGCGCCTGGACGCTCTGTTTTCAGGCAGCTCCAGGTAGTCACTAATGACGCTTATAACGTTTACTTCCTCGTCATTTGTTGACGTATGATCTATGCAGAGATACTAAGACTGTTTCCTTTTCACTCGATGCTTCTGTTACGCCAGGGCGATTCTAAACAGCAAATGAATTACAAATGTTGTCCGTGCTAAAACGTATCACCACCCCGGAAGATTACAGACTTAGACCTGTTGCAGCCTTCCACAACACGAGGTACTGATTACCTCGGATAAATGTGACTACTCGGCCCCTGTTCTGGCGGGGCGTGTTTATGACGGCATTGTCTCGTTCTCAAGGGATTGCCTCATATCGACTGAATGCAATGTTTCACGAAGTGAGTGTACATAAGTGATTGTTTGTACATTTCAGAGCCCTCCCACTACTAGAGCGTTGACTGGCTCCCAGGAAAGAGGCCTGGATCTGCTGAAGAAGGTCTAGGCAACGAAAGCATCGATCCACTCTACCTTTCTCGGCTGCTAGAAACACTTCATTTATTGCGCTGCATTAAATACAGGCAATGCATGCGTATGAATCATGTTTAGCGCTGTTGATATCTGCTGCGGAGTGGCGGAGGAATGTAGAGTGATTTTTGTCACGTACCTGACATCAGCGAGTGTGCCGAGTGATTTGTGCGCTGCAAATAAACTTTTGAGTTGTGTTCTCTGTTTCTTTACGTTCACAGAGGACTGTGCTCAGTCAGTCGTGAGATAACATACCACTATCATGACGTAACAGACAACGGGATGGTTTACCTACGTAAGCCCGTGCACCGCATACCAAAATTAGGTGGGCGCTCCAAGCCCGTCAGCCCATCCCCAACATCGAATAGCTTAATATAAGTGCCATAATAACGCATGTGAACAGAAGTACGCGCCTTAAAGCCGTAGATGATTAGGCAAGAGCACCACGAGAACAGGCCAAAGCACGTGCAGCGAAAAATATTTGATTCAGCACACATGTAGGGTCGCCGCGCGCCACCTCTCGGAAGGTTGAAGAACTACAAACGAATGCTGTCATGCGAATGTTCTATGGAGCAGTCAAACAATCACATAATGAACAGCAGATACACTATATAGTGAGCATTTTTGTGTAAAGAATGCTTCCAATTAAACGTATAGCAGTAGTTGTAAATGAGGTTATTTTCTCATATGTGGTGTTTGCTTCAAACTTCAAATGTGGAACACTCCCTTGAAACATGATCAAAGCCTGATGCGACTTATGTCGCCTGTCGCTCGCCTTTTGTATCGTCCCAGCATTGCTCATACAAGTCAATATTGTGTTTCTGCACTACATGGGCATGGAAAGGGAGTATAATGGGCCCTGGATTTAGCTCGGTGCAAAAAGAAGATGGTTTAGTATGACCCTGTATTCGTTTACAACACTGTTGCAAAACTGGGTCACCCCTTTCCTACTGTGTATGCATGTTTTGTTTAAATTTCACCTTGAATGCAAAGCTCTGCATCAACTTACCACAACGTTTTTTACATCTTTACATTTTGCATCCGTAATGCATTTGACACGGTTTGAAACTCCAGCTTTTTGGAGTGCTGGAACCGCTTTTGCCATGCTGTTTCGTATCTTGCAATTTCACACTCTTGTTTCAGCTGTGTTATTTGCCGGAAGTACGGGTATGTCCAGCGAATGCTAGGCAGTGCCTACAACTCCGAGAGTCACCATCCTGCTATAACCGTGAAATCTCACTTGAGTTCCCTACCAATATTGAGCACTGGTACTGCTCCTGCCCATACCATGGATCCTAAGATTTGGCTTAGTCTGTGGTAACAAATGTTGAGAAAAATTTCGAGTGTTCAACCACCGACAGCTAGCCGTTTTAAAGAAACCACAGAAAAAGGGTAGGGGGGGGGGGCAGAACGGGGGTTACGTTATTAGGTGAAAGCGCATGTTTGCTCGTTTTGATTCCACTAAGTGTACACCACAAATTCTTGACATGCTGCGGTAAGGCGTTAAAAAGGTAATGATATTTGAGGGCCGCTGACTGGCCTTGGACCTCTGTTGACTAGACATGACAAGCACACCATGCAACCTTAACTGGAGATACAGTTCTAGAACACGCACGGCATGCCGTTTGATGTTTTGAGGCCTTAAATCTCCGCAACTTATGCTTCAACCCCTTTGTTGACCTAATGTATTGGTGTAGAACCATTTTTCACTAATCAGCCCCACTCATTCATTTTGCAAAACAACGTCCTCCACACGTGTCACCGCCGATGCTACTATCGGTTCAGGTCAAGGTCAAGCCTGTGAAGTTGCGTAGGACTCCATCATTAACACAACGCTTTAAAAGATGGGGGAGTCATTTATCTCTCTCAGGCTAAAGTTAGAATGCTGGACAAAGTCAACTGCAGGGTAAAATTTCTTCAATACACCTTCATCGTTGTTGTGTCATACATATTGTCAGTGGCTACATTATCAGTGTTCCATGATCATCGGGCACGAGTCGACGGTGGACCGGAGTGGACCGGACTTTGCTTCGGGCACTGGTCGGACTAGAGTCTTGAGTCACCTGAGTCATTACTACTCACTGCCTGTCACCAAACTATCGCGCAGCACGCATTGTCATACGCTTCCAGGCCTGGGTGCGGCTCTTCAGCCAAAAACTCTATTAACAAATCTGATATGCTCACGGCATATCCATTAAGCACTCGATCTATTCTAACAGAGATCAATGGCAAATGCCATTTCTTCTGGTGCGCAAAATTTGTTCAAAACACAACTTGCAATACCTACAAAATTCTGGGATTTCTGGCGTTCCAAATAACATCTGTTCGGAACATCAAAAATACCAAAACACCTCACCGAAACAAGAAATCCCGTCTGACCTTAACATCAAAGAGGTTCAGAGCATCTGATCAGCTGAGGCCACCGACTGGAAATTCGGCCTACTGCAAATTTAATGTGCCAAGCAAAGTCAGGTACAGGAGGTTAAATAACTGGCCACCGACTGGAAATTCGGCCTACTGCAAATTTAACGTGCCAAGCAAAGTCAGGTACAGGAGGTTAAATAAATCAAAAGATGATCTGCTATGTCTCAAGTAGACATGTGCCCAAAAAGGTTTTGGATCATGACCCCAAGATCTCATACACACCTGGAGTCTTATGAAGTCCTGGATCCTCCCCTGGGGTCAAGGGCACAGCCAGACTCTTGGTGGGGGACGGAGGACACAGTGTTACCGTGGGGTCCTGCTAGTGATGTGCCTCTCCCCAAAAATCAGTTGCCGGATTTCGCCAACTTTATTTCAACGGTGGCCAAAATGTCTTTGTTCTATTGATATCTGGAGGTTTCTTCAACTGAAACAGTAATGTATTGAGTGACGATGTTAAAGCTTTGAAACATTTTCTTAATTAGCTGAACAGAATGTTCTCGGGGAAATGCTGTATGCGCATGCCGTGACAAGACCTGACTTGAATATCACCATCACCAAGAATGAAGACGTCCTGCATCAGCATGGTCTAGTTATTGTAATAGAAATGACCCTATTTGATGTTGTAAGATCTCGCGTATCTTGGGCCTCTCTGCCCTACATTGTTATCAGGTAAACAAGACTTAGGGTAGTGGCTCAGACCTTTTCTGCATGCGAGATTGGTTGGGAGCGTTCGATGCGACCTTTGACAGCATGGATGCTACATTTTCAACATCGTCACTTCATACAATGTGACATCTTTGGAAAAAAAGTGCAGGCGTCACAGATTCATCTAATCCACAATCCATAAACGACGATGAGAGCGCCAATCACAGTTACGTCGATAATAACAACAGTTTAAACAGTCAATAAATCCATCATCTTTACATCTATGGCGCTTGCGACTTACCGATCGAAAAAGCACATCAAGTAAATAATACACGTCATGGATGCCCTCTCCCCGATAGTTGGAGAGGGAGGCGAACTTGCCCAAGGAATTTGTCCAAATGATCCCAGGCGTGTCGTGCAAGTGAGCTTGAATTCTCAGTAGGCTCAGGGGTATTCATTACGGATGTTTCGACACTAACCATATGTCTGTGGCATATATAGTTACTAAGGAGCGACATGTTTTATTAGAGACACTCAACGGCAATTTGCGGCCGGCCCGGACGGCGGGCGGGAGCCGAGAAATTTCCCGTTGGCGTGTGGCAGTGACGTTACCGTCACGTAACGGGACTCTGCATCATCAATGTTGCCTTCAAGCACATGAACCCCATGTCAGTTTTCTCCAAATGAATCACGAGCACTCCATTATGGTTTTAATTATGTAAGGTTGTGTGGCGTCGTGAATATTGGCGTGCTGAAGTAGCTTAGTTCGATTTGACAATTGGCTCTTGTCTGAGCTAAACAGAATCACTTATTGGCACATCAAAACAAAACTGGTAACTTTTATCCGTCTCAAAACTAACTGAGCTTAATCCAAAGCCATTTTTATTCGAGACGCTTTAAAATGGCAGGCCTGGGGTTGCGTCGCATCGACCCATGCGTTCACGTCATGAAAACGCCTGATCCAGGCGGGAGTAATCGTTTCCTGCCCTTCGCCTCTGACCTCATATATGAACACTGGGTCAGTCCCGTTGACAGCAACGGGACTGACGTCGAGCGTGGGTGGTCCTGCGAGTGCTCCCCCCCCCCCCCCCCCCCCCACCTCCGCCCATTTCTCAGCACAGAAGTCTTCATTCAAACTCTCCTTCACATCGCGCGCAAGTGGTCTTGTGAGTGTTTCACCCTCCGCCAATTTCTCAGCGCAGAAGTCTTCATCCAAACGCTCCCCCACCTCGTGTGCCTCATCACAGTGGTAAAGAGACGCCCCTGTGTGATCGCACATGAGAAAGACCGCACACCCAGCCATCATAGGTCATGACCGGGATGAAGATTGCCTGCCAGAGTACCACGCCCCGGCCACGCCTCCCCCCCCCCTCTCAAGTCAGCCGAGGGGGCGGTGGGTCTCTGGGTGGGTGTCAGCCTTGGCGCGTGCCGACGCCCCGGGCTAGAGGCGGGAAAGTGGTGTGGCGCGGTTGGCGGTATATAAGGGAGACGCAGACCTCAGCTGCAGTCAGTGAACGTTGCAGTCGGACTCACAAGCGTCAAACATGTTCAGTAAGGTGAGTTGGGGCCGTGTGGACAGGAGCCGCCACATCAGGTAACGAGCACATCCAGCCTGTATTTGTGCACCCTCGAATGGGCTGGTGCACTAACCTCTCCCGCGATATTTCGGATTCTAAGTCAAACGAATGCCTATCTTTATCAACAGTTGGCTGTACACCCTTCACTGCCAGTGACAATACCGTAAGCCTTTGACTCTGAACTCTTGGTCACGTGGCTCATGCTTTGTCAAAACCTTAAAACCACATGAAGAAAATCAAATCAAATATAGTCTGCGAAAACATGATCAAGTTTACCCATTTATGGCTATATTTCATTTCTAGTTTGGGACAAAAAAAATACTTGTATACTTAGCCGACTGACATTGCTTGCTGAAGACCACTGTTTCCAACAGTTTCAGCAGTTAAAAACTGAATGTTTAGACTTATTGACGCCGACAGGTTAAAAACACGAGGTTCGGGTATCAAAGTTTTCTGTGAGGACAGCTGCTACTGTCTAGAGAAGATTGACTTAGTCCGTGCCAGACCGCATACAGCCTTCTCGACGTCACGTGACTCGATGCTAGACTCGTCTATCGGTGATGAGGATCACGTCGCTTCATTGATCCATAGAAAATCAACATCGGACCGCCCAAAAGCATCGGTGATCATGAGCCGCCCTCAACTTGCTGACCCGTCTGGTAAGATTGATAAATGACAGCTCTAAAGCAAATTTGCTTTATAATGCCCATTGCCCCCCCCCCCCCCATTGGTGCCTGTCTCACGACAGTCTAAAACAAATCGCCTTTATTTCGTTTTCTGTGAGCGGTGGCTCCGCAAAAAAGGTGTCAAGATTCACACTTATGTATGAAGAAACGGATATCCATTACACAGGAAAAATGTGAAAAATATCTATGCATTTGAGAACTAATGTAGCTCTAAAAATTCATGGCGTCGAACACACCCTTTCATGACGAGGCAACAACACTATTGAGATTGGTATTCAACTACACTATCTACTGTTCTAGCACAGGGGCACTCTAAGTAAGCTTTACTCAGGCAGATTTCATGTCATGGTGCGTAGATCGGGAACAATATTAATGGAGTAGGTAGCTTCGGAAAAATGGATTTTGGCTTACATAAAGAGAAACTTGCGTCTTGCTCTCTCACTTGATCTCGGTTCCATAATTTACTAGAGTTTTCTCATGGCGATGCAATAATTTTAAAAGCCTTGGATTTAGCGTGCTGTCTATTGGGGTGATGATGGTGAAACAAAATCACCAAGCCATCGAATACCTTCAGATCTTTCAGACCATCGTCATCATGTTTATAGAGCTTTATAGCTGGAAACAAGGAGGCCAAGCATTTTCACACCACACATAGCCATACAATATTGCCGATCAGGGTCATGGGAAAAGGTCAGGTCAGGGCAGGTTCAAATAAGATCAAAGGAAGGCTGCCACCTCGATGTTTTTGGTTCAGTTTGATCACGTAACGTCGATAATTCACACGCTTGAAAACATGTAAGGTATACCAACTCGTTTCTGTCTGTCTGCACTTGTTACTGACATACATATGTGAAATATTTTTTTACCGAATATTTTGGCAAAACGTCTATGGCCTCAAATGGCCATCTCATCTCACGTCACCTCAGACGGTCATTTGGTAAACCCCAAACAGCCGTAGGTGTCACCGGCCGTAGGTGTCAAAAATTGAACTCGTTCGGCGAGACATCTTCAAACGAATTAATGTGGTGTAGTTTCTACGAGTCTACCCAAATAGTTACTTCTTTCACTGTTTAAGTAGTGTAATATAAACGTGTGTTGAATCAAACAATAACCCACTATGGCAAAATTCGCCAATAACGCGAGAAATTAAAGAATCGAACGATGCTACGGTTGTGGCTTTGTCACGTACCTGCCCTGCACTTCCCTGTCCTTCCCTGCCCTGCCCTGCCCTGCACTTCCGTGCCCTGCCTGACCTGTCCTGCCATGCCATGCCTTGACCTGACCGGCCGCTCTGTCGGCAGCTGTTTGTGGTAGGCCTTCTGGCCACGGCCTGCCTGGCCGCCGAGGAGAAGAAGGCGGCTGAGGACCTGAAGACGGACAGCTCGTCCACCAGCTTCTCCCACAGCAGCCTCGGCTCGGTGCAGTAAGTCGCTGATCGCTGTCACCTCCCTTTGCCAAATGCTAGGGAGAACCAACCAACTGAGATGCCGGCAGTAGGTAAAGAGTCTGATCCGTGGAAATGGAAGTGTGGGGGGGGGGGGGGGGTGTCGTGCCATATTCACCATTTTAGGATGATTTGGATGAAATTGGTTTGAGCATACCTTATTCGAGCTAATTTTACATTTTCGTGCGGCATGCACACACGGGCAACGTATAACCGACTCCATGAATATTTTTAGGAATTCAGCTGACTTCGTTTGACATCTCGGCCTCGTTTCAGCTCCGGAGTGTCGACGTACCACGCTCCTTCCACCACCTACGCCCCTGCCAGCTCCTACCACGCGGCGTCGGCTGGCTACGCCTCTGGCTCGTCCTACCACGCTCCGTCCCCCACTTACTCTTCCAGCTCGTCGTACCACGCTCCATCTACTGGTTACTCGTCGGGCTCCTCGTACCACGCTCCGTCCCCCTCGTACTCCTCCAGCTCGTCATACCACGCTCCGTCTACTGGCTACTCGTCGGGGTCCTCGTACCACGCTTCGTCCCCCACCTACTCGTCCAGCTCGTCATACCACGCTCCGTCTACTGGCTACTCGTCGGGCTCCTCGTACCACGCTCCGTCCCCCTATTACTCGTCCAGCTCCTCGTCCTACCGCGCTCCGTCTACTAGCTACTCGTCGGGCCCCTCGTACCACGCCGAGCCGGCCTACTCGCCCAGCTCCTCCTACCACGGCGCCGCCCCCAGTTACGCCCCCGTCTCGCCCTACCACGGCCCGGCTAGCTACGCCTCGGAGGGGTACGCCGCGCCCCATCAGAGCAGCTACCGCCCGAGCTACCAGCCCGTGCAGACGTACCATCAGTCGGCCTACGCCCCGGCTCGCCCCAGCTACGGCTCCGGCTACGCCCCGACCGCCGGCTACGGCTACGCCGCCGGCTACCAGGGCGTGACCTACGCCGGTCGCGACCAGGGTTACCGCCACGACAACGCGTGAGTGTGCAGCGGGGCTGGGCGCGCCACAGAGAGCCGTGGTGAGCTGATGCTTACAGTTGCGGTGCGTCACCTTGAACAAAACACAGCGAGATGATTTTTGCCACATTTGGTGCGGCAAGCTGTGATGCAGAAGGCAGTCAGCTTTGATGTGCCTTTCCACATCCATGTTAAGCCAGCATCAAGATCGTTTCACTGTGAATATTCTTTTTTTCGAATGAGACAGTGTAGAACAGTGACAGTTAAGACACCCTCCCACCCCCCCCCACACCATTGACGCGGCCTCGTCATCCCGTGCAGGTACAGCCCCCGTCCGCACGCCGCAGGCTACTCGCACCAGCCCCGCGGCTACGGCTACCAGCAGAGCGGCTACGGCTACCAGCCGGCCGGCTACGACCGCACGCCTTACGGCGGACACGGAGACTACGCTGCCCCGGCCTACGGTCAGTCAGAGCTCAATTGAGGTCGGCTAAGGTCGGATACGTAACGGCGAGTAGGCACAGTTGACTTCACGCTTTGTTCGAACTGACTGTGCTTGGCGCCTGGACGCTCTGTTTTCAGGCAGCTCCATGTAGTCACTAATGACGCTTAGAATGTTTACTTCCTCGTCATTTGTTTACGTATGATCTATGCAGAGATACTAACACTGTTTCTGTTTCACTCAATGCTTCTGCTACGCCAAGACGATTCTAAATAACCAATGAATTACAAAAGTTTTCCGTGCTAAAGCGTATTACCACCCCGGTAGACTTCATACTTAGACCTGCTGCAACCTTCCACAACACGAGGTACTGATTACCTCAGATAAATGTGACTACTCGACCCCTCTTCTTGCGGGGCGTGTTTGTGACAGTATCGTCTCGTTCTTAGGGGATTGCCTCATATCGACTGAATGCAATGTTTCACGAAGCGAGTGTACATAAGTGATTGTTTGGTACATTTCAGAGCCCTCCCACTACTAGATCGTTGACTGGCTCCCAGGGACAGGCCTAGATCTGTTGAAGAAGGTCTAGATAATGAAGACATCAATCCACTCTACCTTTCTCGGCTGCTAGAAACACTTTATTTATTACACTGCATTGAATACAGGCAATGCATGCGTATGAATTATGTTTCGCGCTGTTTATGTCTGCTGCGGAGTGGCGGAGGAATGTAGAGTGATTTTTGTCACGTACCTGACTTCAGCGAGTGTGCCGAGTGATTTGTGCGCTGTAAATAAACTTCTGACTTGTGTTCTCTGTTTCTTCACGTTCAAAGAGGACTGTGCTCAGTCCATCGTCAGATAACATACCACCATCAGAACGTAACAGACAACGAGATGGTTTACCTATGTGAGCCCGTGCACCCCATGCCAAAATTAGGTGGGCGCTCCAAGCCCGTCAGCCCAACTCCAACATCGAATAGCTTAATAAAAGTGTCATAATGAAGTATGTGAATAGAAATACGCGCCTTAAAACCGTACATGAATAGGCAAGAGCACCACGAGAACAGGCCAAAGCACGCGCAGCTAAAAAATATGTGATTCAGCACACATGTAGGGTCGCCGCGCGCCACCTCTCGGAAGGTTGAAGAACTACAAGCGAGTGCTGTCATGCGAATGTTCTATGGGGCAGTCAAACAATCACATAATGAACAGCAGATGTACTATATAGTGAGCATTTTTGTGTAAATAATGTTTCCACTTAAACGCATACCAGTAGTTGTAAGTGAGGTTATTTCATCATATCCGATGTTCGCTTAAAACTCTTTTAACGTAGAACACTCCCTTGAAACGTGTTCCAAGCCTGATGCGACTTATGTCGCCTGGCGTTGGCCTTTTTGCATCGTCCCAGCATTGCTCATACAAGTGCTTGTTGTGTTTCTGCACTACATGGGCCTGGAAGGGGAATATAATGGGCTCCGGATTCAGCTCGGAGCAAACAGAAGATGGTTTAGTATGACGCTGCATTCCCTTACGACACAGTTGCCAAACTGGGACAACCCTTTGTTACTATATATATATATATATATATATATATATATATATATATATATATATATATATATATATATATATATGTGTGTGTGTGTGTGTGTGTGTGTGTGTGTGTGTGTGTGTGTGTGTATAGATAGATATCTCATGTTTTGTGTAAAGTTGATCTGGAATATAAAGCTCCGCACCTAATTACCACAACGTCTTTTACATCTTTGCATTTTGCATCCGTGATACATTTGACACGGTTTGAAAACTTCTGCTTTTTGCAGCGCTGGAACCGCTTTTGCCATTCTGCGTCGTATCTTGCAATGTCACACTCTTGTTTCAGCTGTGTTATTTGCCGGAAGTAAGAGCATGCCCTGCGAATGCTAGGCAGCGTGTACAACTCCGAGAGCTACCACTCTGCCATTGAAGTGAAATCTCACTTGTTCCCTACCAATATTTAACACTGGTGCTGCTCCTGCCCATACCATGGATTCTAAGATTTGGCTCAGTCTGTGGTAACAAATTTTTAGAAAAAGTTAGTGTTTAACCACCGACAGGTACCCGTTTTCAAGAAGCCACAGAAAAGGGGGGGGGGGGGTAAAGCGAATCCATTCTCCGGCCCAGAACGGGGTTACATTATTAGGTGAAAGCACATGTTTGCTCGTTTCAATTCTGCTAAGTGTTCGCTCGCTTCAATTCCACATGATATTTTACCTCGGCTGACTGCCTTTGACCTCTGTTGACTAGACATGACAAGTACAACATGCGACATAAATCGGAGACAAAGCTCTACACCACGGACGGGATGCCGTATGATGTTTTGAGGCCTTAAATATCCGCAACTTATGCTTCAACCCCTTTGTTGGCCTAATTTATTGGTGTAGAACCATTTTTCACTAATCAGCTCCACTCATTAATTTTGCAAAACAACGTCCTTCACACGTGCCACTGCCGATACGACTATCGGTTCAGGTCAAGGTCAAACCTGTGAAGTCGCGTGCGACTCCATCGTTAAGACAACGCTTTAAAAGATGGGGGAGTCATTTATCTCTCTCAGGCTAAAGTTAGAATGCTGGACAAAGTCAACTGCTGGGTAAAATTTCCTCAAAACACCTTCATCGTTGTTGTGTCTTACATATTGTCGGTGGCTACATTATCAGTGCTCCATGATCATCGGGCACGAGTTGACGGTGGACCGGAGTGGACCGGCCTTGTCTCGGGCACTGGTCGGACTAGAGTCTTGAGTCACCTGAGTCATTACTGGTTACTGCCTGTCACCTAACTATCGCGCAGCACGCATTGTCATACGCTTCCAGGCCCGGGTGCGGCTCTTCAGCCAAAAACTCTATTAAAACATCTGGTACGCTCACGGCATATCCATTAGGCACTCGTTCTCTTCTAACAAAGATCAATGGCAAGTGCCATTTTTTCTGGTATGCAAAATTTGTTCAAAACACAGCTTACAATACCTACAAACTTCCGGTATTTCTGGCGTTCCAAATAACATCTGTTCGGAACATCAAAAATACCAAAACACCTCACCTAAACAGGAAATCCTGTCTGGCCTGAACATGAAAGACGTTTAGAGCATCTGATCAGCTGAGGCCACCAACTGGAAATTCGGCCTACTGAAAATCTAATGTGCCAAGCAAAGTCAGGTACAGGAGGTTAAATAAACCATAAGATGATCTGTTATGCCTCAAGTAGACATGTGCCCAAAAAGGTTTTGGATCATGACCCCAAGATCTCATACACACCTGGAGTCTTATGAAATCCTGGATCCTCCCCTGGGGTCAAGGGCACAGCCAGACTCTTGGTGGGGGACGGAGGACACAGTGTTACCGTGGGGTCCTGCTAGTGAAATGCCCCTCCCCAAAAATGTGTTACCGGATTTCGCCAACTTTATTTCAACGGTGGCTAAAATGCCTTTGTTCTGTTTATATCTGGAGCTTTCTTCAACTGAAACAGCAATGTATTGAGTGACGATGTTAACGCTTTGAAATTTTTTCTTAATTAGCTGAACAGAATGTTCTCGAGGCAGTGCTGTATGCGCATGCCGTGACAATACCTGACATGAATATCACCATCACGAAGAAGGAAGATGCCCTGCAGCAACATGGCTCAGCTATTGTTATGGAATTGACCCTAATTGGTGTTGCAAGATCTCGCCTGCCTCGGACCTCTCTGCCCTACATTGTTACCAGGTAAACAATATTAAGGTCATTGGCTCTGACGTATTCTGCATGCGATATTGGTGGGGAGCATTCGATGCGACCTTTGACAGCATTGGTGCTACATTTTCAACATTGTCACTTCATACATCGTGACATCTTTGGGAGATTGATGACGTTACATATTCACCTAATGCACAATCCACAAACGACGATGAGAGCTACAATCACAGTTACGTCGATAATGACAACAGTTTAAGCAATCATAAACTTCATCATCTTCACATCTATGGCGCTTGCGAATTCCCGATTGCAAAAGCACATCAAGTAAATAATACACACGTTATGGAAACCCTCTCCCCGATAGTTGGGAGGAAGGTTAACTTGCGCAAGAAATTTGACTAAATGAGCCCTGGCGTGTCGTGCAAATGAGCCTGAATTCTCAGTAGGCTCAGGGGTATTTATTGCGGATGCTTCGACATCAACGATATGTCTGTAGCATAAATAGTTACTGAGTAGCGCTATGTTTTATTACAGTCACTCAACGGCAATTTGCGGCCGACGCGGACGGCGGGCGGGAACCGAGAAATTTCCCGTTGGCGTGTGGCAGTGACGTTACCGTCACGTAACGGGACTCTACATCATCAGTGTTCCCTTCAAGCACATGAACCCCATCTCGGTTTGTTCCAAATGAATCACGAGCACTCCTTTAAGGTTGCAATTCTGTAATGTGTGGCGTCGCAAATATTGGCGTACTGAAGTAGCTTAGCTCGATTTGACAATGGGCTCTTGTCTGAGCCAAACAGGACCAATTTTTGGCATATTAAAACAAAACTGGTAACTTTTGCCCGTAGCAAAACTAACTGAGCTTAATTCAAAGCCATTTGTATTTGAGACACTTTAAAATGGCCTGTGCTGGGGTTCCGTCGCACCCACCCATGCGCTCACGTCATGAAAACGCCTGATCCGACGGGGTAATCGTTTCCTGCCCTTCGCCGCTGACCTATATTAACACTGGTTCAGTCCCGTTGACATGCAAGACAAAGCACCTCGAGCATGAGTGGCCCTGCGTGTGCTCCCCCCCCCCCCCGCCGCCCACTTTTCAGCACAGAAGTATTCATCCAAACGCTCCCTCACCTCACGCATGAGTGGTACTGCGAGTGCTCCACTCTCTGCCCATTTCTCAGCACAGAAGTCTTCATCCAAACACTCCCTCACCTTGCGCATGAGTGGTACTACAAGTGCCCCCCCCCCCCTCCCCACCGTCCATTTGTCAGCACAGAAGTCCTCATCCAAACGCTGCCTCACCTCGTGTGCCTCATCACAGTGGTAAAGAGACGCCCCTGTGTGATCGCACATGAGAAAGACGGCACGCCAAGCCATCACAGGTCATGACCGGGATGAAGATTGCCTGCCAGAGTACCACGCCCCGGCCACGCCTCCCCCCCCCCCCCTCTCAAGTCAGCCGAGGGAGCGGTGGGTCTCTGGGTGGGTGTCAACCTTGGCGCGTGCCGACGCCTCGGGCTAGGGGCGGGAAAGTGGTGTGGCGCTGTTGGCGGTATATAAGGGAGACGCAGAACTCAGCTGCAGTCAGTGAACGTTGCAGTCGGACTCACAAGCATCAAACATGTTCAGTAAGGTGAGTTGGGCCCGTGTGGGCAGGAGCCCCCACATCAGCTAACGAGCACGTGTAGCCTGTATTTGTGCACCCTCGAATGGGCTGGTGCACTAACTTGTCCGCGGTATTTCGGATTCAAACGAATGCCTATCTTGCATATAAATTTGGCTGATTTCGTCCAACATGGCAGTGTGTGTGCGTGTGATTAAGTAATTTAATGAGGCACCATGACATTTGTTCCATGGATTATCACCCGTCAGAAATTTACTATTTTATCGATAGCAGACTATGTCGGCAACTATACATCTTTATCAACAGTTGACTGTACACCCTTCACTGCCAGTGACTATACTGTAAGCCTTTGACTCTAAACACTAAGTCACATGGTTCACACTTTGTCAAAATCGTAAAACCACATAAAGAAGATGCAGCCAAATATAGCCTGCGAAACTATAGTCAAGTCTGCTCATTTGTTATCACATTTTATTCGAGTTTGAGACAACTAAGACTGCAAGGTATGCTCAGCCAAATGGCATTGCTTGCTAAAGACGACCGTTTCCAACAGTTTCAGCGGTTGTTCTATACTGAATGTACTCTATACAACTGAATGTTCAGACTTAATCGACGCCGATAGGTTAAAAACACGAGGTTTGGGTTTTAAAGTATGTATACTTTGAGGACAGCTGCTACTGTCTAGAGAACATTGACATAGTCCGTGCCAGACGGCATACAGCCTCCTCGGTGTCGCGTGATTCGGTGCTACTCGCCTATCGGTGATGAAGATCACGTGGCTTCATTGATTCATAGAAAATTAACATCGGACCGCCCAAAAGTATCAGTGATCACGAGTCGCTCTCCACGTGCTGACCCGTCTTGTAAAATTGATGACTAGCAGCTCTTAAGCAAATTTGTTTTATGATGTGCATTACTGCTCCCTTCGTACGTGTCTCGCGACAGTCTACCGACAAGGTACCTTAATTTTGTTTTCTGTGATCGGTGGCACCGCAAAACAATGTGTCAAGATTCACGATTATGTACAAAGAAACGGATATCCATCATACAGGAAAAATGTGAAAAATATCTATGCATTTGAGTACTAATGTAGCTCTTAATATTCATGGCGTCGAACACACCCTTTCATGACGAGGCAACAACGCTATTGAGATTGGTATTCAACTACGCTATCGAGCGTTCTAGCAGAGGGGCAATCTACGTAAGCTTTACTCAGGCAGATTTCATGTCATGGTGTGTAGATCGGGAACAATATCAATGGAATAAATAGCTTCGGAAAAAGTGGATTTTGACTTACATAAAGAGAAACTTGCGTTATGCTCTCTCACTTGATCTCGGTGCCATAATTTACTGGAGTTTTATTTTGGTGACGCAATAATTTTAAAAGCCTTGGATTTACCGTGCCCTCTATTGGGGTGATAATGGTGAAACAAATCACCAAGCCACCGAATACCTTCAGATCTTCCAGACCATCGTCATCATGTTAATAGAGCTTTTTAGCTGGAAACAAGGAGACAAAACATTTTCATGCCAAACGTAGCCATACAATATTGCGGATCAGAGTCATGGGAAAAGGTCGGGTCAGGTCAGGTTCAAATCAGATCAAATGAAGATTACCACCTCGATGTTTTTGGTTCAGTTTGATCACGTAACGTAGATAATTCACACGCTTGAAAACATGTAAGGCATACCAACTCGTTTCTGTCTGTCTGCACTTGTTACTGATATACATATGTGAAATATTTTTTTTTACCGAATATTTTGGCAATACGTCTATGGCCTCAAACGATTATCTCATCTCACGTCACCTCAGACGGTCATTCGGTAAACATCGAACAGCCGTAGGTGTCACCGGCCGTAGGTGTCAAAAATTGAACTCGTTCGGCGAGACATCTTCAAACGAATTAATGTGGTGTAGTTTCTACGAGTCTACCCAAGTAGTCACTTTTTCACTGTTCAAGTAGTGTAATATCAACGTGTATCAAATCAAACACTAATCCACTCTGGCAGAATTTGCCAGTAACGCGAGCAATTAACGAATCCAACGATGCTACGGTGGTGGCTTTGTCATATACGTGCCCTGCCCTGTTATGCCCTGCACTTCCCTGTCCTTCCCTGCCCTGCCCTTCCCTGCACTTCCTTGCCCTGCTGACATGCCCTGCCATGCCATGCCTTGACCTGACCGGCCGCTCTGTCGGCAGCTGTTTGTGGTGGGCCTTTTGGCCACGGCCTGCCTGGCCGCCGAGGAGAAGAAGGCGGCTGAGGACCTGAAGACGGACAGCTCGTCCACCAGCTTCTCCCACAGCAGCCTCGGCGCGGTGCAGTAAGTCGCTGATCGCTGTCACCTCCCTTTGCCAAACGCTGGGGAGAACCAACCAACTGAGATGCCGGCAGTAGGTAAAGAGTCTGATCCGTGGAAATGGAAGCGGGGGGGGGGGGGGGAGGTCGTGCCATATTCACCATTTTATAATGATTCGGATGAAATTAGTTTGAGCACACCTTTTCCGAAGTAATTTACATTTTTGTGCGGCATGAACACACGGGCAAAGTATAACCGACTCTATGAATTTTTTTAGGAATTCAGCTGACTTCGTTTGACATCTCGGCCTCGTTTCAGCTCCGGAGTGTCGACGTACCACGCTCCTTCCACCACCTACGCCCCTGCCAGCTCCTACCACGCGGCGTCGGCTGGCTACGCCTCTGGCTCGTCCTACCACGCTCCGTCCCCCACTTACTCTTCCAGCTCGTCGTACCACGCTCCGTCTACTGGCTACTCGTCGGGCTCCTCGTACCACGCTCCGTCCCCCTCTTACTCCTCCAGCTCGTCGTACCACGCTCCGTCTACTGGCTACTCGTCGGGCTCCTCGTACCACGCTCCGTCCCCCTCTTACTCGTCAAGCTCCTCGTCCTACCGCGCTCCGTCTACTAGCTACTCGTCGGGCCCCTCGTACCACGCCGAGCCGGCCTACTCGCCCAGCTCCTCCTACCACGGCGCCGCCCCAAGCTACGCCCCCGTCTCGCCCTACCACGGCCCGGCTAGCTACGCCTCGGAGGGGTACGCTGCGCCCCATCAGAGCAGCTACCGCCCGAGCTACCAGCCCGTGCAGACGTACCACCAGTCGGCCTACGCCCCGGCTCGCCCCAGCTACGGCTCCGGCTACGCCCCTGCCGCCGGCTACGGCTACGCCGCCGGCTACCAGGGCGTGACCTACGCCGGTCGCGACCAGGGTTACGGCCACGACAACGCGTGAGTGTGCAGTGGAGCTGGGCGAGCCACAGAGAGCCGTGGTGAGCTGATGCTTACAGTTGCGGCGCGCCACCTTGAACAAAACACAGCGAGATGATTTTTGTCACATTTGGTACAGCAAGCTGTGGCGCAGAAGGCAGTCAGCTTTGGTGTGCCTTTCCACATTCATGTTAAGCCAGCATCAAGATCGCTTCACTGTGAATATTTTTGATTCGAATGAGACAATGTAGAGCAGTGACAGTTAAGACACCCTCCCCCCCACGCCATTGACGCGGCCTCGTCATCCCGTGCAGGTACAGCCCCCGTCCGCACGCCGGAGGCTACTCGCACCAGCCCCGCGGCTACGGCTACCAGCAGAGCGGCTACGGCTACCAGCCGGCCGGCTACGACCGCACGCCTTACGGCGGACACGGAGGCTACGCTGCCCCGGCCTACGGTCAGTCAGAGCTCAATTGAGGTCGGCTAAGGTCGGATACGTAACGGCGAGTAGGCACAGTTGACTTCACGCTTTGTTCGAACTGACTGTGCTTGGCGCTTGGGCGCTCTGTTTTCAGGCAGCTTCAAGTAGTCACTAATGACGCTTAGAATGTTTACTCCCTCGCCATGTGTTGACGTATGATCTATGCAGAGATGATAAGACCGTTTCCTTTTCACTCGATGCTTTTGTTACGCCAGGTCGATTGTAAATAACCAATGAAGTACAAATGCGTTCCTTGCTAAAACGTATCATCGCCCCGGTAGACTACAGACCTAGACCTGTTGCAACCTTCTACAACATCAGGTACTGACTACCTCAGATAAATGTGACTACTCGGCCCCTCTTCTGGCGGGGCGTGTTTGTGACGGTATCGTCTCGTCCTTAAGGGATTGCCTCATAGCGACTGAATGCAATGTCTGACGAAGTGGGAGTACATTGCGGTACATTTGCGGTACATTGCACGGTATGAGTGCAATGTATCACGAAATGAGTGTACATAAGGGAATGTTTCGTACATTTCAGAACCCTCCCACTACTAGAGCGTTGACTGGCTCCCAGGAAAGAGGCCTAGATCTGCTGAACGTCTAGATAATGAAGGCGTCGATCCACTCTACCTTTCTCGGCTGCTAGAAACACTTTATTTATTGCACTGCATTGAACACAGGCAATGCATGCGCATGAATCATGTTTCTCGCTGTTGATGTCTGCTGCGGAGTGTGGAAGGAATGCAGAGTGATTTTGTGTCACGTACCTGACTTCAGTGAGTGTACCGAGAGATTTGTGCGCTGTAAATAAACTTTTTATTTGTGTTCTCTGTTTCTCCACGTTCACAGAGGACTGTGCTCAGCCAATTGTGAGATAACAAACCACTATCAGAATGTAACAGACAACGAGATGGTTTACCTCGTGATGACACTAAATCAGTAGCAATATGACGTCACGTTCGTACTTGATTAACATAAGCCGGTTAAGCCGCGACTGTGAATAACGCCAGGGCTGGTAAGTGCGTATGTTCTGCTGCGGATCAAATTCAATTGAGGCCAAATTGTTGCAAGCAGCAAGTGCAAGTGCGGTGCAGTATAAGGACATTGCCGTCAACAAAGTAGGCATAAACCATTCAACGAAAAATGGCAAGAAAGTCAGCACAATCAACTGGTGGCCTGGCTTGGCATATCATCTGACGCCTGTCTCATGACCACAATTCTCAATAACATTTAAACACAAGCATACGATACACTCAGTAATACATTGACTTTCGATAAGTTTCAGGGAAAGCTGTTGCCACTATGAGCACAGACGGACTAGCCCCACACTACGGAAAATCCTGGTCAGAAGAGTATGTACTCAAACTCCACCCTCGTGCTGGCTGGTTTTCAGGCTGAGCCTTGGCCCACGACTGCATTTTCTTCTCTCGTCCGCCACTGAGTGACGAAGGGCCTGAACAGCCACAGCAGCTGCTGAATGCATGGCAGGACCCCGACCAGTTTTAGACGGCCTGAGGAAATGAGGCTCAATATTGCAGCATCTCCGAGCCCGTGCACCCCATACCAAAATTAGGTGGGCGCTCCAGGCCCGTCAGCCAAGCCCATCCTCGAATAGCTTAATAAAAGTGCCATAATAAAGGATGTGAATAGAAATACACGCATTAAAGCCGTGGATGAAAAGACAAGAGCACCACGAGAACAGGCCAAAGCACACGCAGCCAAAAAATTTGATTCAGCACACATCTAACGTCGCCGCGCGCCACCTCTCGGAAGATCGGAGAACTACAAGTGAATGCTGTCATGCAAGTGTTCTGTGGAGCAGTCAAACAAGGACATAATAAACAGCATATGTACTAAAAAGTGAACTTTTATTCTTTAGATATTTTTTCTCCACTTAAACGGATGCTACCAGTTGTAAGTGAGGTTACTTCATCACATCTGATGCTCTCTTCCAACTCTTCAAATGTAGAACACTCCCTTGAAACATGCTCCAAGCCTGATGCGACTTATGTCGCCTGTCGCTCGCCTTTTGTATCGTCCCAGCATTGCTGAAACAAGTCAATGTTGTGTTTCTGCACTACATGGGAATGGAAGAGGAATATAATGGGCTCCGGACTCAGCTCAGAGCAAAGAGTTTACAGTTTAGTATGACGCTGCATTCCTTTACGACATTGTTGCCATACTGGGGCACTCCTTTGTTAGAGCATATGTCATGTTTTGCTTAGATTTCATGTGGAATGCAAAGCTCTGCATCAACTTACCACAGCGTCTTTATATCTCTACATTTTGCACCCGTAATACATTTGACACGGTTTGAAAACACCTGCTTTTTGTGCGCTGAAACCGCTTTTGCCATGCTGTGTCGTATCTTGCAATTTCACACTCTTGTTTACGCTGTGTTATTTGCCGGAAGTACGAGTATGTCCTGCGAATGCTAGGCAGTGCGTACAACTCCGAGAGTCACCATCCTGCCATAACCGTGAAATCTCACTTGAGTTCCCTACCAAAATTGAGCACTGGAACTGCTCCTGCCCATACCATGGATCCTAAGATTTGACTCAGTCTGTGGAAACAAATATTTAGGAAAATTTCGAATGTTCAACCACCAACAGATAGCCGTTTTAAAGAAACCACAGAAAAAGTGTATGTGGGGGGGGGGGGAGAAATCCATTCTCCGGCCCCGAACAGGGTTACATTGTTAAGTGAAAGCACATGTTTGCTCGTTTTGAATCCACTAAGTGTTCACCACAGATTCTTGACACGCTACGATGAGGTGTTCAAACGGTAATGGCATTTTACCTCGGCTGACTGGCCTTTGATCTCTGTTGACTAGACATGACAAGCACACCATGCGACCTAAGTCGGAGATAAAGCTCTAGACCACGCACGGGATTCCCGTGTGATGTTTTGAGGCCTTAAATATCCCCAACTTAGGCTCCAACCCTTTTGTTGGCCTGATTCATTGGTGTGTAGAATCATTTTTCACTAACCAGCCCCAGTCATTTATTTTGCAAAACTATGTCCTTCACACGTGCCACGGGGAATGCGAAAATCGGTTCAGGTCAAGATCAAGCCTGTGAAGTCGCGTGCGACTCCATCATTAAGACAGCGCTTTAAAAGATGGGGGAGTCATTTATCTCTCTCAGGCCAAAGTTAGAATGTTGGACAAAGTCACCTGCTGTGTAAAATCTCCTCAATACACCTTCATCGTTGTTGCGTCGTACATATTGTCAGTGGCTATATGCTCAGTGCTCCATGATCATCGGGCACGAGCCGACGGCAGACCGGAGTGGACCGGCCTTGCCTCGGGCACTGGTCGGACTAGAGTCTTGAGTCACCTGAGTCATTACTGGTTACTGCCTGTTACCTAACTATCACGCGGAAGGTAGTGTCAAGGGCCTCCAGGCCAGGCCAGGCCTCCAGGCCTCTTCAGCCAAAAACTATATTAAAACATCTGATATGCTCACAGCATATCCATTAGGCACTCGATCTCTTTTAAAAAAGATCAATGCCAAATGCCATTTTTTCTGGCACGCAAACTTTGTTCAAAACACAACTTACGATGCCTGCAAACTTCTGGCATTTCTGGCGTTCCAAATAACAGCTGTTCGGAACATCAAAAATACCGAAACACTTCACCTAAACAGGAAATCCCGTCTGGCCCGAACATCAGAGGTTCAGAGCATCTGATCAGCTGAGGCCACCGACTGGAAATTCGGCCTACTGCAAATTTAATGTGCCAAGCAAAGTCAGGTACAGGAGGTTAAATAACTGGCCACCGACTGGAAATTCGGCCTACTGCAAATTTAACGTGCCAAGCAAAGTCAGGTACAGGAGGTTAAATAAATCAAAAGATGATCTGCTATGTCTCAAGTAGACATGTGCCCAAAAAGGTTTTGGATCATGACCCCAAGATCTCATACACACCTGGAGTCTTATGAAATCCTGGATCCTCCCCTGGGGTCAAGGGCACAGCCAGACTCTTGGTGGGGGACGGAGGACACAGTGTTACCGTGGGGTCCTGCTAGTGAAATGCCCCTCCCCTTAAAATGAGTTACCGGATTTCGCCAACTTTATTTCAACGGTGGACAGAATTGATTTCTTCTATTCTTATCTGCAGCTTTCTTCAACTGAAACGGCAATGTATTGAGTGACGATGTTAAAGCTTTGAAACTTTTTTCTCAGTTTGCTGGACAGAATGTTCTCGGGAAACGCTTTATGCGCATGCCGTGACAAGACCTGACCTAAATATGACCATTACCAAGAAGCAAGATGTCCTGCAGCAACATGGCCCAGTTATTGCAATATAAATTACCCTAATTAATGCTGCGAGATCTCGCCTGTCTTGAACCCCTCTGCCACACATGGTTACCAGGTAAACAATATTTTGGTTAGCGACTCTGACGTGTTCTGCATTCGAGAATGTTTGGGAGCGTTTGATGCGACCTTTGACAGCATTGATGTTAAATTTTCAACATCGCCACTTCATACATTGTGACATCTTTGGGAGACATTGTTGACGTTACATATTCACCTAATGCGTAATCTATTAACTACGACGAGAGCGCCAATCATAGTTACGTCGATAATGACAACAGTATAAGCAGTCATTAACTCCATCATCTTCACATCCATGGCACTTGCAGCTTACCGATTGAAAAAGCACATCAAGTAAATAATGCACACGTTAAGGATCCACTCTCCCCGATAGTTGGAGGGTGAGGCGAACTTGCGCAAGAAATTTGGCCAAATGGCCCCAGGCGTGTCGTGTAAGTGAGCCTGAATTCTCAGTAGCCTCAGAAGTATTCATTAGGGGTGTTTCGACACCAACGATATGTCTGCAGCATATATAGTTACTGAGGAGCGCTATGTTTTATTAGAGTCACTCAACGGCAATTTGCGGCCGACGCGGACGGCGGGCGGGAACCGAGAAATTTCCCGTTGGCGTGTGGCAGTGACGTTACCGTCACGTAACGGGACTCTACATCATCAATGTTGCCTTCAAGCACATGAGCCCCATCTCAGTTTGCTCCAAATGAATCACAAGCATCCCTTTATGGTTGCAATTCTGCAATGGTGTGTGGCGCCGTAAACATAGGCGTGCTTAAGTCCATGTTTATTCAAAACAATTTGAAATGGCGGGGCTGGGTTCCGTCGCATCAACCTATACGTTCGCATCATGAAAACGCCTCATCCGGGCGGAAGTAATTGTTTTCTGCTTTTCGCCTCTGACCTCGTATATGAACACTGGGTCAGTCCCGTTGACATGCATGATAAAACACCCCGCGCATGAGCGGTCCTGCGAGTGCTCCACCCGTCACCCATTTCTCAGCACAGAAATCTTCATCCAAACGCTGCCTCACATCCTGTGCCCCATCAGAGTGGCAAAGAGACGCCCCTGTATGATCGCACATGAGAAAGACCGCACACCCAACTATCACAGGTCATGACCGGAGTGAAGATTGCCTGCCAGAGTACCACGCCCCGGCTACGCCCCTCCCCCTCTCAAGTCAGTCGAGGGGACGGTGGGTCTCTGGGTGGGTGTCAACCTTGGCGCGTGCCGACGCCCCGGGCTAGAGGCGGGAAAGTGGTGTGGCGCTGTTGGCGGTATATAAGGGAGACGCAGAGCTCAGCTGCAGTCAGTGAACGTTGCAGTCGGACTCACAAGCATCAAACATGTTCAGTAAGGTGAGTTGGGCCCGTGTGGGCAGGAGCCGCCACAAAAGCTAACGAGCACATGCAGCCTGTATTTGTGCACCCTCGATGGGCTGGTGCACTAACCTGTCTGCGATATTTCGTATTCAAGCCAATGCCTATCTTGCATGCAAATTTGGCTGATTTCGTACAATATGGCAGCGTGTGTGCGTGTGATTAAGTAATTTAATGAGGTACCATCACATTTGTTCCATGGATTATCACCCCTCGGAAATTTACTATTTTATCGATAGCAGACTGTCTCGGCAACTATACATCTTTATCAACAGTTGACTGTACACCCTTCACTATACCGTAAGCCTTTAACTATACCGTAAGCCTTTGACTCTAAACACTTATTCACATGGGTCACACGTTGTCAAAATCGAAAAACCACATAGAGAAGATACAGCCAAATATAGCATGCGAAACTATAGTCAAGTTTGCTCGCTTGTTATTACATTTTATTAAAGTTTGAGACAACTAAGACTGTAAGGTATTCTCAGCCAACTGGCATTGCTTGCTAAAGACGACCGTTTCCAACAGTTTCAGCGGTTGTCCTATACTGAATATGCCATACACCTGAATGTTCGGACTTAATCGACGCCGATAGGTTAAAAACACGAGGTTTGGGTTTTAAAGTATGTATACTTTGAGGACAGCTGCTACTGTCTAGAGAACATTGACATAGTCCGTACCAGACGGCATACAGCCTCCTCGATGTCGCGTGATTCGGTGCTAGACTCGCCTATCGGTGATGAGGATCACGTGGCTTCATTGATTCATAGAAAATCAACATCGGACCGCCCAAAAGTATCAGTGATCACGAGTCGCTCTCGACGTGCTGACCCGTCTTGTAAATTGATAACTAGCAGCTCTTAAGCAAATTTGTTTTATGATGTGCATTGCTGCTCCCTTCGTACGTGTCCCGCGACAGGCTACCGACAAAGTACTTTAATTTTGTTTTCTGTGATCGATGGCTCCGCAAAACAATGTGTCAAGATTCACAATTATGTACAAAGAAACGGATATCCATTATACAGGAAAAATGTCACAAAGATCTATGCATTTGAGTACTAATGTAGCTCTAGATATTCATGGCGTCGAACACACCCTTTCATGACGAGGCAACAACGATATTGAGATTGGTATTCAACTGCGCTATCGAGCGTTCTAGCAGAGGGGCAATCTATGTAAGCTCAGGCAGATTTCATGTCACGGTGTGTAGATCGGGAACAATATTAATGGAATAAGTAGCTGCGTAAAAAATGGATTTTGGCTCACATAAAGAGAAGCTTGCCTTATGCTCTCTCACTTGATCTTGGTACCATAACGTACTAGAGTTTTATTTTGGTGATGCAATAATTTTAAAAGCCTTGGATTTACCGTGCCCTCTATTGGGGTGATGATGGTGAAACAAAATCACCAAGCCACCGAATACTATTCAGATCTTCCAGGCCATCGCCGTCATGTTTATAGAGCTTTTTAGCTGGAAACAAGGAGACCAAGCATTTTCGTACCAAACGTAGCCATACCACATTGCAGATCAGGGTCATGGGATAAGGTCGGGTCAGGTCAGGTTCAAATCAGATCAAAGGAAGGTTACCACCTCGATGTTTTTGGTTCAGTTTGATCACGTGGCGTGGATAATTCACACGCTTGAAAGTTTGTAAGGCATACCATCTCGCTTCTGTCTGTCTGCACTTATTGCTGAGATGCATATGTGAAGTATTTTTTTACCGAATATTTTGGCAAAACTTCTATGGCCTCAAACGGTCATCTCATCCCACGTCACCTCAAACGGTCATCTGGTAAACACCGAACAGCCGGGCTGGCCGTACGTGTCAAAAATTCAAATCGTTCGGCGAGACATCTTCAAACGAATTAATGTGGTGTGGTTTCTACGAGTCTACCCAAGTAGTTACTTTTTCACTGTTCAAGTAGTGTAATATCAACGTGTATCAAATCAAACAATAATCCACTACGGCAAAATTCCCCAATAACGCGAGAAATTAAAGAATCGAATGATGCTACGGTGGTGGCTTTGTCATGTACCTGCCCTGCACTTCCTTGTCCTTCCCTGCCCTGCCCTGCCCTGCACTTCCTTGCCCTGCTGACCTGCCCTGCCATGCCATGCCTTGACCTGACCGGCCGCTCTGTCGGCAGCTGTTTGTGGTGGGCCTTCTGGCCACGGCCTGCCTGGCCGCCGAGGAGAAGAAGGCGGCTGAGGACCTGAAGACGGACAGCTCGTCCACCAGCTTCTCCCACAGCAGCCTCGGCTCGGTGCAGTAAGTCGCTGATCGCTGTCACCTCCCTTTGCCAAACGTTGGGGAGAACCAACCAGCTGAGATGCGGGCAGTAGGTAATGAGTCTGATCCGTGAAAATGGAAGGGGGGGGGGGGGGGGTTAATGCCATATTCACCATTTTATGATGATTTGGATGAAGTTGGTTTGAGCACACCTTTTCCGAGCTAATTTTACATTTTCGTGCGGCATGCACACACGGGCAACGTATAACCGACTTCATGATTTTTTTTAGGAATTCAGCCGACTTCGTTTGACATCTCGGCCTCGTTTCAGCTCCGGAGTGTCGACGTACCACGCTCCTTCCACCACCTACGCCCCTGCCAGCTCCTACCACGCGGCGTCGGCTGGCTACGCCTCTGGCTCGTCCTACCACGCTCCGTCCCCCACTTACTCTTCCAGCTCGTCGTACCACGCTCCGTCTACTGGCTACTCGTCGGTCTCCTCGTATCACGCTCCGTCCCCCTCATTTTCCTCCGGCTCGTCATACCACGCTCCGTCTACTGGCTACTCGTCGGGCTCCTCGTACCACGCTCCGTCCCCCTCTTACTCGTCCAGCTCCTCGTCCTACCGCGCTCCGTCTACTAGCTACTCGTCGGGCCCCTCGTACCACGCCGAGCCGGCCTACTCGCCCAGCTCCTCCTACCACGGCGCCGCCCCCAGCTACGCCCCCGTCTCGCCCTACCACGGCCCGGCTAGCTACGCCTCGGAGGGGTACGCCGCGCCCCATCAGAGCAGCTACCGCCCGAGCTACCAGCCCGTGCAGACGTACCACCAGTCGGCCTATGCCCCGGCTCGCCCCAGCTACGGCTCCGGCTACGCCCCTGCCGCCGGCTACCAGGGCGTGACCTACGCCGGTCGCGACCAGGGTTACGGCCACGACAACGCGTGAGTGTGCAGCGGGGCTGGGCGCGCCACAGAGAGCCGTGGTGTGCTGATGCTTACAGTTGCGGTGCGCCACCTTGAACAAAAAACAGCGAGATGACTTTTGTTACATTTGGTACAGCAAGCTGTGATGCAGAAGGCAGTCAGCTTTGATGTGCCTTTCCACATCCATGTTAAGCCGGCATCAAGATCGTTTCACTGTGAGTATTCTTTTTTCGAATGAGACAGTGGAGAACAGTGACAGTTAAGACACCCTCCCCCCACGCCATTGACGCGGCCTCGTCATCGCGTGCAGGTACAGCCCCCGTCCGCAGGCCGCAGGCTACTCGTACCAGCCCCGCGGCTACGGCTACCAGCAGAGCGGCTACGGCTACCAGCCGGCCGGCTACGACCGCACGCCTTACGGCGGACACGGAGACTACGCTGCCCCGGCCTACGGTCAGTCAGAGCTCAATTGAGGTCGGCTAAGGTCGGATACGTAACGGCGAGTAGGCACAGTTGACTTCACGCTTTGTTCGAACTGACTGTGCTTGGCGCCTGGACGCTCTGTTTTCAGGCAGCTCCATGTAGTCACTAATGACGCTTAGAATGTTTACTTCCTCGTCATTTGTTTACGTATGATCTATGCAGAGATACTAACTCTGTTTCTGTTTCGCTCAATGCTTCTGTTACGCCGAGACGATTCTAAATAACCAATGGATTACAAATGTTTTCCGTGCTAAAGCGTATCACCACCCCGGTAGACTACAGACTTAGACCTGCTGCAACCTTCCACAACACGAGGTACTGATTACCTCAGATAAATGTGACTACTCGACCCCTCTTCTTGCGGGGCGTGTTTGTGACAGTATCGTCTCGTTCTTAGGGGATTGCCTCATATCGACTGAATGCAATGTTTCACGAAGTGAGTGTACACAAGTGATTGTTTGGTACATTTCAGAGCCCTCCCACTACTAGAGCGTTGACTGGCTCCCAGGGAACAGGCCTAGATCTGTTGAAGAAGGTCTAGATAATGAAGACATCAATCCACTCTACCTTTCTCGACTGCTAGAAACACTTTATTTATTACACTGCATTGAATACAGGCAATGCATGCGTATGAATTATGTTTCGCGCTGTTTATGTCTTCTGCGGAGTGGCGGAGGAATGTAGAGTGATTTTTGTCACGTACCTGACTTCAGCGAGTGTGCCAAGTGATTTGTGCGCTGTAAATAAACTTCTGATTTGTGTTCTCTGTTTCTTCACGTTCAAAGAGGACTGTGCTCAGTCCATCGTCAGATAACATGCCACTATCAGAACGTAACAGACAACGAGATGGTTTACCTATGTGAGCCCGTGCACCCCATACCAAAACTACGTGGGCGCTCCAAGCCCGTCAGCCCAACTCCAACATCGAATAGCTTAATAAAAGTGCCATAATGAAGTATGTGAATAGAAATACGCGCCTTAAAACCGTAGATGAATAGGCAAGAGCACCACGAGAGCAGGCCAAAGCACGCGCAGCTAAAAAATATGCGATTCAGCACACATCTAGCGTCGCCGCGCGCCACCTCTCGGGAGGATGAAGAACTACAAGCGAATGCCCTCGTGCAAATGCTCTATGGAGCAATCACATAATGAACAGCAGATACACTATATAGTGAGCATGTTTGTGTAAGTAATTTTTCCACTGAAACGTATACCAGTAGTTGTAAGTGAGGTTATTTCATCATATCTGATGTTCGCTTAAAACTCTTTTAACGTAGAACACTCCCTTGAAACATGTTCCAAGCCTGATGCGACTTATGTCGCCTGGCGTTGGCCTTTTTGCATCGTCCCAGCATTGCTCATACAAGTGACTGTTGTGCTTCTGCACTACATGGGCCTGGAAGGGGAATATAATGGGCTCCGGATTCAGCTCGGAGCAGACAGAAGATGGTTTAGTATGACGCTGCATTCCCTTACGACACAGTTGCCAAACTGGGACAACCCTTTGTTACCATATATATATATATATATATATATATATATATATATATATATATATATATATATATATATACATATATATATATATATATATATATATATATATATAATGTTTAGTGTAAAATTGATCTGGAATATAAAGCTCCGCACCTAATTACCACAACGTCTTTTACATCTTTGCATTTTGCATCCGTGATACATTTGACACGGTTTGAAAACTCCTGCTTTTTGCAGCGCTGGAACCGCTTTTGCCATTCTGCATCGTATCTTGCAATGTCACACTCTTGTTTCAGCTGCGTTATTTGCCGGAAGTAAGAGTATGCCTTGCGAATGCTAGGCTGTGCATACAACTCCGAGAGTCACCATCCTGCCATAACCGTGAAATCCCACTTGTTCCCTACCAATATTGAGCACTGGAACTGCTCCTGCCCATACCATGGATTCTAAGATTTGGCTCAGTCTGTGGTAGCAAATATTGAGAAAAATTTCGAGTGTTCAACCACCGACAGGTATCCGTTTTAAAGAAACCACAGAAAAAGGGTAGGGGGGAATTCATTCTCCGGCCCAGAACGGGGTTACGTTATTAGGTGAAAGCGCATGTTTGCTCGTTTTAATTCCACTAAGTGTACACCACGAATTCTTGACATGCTACGGTAAGGCGTTAAAAAGGTAATGATATTTGACCTCGGCTGACTGGCCTTTGACCTCTGTTGACTAGACATGACAAGTACACCATGCGACATAAATCGGAGACAAAGCTCTACACCACGGACGGGATGCCGTTTGATGTTTTGAGGCCTTCAATATCCGCAGCTTATGCTTCAACCCCTTTGCTGGCCTAATTTATTGGTGTAGAGCCATTTTTCACTAATCAGCCCCACTCATTCATTTTGCAAAACTACGTCCTTCACACGTGCCACTGCCGATACGACTATCGGTTCAGGCCAAGGTCAAACCTGTGAAGTCGCGTGCGACTCCATCATTAAGACAACGCTTTAAAAGATGGGGGAGTCATTTATCTCTCTCAGGCTAAAGTTAGAATGCTGGACAAAGTCAACTGCTACGCAAAATTTCCTCAGAACACCTTCATCGTTGTTGTGTCTCACATATTGTCAGTGGCTATATTCTCAGTGTTCCATGATCATCGGGCACGAGTTGACGGTGGACCGGAGTGGACCGGCCTTGTTTCGGGCACTGGTCGGACTAGAGTCTTGAGTCACCTGAGTCATTACTGCTCACTGCCTGTTACCTAACTATCACGCGGAAGGTACTGTCAAGCGCCTCCAGGCCTGGGTGCGGCTCTTCATCCGACAACTCTATTAAAACATCTGATATGCTCACGGCATATCCATTAGGCACCCGATCTCTTCTAACAAACAAGCCCTACAAGTGCCATTTTTTCTGATATGCAAAATTTGTTCAAAACACAGCTTACAATACCTACAAACTTCCGGCATTTCCGGCGTTCCGAATAACATCTGTTCGGAACATCAAAAATACCAAAACACCTCACCTAAACAGGAAATCCTGTCTGGCCTGAACATAACGACGTTTGAAGCATCTGATCAGCTGAGGCCACCAACTGGAAATTCGGCCTACTGAAAATCTAATGTGCCAAGCAAAGTCAGGTACAGGAGGTTGAATAAACCATGAGATGATCTGTCATGCCTCAAGTAGACATGTGCTCAAAAAGGTTTTGGATCATGACCCCAAGATCTCATACACACCTGGAGTCTTATGAAATCCTGGATCTTCCCCTGGGGTCAAGGGCACAGCCAGACTCTTGGCGGGGGAGGGAGGACACAGTGTTACCGTGGGGTCCTCCTAGTGAAATGCCCCTCCCAAAAAATGAGTTACCGGATTTCGCCAACTTTATTTCAACGGTGGCTAAAATGTCTTTGTTCTGTTTATATCTGGAGCTTTCTTCAACTGAAACAGCAATGTATTGAGTGACGATGTTAACGCTTTGAAATTTTTTCTTCATTAGCTGAACAGAATGTTCTCGAGGCAGTGCTGTATGCGCATGCCGTGACAAGACCTGACCTGAATATCACCATCACCAAGAAGGAAGATGCCCTGCAACAACATGGCTCTGCTATTGTTATAGAAATGACCCTAATTGGTGTTGCAAGATCTCGCCTGTTTCGGACCTCTCTGCCCTACATTGTTACCAGGTAAACAATATTAAGGTTATTGGCTCTGACGTATTCTGCATGCGAGATTGTTTGGGAGCGTTCGATGCGACCTTTGACAGCATGGATGCTACATTTTCAACATCGTCACTTCATGCATTGTGACATCTTTGGCAGAAAGTGCAGGCATCACAGATTCATCTAATGCTCAATCCATTAGCGACGACGCGAGCGACAATCATGGCCACGTCGACAATGACAACAGCTTGAGCAATCATTAACTCCATTATCTTCACATCTATGGCGATTGCGACTTCCCGATTGCAAAAGCACATCAAGTAAATCATACACGCGTTATGGAAACCCTCTCCCCGATAGTTGGGAGGAAGGTGAACTTGCGCAAGAAATTTGACTAAATGAGCCCTGGCGTGTCGTGCAAATGAGCCTGAATTCTCAGTAGGCTCAGGGGTATTTATTGCGAATGTTTCGACGCCAACGATATGTCTGTAGCATAAATAGACACTGAGTAACGCTATGTTTTATTAAAGTCACTCAACGGCAATTTGCGGCCGGCGCGGACGGCGGGCGGGAACCGAGAAATTTCCCGTTGGTGTGTGGCAGTGACGTTACCGTCACGTAACGGGACTCTACATCATCGGTGCTCCCTTCAAGCACATGAACCCCATCTCAGTTTGCTTCAAATGAATCACGAGCACTCCTTTAAGGTTGCAATTTTGTAATGTTGTGTGGCGTCGCAAATATTGGCGTACTGAAGTAGCTTAGTTCGATTTGACAATGGGCTCTTGTCTGAGCCAAACGGGACCAATTATTGGCATATTCAAACAAAACTTTTGCTAGCTTTGCGACGGGCAGCTTTTGCCCGTCGCAAAGCAAACTGAGCTTAATTCAAAGACATTTGTATTTGAGACACTTTAAAATGGCCTGTGCTGGGGTTCCGTCGCATCGACCCATGCGCTCACGTCATGAAAACGCCTGATCCGGCGGGGTAATCGTTTCCTGCCCTTCACCCCAGACCTCCTATATTAACAGTGTTTCAGTCCCGTTGACATGCAAGACAAAGCACCCCGAGCATGAGTGGCCCTGCGTGTGCCCCCCCCCCCCCCCCGCCGCCCATATTTCAGCACAGAAGTTTTCATCCAAACGCTCCCTCACCTCACGCATGAGTGGTTCTGCGAGTGCTGCACCCTCTGCCCATTTCTCAGCACAGAAGTCTTCATTCAAACACTCCCTCACCTTGCGCATGAGTGGTACTACAAGTGCCCCCCCCCCCTCCCCACCGTTCATTTCTCAGCACAGAAGTCCTCATCCAAACGCTCCCTCACCTCGTGTGCCTCATCACAGTGGTAAAGAGACGCCCCTGTGTGATCGCACATGAGAAAGACGGCACGCCAGGCCATCACAGGTCATGACCGGGATGAAGATTGCCTGCCAGAGTACCACGCCCCGGCCACGCCTCCCCCCCCCCCCCTTCTCAAGTCAGCCGAGGGGACGGTGGGTCTCTGGGTGGGTGTCAACCTTGGCGCGTGCCGACGCCCCGGGCTAGAGGCGGGAAAGTGGTGTGGCGCGGTTGGCGGTATATAAGGGAGACGCAGACCTCAGCTGCAGTCAGTGAACGTTGCAGTCGGACTCACAAGTGTCAAACATGTTCACTAAGGTGAGTTGGGGCCGTGTGGACAGGAGCCGCCACATCAGGAAACGAGCACATCCAGCCTGTATTTGTGCACCCTCGAATGGGCTGGTGCACTAACCTCTCCCGCGATATTTCGGACTCTAGTCAAACGAATGCCTATCTTTATCAACAGTTGGCTGTACACCCTTCACTGCCAGTGACTATACCATAAGCCTTTGACTCTGAACTCTTGGTCACGTGGTTCATGCTTTGTCAAAACCTTAAAACCACATGGAGAAAATCAAATCAAATATAGTCTGCGAAAACATGGTCAAGTTTACCCACTTATTGCTATATTTCATTTCTAGTTTGGGACAACAAAGATACTTGTATACTTAGCCGACTGACATTGCTTGCTGAAGACCACTGTTTCCAACAGTTTCAGCAGTCAACAACTGAATGTTCAGACTCATCGACGCCGATAGGTTAAAAACACGAGGTTCGGGTATTAAAGTTTTCTGTGAGGACAGCTGCTACAGTCTAGAGAACATTGACTTAGTCCGTGCCAGACGGCATACAGCCTTCTCGACGTCACGTGACTCGATGCTAGACTCGTCTATCGGTGATGAGGATCACGTCGCTTCATTGATCCATAGAAAATCAACATCGGACCGCCCAAAGGCATCGGTGATCATGAGCCGCCCTCAACGTGCTGACCCGTCTGGTAAGATTGATAAATGACAGCTCTAAAGCAAATTTGCTTTGTAATGCCCATTGTTCCCCCCCCCCCCCCCCTCCCATTGGTGCCTGTCTCACGACGGTCTAAAACAAATCGCCTTAATTTCGTTTTCTGTGATCGGTGGCTCCGCAAAAAGGTGTCAAGATTCACACTTATGTATGAAGAAACGGATATCCATTACACAGGAAAAATGTGAAAAATATCTATGCATTTGAGAACTAATGTTGCTCTAAAAATTCATGGCGTCGAACACACCCTTTCATGACGAGGCAACAGCACTATTGAGATAGGTATTCAACTACACTATCGAGCGTTCTAGCACAGGGGCACTCTAAGTAAGCTTTACTCAGGCAGATTTCATGCCATGGCGCGTAGATCGGGAGCAATATTAATGGAGTAGGTAGCTTCGGAAAAATGGATTTTGGCTTACATAAAAAGAAACTTGCGTCTTGCTCTCTCACTTGATCTCGGTTCCATAATTTACTAGAGTTTTCTCTTGGTGATACAATAATTTTAAAAGCCTTGGATTTAGCGTGCTGTCTATTGGGGTGATGATGGTGAAACAAAATCACCAAGCCATCGAATACCTTCAGATCTCTCAGACCATCGTCATCATGTTTATAGAGCTTTTTAGCTGGAAACAAGGAGGCCAAGCATTTTCACACCACACATAGCCATACGATATTGCCGATGAGGGTCACGGGAAAAGCTCAGGCCAGGGCAGGTTCAAATCAGATCAAAGGAAGGTTACCACCCCGATGTTTATGGTTCAGTTTGATCACGTAACGTAGATAATTCACACGCTTGAAAAAATGTAAGGTGTACCTACTCGTTTCTGTCTGTCTGCACTTGTTACTGACATACATATGTGAAATATTTTTTTACCGAATATTTTGGCAAAACGTCTATGGCCTCAAATGGCCAGCTCATCTCACGTCACCTCAGACGGTCATTTGGTAAACCCCAAACAGCCGTAGGTGTCACCGGCCGTAGGTGTCAAAAATTGAACTCGTTTGGCGAGACATCTTCAAACGAATCAAGGTGGTGTAGTTTCTACGAGTCTACCCAAATAGTTAATTCTTTCACTGTTTAAGTAGTGTAATATAAACGTGTGTCGAATCAAACAATAATTCACTATGGCAAAATTCGCCAATAACGCGAGAAGTTAAAGAACCGAACGATGCTACGGTGGCGGCTTTGTCATGTACCTGCGCTGCACTTCCCTGTCCTTCCCTGCCCTGCCCTGCCCTGCACTCCCTTGCCCTGCTGACCTGCCCTGCCATGCCATGCCTTGACCTGACCGGCCGCTCTGTCGGCAGCTGTTTGTGGTGGGCCTTCTGGCCACGGCCTGCCTGGCCGCCGAGGAGAAGAAGGCGGCTGAGGACCTGAAGACGGACAGCTCGTCCACCAGCTTCTCCCACAGCAGCCTCGGCTCGGTGCAGTAAGTCGCTGATCGCTGTCACCTCCCTTTGCCAAACGCTGGGGAGAACCAACCAACTGAGATGCCGGCAGAAGGTAAAGAGTCTGATCCGTGGAAATGGAAGTGTGGGGGGGGGGGGTCGTGCCATATTCACCATTTTAGGATGATTTGGATGAAATTGGTTTGAGCACACCTTATTCGAGCTAATTTTACCTTTTCGTGCGGCATGCACACACGGGCAACGTATAACCGACTCCATGAATTTTTTTAGGAATTCAGCTGACTTCGTTTGACATCTCGGCCTCGTTTCAGCTCTGGATTGTCGACGTACCACGCTCCTTCCACCACCTACGCCCCTGCCAGCTCCTACCACGCGGCGTCGGCTGGCTACGCCTCTGGCTCGTCCTACCACGCTCCGTCCCCCACTTACTCTTCCAGCTCGTCGTACCACGCTCCATCTACTGGTTACTCGTCGGGCTCCTCGTACCACGCTTCGTCCCCCTCGTACTCCTCCAGCTCGTCATACCACGCTCCGTCTACCGGCTACTCGTCGGGGTCCTCGTACCACGCTCCGTCCCCCACCTACTCGTCCAGCTCGTCGTACCACGCTCCGTCTACTGGCTACTCGTCGGGCTCCTCGTACCACGCTCCGTCCCCCTCTTACTCGTCCAGCAGCTCGTCCTACCGCGCTCCGTCTACTAGCTACTCGTCGGACCCCTCGAACCACGCCGAGCCGGTCTACTCGCCCAGCTCCTCCTACCACGGCGCCGCCCCCAGCTACGCCCCCGTCTCGCCCAACCACGGCCCGGCTAGCTACGCCTCGGAGGGGTACGCCGCGCCCCATCAGAGCAGCTACCGCCCGAGCTACCAGCCCGTGCAGACGTACCACCAGTCGGCCTACGCCCCGGCTCGCCCCAGCTACGGCTCCGGCTACGCCCCGACCGCCGTCTACGGCTACGCCGCCGGCTACCAGGGCGTGACTTACGCCGGTCGCGACCAGGGTTACGGCCACGACAACGCGTGAGTGTGCAGCGGGGCTGGGGGCGCCACAGAGAGCCGTGGTGTGCTGATGCTTACAGATGCGGTGCGCCACCTTGAACAAAAAACAGCGAGATGACTTTTGTTACATTTGGTACAGCAAGCTGTGATGCAGAAGGCAGTCAGCTTTGATGTGCCTTTCCACATCCATGTTAAGCCAGCATCAAGATCGTTTCACTGTGAATATTCTTTTTTCGAATGAGACACTGTAGAACAGTGACAGTTAAGACACCCTCCCCCCACGCCATTGACGCGGCCTCGTCATCCCGTGCAGGTACAGCCCCCGTCCGCACGCCGCAGGCTACTCGTACCAGCCCCGCGGCTACGGCTACCAGCAGAGCGGCTACGGCTACCAGCCGGCCGGCTACGACCGCACGCCTTACGGCGGACACGGAGACTACGCTGCCCCGGCCTATGGTCAGTCAGAGCTCAATTGAGGTCGGCTAAGGTCGGATACGTAACGGCGAATAGGCACAGTTGACTTCACGCTTTGTTCGAACTGACTGTGCTTGGCGCCTGGACGCTCTGTTTTCAGGCAGCTCCATGTAGTCACTAATGACGCTTAGAATGTTTACTTCCTCGTCATTTGTTTACGTATGATCTCTGCAGAGATACTAACACTGTTTCTGTTTCACTCAATGCTTCTGTTACGCCGAGACGATTCTAAATAACCAATGAAATACAAATGTTTTCCGTGCTAAAGCGTATCACCACCCCGATAGACTACAGACTTAGACCTGCTGCAACCTTCCACAACACGAGGTACTGATTACCTCAGATAAATGTGACTACTCGACCCCTCTTCTTGCGGGGCGTGTTTGTGACAGTATCGTCTCGTTCTTAGGGGATTGCCTCATATCGACTGAATGCAATGTTTCACAAAGTGAGTGTACGTAAGTGATTGCTTGGTACATTTCAGAGCCCTCCCACTACTAGAGCGTTGACTGGCTCCCAGGGAACAGGCCTAGATCTGTTGAAGAAGGTCTAGATAATGAAGACATCAATCCACTCTACCTTTCTCGACTGCTAGAAACACTTTATTTATTACACTGCATTGAATACAGGCAATGCATGCGTATGAATTATGTTTCGCGCTGTTTATGTCTTCTGCGGAGTGGCGGAGGAACGTAGAGTGATTTTTGTCACGTACCTGACTTCAGCGAGTGTGCCGAGTGATTTGTGCGCTGTAAATAAACTTCTGATTTGTGTTCTCTGTTTCTTCACGTTCAAAGAGGACTGTGCTCAGTCCATCGTCAGAAAACATGCCACTATCAGAACGTAACAGACAACGAGATGGTTTACCTATGTGAGCCCGTGCACCCCATACCAAAATGAGGTGGGCGCTCCAAGCCCGTCAGCCCAACTCCAACATCGAATAGCTTAATAAAAGTGCCATAATGAAGTATGTGAATAGAAATATGCGCCTTAAAACCGTAGATGAATAGGGAAGAGCACCACGAGAACAGGCCAAAGCACGCGCAGCTAAAAAATATTTGATTCAGCACACATCTAGCGTCGCCGCGCGCCACCTCTCGGAAGGTTGAAGAACTACAAGCGAATGCTCCATGCAATTGCTCTATGGAGCAGTCAATCACATAATGAACAGCAGATATACTATATAGTGAGCATTTTTGTGTAAATAATTTTTCCACTTAAACGCATACCAGTAGTTGTAAGTGAGGTTATTTCATCATATCTGATGTTCGCTTAAAACTCTTTTAACGTAGAGCACTCCCTTGAAACATGTTCCAAGCCTGATGCGACTTATGTCGCCTGGCGTTGGCCTTTTTGCATCGTCCCAGCATTGCTCATACAAGTGACTGTTGTGTTTCTGCACTACATGGGCCTGGAAGGGGAATATAATGGGCTCCGGATTCAGCTCGGAGCAAACAGAAGATGGTTTAGTATGACGCTGCATTCCCTTACGACACAGTTGCCAAACTGGGACAACCCTTTGTTACTATATATATATATATATATATATATATATATATATATATATATTATGTTTTGTGTAAAATTGATCTGGAATATAAAGCTCCGCACCTAATTACCACAACGTCTTTTACATCTTTGCATTTTGCATCCGTGATACATTTGGCACGGTTTAAAAACTCCTGCTTTTTGGAGCGTTGGAACCGCTTTTGCCATTCTGCGTCGTATCTTGCAATGTCACACTTTTGTTTCAGCTGCGTTATTTGCCGGAAGTAAGAGTATGCCCTGCGAATGCTAGGCAGCGTGTACAACTCCGAGAGCCACCACTCTGCCATTGAAGTGAAATCCCACTTGTTCCCTACCAATATTTAACACTGGTGCTGCTCCTGCCCATACCATGAATTCTAAGATTTGGCTCAGTCTGTCGTAACAAATATTTAGACAAACTTAGAGTGTTCAACCACCGACAGGTATCCGTTTTGAAGAAACCACAGAAAAAGTGTGGGGGGGGGGGGGAGGGCGAATTCATTCTCCGGCCCCGAACGGGGTTACGTTATTAGGTGAAAGCGCATGTTTGCTCGTTTCAACTCCGCTAAGTGTTTGCTCGTTTCAATTCCACATGATATTTGACCTCGGCTGACTGGCCTTTGACCTCTGTTGACTAGACATGACAAGTACACCATGCGACATAAATCGGAGACAAAGCTCTACACCACGGACGGGATGCCGTTTGATGTTTTGAGGCCTTCAATATCCGCAGCTTATGCTTCAACCCCTTTGCTGGCCTAATTTATTGGTGTAGAGCCATTTTTCACTAATCAGCCCCACTCATTCATTTTGCAAAACTACGTCCTTCACACGTGCCACTGCCGATACGACTATCGGTTCAGGCCAAGGTCAAACCTGTGAAGTCGCGTGCGACTCCATCATTAAGACAACGCTTTAAAAGATGGGGGAGTCATTTATCTCTCTCAGGCTAAAGTTAGAATGCTGGACAAAGTCAACTGCTACGCAAAATTTCCTCAAAACACCTTCATTGTTGTGTCTTGCATATTGTCAGTGGCTACATTATCAGTGCTCCATGATCATCGGGCACGAGTCGACGGTGGACCAGAGTGGACCGGCCTTGTCTCGGGCGCTGGTCGGACTAGAGTCTTGAGTCACCTGAGTCATTACTACTCACTGCCTGTTGCCTATCTATCGCCCAGCACGCATTGCCATACGCTTCCAGGCCTGGGTGCGGCTCTTCATCCGACAACTCTATTAAAACATCTGATATGCTCACGGCATATCCATTAGGCACTCGATCTCTTCTAACAAAGATCAATGGCAAGTGCCATTTTGTACTGGTATACAAAATTTGTTCAAAACACAGCTTACAATACCTACAAACTTCCGGCATTCCTGGCGGTCCAAATAACATCTGTTCGGAACATCAAAAATACCAAAACACCTCACCTAAACAGGAAATCCTGTCTGGCCTGAACATGAAAGACGTTTAGAGCATCTGATCAGCTGAGGCCACCAACTGGAAATTCGGCCGAATGAAAATCTAATGTGCCAAGCGAAGTTAGGTACAGGAGGTTAAATAAGCCATAAAATGATCTGTCATACCTCAAGTAGACATGTGCTCAAAAAGGTTTTGGACCATGACCCCAAGATCTCCTACACACCTGGGGTCTTATGAAATCCTGGTTCCTCCCCTGGTGTCAAGGGCACAGCTGGACTGTTGGTGGGGGACGGAGGACACAGTGTTACCGTGGGGGTCCTCCTAGTGAAATACCCCTCCCCAAAAATGAGTTACCGGATTTCGCCAACTTTATTTCAACGGTGGCTAAAATGTCTTTGTTCTGTTTATATCTGGAGCCTTCTTCAACTGAAACAGCAATGTATTGAGTGACGATGTTAGCGCTTTTAATTTTTTTCTTAATTAGCTGAACAGAATGTTCTCGAGGCAGTGCTGTATGCGCATGCCGTGACAAGATCTGACCTGAATATTACCATCACCAAGAAGGAAGATGCCCTGCAACAACATGGCTCAGCTATTGTTATAGAAATGACCCTAATTGGTGTTGCAAGATCTCGCCTGTCTCGGACCTCTCTGCCCTACATTGTTACCAGGTAAACAACATTAAGGTTATTGGCTCTGACGTATTCTGCATGCGAGATTGGTTGGGAGCGTTCGATGCGACCTTTGACAGCATGGATGCTACATTTTCGGCATCGTCACTTCATACATTGTGACATCTTTGGCAGAAAGTGCAGGTGTCACAGATTCATCTAATCCACAATCCATAAACGACGATGAGAGCGACAATCACAGTTACGTCGATAATGACAACAGTTTAAGCAGTCATTAACTCCATCATCTTTACATCTATGGCGCTTGCGACTTACCGATCGAAAAAGCACATCAAGTAAATAATACACGTTATGGATACCCTCTCCCCGATAGTTGGAGAGGGAGGCGAACTTGCCCAAGGAATTTGTCCAAATGATCCCAGGCGTGTCGTGCAAGTGAGCCTGAATTCTCAGTAGGCTCAGGGGTATTTATTACGGATGTTTCGACACTAACCATATGTCTGTGGCATATATAGTTACTAAGGAGCGACATGTTTTATTAGAGACACTCAACGGCAATTCGCGGCCGGCGCGGACGGCGGGCGGGAGCCGAGAAATTTCCCGTTGGCGTGTGGCAGTGACGTTACCGTCACGTAACGGGACTCTACATCATCAATGTTGCCTTCAAGCACATGAGCCCCATCTCAGTTTGCTCCAAATGAATCACAAGCATCCCTTTATGGTTGCAATTCTGCAATGGTGTGTGGCGCCGTAAACATAGGCGTGCTTAAGGCCATTTTTATTCGAAACACTTTAAAATGGCAGGGCTGGGGTAATCGTTTTCTGCCCTTCGCCCCTGGCCTCGTATATGAACACTGGGTCAGTCCCGTTGATATGCAAGATAAAACACCTCGAGCATGAGTGGGCCTGCGAGTGCTCCACCCAGCACTCATTTCTCAGCACAGAAATCTTCATCTAAACGCTGCCTCACATCGTGTGCACCACCGCAGTGGCAAAGAGACGCCTCTGTGTGATCGCACATGAGAAAGACCGCACACCCAACTATCACAGGTCATGACCGGAGTGAAGATTGCCTGCCAGAGTACCACGCCCCGGCTACGCCCCTCCCCCCTCTCAAGTCAGCCGAGGGGACGGTGGGTCTCTGGGTGGGTGTCAACCTTGGCGCGTGCCGACGCCCCGGGCTAGAGGCGGGAAAGTGGTGTGGCGCTGTTGGCGGTATATAAGGGAGACGCAGAACTCAGCTGCAGTCAGTGAACGTTGCAGTCGGACTCACAAGCATCAAACATGTTCAGTAAGGTGAGTTGGGCCCGTGTGGGCAGGAGCCCCCACATCAGCTAACGAGCACGTGTAGCCTGTATTTGTGCACCCTCGAATGGGCTGGTGCACTAACTTGTCCGCGGTATTTCGGATTCAAACGAATGCCTATCTTGCATATAAATTTGGCTGATTTCGTACAACGTGGCATTGTGTGTGCGTGTGATTAAGTAATTTAATGAGGTACCATCACATTTGCTCCATGGATAATCACCCGTCAGAAATTACTATTTTATCGATAGCAGACTATCTCGGCAACTACACATCTTTATCAACAGTTGACTGTACACCCTTCACTGCCAGTGACTATACCGTAAGCCTTTGACTCTAAACACTTAGTCACATGGTTCACACTTTGTCAAAATCGTAAAACCACATCAAGAAGATACAGCCAAATATAGCCTGCGAAACTATAGTCAAGTCTGCTCAAGTGTTATTGCATTTTATTCGAGTTTGAGACAACTAAGACTGCAAGGTAAACTCAGCCAAATGGCACTGCTTGCTAAAGACGACCGTTTCGAACAGTTTCAGCGGTTGTTCTATACTGAATATACTCTATACAACTGAATGTTCAGAATAAATCGACGCCGATAGGTTAAAAACATGAGGTGTGGGTTTTAAAGTGTGTATACTTTGAGCACAGCTGCTGCTGTCTAGAGAACATTGACATAGTCCGTACCAGACGGCATACAGCCTCCTCGATGTCGCGTGATTCGGTGCTAGACTCGCCTATCGGTGATGAGGATCACGTGGCTTCATTGATCCATAGAAAATCAACATCGGACCGCCCAAAAGCATCAGTGATCACGAGTCGCTCTCGACGTGCTGACCCGTCTTGTAAAATTGATAACTAGCAGCTCTTAAGCAAATTTGTTTTATGATGTGCATTGCTGCTCCCTTTGTACGTGTCTCGCGGCAGTCTACCGACAAAGTACCTTAATTTTGTTTTCTGTGATCGGTGGCTCCGCAAAACAATGTGTCAAGATTCACAATTATGTACAAAGAAACGGATATCCATCATACAGGAAAAATGTGAAAAATATCTATGCATTTGAGTACTAATGTAGCTCTTAATATTCATGGCGTCGAACACACCCTTTCATGACGAGGCAACAACGCTATTGAGATTGGTATTCAACTACGCTATCGAGCGTTCTAGCAGAGGGGCAATCTACGCAAGCTTTACTCAGGCAGATTTCATGTCATGGTGTGTAGATCGGGAACAATATCAATGGAATAAGTAGCTGCGGAAAAAGTGGATTTTGGCTTACATAAAGAGAAACTTGCGTTATGTTCTGTCACTTGATCTCGGTGCCATAATTTACTAGAGTTGTATTTTGGTGATGCAATAATTTTAAAAGCCTTGGATTTAGCGTGCCTTCTATTGGGGTGATAATGGTGAAACAAAATCACCAAGCCACCGAATACCTTCAGATCTTCTAGACCATGGTCATCATGTTAATAGAGCTTTTTAGCTGGAAACAAGGAGACAAAACATTTTCATGCCAAACGTAGCCATACAATATTGCGGATAAGGGTCATGGGATAAGGTCGGGTTAGTTCAGGTTCACATCAGATCAAAGCAAGGCTACCACCTCGATGTTTTTGGTTCAGTTTGATCACGTAACGTAGATAATTCACACGCTTGAAAGTATGCAAGGCATACCAACTCGTTTCTGTCTGTCTGCACTTATTACTGAGATACATATGTTTCATCTTATTTTGATTTTTTTTGCTATTTTTTATCCGAATTTTATCTGTATTTTTACCGAATTATTATTTTTTTACCAAATATTTTGGCAAAGCTTCTATGGCCTCAAACGGTCATCTCATCCCACGTCACCTCAAACGGTCATCTCGTAAACACCGAACAACCGGGTTGGCCGTACGTGTCGAAAATTCAACTAGTTCGGCGAGACATCTTCAAACGAATTACTGTGGTGTAGCTTCTACGAGTCTACCCAAGTAGTTACTTGTTCACTGTTCAAGTAGTGTAATATCAACGTGCATCAAATCAAACACTAATCCACTCTGGCAGAATTTGCCAGTAACGCGAGCAATTAACGAATCCAACGATGCTACGGTGGTGGCTTTGTCATATACGTGCCCTGCCCTGTTCTGCCCTGCACTTCCCTGTCCTTCCCTGCCCTGCCCTTCCCTGCACTTCCTTGCCCTGCTGACATGCCCTGCCATGCCATGCCTTGACCTGACCGGCCGCTCTGTCGGCAGCTGTTTGTGGTGGGCCTTCTGGCCACGGCCTGCCTGGCCGCCGAGGAGAAGAAGGCGACTGAGGACCTGAAGACGGACAGCTCGTCCACCAGCTTCTCCCACAGCAGCCTCGGCTCGGTGCAGTTAGTCGCTGATCGATGTCACCTCCTTTGGCCATACGCTGGGGAGAACTAACCAGCTGAGATGCCGGCAGTAAGTGAAGAGTCTTATCCATGGAAATGGGGGTGGGAGGGGAGAGGGGGCAGAATCGTGCCATATTCATCATATTATAATGATTTGGACGAAATTAGTTTGAGCACATCTTTTCCGTGCTAATTTCACATTTTCGTGCGGCATGCACACACGGGCAACGTATAACCGACCCCATGAATTTTTTTAGGAATTCAGCTGACTTCGTTTGATATATCGGCCTCGTTTCAGCTCTGGAGTGTCCACGTACCACGCTCCTTCCACCACCTACGCCCCTGCCAGCTCCAACCACGCGGCGTCGGCTGGCTACGCCTCTGGCTCGTCCTACCACGCTCCGTCCCCCACCTACTCGTCCAGCTCGTCGTACCACGCTCCGTCTACTGGCTACTCGTCGGGCCCCTCGTACCACGCCGAGCCGGCCTACTCGCCCAGCTCCTCCTACCACGGCGCCGCCCCCAGCTACGCCCCCGTCTCGCCCTACCACGGCCCGGCTAGTTACGCCTCGGAGGGGTACGCCGCGCCCCATCAGAGCAGCTACCGCCCGAGCTACCAGCCCGTGCAGACGTACCACCAGTCGGCCTACGCCCCGGCTCGCCCCAGCTACGGCTCCGGCTACGCCCCGACCGCCGGCTACGGCTACGCCGCCGGCTACCAGGGCGTGATCTACGCCGGTCGCGACCAGGGATACGGCCACGACAACGCGTGAGTGTGCAGCGGGGCTGGGGGCGCCACGGAGAGCCGTGGTGTGCTGATGCTTACAGTTGCGGTGCGCCACCTTGAACAAAAAACAGCGAGATGATTTTTGTTACATTTGATACAGCAAGCTGTGATGCAGAAGGCAGTCAGCTTTGATGTGCCTTTCCACATCCATGTTAAGCCAGCATCAAGATCGTTTCACAGTGAGTATTCTTTTTTCGAATGAGACAGTGTCGAACAGTGACAGTTAAGACACCCTCCCCCCACGCCATTGACGCGGCCTCGTCATCCCGTGCAGGTACAGCCCCCGTCCGCACGCCGCAGGCTACTCGTACCAGCCCCGCGGCTACGGCTACCAGCAGAGCGGCTACGGCTACCAGCCGGCCGGCTACGACCGCACGCCTTACGGCGGACACGGAGACCACGCTGCCCCGGCCTACGGTCAGTCAGAGCTCAATTGAGGTCGGCTAAGGTCGGATACGTAACGGCGAGTAGGCACAGTTGACTTCACGCGTTGTTGGAACGGACTGTGCTTGGCGCCTGGACGCTCTGTTTTCAGGCAGCTCCAAGTAGTCACTAATGACGCTTATAATGTTTACTTCCTCGTCATTTGTTTACGTATGATCTATGCAGAGATACTAAGACTGCTTCTGTTTCACTCAATGCTTCTGTTACACCGAGGCGATTCTAAATAACCAATGAATTACAAATGTTTTCCGTGCTAAAGCGTATCACCAAGACTACAGACTTAGACCTGTTGCAACCTTCCACAACACGAGGTACTGATTACCTCAGATAAATGTGACTACTCGACCCCTCTTCTTGCGGGGCCTGTTTGTGACAGTATCGTCTCGTTCTTAGGGGATTGCCTCATATCGACTGAATGCAATGTTTCACAAAGTGAGTGTACATAAGTGACTGTTTGGTACATTTCAGAGCCCTCCCACTACTAGAGCGTTGACTGGCTCCCAGGGAACAGGCCTAGATCTGTTGAAGAAGGCCTAGATAATGAAGACATCGATCCACTCTACCTTTCTCGGCTGCTAGAAACACCTTATTTATTGCACTGCATTGAATACAGGCAATGCATGCGTATGAATCATGTTTCGCGCTGTTGATGTCTGCTGCGGAGTGGCGGAGGAATGTAGAGTGATTTTTGTCACGTACCTGACTTCAGCGAGTGTGCCGAGGGATTTGTGCGCTGTAAATAAACTTTTGATTTGTGTTCTCTGTTTCCCTACGTTCACAGAAGACCGTGCTCAGTCAATCGTGAGATAACATGCCACTATCAGAACGTGACAGACACCGAGATGGTTTACCTACGTGAGCCCGTGCACCCCATACCAAAATTAGGTGGCCGCTCCGAGCCCGTCAGCCCATCCCCAACATCGAAGAGCTTAATGAAAGTGCCATATTAAAGCATGTGAATAGAAGCAAGCGGCTTAAAGCGGTAGATGAATAGGCAAGAGCACCACGAGATCAGGCCAAAGCACGCGCAGCTAAAAATATTTGATTCAGCACACATCTAGCGTCGCCGCGCGCCACCTATCGGAAGGCTGAAGAACTACAAGCGAGTGCTGTCGTGCAAATGTTCTATGGAGCAGTCAAACAATCACATAATGAACAGCAGATATACTAAATAGTAAGCTTTTTTGTGCACAAAATGTTTCCACTTAAACGTATACTATTAGTTGTACGCGAGGTTATTTCATCATATCTGATGTTCGCTTCACACTCTTCAAATGTGGAACATTCCCATTAAACATGCTCCAAGCCTGATGCGACTGATGTCGCCTGTCGTTCGCTTTTTGTATCGTCCCAGCATTGCTCATACAAGTGATTGTTGTGCTTCTGCACTACATGGGCCTGGGAGAGGAATATAATGGGCTCTGGATTCAGCTCGGAGCAAACAGAAGATGGTTTAGTATGACGCTGTACTCCTTTACAACACTGTTGCCAAACTGGGTCACCCCTTTCTTACTGTTTATGCATGTTTTGTTCAAATTTCACCTTGAATGTAAAGCTCTGTACCAACTTACCACAACGTCTTTTATCTCTTTACATTTTGCATCCGTAATACATTTGACACAACTTGAAACTCCTGCTTTTTGGAGCGCTGGAACCGCTTTTGCCATGCTGCGTCGTATCTTGCAATGTCACACTCTTGTTCCAGCTGTTATTTGCCGGGAGTACGGGTAAGTCCGGCGAATGCTAGGCTGTGCATACAACTCCGAGAGTCACCATCCTGCCATAACCGTGAAATCCCACTTGTTCCCTACCAATATTGAGCACTGGAACTGCTCCTGCCCATACCATGGATTCTAAGATTTGGCTCAGTCTGTGGTAGCAAATATTGAGAAAAATTTCGAGTGTTCAACCACCGACAGGTATCCGTTTTAAAGAAACCACAGAAAAAGGGTAGGGGGGAATTCATTCTCCGGCCCAGAACGGGGTTACGTTATTAGGTGAAAGCGCATGTTTGCTCGTTTTAATTCCACTAAGTGTACACCACGAATTCTTGACATGCTACGGTAAGGCGTTAAAAAGGTAATGATATTTGACCTCGGCTGACTGGCCTTTGACCTCTGTTGACTAGACATGACAAGTACATTATGCGACCTAAATCGGAGATACAGTTCTAGACCACGCACGGGATGCCGTTTAATGTTTTGAGGCCTTAAATCTCCGCAACTTAGGCTTCAACCCCTTCGTTGGCCTAATTTATTGGTGTAGAACCATTTTTCACTAATCAGCCCCACTCATTCATTTTGCAAAACTACGTCCTTCACACGTGCCACTGCCGATGCGACTATCGGTTCAGGTCAAGGTCAAACCTGTGAAGTCGCGTACGACTCCATCATTAACACAACGCTTTAAAAGATGGGGGTTTATCTCTCTCAGGCTAAAGTTAGAATGCTGAACAAAGTCAACTGCTGGGTAAAATTTCCTCAATACACCTTCATCGTTGTTGTGTCTTACATATCGACAGTGGCTACATTATCAGTGCTCCATGATCATCGGGCACGAGTTGACGGTGGACCGGAGTGGACCGGCCTTGTCTCGGGCACTGGTCGGACTAGAGTCTTGAGTCACCTGAGTCATCATCGTTCACTGCCTGTCACCTAACTATCGCGCAGCACGCATTGTCATACGCCTCCAGGCCTGGGTGCGGATCTTCATCCGACAACTCTATTAAAACATCTGATATGCTCACGGCATATCCATTAGGCACTCGATCTCTTCTAACAAAGATCAATGGCAAGTGCCATTTTTTCTGGTATGCAAAATTTGTTCAAAACACAACTTACAATACCCGCAAACTTCTGGCATTTCTGGCGTTCCAAATAACAGCTGTTCTGAACATCAAAAATACCAAAACACTTCACCTAAACAGGAAATCCCGTCTGGCCTGAACATCAGAGGTTCAGAGCATCTGATCAGCTGAGGCCACCGACTGGAAATTCGGCCTACTGAAAATCTAATGTGCCAAGCAAAATCAGGTACAGGAGTTGAAGTAAACCATGAGATGATCTGCTATGCTTCAAGTAGACGTGTGCCCAAAAACGTTTTGGATCATGACCCCAGGATCTCATACACACCTGGAGTCTTATGAAATCCTGGATCCTCCCCTGGGGTCAAAGGCACAGCCAGACTCTTGGTGGGGGACGGAGGACACAGTGTTACCGTGGGGGTCCTGCTAGTGAAATGCCCCTCCCCTTAAAATGAGTTACCGGATTTCGCCAACTTTATTTCAACGGTGGACATAATTTCTTTGTTCTATTCTTATCCGCAGCTTTCTTCAACCGAAACGGCAATGTACTGAGTGACGATGTTAAAGCTTTGAAACTTTTTTCTTAGTTTGCTGGACAGAATGTTCTCGGGGGAAACGCTTTATGCGCATGCCGTGACAAGACCTGACCTAAATATGACCATTACCAAGAAGCAAGATGTCCTGCAGCAATATGGCCCAGTTATTGCAATATAAATTACCCTAATTAATGCTGCAAGATCTCGCCTGTCTTGAACCCCTCTGCCACACATTGTTACCAGGTAAACAATATTTAGGCTACTGGCTCTGACGTATTCTGCATGCGAGATTGTTTGAGAGCGTTCGATGCGACCTTTGACAGCATGGGTGCGACATTTTCAACATCGTCACTTCATGCATTGTGACATCTTTGGAAGAAAGTGCAGGCGTCACAGACTCATCTAATGCTCAATCCATTAGCGACGACGAGAGCGCCAATCATGGCCACGTCGATAATGACAACAGTTTAAACAGTCAATCAATCCATCATCTTCACATCCATGACGCTTGCGACCTACCGATTGAAAAAGCACGTCAACTTAATATTACACACGTTATGGAAACCCTCTCCCCGATAGTGGGGGAGGAAGGTGAACTTGCGCAAGAAATCTGACTAAATGATCCCAGGCGTGTCGTGCAAATGAGCCTGAATACTCAGTAGCCTCAGTGGTATTCATTGCGGATGTTTCGACACCAACGATATGTCTGTAGCATATATAGTTACTGAGAAGCGATATGTTTTATTAGCGTCACTCAACGGCAATTTGCGGCCGACGCGGACGGCGGGCGGGAACCGAGAAATTTCCCGTTGGCGTGTGGGAGTGACGTTACCGTCACGTAACGGGACTCTACATCATCAATGTTGCCTTCAAGCACATGAGCCCCATCTCAGTTTGCTCCAAATGAATCACAAGCATCCCTTTATGGTTGCAATTCTGCAATGGTGTGTGGCGCCGTAAACATAGGCGTGCTTAAGTCCATGTTTATTCAAAACAATTTGAAATGGCGGGGCTGGGTTCCGTCGCATCAACCTATACGTTCGCATCATGAAAACGCCTAATCCGGGCGGAAGTAATTGTTTTCTGCTTTTCGCCTCTGACCTCGTATATGAACACTGGGTCAGTCCCGTTGACATGCATGATAAAACACCTCGCGCATGAGCGGTCCTGCGAGTGCTCCACCCGTCACCCACTTCTCAGCACAGAAATCTTCATCCAAACGCTGCCTCACATCGTGTGCACCACCGCAGTGGCAAAGATACGCCCCTGTGTGATCGCACATGGGAAAGACCGCACACCCAGCCATCACAGGTCATGACCGGGATGAAGATTGCTTGCCAGAGTACCATGCCCCAGCCACGCCCCCCCCCCCCCCTCTCAAGTCAGCCGAGGGGACGGTGGGTCTCTGGGTGAGTGTCAGCCTTGGCGCGTGCCGGCGCCCCGGGCTAGAGGCGGGAAAGTGGTGTGGCGCTGTTGGCGGTATATAAGGGAGACGCAGAGCTCAGCTGCAGTCAGTGAACGTTGCAGTCGGACTCACAAGAGATTAAACATGTTCAGTAAGGTGAGTAGGGGCCGTGTGGACAGGAGCCGCCACAACAGCTAACGAGCATATGCAGCCTGCATTTGCGCACCCTCGAATGAGCTGATGCACTAGCCTCTCCCGTGATTTTTCGGATTCTAAGTCAAACGAATGCCTATCTTGCATACCAATTTGGCTGGCTTTCGTATAACATGTGCAGTGTTTGTGTGAAATTAGGTAATTCAACGAGGTAACATCGCATTTATTTCAATGGTTGTCACCTGTCACCATTTAATCATTTTATCGATGGCAGACTCTCTCTATGTCTGTACTATCGCTTATCAAGATTCTACTGTACACTCTTCATTGCTACTGAATGTACCGTAAACCTTTGACTCTGAACTCTTAGTCACATGGTTCCACGCTTTCCCAAAATTTTCATACCACCTGAAGAGGGCGTCTGCAAAAATACAGTCAAGCTTGTTCATTTGTTATTATATTTCATTTGAGTTTAGACAGCAAAGAGTGTAAGTTATACTTAGCCAACTGGCATTGCTCGCTGACTATAACTGTTTCCAACAATTTCAGCAGTTAAGAACCGAATGCCCAAATCAAATCGACGCTGATTGGTTAAGACACAAGGCTTGGATTTCAAAGCTTTTCTTTGAAGACGACTGCTTGTGTGTAGAGAACGTTGACTTAGTCCGTGCCGAGACGGCATACAGCCTCCTCGGCGTCACGTGATTCGATGCTAGATTCGCCCATCGGTGATGAGGATCACGTGGCTTCATTGATCCATAGAAAATCAACATCGGACCGCCCAAAAGCATCGGTGATCACGAGTCGCCCTAGACGTGCTGGTCCGTCTGGTAATTAATAAGTGGCAGCTCAAAAGCACCTTTGCTTTATGATGTCCATTGTTGCTCCCTTGGTACGTGTCTCGCGACAGTCTAACCACAAATCACCCTAATTTTGTTTTCTCTGATCGGTGGCCCCGCAAAAGAAATGCTATACCGCAATATCTGTTATACCGCAAAAAATGTGAAAAATATTCATGCCAATACGTAGTTACGTAGCTCTAGATATCCATGGCGTCGAACACACCCTTATATGTAAAGCCACAACATTACTGAGATCTGTATTCAACTACGCTATCGAAGGTTCTAGTGGAGAGGCAATCCACGTTACCTTTCATCAGGCAGATTTCATATCGTGTGTAGATGGGGAACAAAGTTAATGGAATAATTAACTTCGAAAAATTGGTTTGGGCTTATATACCGAGAACCTTGAGTCAAGATCTCTCAGATCTTGGTGCCAACATGGTCTAAAGTTTCCTCTTCACGCTGCAATAATTTCGAAAGCATTGGATTTGGCGTGCTGCCTATTGAGGCGATGAAGGTGAAAAAACATCGTCAAATCATCGAATGCCTTCAGATCTGCTACAACTTCGTCACCACAGTTATAAAGCTTTGTAGCTGGTACCAAGGCGAAAAAGCATTTCCTTACCACTCATAGTTATACCATATTGCTAATCAGGGTCATGAAATAAGGTCAGGTCAGGTCAAGGTCAAATCAGATCACAGGAAGGTTACCACCTGGATGTTTTTTGGCTCATTTTTATCACGTGATATCGATAATTCATTCACTTGAAAATATGTATGGCATACGAGCTTGTTTATGGCTGTCTGCCTTTATTACTCAGTTACACATGTGAGGTATCTAATATTTCAACTTAACACTTGCTCACTACTTCCAGTGACGTCACGGGTATGTTGATATTTTGCGTTACAAAATAAAGGCTTACATTGATCACTACGCGTTTTCACATTGTAATAAGCGTCCTTTGCGTAATGTCATGATCTGACGATTAATGTGTAATGCCTTTTCACGGGTATAGCCAAGTAGTTGTTTTTTATCACTGTTGTATTACTGTAATGTCAATGTGCACGAATCAAACCATAACCCGCGCAGACATAATTCGCCAGTAACGTGAGAAATTGAACAAATGAACGATTGCCAAGCTTCGTACGTAGTCCGTTAGCACCACGAATGCTGTACACAAGGGTGACTGGTCTGCGCCAGGCTCTTCCTCCGCGTCAGGTGTAACGGAATTTCTGACTTGATCTTGCCTGACATGACTTGAAGTGGCCTCGCGTACCCTGATCTGGCCTGCGACTCTGCTGGTAGCCGTTTGTGGTGCTTGCACCTGGCCCTCCTGGACTGACCGATTGCTATGCTAGGGGATTTGTGATGTGTCTGCCCTGCCTTGCCCCGTCCTGCCCTGCGCTCCCTCCCGTGCCTAGTCTTGCCCTGCGATGCCTAGTCCTGCCCTGCTCTGCCCTCCCTGCCGTGCCTGGTACTGGCCTGCCGTGCCTAGTCCCGCCCTGCCCTGTCCTGCCCTGCCATGTCCTGCCATGCCCTGCTCTGTCCTATCATGCTCTGTTTTTCCCTGTCATGCCCTGCCCATTTCTGCCCTACCCTGCCCTATCCTGGCATGCCATGCCCTGACCTGACCGGCCGCTCTGTCGGCAGCTGTTTGTGGTGGGCCTTCTGGCCACGGCCTGCCTGGCCGCCGAGGAGAAGAAGGCGACTGAGGACCTGAAGACGGACAGCTCGTCCACCAGCTTCTCCCACAGCAGCCTCGGCTCGGTGCAGTAAGTCGCTGATCGATGTCACCTCCTTTGGCCATACGCTGGGGAGAACTAACCAGCTGAGATGCCGGCAGTAAGTGAAGAGTCTTATCCATGGAAATGGGGGTGGGAGGGGAGAGGGGGGCAGAATCGTGCCATATTCATCATATTATAATGATTTGGATGAAATTAGTTTGAGCACACCTTTTCCGAGCCAATTTTACATTGTCGTGCGGCATGCGCACACGGGCAACGTATAACCGACTCCATGAATTTTTTTTAGGAATTCAGCTGACTTCGTTTGACATCTCGGCCTCGTTTCAGCTCCGGAGTGTCCACGTACCACGCTCCTTCCACCACCTACGCCCCTGCCAGCTCCTACCACGCGGCGTCGGCTGGCTACGCCTCTGGCTCGTCCTACCACGCTCCGTCCCCCACTTACTCTTCCAGCTCGTTGTACCACGCTCCATCTACTGGCTACTCGTCGGGCTCCTCGTACCACGCTCCGTCCCCCTCGTACTCCTCCAGCTCGTCCTACCACGCTCCGTCTACTGGCTACTCGTCGGGGTCCTCGTACCACGCTCCGTCCCCCACCTACTCGTCCAGCTCGTCGCACCACGCTCCGTCTACGGGCTACTCGTCGGGCTCCTCGTACCACGCTCCGTCCCCCTCTTACTCGTCCAGCTCCTCGTCCTACCGCGCTCCGTCTACTAGCTACTCGTCGGGCCCCTCGTACCACGCCGAGCCGGCCTACTCGCCCAGCTCCTCCTACCACGGCGCCGCCCCCAGCTACGCCCCCGTCTCGCCCTACCACAGGCCCGGCTAGCTACGCCTCGGAGGGGCACGCCGCGCCCCATCAGAGCAGCTACCAGCCCGAGCTACCAGCCCGTGCAGACGTACCACCAGTCGGCCCACGCCCCGGCTCGCCCCAGCTACGGCTCCGGCTACGCCCCGACCGCCGTCTACGGCTACGCCGCCGGCTACCAGGGCGTGACTTACGCCGGTCGCGACCAGGGTTACGGCCACGACAACGCGTGAGTGTGCAGCGGGGCTGGGCGCGCCACAGAGAGCCGTGGTGTGCTGATGCTTACAGTTGCGGTGCGCCACCTTGAACAAAAAACAGCGAGATGACTTTTGTTACATTTGGTACAGCAAGCTGTGATGCAGAAGGCAGTCAGCTTTGATGTGCCTTTCCACATCCATGTTAAGCCGGCATCAAGATCGTTTCACTGTGAGTATTCTTTTTTCGAATGAGACAGTGTAGAACAGTGACAGTTAAGACACCCTCCCCCCACGCCATTGACGCGGCCTCGTCATCCCGTGCAGGTACAGCCCCCGTCCGCACGCCGCAGGCTACTCGTACCAGCCCCGCAGCTACGGCTACCAGCAGAGCGGCTACGGCTACCAGCCGGCCGGCTACGACCGCACGCCTCACGGCGGACACGGGGGCTACGCTGCCCCGGCCTACGGTCAGTCAGAGCTCAATTGAGGTCGGCTAGGGTCGGATACGTAGCGGCGAGTAGGCACAGTTGACTTCACGCTTTGTTCGAACTGACTGTGCTTGGCGCTTGGGCGCTCTGTTTTCAGGCAGCTTCAAGTAGTCACTAATGACGCTTAGAATGTTTACTCCCTCGCCATGTGTTGACGCATGATCTATGCAGAGATGCTAGGACTGTTTTCTTTTCACTTCGATGCTTTTGTTACGCCAGGTCGATTGTAAATAACCAATGAAGTACAAATGAGTTCCTTGCTAAAACGTATCATCGCCCCGGTAGACTACAGACCTAGACCTGTTGCAACCTTCTACAACATGAGGTACTGACTACCTCAGATAAATGTGACTACTCGGCCCCTCTTCTGGCGGGGCGTGTTTGTGACGGTATCGTCTCGTCCTTAAGGGATTGCCTCATAGCGACTGAATGCAATGTCTGACGAAGTGGGAGTACATTGCGGTACATTTGCGGTACATTGCACGGTGTGAGTGCAATGTATCACGAAATGAGTGTACATAAGGGAATGTTTCGTACATTTCAGAGCTCTCCCACTACTAGAGCGTTGACTGGCTCCCAGGAAAGAGGCCTAGATCTGCTGAACGTCTAGATAATGAAGGCGTCGATCCACTCTACCTTTCTCGGCTGCTAGAAACACTTTATTTATTGCACTGCATTGAACACAGGCAATGCATGCGCATGAATCATGTTTCTCGCTGTTGATGTCTGCTGCGGAGTGTGGAAGGAATGCAGAGTGATTTTGTGTCACGTACCTGACTTCAGCGAGTGTACCGAGAGATTTGTGCGCTGTAAATAAACTTTTGATTTGTGTTCTCTGTTTCTCCACGTTCACAGAGGACTGTGCTCAGCCAATTGTGAGATAACAAACCACTATCAGAATGTAACAGACAACGAGATGGTTTACCTCGTGATGACACTAAATCAGTAGCAATATGACGTCACGTTCGTACTTGCTTAACGTAAGCCGGCTAAGCTGCGACAGTGAATAACGCCAGGGCTGGTAAGTGCGTATGTTCTGCTGCGGATCAAATTCAATTGAGGCCAAATTGTTGCAAGCAGCAAGTGCAAGTGCGGCGCAGTATAAGGACATTGCCGTCAACAAAGTAGGCATAAGCCATTTGACGAAAAATGGCAAGAAAATCAGCACAATCAACTGCTGGCCTGGCTTGGCATATCATCTGACGCCTGTCTCATGACCACAATTCTCAATAACATTTAAACACAAGCATACGATGCACTCAGTAATACATTGACTTTCGATAAGTTTCAGGGAAAGGTGCTGCCACTAAGAGCACAGACGGACTAGCCCCACATTACGGAAAATCCTGGTCAGAAGAGTTTGTACTCAAACTCCACACTCGTGCTGGCTGGTATTCAGGCTGAGCCTTGGCCCACGACTGCATTTTCTTCTCTCGTCCGCCACGGAGTGACGAAGGGCCTGAAGCAGCCACAGCAGCTGCTGAATGCATGGCAGGACCCCGACCAGTTTTAGACGGCCTGAGGAAATGAGGCTCAATAATGCAGCATCTCCGAAGCCCGTGCACCCCATACCAAAAATAGGTGGGCGCTCCAGGCCCGTCAGCCAAGCCCATCCTCTAATAGCTGAATAAAAGTACCATAATAAAGGATGTGAATAGAAATACACGTCTTAAAGCCGTGGATAAAAAGACAAGGGCACCACGAGAACAGGCCAAAGCACACGCAGTCAAAAAAATTGATTCAGCGCACATCTAGCGTCGCCGCGCGCCACCTCTCGGAAGATCGGAGAACTACAAGTGAACACTGTCACGCAAGTGTTCTGTGGAGCAGTCAAACAAGGACATGATAAACAGTATATGTACTAAAAAGTGAACTTTTATTCTTTAGATAGTTTTTCTCCACTTAAACGGATACTACCAGCTGTAAGTGAGGTTACTTCATCACATCTGATGCTCTCTTCCAACTCTTCAAATGTATAACACTCCCTTGAAACATGCTCCAAGCCTGATGCGACTTATGTCGCCTGTCGCTCGCCTTTTGTATCGTCCCAGCATTGCTCATACAAGTCAATGTTGTGTTTCTGCACTACATGGGAAGGAGCAAGGAGCACATACTACACAGGAGCATAATGGACTCCGGATTCAGCTCAGAGCAAGGAGTAGACAGTTTAGTATGACACTGCATTCCTTTACGACACTGTTGCCAAACTGGGGCACTACTTTGTTAGAGCATATGCCATGTTTTGCTTAGATTTCATGTGGAATGCAAAGCTCTGCATCAACTTACCACAGCGTCTTTACATCTCTACATTTTGCACCCGTAATACATTTGACACGGTTTGAAAATACCTGCTTTTTGTGCCCTGAAACCGCTTTTGCCATGCTGCGTCGTATCTTGCAATTTCACAATCTTGTATACGCTGTGTTATTTGCCGGAAGTACGAGTCCCGCGAATGCTAGGCAGCGCGTACAACTTCGAGAGTCACCATCCTGCCATAACCGTGAAATCCCACTTGAGTTCCCTACCAAAATTGAGCACTGGAACTGCTCCTGACCATACCATGGATCCTAAGATTTGACTCAGTCTGTGGAAACGAATATTTAGGAAAATTTCGAATGTTCAACCACCAACAGATAGCCGTTTTAAAGAGACCACAGAAAAAGTGTGGGGGGGGGGAGAAATACATTCTCCGGCCCAGAACAGGGTTACATTGTGAGGTGAAAGCACATGTTTGTTCGTTTTGATTCCACTAAGTGTACACCACAGATTCTTGACATGCTACGATGAGGTGTTAAAACGGTAATGACATTTGACCTCCGCTGACTGCCTTTGACCTCCGCTGACTAGACATGACAGGCACACCATGCGACCAAACTTGGAGATAAAGCTCTAGACCACGCACGGGATGCCGTTTGATGTTTTGAGGCCTTAAATCTCCCAAACTTAGGCTCCAACCCCTTTGTTGGCCTGATTCATTGGTGTGTAAAATCATTTTTCACTAACCAGTCCCACTCATTTATTTTGTAAAACAACGCCCTCCACACGTGCCACGGGGAATGCGAATATCGGTTCAGGTCAAGCCTGTGAAGTCGCGTACGACTCAATCTTTAAGACAGCGCTTTAAAAGATGAGAGAGTCATTTATCTCTCTCAGGCCAAAGTTAGAATGTTGGACAAAGTCACCTGCTGTGTAAAATCTCCTCAATACGCCTTCATCGTTGTTGCGTCTTACATATTGTCAGTGGCTATATTCTCAGTGTTCCATGATCATCGGGCACGAGTTGACGGTGGACCGGAGTGGACCGGCCTTGCCCCGGGCACTGGTCGGACTAGAGTCTTGAGTCACCTGAGTCATTACTGGTTACTGCCTGTTACCTAACTATCACGCGGAAGGCATTGTCAAGCGCCTCCAGGCCTGGGTGCAGCTCTTCAGCCAAAAACTGTATTAAAACATCTAATATGCTCACAGCATATCTATTAAGCGCTCGATCTCTTCTAACAAAGATCAATGCCGAATGCCATTTTTTTCGGGGATGCAAAATTGGTTCAAAACACAAATTACGTTACCTACAAACTTCTAGCACTTCTGGCGTTCCAAATAACATCTGTTCGGAACATCAAAAATACCAAAACACCTCACCTAAACAGGAAATCCCGTCTGACCTCAACATCAAAGAGGCTCAGAACATCTGATCAGCTGAGGCCACCGACTGGCAATTGGCCTGCTGGAAATCTAATGTGCCAAGCAAAGTCAGGTACAACAGGTGAAATAAATTATAAGATGATTTGCTATGCCTCAAGTAGAAATATGCCCAAAAAGGTTTTGGATTATGACCCAAGGATCTCATATGCACCTGGAGTCCCATGAAATCCGGGTTCCTCCCATGGGGTCAAGGGCACAGCCAGACTCTTGGTGGGGGACGGAGGACACAGTGTTAATGTGGGGTCCTGCTAGGGAAATGGCTCTCCCCGAAAAATGGGTAACCGGATTTCGCCAACTTTATGTCAACGGTGGCCAAAATTTATGTGTTCCAGTTATATCTGCAATTTTGTTCAACTGAAACAGTGATATGTTGAGTGACTATGTTAAAGCTTTGAAACTTCTTTTTCTTAATTGGCTGAACAGAGTATTCTCCGGGAAATGCTGTATACGCATGCCGTGACAAGACCTGACCTGAATATCACCATCACCAAGGAGGAAGATGTCCTGCAGCTGCACGGTCCAGTTACCGTAATAGAAATGGACTTAATTGGTGTTGCAAGATCTCACCTGTCTCGGACCTCTCTGCCCTACATTATTACCAGGTAAACGATATTTAGGTCAGTGGCTCTGACGTATTCTGCATGCGAGATTGTTTGGGAGCGTTCGATGCGAGCATTGACAGCATTGATGCCACATTTTCAACATCGTCACTTCATACATTGTGACATCTTTGGAAGAAAGTGTTGGAGTCACAGATTCATCTAATGCACAATCCATTAACGACGACGAGAGCGGCAGTTATAGTTTCGTCGATAATGACAACAGTTTAAGCAGTCATTAAATCCATCATCTTCACATATATGGCGCTTGCGACTCGCCGATTGAAAAAGCACATCAAGTAAATAATACAAATGTTATAGAACCTTTCTCCCCGATGGTTGGTGAGGGATGCAAACTTGCGCAAGAAATTTGGCCAAATGGTCCCAGGCGTGTCGTGCAAGCGAGCCTGAATTCTCAGTAGACTCATGGGTATTTATTGCGGATGTTTCGACACCAACGTTATGTCTGTAGCATATATAGTTACTGAGGAGCGCTATGTTTTATTAGAGTCACTCAACGGCAATTTGCTGCCGGCGCGGACGGCGGGCGGGAACCGAGATATTTTCCGTTGGTGTGTGGCAGTGACGTTACCGTCACGTAACGGGACTTTGCATCATCAGTGTTGCCTTCAAACACATGAAACCCATCTCAGGTTGCTCCAAGTTGATCAAAAGCGCTTCCCTATAGTTGCAATTCTGCAATGGTGTGTGGCGCCGTAAACATAGGCGTGCTTAAGGCCATTTTTATTCGAAACACTTTAAAATGGCAGGGCTGGGGTAATCGTTTTCTGCCCTTCGCCCCTGGCCTCGTATATGAACACTGGGTCAGTCCCGTTGATATGCAAGATAAAACACCTCGAGCATGAGTGGGCCTGCGAGTGCTCCACCCAGCACTCATTTCTCAGCACAGAAATCTTCATCTAAACGCTGCCTCACATCGTGTGCACCACCGCGGTGGCAAAGAGACGCCTCTGTGTGATCGCACATGAGAAAGACCGCACACCCAACTATCACAGGTCATGACCGGAGTGAAGATTGCCTGCCAGAGTACCACGCCCCGGCTACGCCCCTCCCCCCTCTCAAGTCAGCCGAGGGGACGGTGGGTCTCTGGGTGGGTGTCAACCTTGGCGCGTGCCAACGCCCCGTGCTAGAGGCGGGAAAGTGGTGTGGCGCTGTCGGCGGTATATAAGGGAGACGCAGAGCTCATGTGCAGTCAGTGAACGTTGCAGTCGGACTCACAAGCGTTAAGCATGTTCAGTAAGGTGAGTTGGGGCCGTGTGGACAGGAGCCGCCACATCAGGTAACGAGCACATATAGCCTGTATTTGTGCACCCTCGAATGGGCTGATGCATTAACTTGTCCCGCAATATTTCGGATTCTAAGACAACCGAATGCTTATCTTGATTACAAAATTAGGTGATTTCGCATAACATGTGCAGTGTGTGTGTGTGGAAGTAGGTGATTCAATGAGGTAACATCGCATTTAATCTAATGATTATCACCCGTCAGCAATTAACTATTGTATCGATACCACACTATCTTGACAACTATGCATCTGACAACATGCATCAAGTCTGCTCATACGTTTTTTTATATTCCATTCGAGTTTGAGACAACAAAGAGCGTAAGGTATACTTAGCCGACTGGCGTTGCTTGCTAAAGACGACTGTTTCCAATAGTTTCAGCAGTTAACAAATGAATGTTCAGACTCAATCGACGTCGATTGGTTAAAAAACGAGGTTTGGGTTTTGAAGCTTCCTTTGAGGACAGCGACGCGACAGTACAGAGGGCAGAGGGTAGTTTTCTTTAAAGTTGTCTTTTAAGATTGGTATTCAACTACGCTATCGAGTGTTCTAGCGGAGGGACACTACGTAAGCTATACTTGGCTATATATATATAAGCTATATATAGCTATATATAAGCTATAAAAATGGATTTCGGCTTACATAAAGAGAAACTTGCGTCGTGCTCTCTCACTTGATCTTGGTGCCATAATTTACTAGAGTTTTCTTTTGGTGATGCAATTATTTTAAAAGCCTTGGATTTTGCGTGCTGTCTTTTGGGGTGCTAATGATGAAACAAAATCACCGAGCCATCGAATACCTTCAGATCTTCCAGAACATCGTCATCATGTTTATAGAGCTTTTTAGCTGGAGACAAGGAGACAAAACATTTTCATACCACACACAGCCATACAATATTACAGATCAGGGTCATGGGATAAGGTCGGGTCAGTTCAGGTTCAGATCAGATCAAAGGAAGGTTATCACCTCGATGTTTTTTGGTTCAGTTTGATCACGTAATGTAGATAATTCACATGCTTGAAAATACGTAAGGCATACCAACTCGTTTCTGTCTGGCTGCACTTATTACTGAGATACATATGTGAGGTATTTTTCTACCGAATATTTTGGCAAAACTTCTATGGCCTCAAACGGCCATCTCATCTCACGTCACCTCAAAAGGTCATCTGGTAAACACCGAACAGCCGGGCTGGCCGTAGGTGTCAAAAATTCAACTCGTTAGACGAGACATCTTCGAATGAATTAATGTGGTGTAGTTTCTATGAGTCTACCCAAGTGGTTACTTTTTTCACTGCTTTAGTAGTGTAATATCAACGTGTATTTAATCAAACAATAATCCACTCGGACGGGATTCGCCAGTAACATGAGAGACTGAATAAATGAACGATTGCCAAGCTTCATACTTACCCCGTTAACACTACGAGTGCAGGATACCAGGGTGACTGGTCCGAGCCAGAACCTTACTCCGTACCACATGTAACGGAATTTTCGACTTGATCTTGCCTGAATGGCCCTCCTTTACTGACCCATTGTTATGCTGGTGACTTTGTAATGTGTCTGTCCCGTTTTGCCCTGTCATGTACTGCCTTGTCCTGTCCTACCTCTACCTGTCCTGCCACGCCATGCCTTGACTTGATCGGCCGCTCCGTCGGCAGCTGTTTGTGGTGGGCCTTCTGGCCACGGCCTGCCTGGCCGCCGAGGAGAAGAAGGCGACTGAGGACCTGAAGACGGACAGCTCGTCCACCAGCTTCTCCCACAGCAGCCTCGGCTCGGTGCAGTTAGTCGCTGATCGATGTCACCTCCTTTGGCCATACGCTGGGGAGAACTAACCAGCTGAGATGCCGGCAGTAAGTGAAGAGTCTTATCCATGGAAATGGGGGTGGGAGGGGAGAGGGGGCAGAATCGTGCCATATTCATCATATTATAATGATTTGGATGAAATTAGTTTGAGCACACCTTTTCCGAGCCAATTTTACATTTTCGTGCGGCATGCACACACGGGCAACGTATAACCGACTCCATGTATTTTTTTTAGGAATTCAGCTGACTTCGTTTGACATCTCGGCCTCGTTTCAGCTCCGGAGTGTCCACGTACCACGCTCCTTCCACCACCTACGCCCCTGCCAGCTCCTACCGCGCGGCGTCGGCTGGCTACGCCTCTGGCTCGTCCTACCAAGCTCCGTCCCCCACTTACTCTTCCAGTTCGTCGTACCACGGTCCGTCTACTGGCTACTCGTCGGGCTCCTCGTACCACGCTCCGTCCCCCTCGTACTCGTCCAGCTCGTCATACCACGCTCCATCTACTGGCTACTCGTCGGGGTCCTCGTACCACGCTCCGTCCCCCTCTTACTCGTCGGGCTCCTCGTACCACGCTCCGTCCCCCTCTTACTCGTCTAGCTCCTCGTCCTACCGCGCTCCGTCTACTAGCCACTCGTCGGGCCCCTCGTACCACGCCGAGCCGGCCTACTCGCCCAGCTCCTCCTACCACGGCGCCGCCCCCAGCTACGCCCCCGTCTCGCCCTACCACAGCCCGGCTAGCTACGCCTCGGAGGGGTACGCCGCGCCCCATCAGAGCAGCTATCGCCCGAGCTACCAGCCCGTGCAGACGTACCACCAGTCGGCCTACGCATCGGCTCGCCCCAGCTACGGCTCCGGCTACGCCCCTGCCGCCGGCTACGGCCACGCCGCCGGCTACCAGGGCGTGACCTACGCCGGTCACGACCAGGGTTACGGCCACGGCAACGCGTGAGTGTGCAGCGGGGCTGGGCGCGCCACAGAGAGCCGTGGTGTGCTCATGCTTACAGTTGCGGTGCGGCACATTGAACAAAAAACAGCGAGATGATTTTTGTTATATTTGGTACAGCAAGCTGTGCCACAGAAGGCAATCAGCACTGATGTGCCTTTCCACATCCACTTTAAGCCAGCATCAAGATCGCTTCACTATGAGTATTTTTTCGAATGAGACAACGTAGAACAGTGACAGCTAAGATCCCCTCCCCCCACGCCATTGACGCGGCCTCGTTATCCCGTGCAGGTACAGCCCCCGTCCGCACGCCGCGGGCTACTCGTACCAGCCCCGCAGCTACGGCTACCAGCAGAGCGGCCACGGCTACCAGCCGGCCGGCTACGACCGCACGCCTTACGGCGGACACGGAGGCTACACTGCCCCGGCCTACGGTCAGTCGGGGCTCAGTTGAGGTCGGCTAGGGTTGGATATGTAACGGCGAGTAGGCACAGTTGACTTCACGCTTTGTTCGAACTGACTGTGCTTGGCGCCTGGGCGCTCTGTTTTCAGGCAGCTCCAAGTATTCACTAATGGCGCTTATAACGTTTACTTCCTCGTCATTTGTTTACGTATGATCTATGCAGAGATACTAAGACTGTTTCCGTTTCACTCGATGCTTCTCTTACGCCAGGATGACTCTATAACCAATTAACTACGAATGCGTTCATTACCTGACGTCTCATCACCCCGATAGATTACAGACTTCGACCTGGTGCAATCTTGTGCAACACTGGGTACTGACTACCTCAAATAAATGTGACTACTCGGCCGTTCTTTTGTCTGGGAGTGTTTGTGGCGGTATTGCCCAGTAACAGAGATTGCTTCATATGGAGTGAGCGCAATATCACACGAAGTGAGTGTACATAAGTGTTTGTGTTATGCATTTCAGAGCCCTCTCACTACTAGAGCGCTGACAGGCTCACATGAAGGAGGCCTAGATCTGCTGAAGAAGGCCAAGATGATGAAGGGTTCGGTCAACTCTGCCTTGTTCGGCTGCTAGAAACACTTTATTTATTGCACTGCATTGAATACAGGCAATGCATGTGTATGAATCATGTTTCGCGCTGTTTTTGTCTGCTGCTGAATGTCGGACGCGTGTAGAGTGAGTTTCGTCACGTACCTGACTTCAGCGAGTGTGTCGAGTGATTTGTGCGCTGTAAATAAACTCTTGATTCGTATCCTCTCCTTCTTCACGTTCACAGAGGACTGTCTTCATTTGGTCTCGAGACAGCATACCACTATCAGAGAGCACCAGACAACTAGTCTGCTTGTCTCATGATACCACTAAATTAGTGTCAATTTGACGTCATGTTCGCACTTGCATAATGTAAGCTAGCCAAAAAGGAACAGTGGATAACGTCAGGGCTGGTACGTGCTTATTTTCATTTGCCGATCAAGTTGAATGCAGGCAAGATTATTACCAGCGGCAAGTGCAAGTGCAGTGCAGTATAAGCAGATTGTTACCAGAAACGCAGAGCAGCACCTTGTGAAAAAAACGACAGCAAAGTATTAAAATTAGTTGCTGGCTTGGGTTGGCATATCATCGATTGGCTGTCTCATCACCACAACTCTCACTGTTATCTACACACAAACGCACAAACGCTCAGTGATAAGATAACATCCGATTAGTTTCAGGGAAAACGGTTGCCACTAAGAGTGTGGACAGACCAGCCCAGATTACGGATAAGCCTGGTCAGAAGAGTATCTACCCACACTCACATTCCCACACTCACACCCTCACACACTCACACTCCCACACACTCACACTCCCACACCCCCCGCTCGGGATGCCGGGTATCCAGACTGAGCCTCGGTTTACGACTGCATTTCTTCTCCCGATCGCCACAAAATGACGAAGGATCTCAACGGCCAGAGCAGCTGAACGCATGACAAGACCTGCACCACTTCAGACGGCCTTGGAAGATGAGGCTCAACATTGGAGCATCCCCGAGGCCGTGTCCCCCTCACGAAAATGATGTGCACACCTCAAGTCCAACCCCCAAACCATGACTATTCGCTGCGCGGGACTTACATGACGTTCCAGGGCTGATGCGACATGTGTTGTCTGGTGCTCGCCTGTTGCATTGTCCCAGCAGCGTTCATACCGGTCTCCGTTGGGCTTCTGAGCCACATGTGTATGAAAGAGAAATATAATGGTTCCGGATTGGGCTCAGAATAAGGAGAAATTTGGTGCAAATGTGCTTGGGAGATTGGGCTAAGAGCGAAGCGGGAGGATACAGGATAATCTTGGGATACACTTACAAGGGTACACTTGGGTAATGGAAAGATGGAGTATACGATTGTTGGATGTCATACGACCTTACGCACGATTGTAATCATTCGATTTTAAGATGTAGACCGGCGTGCGCAGGTCTTCACCCAACGCCTCTCCAGTGTGTGCTCCCTGACGGACCAGCGTGCGCGGGTCTCCACCTGCGCCTCCCCAGTGTGTGCCCCCTGGCGGACCAGCATGCGTGAGTCTCCACCCACGCCTCCCCAGTGTGTGCTCCCTGGCGGACCAGCGTGCGCGGGTCTCCACCTCCGTCTCCCCGGTGTGTGCCCCCTAGCGGCCCAGTATGTGCAGGTCTCCATCCCCGCCTCCCCAGTGTGTGCTCCCTGACGGACCAGCGTACGCGGATGTTACTCCTCGTCGGCGTGGCCTCTGCCGGCAGTTCGCACGGCACACTGTGTTTGCCGGGGCGTGTCTTCAGCCTTGGCAGCGGCGCAACCCCGACAGTCCGGCCGACCCGCTGACGCCCCGGCCCACCCCTCCCCCCCCCCCCTCTACTGCATGGTTCAGGGACCTCCCCCGCACTGTTTTACGCTCCCACGGCTGGCACTCCAGCCAGCGTCATACTCTTCCGGCAGTTTTTGTCTCACGCACACTAGCTAATAGGCGGGGCAGGCTTCTGCGTTACAATTTTGTGTTGTGCAGGCCGGGGTGGATGGATTTGAGCTCAGGACGTCGACTGCTTGCTAATGCACTGGTGAAGCCTGCTGGAGGCTCTATACTACGTGAATTAGTGGTGTCTACCCAACAGTAATGCAAAGCATCAATTCATTGCAATTAACCACTTCTTTGGCATCGAAGCATGTTTTATTTAATCTCTGGGACAATCTCATCGATATAAAAGCTACACAGATCTTCAGCACTTACAAAACACAGCAGCAAAATAGCAGGAGTGCTGCAGTACGCTTTTGGCATCGCGACGATTCTTGCTGAATTCTTGGAAAAACAAATGTTAAAAAATCTTGCTGATTCTCGTTGCGTGCCATCATGGCACAAGTTGTGAAATTCAGAGTAAGCCAATAGAAATTGTGAGGTACAAAAACCAAAGTTAGCAAGCATCATTAGAACTCCAGTCCTTTGCAAGCATATCAGCGTTGTGATTTCACCCGAAAGATTCGTAATAGGACGACTGCATCACGCGTTCTGGATTAGCGTAAGTACATGTCATTTCCATGAAGACGACATTTTAATATGACGGAACATCGTTGATACATTATTCAGCCAAGATACACATAATCTAGCGTTACCAAGATTAACAAGGCTTGCCAAGGCTTAACGGGGCAAGACTATGTTCACAAGGCTTGAAATTGTTGGGTTATGTTGTGCAACATATACTGGGTTCGTTGACACTGAGAGGCATCTACTTATCTGCCACCCGTCTCCCCACTGGACCGTCATCTCCTCTCTCAACCAAGCGACCGTTGTCTGGGAGCTTGGCCTTGGACAGAGCCCGAACGACACCAGTGCCACCTCCAGGAACACAGCAGCGCCACCTCTAGAGGCGAGGGGAGCGCTGCCCCCTCCGGACGGTCGAAGCGCCACGGCGAGAGCTGCGGTAAAGGCTGAGACTGTATCTGGGGTGTGAGACGGTGAGAGTGTGAGTGTGAGACTGTATCTAGGGTGTGAGACTGTGATAGTGTGAGTGTGAGACTGTATCTGGGGTTGAGTGAGAATCGCTACGCCAGCGTCTTTCCTTTGGCCCCAAGGGGTCATTTGAAGCCAGGAGCAAGATCCTGGACCACAAAAGCCCTTTGACTTTTCGATAAACTTTGCATCAGGGATCTACTATCGTAGAAGAACTTTTCACAATGTATCTCAGATCCCGGAAGATCCTGAACCTAAGATTAGTGCTTCGATCATATCAATCTTCTCTCTTCACTGTATTTCGGCTCGTCTCGTCCTTAATTTTTCGGTTGGACACATATAAGCAGCCTCAACCTGCATGTTTTTTAGACCATGGACTGGACATTTTGAGCCTTCGTGGCCCATTGCATGTCATTTAGCGAGCATTACGATACAGTCATTAATATTTGTCCAGAAAATGCAACTACGAGTGATTGCAGTTGACAACCAAACATAATTTCCATGATGGATGGAGCCATTGGTGTATGCGAAATGGTGCGATCCCCATGGATGGACCCATCAGCGTGTCAGGAATGGTGCGATCCCCATGGGCGGCGCCATCAGTGTGTCAGGAGTGGTGCGATCCCCATGGGTGTGGCCATCAGTGCGTCAGAAATGGTGCAATCCCTCAAAAATGGTGCGATCCTCAGGCCTTCTTGGCTTCAGCTGGCACGTAAAAATGCGGCGCTTCTCATGTTGTGAAAATGTCTGACTATAGATGCCAAAAACCCTCTGTTGTTTTGGAAAAATCGACCATGGCAGCCGTGAAAGTCATGCCAGGCACTTCAGACGTTCTAGATCTTATCAGCTTGTCCAAGCCAACACAAATAATTGGGATGGATGCCTGTCAACCACAAGCCAGCAAAATCCATGCATCGACCAGTCTCATTTGATGCATGCAATGGCAGAGGCAGCAGCCTTTGGCAGCTTGAGGTCTTGAGATAGTCTTATGAGACCCCGACATCTGGGCAGGGTCCAGATTGTCCTAATACGTGATCGCTGCACAACTTTAATGCCTCAGAACGAATAGTCTTCAAATATCAACAGCCAATGGCACAATCATGATCACGAGAATCGCCACCGACTACCGTGACTACCGTGACTACCGAGACGGAACCACCTACCTGCCGGCTGTGCAGCGACGGGTCCGAGGTGACAACTTCCGGCGACTCCTGAGCCTATTAACAACGCGACTACAACCATCTCCGCTCCAGTTCTGGGGCGGACAAGCTAGCAAGCCAGCGGCAAGCCTGTGTTCTGCAATGAATCGCCAGCTGCTCCGCCTATTGGTGACCCTGGCGGTCGCCCAAGTTATCGTGCGGGCCGCCTTGCTGGCCCCAAATCCCTGGCTCCCGGCTCGGCGCGTGCCCTCGGGCCATGCGGGGTCAGCTGTTGAGTGCGGACCGCGCCAGGTCACCGCGGCGGCCAGGGGCGAGCCCAGGGTTGCCTTGGCCGGCTTGGGTGCGGGCGTGAGCGCGGGCCGGCCCTCTGGTGGCCGCGGGCCTGACTCGGGTGACAGCCGGCCGGCGCGCCGGGGCAAGCGATCGCGGCGCCGGGGCTATAGGGGAGGGGTGAGGTGGCGGGCGCGCGGCGAGTGCCGTGCGGGTGAACTACACATCGCGCAGTTAAGCATACAAAGTTCGAAACCCAAACTGCCAGATCTACGTCACAGTATAACTGATATGCATCAGTTTGATATTCTCACACTCAGTGAAACGTGGCTGTGGCCGTCTGTCCCCGCCCGGCTGCCGAACATTGATGGGTACCGGCTGTACCGACACGACCGGCCTGCAGACAGCGGACTGCCTAGGGGTTACGGAGGGGTCGCAGTTCTGGCGCGAGACTTGTTTGATGTGGCTGTTCTGAAAACGCCTCATACTGTTAGTTCATCGAATCTTGAGATTATTTGAACCCTTGTCCGACCCGCTAAAGCAAAGCAGATTATTTTCGGGTCGTTGTACCGACATCCCACTAACACAGGTGTCTGATGATCTCGATGATTTGGAGAACCAGCTACAATGTATAATGTGCACACATGACTGCCCAATAGTGATCGCCGGTGATTTAAACATCAACCTGATTGCCTCGAGCACAGGCACCGGCTATCAGAAATCGATGCAACTGTTAAGGTCTTACAATCTGCATATGTGTAACGATTCCTGTCCAACGTACCGTCCCGCTGGCTCGCTGTTAGATGTTACGATCACAAATCACAAGGACCTCATCCAACGCTGTGGTGTCACCGCCTGTCAATGTAGTCCGCATGACTTCACGCGAATATTGCTGAAAGTATCGGAAGGGAAACGCCAAACCAATGTCATCACACCCCGCTGCCTGAATCGAGTCGATTTTGATTATTTCAATGATTTGCTTGTGAATGCCGACTGGTCTCTCGTCTATGGAAGTGCGACGACGTCTGAGAAGTGGGACTCATTTCTGGGAGTGTTTACACCCCATTTGAATGCCGTCGCGCCTGCCCGGCGCGTTAAACTGCGCTGTCAATCCGCCCCGCCTGTCTCAGTTGATACGCGTGTGTTGACGGTTCGTCGTCGCGTCGCTCTAGCGTGCCGTTCGCGTGCTGAGTACAAGGCACTCAATAAGCAGACACGGGCAGCTATTAGACGGGACTGTCGCGATCATATTAGGAAGCAGATTTCTGAAGCAGGTCACTCCGGCATGTGGCGGTGCGTTAAATCGGTTATTGGCAGTAAACAGGGTACGTCAGCCACACCTAACATTCATCCTGATACTCTGAATGACTACTTTGTGAAGGTAGGGCCTACGACTGCCGCCAGCGTCCCGAACCAGGGCACAGCATTGCCAGTCAGGCTCCCCCGAGTTATGACATGCTCATTTAAGGTGCGTCCTGTGTCATGCGATGAGCTGCTTGCAGCTATGTCTACGATGAACCCGACGACATCCTGTGGGCTAGATGAACTTAGGACGCAGCTCTTGCAGAAGTCTTTTCGTGGTGTCGGCTGTCCCCTACTTGACGTCATCAATAGCAGTCTCATTGAGGGAACGGTGCCCAGCGCCTGGAAACACGCTCTTGTCACAGCGCTCCCGAAAACCAGTAATTTGAACGATCCTACCCAATTTAGGCCAATCTCTGTAGTGCCAGCAATAGCAAAGAGAGTCGAGCGTGTTGTTCATCATCAGCTTAGCTCATATTTTAACGAGCGTGATTTATTTTCGCATACACAACACGGATATCGTACGAGTTTTTCAACAGAGACCTGTTACTGTAATGATTGATAAAATACTTACCGCGATGGATGCTGGGGAGATCGCTCTGCTTGTTTTCATAGATCTGTCAAAATGTTTTGACGTTGTGGATCACCAGCTTCTCTTATCCAAGCTTAAGATATACAATATTGACACGAAATGGTTTGAAAGCTACCTTTGCGGGCATACCCAACAGGTTCAGATCAGATATTTTCAGGGCATACTGCACGCTCTCGCAGTCTTCCGAATGGGATGGGGGTATTTCATGGTACCGCCCTCGGACCGCTCCTACATTCAATTTTCTCGAACGATCTAGCGTTATATTCGGAAGGTGCTGCAGTGATACAATATGCCGATGACACACAGATTTTGGTTATTGGAAAGAAAAGTGCAATGCAGCATCTTGTCGGAACCATGGAGAGTACTTTGTCAAATGTATTGGACTGGTTTAATAACCATTCTATGAAAGTCAATACAACAAAAACACAGTTAACAGTTTTCGGGACAAAGGCTATGCTGCGTAATATGCCCCTGTGCATGTCAAGTTTGGGTCAGCTGTCATCACTGAAAGCAATACTGTCAAAAACCTTAGTGTGGTGATGGACAGAAATCTCACATTTGAACCGCACATTGATCAGCTTGTTGCCAGGTCGACGGGCGCTCTGATGGCCCTATCCCATGCCAAGCATGTACTCCCAAGAGACACTCTTGTTTGCATTGTCGGAGCTCTAGTCCTTTCCTCCATTAGATACTGTATAGCACTGCATGGTACTCACGGAGCCACCCAGCTCCATCGCGTGCAAAAAGTCGTGAACCTCTGCGCGCGGGTTGTGAGCGGAAGGAGAAGGTGTGACCACATATCGGATGTTGTCAGGGATCTACGATGGCTTAGTGCTGATCAGCCCGTCAGACATCATATGTTGTGCCTGCTCGAAAAAGTCTTACTCACGGGTCAGCCACCAGATCAAGCCACGATGTTCACACATGCTGACCACACTCATGAAACGCGACAGGCTACCCAGCTGAGGCGCCCCGGGCCGGTGAGCAACTCCGGCACTCGCCGATTTAGCTACAGAGCACCGGATTTGTTTAACTGCCTGCCGCCCGACTTGCGCAATGTTCAGAGTCTAGGCCGCTTCAAGCGCCAACTTGTGGAGTTGCTACTGAGTGAGGCGAATGTTGGCACATGAGTGGGTGCGTGTGTGAATTCGATTGTGTGTGATGTTACAATGTGAATGCAGTAGTGTGATTCACCGAGATGATCCCTTGACCGATGTGTGATGTGTAAGGCTATTTTTACTAGGTTTCACATTGTCTCTTTTATGCCCGTTTTTATCAATGATAACGCGTAACTTTTAAAAAGCCACTGGATCTTGTGGAAAGTTACGAAATATATGGACATATATGGACAAATCAGCTGTTGCTAGCGTGCATTGTAGAGACAAAACACCATAACTGTACCTAAAAAAGCAAAAGGAAGAACATTTGACAAGACATAGCTTGCAGGCGCTTGCTATAGAAGCCACCGCAATTAATATTGCTCCTTGCCATGTTGAACGTGGGCTTTGTTGGCCTTCGCTTTGGGTTATTATTTTCTCGACCTTTTCTCAGGGAGTTTTTTGGTAATCTGTTGACACCGCGTTGTAAACTGAGGCAAAATGATGCGTGTGAACTAAACTGACATCCGGCTGTTTTAGCTTATACGGTGCGGTGTCCTTGTATTTGAACTGATTTCAGAAACAATTTCAAAGCATGATCCATGGCAGGCAACGGTATTGCCTTCGGACAGGGCTGTGCTTAATACTCAATTTGCCAGAGCTTGCATGCTTAAAAGCACATTTGTCTTCAACGTGAAAGTTGCAGAGCTCAGTACAAAGTTGACCTACATGCCACAGGGTCATTCACCATGCTGGCTCTTGGATTAGCACGTGCTAGACATTGGCAATGGCGTTGTTAAGTCCATTTTATGTCCAGCACATATAGCTTCCAACGGATTGGGTCGCTCTCTGTTTTAGGAATTCCTTGTGTGTGAAAATATATGTCCCATGCCGTTGACCCAAGTCAGTTGACACTCAAACCTGTGTTATCACTTCAGGCGTGACACTCCCAATCACCAATCGATATTACGGATTGAAAAATAGCCCAACCGCCACTTCCAGGGTAAACATACCCCAACAAGCCTCCAAACGATCCTCCTTGGCAACGCTTCTTGTACCCAATGACCAGTTGGAAGCATTACTAATAGATACAAAAATACCGTTGCTGTCACATGGCGTGCGGGATGTTACCTGGAATGACAACAAGCCCGATATGATCTGTTGTAACATACTTTATCCGGCGTTCCTAAGCATGCGCTCAATATTCAAGCTCGGCGCTACTCCTGATTTTTCCGCTGATTCCCCACAAGAAGGCATCCTTCAACCAATCTGACGATTATGCTAGGTTACCGTAGAACCGAGAACAGAAGAGTAATGGCATTGCAATGGAAAATCTGTGACGCCACTGCCAAGAACAAAAACTCGCCTGCCTACCACCCCGTCATCGTGGCGCCAAGACGCTGCTAACATGGCTAGCCAGCACGAACAAAAGCGTCTTGTTGACAGGTTTTATCCTTGTTCGATATTTTGGGACTGAGGAATTATCTCTATGACAGCTGATCCACGCGAAACTAGCCTCACTACTCACCACTTAACATTCGATCACTATCCCCTTCCGGTCAACATCATGTCCTGTACAGCGCAACACCAGGTTTTCGGCGGACGTTCAGCTCCCCCCACCCCCACCCCCACCTCAAATTGGGCTCCAGTCCTCTCCAACTTCAGGAAGACAATGATCCGAATCTGAGAAGAAACCTGTTTGTTGTCATATTGTGGGGTAGGTTGGGTCGTTTTTCACTGTCCAGTTCCCCCAACTTATGTTGCGAAACTATGTCTTTGTCAGGGGACAAAACGTCGAGGTGGACAAAACTCGAAACGGAAAAGGTTTTGAGGCCTACAAGAGTGAGAATCAGCTTGGTTGACATTCTAAGGGGCAAATAACTTCCATGGATAAACACCGACTGATGAAATTAAACAACAGACCGTCAAACCCAGGCGGGGGCTACAGTTGCACAGCGTGTAAAAGCTTTCCCAGTCCTGTCTGGCGAACGAGCGAAAGCCAAATTATCTCTTGAAGTGGACGACACAACTTGGGTGGTGGGCTCAGGGAATATGCAACAAGCTATGTTCTGCAGGTAACCGCAGCCTAAAGTCATCGATGCAAACCATCTGGAACGAATTTATTTCAAAAGAGGTACGAAGGTTAGGATGGTTTTAATGAATTGACACCTACCATGCCAGGAAATGGTACAGACTGCACTGAGATCCGCACGTGGATTCAATGGGATTCCCTACCTTGCATCCTTTGGTTTTCTACTTTGGGCTCGCCATCGTTCACCCGGCAAACACTCTTGGCAGGAAGCCAGCCTCTGACCCTTAAAGGCCGAGCCAAGCTGAACCCGCCCCAGGCTATCACGTGGCCGGCCTGCCACGGGTGCCCTGCTAACCTCCATCTTACCCATGCGGTTCCCTCTCTAGCCACTTCTGGGGCGGTGGCGGGCAGCGCAGGCCCCCGCGGCAGAAAGCGGCACACAGCGGCGGCGTCCGTCCTGAATCCGTTTTTCCGTTAGTCCTGTTTTCCGTTAGTCCGTTCCGTTTCCGTTAGTCCTGGTGCTAGACAGGCACGTGCCTGGCTCCCAGTGCTGGTCCCTGGTTCCCTCTTCCACCCTCTAAAATGAGATTTGACATAATTGGTTTTGGCTGGATATCTTGCGCAAGCACGGCGAGTGATGTTTTTTTTTATTGGCTGGAACCGCATATTCAGATGCGTCTCACGTCTTAGCCTCATGGGTAGTGATGCTGGCCTATGCCAATATTCTGGCTACACAGCTCTGTCCGAGGCGTTACACTTCCCAAAACCGGTGCAGTAAAGCCACAAGTCTCAGTGTGTTGGTATAATCGTCGTCCCAAAAGGAAGTCAGACAACATTATCAGCGTGAAAATAGGTAAGGTGCTTTTGTTATGCTCTGCTCACTTAGATTCTAAACATGTTTTTTATTCCGGAGGTGCCGTTTTTAGCACTCCAAATGTGTAATCGAACAACATCCGAGCGCACCATTGCTGCGCGCATAGTCTGCTTGGGCTGAATCAGCTGATTCCATGGTTCGCCCACATTTGGGCCAACACGCGATCTTCATAGGCGCGTAATACGCGGGCGTGTGACGCGCTCACCTAAGGCGTTACAGCTGACTACCTCAATAAGCGGAGCCTGGGTGCATAGGTCTGTGAAGAACTCGGCCCAGGGTTCGGCGACCTAGCGTACCTTTGACGTCAGTGGTGCCAAATTTTCCCGCGGGGTGCTGACCTTGCCGACAACCCATCACATTCAAACGGTAAAATACGGCCGTTCCCACGCACAGGGTTGATTAGTCTAACTCAGCCGGTGCACAGTCACAGCTGACAAAGGCCTCCCTTGCCAGCTGGCGTAACTCTGATGGTTGATTTGTGTTTTCCCACCGGGGCGCAGAGCTCCGCCTGGTCTGGGTAAAGTCACGTGACCCGGGGAGGCCGGCCTGGGGCAGGGTGATTGAAGCCGGGGTGACGTCATTAGGCAGGGTGACTGAAGCCGAAGTGACGTCACTGAGTCCGAGTGGTTGGAACCGCGGTGATGTCACTCTACAGGATGACTGAAGCGAGGTGACGCCATGGGGCAGGGTGACTGAAGTCTAAGTGGCGTCACTTAGTTAGGGTGAATGGAGTCAGGGTGACGTCGCTGAGATAGGGTGATTGAAGCCGGAGTGACGTCACTACTCTCTCGCAGAGCACGTGACACGGTTAGTTTTGTCGGTGTGTTCAAGACACTTATAACTAGGGGCGTAGTATTGCAAAAATCCGTTGTGGCGGGGGGAGCCGGTGAAAATAACTACACCTGGCTCGGCGCAAAAAAATCGGCGTTCTCGTTGTTCGCAGTTCACAGTTGGTTGACGTATCGAAATTCATGGCAACCAGACAGCTGGAGCATGCATTGTTGTCTGTCTCCTAGCGCAAAGAATGGCAACCAGACAGCTGGAGCATGCATAGTTGTCTGTCTCCTAGCGCAGACATCACAGCTTCAGTAACGTTTTCATTCATCCCCGCTTAAAAGAGTGCAAAAATAACTGCATGGGACCATGACAGTCATCTCTGCGAAAAGAACTGGTGGCTGAAGCTCAGTTCATTTTACAAGAAGTCGTGCGATCTAAAATGGCGTCATTTGCCTATCTCTGAACATTTCACGCAGCTGGCCGCCGGCTTCCGTCTGTGCCCCAGCATGCATTCGTTTTTTGTTCATAAGGGACGGGTAACGTGCGTACTATTATCCCGTCTTTTTGACGCGACGCAGGTGGTCACGCTTCTATTACGGCACGCCAGCAGCTGCACTTATGGCAACGCTCAGGGGCCCATGGCGCGACTGGGATCTGAACCCGGGCTCTTCACGTGGGAGACCGACGCTCTAACCACTCGGCCATCACGCACCGAGCACGTCACGTGTTCTTAACTCGTTCATACCACACCGGGCGTTTCACAAGGCAGGCGAGCACTGTGTATGAGTGACGTGGCTGTCCACAACTGGCAGTCTGCAGCGGTCTTTTTTCTGGATGTCGGCCGTTGAGCAATACGATTTTGACGCTCTTATTTTGTGGCAGCCAGCATCATGTGCATCATATGACGATAATATTTCGGAAGTACAAGTGGGTACAATGTTGTTTTTAGGCAATGTTATTGGGGGAAGCCATCTTAAGGCAAAGATTCTACGCCTGTTTTAGTGTCTGATATCACCATTTATACATAATTGCACGATTATCTCGCGAATGTCTAAAAACGCAGCAGTGGCATAATCAGGCAATTCAAAAACGGGGTGTCGTGCATTCTTCGTTACTAACTGACGAGTGCACACGGGCGTAATAGGCATTGAAGGGAAGGGTTGCGAGGGTAGCAAGTTATCCCTTATTTAACACCCCGCGTGTGCCACTGACAAAATAGCTACACTATGTGTTCTTACAATCTTCTCTATATCGTAAATCATGTTATCAATCACTGTAGCCTTGTCATCATAAACATAGCAGGACCAATAACTTGCACTTTGAACGCTGCCCAAAACATGTCTAAGTCTGTTACTGATGTTTCAAGCCGCTCGTTTTTGGAACGCTCTCATTTCTGGCTAAGTTAATATTGGTAACCACCTATAGCCGATGCACGACTTCACGCGGTGCGTTAATCCATGGGCATTCGTATGGTCCACACATTAAGACTACTTTAAGAAATAAAGGCGATAACAATTTAACACTATCATTAAAAGTGATGAAGATTTCTCCTACCTCTATGTCCCGGCCGCCGTCACCGCCAAACAACAATTACCTGCATCGTTCGACATCTTCAGCAGATGTTTGAGAACCACCGTTTATGTAACGTACAGCTTCGATCCACGAACACGCGACGTTACCAAATGAGAGGCATGGTCCCATGTCATCGTTTGCTGAGTGCGCCCGAGGTCGCTGGTGGGCAGGTGGCGCTCAAATTTTGTTTTACGGCTCGATGCAATCAGTTTGAGCACTCGCACGACGATATCGGATCGGCTTGTTTTGATATCACAGGACGAGCCAAGTTGCACCCCTCCTCGCATAGAATTTAGGTGAAGCATATTGCATGAAAATCCATTTAGATCCATAAAGCAATGTACCTTAGACCTCAACCTACGAAAGCTGACCTCAGATGCCCCCTGCTCTCGTAAGATTTTCCAAAGTAACATCTGTTCTATCAACTGGATAGGATTATTATCAACTGTTTTGCGCACTATGCTAACGTTTTGAGTAGCTGTGTTTACATAGTTTTTTACACATTATGTGAAAGTTTTAATTTTGACACCTTAGGCTTCATGCTCCTTGACCTCTTGTTCGAGATGATATTGGTGTAATTTTGCACATGATAAAAGACGCTTGCTTATGACAGAGAATGCAACCTAGAAACGTTTCGGCACTGCTCGTCTCGTCTTTATTACTTTGCATAACATTTCTATAGTTTTGGCTGTTTTTCAAGGCCAGGCCTGCCAAGGTCAAGGTGCGTCAAGCTGTGCCATTTGTGACCAAATTTTTCCTTTGAAGCTCATATCATTTAACTCAGCACTGACCGGACCCCTCGGCGACACGCCATTGGTGGAGGGGGAAATTTGACCCCGTTGCTTATCTCGAGAACAGCCGGGTCGGATTTTAGAAGTTCAAATCGCAATCCATAGCGCCGTAGCGTGCGGTCTCAGACCACACAGCAAACTTAATTTTAGTTGTGTGGTTAGGTCATAGGTCAAGGTCAAGTGCTTGAAATGTTCCATTGGAATATCTGACCGCTTCCACGACGAGCTTCATTTCGAGGCGTATTTCATGTGTGAAATCGTTGCGCCCTGCTCGAACATGCTACGTAGGAAGGTATCCACTGTCACGCGCGCCGTACCAGGTCTGGGGCCAAGGTACGTGCCGTGCAAATGAGGGCTGAAGCTTTGGTCTATATCTCTATTTTGGTTATTTATTTTCGTCATGTTTAAACCATCTAAGCGCGAAGTGAGGGAGCGTGGCCGCAATGATGGGTACCAGACACGTGATCAGAAACTGTTACATGTTCATAAACTGCAAGGTCAAGGTCAAATGGGTGAACTCGGTGGCGAATGAGCAGTTGGATCGATTTCCGCGTTGTTTTCGACACCTCAGCATTGCCGGCAGCGCAACCTGATACCCTTCAAACCCGCTACCAGGCACGTGGTCGTCGGTTTGCGTGTGAAACTGATAAACGGCTTCCGCTGTCCCGTCCCCGCGCCGCTGGAGCAGACCTGAGCCTCGCTGTCCGCCACCACGGGCCCGGGCCCACCACGGGCCCGTGCACGGGCACGGGCGACGTGCGCTGTGATGCATTTTAAGCCATAGCTCAGTCATTGGCACAGGTAATTGCTTGAAATTTGGTACGAAAAGCATCCATCGTCACATCTAGGACCCATTCTTTCCTGTTTCCATGATGTTGAGCATTAAACCAAAAAAAAAAAATGACAGACTGCACTTGTCACCAACATTTGTGTTATTTGACATGCCAATATTTCAATGTGCATCATGGAAACAGCACGGCAAGCAATGTGAATAATGGACTAATTGGTTCGCATTTCCCGCTTACAGAAGCTTTTTCGTTCGGTTTTTGTGTCAATTTGTCAATGGCTGTGCACGTTTGTCTAAAATCGGGTAACATGACGTCAATCTGACGTCACTCACGCTTGATCTATCATGCGGATGTTGGGCAGGGGGGCAAATTTGACCCTGCCCTCCCCCACTCCCTAGTCAATGCTGGGCTAAGCGACATTGAACAACACTGTTGTTATAAAGTCGAAGCACCGTTGTTCTCCATTGACACGATTGAATATAGTGGGACAGGTCAAAACAACAAATGACCTCTACTCTTTTGATCTGGCGTCACATATCACAGGCTGCATGTGTCAAAGTTCAGTAGCCCCCAACTGATAGAATTTTCCAAGACTGTTCAAATGCTGTGTTTCGCATTGCTGTACGATTCTAAAATCTTGAGATAACAGGCGGAGGAGTTTATAAAAGGCCAGCTCAACCACTATGACCTGATCTGAGCTAGCAAGCGTCACATTCATCATTGTTCAGCCACACCTATCTAATATATTTTTAGGAGAGCTTCCTGTGTCATTGTGTCCAGAGGGAGACGGTGAAAACTCTCTTTAGACAAGGGCTAAAACAGAAAGCGTCTGAAATTTCTGCGTCAGTTTCCGTTAGTCTATCAACAGCGTATCATTCGTGTTCCAGACCTCGATGTGTGCGGACGTCTCCGCTGCGGCGAGTGAGACGCATCTCATCTGGATCGAGCAGAACGCAGCGAACCACATGTATCTTCAGGTAAATTCTTTATTTTCTTTGCATGTACTCAGGTCAGCGTAGCTTGTCACTTTTTCTTGTGAAATAGCAGCAAAGCAGCACACGCATTCGCGCACGGAACTGTAAGGTTTATTTCGTGCCCAGCGGCACGCAGCCGGCACACGCCATCTCTCCTTGCTCCTCTTTGCCTTGTAAGCTGTGGTATTCCAAAATCACATACCAAGGCGTCTTATGATTTGCGGCTCGGTCTGATCGTCTGCGGCAGAGTCTGCGGCTGGGCAGGACCGCATGCTCGGGCACATAAGGTCCAATTAATCTTATTATCTCCGTTTCGTTCATGCAAGTGTTATGCAAGACCATTCGCGGAAAGAGCTCGTGGCTGCTACGACCGTGGATAAACCGCCTGAAACTATTTGCTTTTAGATATACGGTTCATCACGTCCCACGCGATATGGAGAGGTCTTCAGACCCCCCTGAGGTTTTTCTTGAGGAACTTGATAACCACTACAGTTATCATGCTGATGTTTTGGAAGCCGACGTCATGACGGGTCATGCTTTTTATCATTTTTGTAGCACTTTATTTGAATAGGTCGCGACCTATCATACATTTGCAAACGCATTTCCAGCCAGTTTTCTCGCCACATCAGCATGTCACCGTCCGCATGCCATGTATTTGTTTCGTGGCGCTATAAGATCCGCTGAAGCATGCCAAGTGTGTCTCCATGCACAAGGACGACATTCAGCACACCGGTGTTTACACGAGAAAGGCGGGAAGCCCTATTGTTGCGTCCCAACGCAAACACGTCGCTGGTGACTGCCTCCAGTCTCGGTGCCAGTGTAGGCGCATCAAACATCAGTTGGCCCGTTGTAAGCTATGTTTTAGTTCATTTTGCATTCCCGGTTAGGATTCCTCTTGCAAGTTAATCAATTCTTAGCCTCATGCTCGTCGTAACTAGAGGAACTGCCCAAATGTCTGTGTCATGCACCACAAAGCGTCCTTCTTAATCGAGATTTGTGTTTAACGCGTGGAACTGGTGGAAGCACAACTAGTGCTCGTTGATGCAACAACTCATGCTGACTTACGTCAGATACGAATGAGTCAATGGTGATCTATGTTTTGACCTTGAATACAACATTGGCATTGTGGAGATGAAATTCGTGCGACGTCTCTCTCTCTCTCTCTCTCTCTCTCTCTCTCCCTCTCTCTCCTCTCTCTCCTCTCTCTCTCTCTCTCTCTCTCTCTCTCTCTCTCTCTCTCTCTCTCTCTCTCTCTCTTCTCTCTCTCTCTCTCTCTCTCCTATCTCTCTCTCTCTCTCTCTCTCTCTCTCTTCTCTCTCCTCTCTTCTCTCTCTCTCTCTCTCTCTCTTCTCTCTCCTTCTCTCCTCTCTCTCTCTCTCTCTCTCTCTCTCTCTCTCTCTCTCTCTCTCTCTTCTCTCTCTCTCTCTCTCTCTCTCTCTCTCTCTCTCTCTCTCTCTCTCTCTCTCTCTCTCTCTCTCTCTCTCTCTCTCTCTCTCTCTCTCTCTCTCTCTCTCTCTCTCTCTCTCTCTCTCTCTCTCTCTCTCTCTCTCTCTCTCTCTCTCTCTCTCTCTCTCTCTCTCTCTCTCTCTCTCTCTCTCTCTCTCTCTCTCTCCTCTCTCTCTCTCTCTCCTCTCTCTCTCTCTCTCTCTCTCTCTCTCTCTCTCTCTCTCTCTCTCTCTCTCTCTCTCTCTCTCTCTCTCTCTTCTCTCTCCTCTCTCTCTCTCTCTCTCTCTCTCTCTCTCTCTCTCTCTCTCTCTCTCTCTCTCTCTCTCTCTCTCTCTCTCTCTCTCTCTCTCTCTCTCTCTCTCTCTCTCTCTCTCTCTCTCTCTCTCTCTCTCTCTCTCTCTCTCTCTCTCTCTCTCTCTCTCTCTCTCTCTCTCTCTCTCTCTCTCTCTCTCTCTCTCTCTCTCTCTCTCTCTCTCTCTCTCTCTCTCGGGGTTTTCAAAATCACGGAATCATGGAATCAGTCCGAACGCCGTAAGGCTGCGAGGGTGCAATCTTGCACTCTCATATCTGTCGCCGGAATGCGTGACAGCGCGCTCACTATTCTGAACGCATCGCTTTATGTGGGTAATGCAATCTATTTTCAATAATTCGGTTGGCAGTCTCCCTGCTGTTTTTTTTAAACAATACCCTAGCTCCACTGATACTAAGTAAATTTGTTTCTCTTCTCAGATTATGTTGCCATGACCAGACAATGTATCATTTGCTACAGGATAATAGTTAATAACTGTAACAATGTAATATGAAATGTAATGTTACGTATGATATATTAAATCAACTGTAACATGTATATCAAATAATGCAACGATGTCATGGATGTTATGATAACTGCAGGCACTAGCCACAATGCGAAACAGCGCATAGCAAGCTAGCATAAGCGGTAATGCACTGTTATCTTCTTTTTCCAGATTGAGTCCGAGCCTTGTGAATGTACGGGTTTCTGAGATCAGTGTCCATGCCAAGCGGCTCTTTGCCTCGCGAAAGCCGTGACCCACCAGCCGTTCGCGAAATTCCACGTCCGTGGTAGGATTTTGTGGTAAAGGCTTAATGTGCTGTAATCCCCAGCACAGTTTGACATGAGCTCTGCCGTCACATGACCTTAAGCGCGGCCGCCGCCAGTGATCGCAGGAATTTCAGCCGGTAGCGAATAACGAACGCCTCACGCGACTCGAACCCGCCCCGCCACGGGCGCTGAATGGGCAGGCGCTTCACCAACTGAGCCACAGGCGTAGATCTGAGCACCATGCTATTGCTCAATCGCTGAAGCATGAGAGGCCTTTACGCCCGAGTGTGGCGACATCATTTTTGAATAAAATTTTACGCCCTATCTAGAAAATTTGTGTTGCTTCTAAGTTTTGATTTTCCACGCTTTCAGATCTACGCGCATGCGTTATGAGACCACAAATTTTAATCCACCCGGCTCGACTGTAGGTGTACTGACGAAGAAGATATAAAATACACATCACGAATTGCAGATTATCTTGCATCGTGGTGAGGAGTTGTACCCTTCTAGTCTGGTAGTTTGAGTCAGCGATGCCCAGGCGTGAATAAGTACCGATCAGGGAAAGCGGTGGGGGTGGGCAGGGGAGGCAGTGCAACGGATGGGGAGAGCCCTTCCCATAACATTCCAGGTAATAAGTGCCCTGGACTAATGGGTGCTGACTTCAACAAGCGAGACTGGCCACCATATCTCTTACGGTCGTCGTTCGTACTTTCCAAGCTAGCCAGGTGTGTCTTTTGAGGCAATTCGATGACATAAATAACGGTGTCATCTAAAAACTTGGCTGCCCGGTGCGATGTAGCTGCTAATGCATTCAGAGCATCCATGTGGAAACTGCAAAAGTAAAAGCTACGGCATGTCTATTTTACGGCAAATCTACGAGTACCCTTGACCCACACAAATCGAAGTCACGCATTTTCGCAGACCACTTCGCCCAGATGCGTAGTCGTCATCAGCCTGGATCTGCGCCTGCCCGACAACGGTGCTCAACCATCGCACATTTAATCCGAAGTTGTCGGAGCTTAAATAGCAGTCTGCACGTTTAGCAACAGGGTGACTATTCGCGGGTTACGCCCTAAATTGGCTCCCAGCCAAAGGTTTCGTCGCTCCCGCATCCATTTTAGCGATAAAATGCAGCACCAAGCGACCCCAGATGTTGTGTGCGGCGTTTCCTTCTTACTCCCCTATGTCTTATTATGGTGTCGCACTCAGATCTGTAACGTTACAAACTCGATACTGACACCTTTTTCTTTAAGGTTCGGTAAAGCAGATTCGGGTTTTGCACGCGTTTACGGAACACGAATTTTAAGGCTTTGGAAGGGTCAAAAAAGTTTCAGGCGCTGGCAAGTTGTGTTAACAGGCCTGTTTAGTCCGGCGCCTGACAGGTTAAGCATAACATTGCACACCGTGCTCTGCAAACAAAATATAATTGACAGTGAATATAAAATGTACGGGAATCTTTCAACAAATCCTTCTTGACAGATGATATCCAGTGAAACTTTTTCGTGTCCATTCGCATTAAATCCCCGGTGTCTTAATCCTGTTGCTACTGGTTTCCCATAAGCTGACGTCATCGAACACCAACGCGCCAATGCACATTGAGATAAGCGTTGTGTTGGCGGAGTGTCCCGGCCGAAGTAGCTGGTTAACCCTGTGACCTTGAGCATACCGCGGGCGTGCCATTTGGCGGCTGCGCCGCATCAATGTGGTGAAAGTGACGTGGCGCTGAAATCCGCGATCTCCTGCACCGGAGGAGCCCACAGCAGTTGCCCGCACGTGCAGCAGCTGAGCGGAGCGCCGAGGACACTCCGGCTCCGGAAAGGCTCTGCCTCGCGCGACTGCAGTGACTTGAAATGCTTGATTTACAAGTGCATTGCGTCTATCAAGTGCTGTCTAGTGTACTATACAGCCTGTGAAGTTTTTCGTTGCCTTTTCTAGTCCATGCGTCGGGACCATCGGAAGGGACGTGCTTTGCGCCAACCCTGGTGTACCGTGACTTTCGCCTCGGAATTACGGTCAGCCCGGTCGGAATTCCAATCCCGTCCGCTTTGAAAGTGCCAGAAGTCCCAGCTCTGGCTGCAGCTCGAGAGACCTGAGCGCGTCATTTGTGAACACGAGTGGTGCATACCGAGTGGTACCACCGCGAATCTTGCAGAGCCGGTCCACACTCGGCCCATCTAGATCAAGGATGGTGCAGGTAAGAGGCCAACGGCTGAAGTGTTGACGATGACGAGGTGTAAAAACTGGAGAGTTTGACATCAGTTGGTCGTGAGCATACACTGCAAAGAATGGTAGCGGACAGCGGTGATTTAGTCGACATGACATGGCATGCTGGCATACCGTGTGTGCCATGGACGAGTTTGCTGTAGCCAACTTCACATAGGATCCCGATGGGATCCCGGAACTTCAGATAGGACAGTTTTACGGGCGAGGCTGAGGGCTGAATTAGTCTTAACGTCAGCTAAACAAGATTGTTATCGATTCGGCGGCACGACTAGGCCGGCCACACTTTTAAGGTGTTAATGCGCGTATTTGTTCCCAGAAACAAGAAGCACCGTTCTTTAAAAGTTGTGCTGTTAAGCTTTTGAGATACTTAGAGCCATGCAGGTTGTCATATCGATGTTTTTCAATTTTGCAGTGTGGCCACAATTGTATCTCTTCATTCATTGCACATGGCAAACCGGGATTTTGAAATTGTCATGAAGCTGAGCAGTGCGGAAAGAGAACAGATCCAAATCCTAGAGCCAGACGTCACAGCGGCTTGAGATGAACTGACGTTAATGGATGGAAGCGGCCCACAGGTGCGGCATTTGGCCAAAACCTAAGTGCCACTTTTGACCAAAACTGATCTCGAGTACAAAACACGGCCTTCCTGCTTTCAGTAAAATAGTCTGTGTTGGAAAATCATGAGCCAAATGTAGTGCGATCATTGTCGGGCCATAGCGTTTGTGAAGTTTTGTGCTGACGCAATACACCAGTTTATCTCCACCTGCCGTACCCATGAGAGGACGATAACCCACCTCACCATCCACTATCTATTCCAAAGGAGGCGGGGGCATGCGCTTATGTCAAGGTGTCATCACCATGGCAACAGTATTCATGTGTGACGTCACATCACTTGGCCTGTGCTGCAAATGGCGTCCACTTGGTGCTAAGCAGGTGCGCCTGGTAGGTTGCGGTTCTCACAGAAATGTCCGCTGTATATGCCTGCAAGCTGCAGGGTGCTTCCAGCAGCTCCATTGCGCGGTTTCACTGCAGAAAAAAGACAATGCTTGCGTGATGTTGAGCGAATACACACAAATATATTCTTTACATACAGCGTCAAAGCATCAATTATGCATATGTACCTAGCGTTTATTTGGTCACTGGAAACCAACTTTTAGTTGAAACAGCACAGTATTTTAGAAGTTATGTGCTCAACTGAAGGATGTGTGTCAAATAATGCCGCTGCTTTGGAATCTCACATTTCGGCAGAATATGACAGAATGTCCCATTGACACGGCAAGAGTTCGGCGTTTGCTGGCTTGAATGCGTTTCTAAGGTACAGGCTGAGTTGCACGATGTGTTTTACTTAGTCTTATTTGTTGTGTTCTCGAATGGCAATGAGATCAAGCCCTCAGTAAGCATGGGTTACTCGGTGGCTTCATACCGCCCTCCAAATGGCCCGAAATACGAGACGCTACGCCAGGCGAAATATTTCAGAGAGATTGCCACGGTCCCGTGAATTTCGTAGCACAGCACTGTTGTTGATGGCGCTAAGCAATACTTATCTGTGTGTCTGCTACACGCGTATGAGTTACCAACAGCCACAGGTAAAACTGCCCTCCCGGAGCATCCCAGACACACCGAGCATTAAACTCAAGCAACTAAATGGGGCGGAACAGGGGGCACGGATGAGACATTTGGAGCACAAATTTGCCCTGATTGCGACGTTGTAACACGCAAGATGGATTCCGAAGTCGCTCCTGCCCCCCCCCTCCCCCTCCCCCCCCCCCCCCCCCCCACCGGCATTGTCGAGTGAGCCGCTTAGTCTGCGGCTCAGCCGACACAAGAGTCCGCTGGTGACCGAGCGATGGCTTGCGAGCCATTCGTAGGTGTGAAAGGCCGGGTGAGAGTTAAATGATGATCTATGATTGGATTTACCCGGGGCAGTGAGTGCTGTTTCGTTACAAGCGACCGCCTGAAAGTCCGTGGTTTAAGGCAACTCACCCTGGCATATCCAGATCTGATGGCCGGATCACAAAATAGAAAAATATAGGAGAGTTTGTCCAACGTTACACGGGACTCGTCAATTTGACGTCTACACGTATCTGATGTCGCAGTTATCGCAAAAAGCGACACAAACCCTTTTTAAGGTTACGAAATTAAAATAGTCGCATTGTTGTGCTGTCACAAACTCCACAAACCTTTCCTCCTGGCGTATTAAATGTTAGTCATTTACAATCGATATTACAAAAATAGCATGCACATTTAGTCAGAATCTGGCTGCCAACTCCTCGCGTCAAAATATTGCATTCATGCGTTTATTCGATGCATTCACGCGCTGCTATTACCTTTGCAATGCCTTTTTAATGTGCGAAGACGTAGCATGCGCTGTGTCTGTGCAATCCTTAACAACGGTCATAGGGCTGCTAAATCCGGAGCCATCCACTTGATTTTTTACACCTAGTTCAATAGTAGAGTATATCCTCTTTTGTGCTTTGTGTGGGATTTTGAAGTGAGTTCAAAATGTTAATCGTAGTAATGCCTACAAGATTTTAAAAAATGTACGCAATTTGATTTGATTGGGTCGGATACCCGACTGAACCGTACTGGCTGCGGCGGCGCTGGAACGGGTGAATTACGGATGGCCTGGCTTCAAGCCTTCACGGGCCGCGATTGGACCAGGTGCCGAAAATTCCGTCTGCGAAGCTCTCTATCAAATGCTTTTATATTTTTTGGGTCGCGCCGACCGCAGCTGGTCGATTTCTCCGTCGCAGGATGTCGGCAGTCGAGCGGCGTGTCGGTCGATAGCGTCGGAAGCGACACGGCCGACGCAGCCGGCGGTGCGTCCGACTCGCTCTCGGCTGCTGCACATGACATTCTCAGCGGACGTGAGCGCCGACATGTCGGCGGGCCTGCCGGGCTGTGCGCCGAAGCAGCGTGTCTGTCGAGTCAGCTGGCGTCAGCTGGCGACAGCTGGCGACTGCAAAATTCGGCCTCGCGGCGTTTGTGGCGCTTTGCTTTACACCACATCTGACTCACGAGGTGTCTGAGTGTCGGTTCTGGTGTCTGCGGAAAGGTTGCAAATGCTGACAAAGGGCTGGTCTGACGGCGGGTGGGCTAAGGTGGCTTTGTAAAACCAATACTCCCATTGTTGTCTGTAGTGATCACGAAAGAATCACATCGTGTTGCCATGCTTTTTTGTATTTTGTTTGTCGTGCTTGACAATTCCGTTAAGGCCTGTAGCTTTAGTAACAGAATTTCTATGAATTGCATGCATTTTTAGAGCCTTGTTTCGTCGTGTTGTTCCAGAACCTTATGCAAGTTGTTATTATGAAGTAATGTTGTATATGAAGTAATGTTGCGTTTCAGTGAACATCAGGCCAAGGATGTAGTCTCAGGGGTGCGTTACGTCGGGACAAGTTTCGTGTTCTATGTATTTTGGCGCAAGTTTGGCAGTTTTCTTGTCAAACCCTTAAACTTGTTAAGCAGCATTGCAACATTGCACCATAAAATTTCTCAGTAGCAGAAATGCCGCGAAGAACTACCGCCGCCGTAGGTTTGTGTGTCGCATCATTTGCACCTGCGGTAATGTATCGACACGACGAAGTGGGAACCTTCAGTCTGATTTCACCCGTTCAAGTGTTCTGACGTCTTCTCTCCTTCTGGAATTATGGTGAGACTTGGCCTGTGAGTAGTGGCCAATATCAATTGTCGAGTATGTCCAGTAACGTGTAGGACAAAAGTCGCGCATAAGTGTCGGCAAAAGTGGCATGAGTAAAACCTATAAGGTTTTGCAATCAATAAAGGGAATATCAGTTACTGATGTAAGGTTGTTAATACTTTTTGAAGTGTTGTTGTGCGGCACTAATGCCATATTACCCGTTGCAGGAGAAGAAATGTTGCGTATAAGTAAAATACTGTACGTACTGCAACGTGCTGGATGCGTCTTTGCTGCAAAAGTAATGACAGACATGCGATTTTGCAGTGTGCATTTAATCTTGTAGCACTTATGTGATGTATGACTTTTTGCATTAGTAATACCGCTTATAAGCAATGGCCGTCCAATAATTTGCGGTAGACGTAATGACGGACGTATGTTTTGGAAGTAAACCGTTTGTTGTGTAGCATTCATAACGTGAATAAGTCTGCAGTTTAAGTGATGCCGAGTATAAGCAAAGCCTGTAGAAGCTTTGCGGTAGCAGTATTGTGTAGGAACAACACAGCACTCCTGTCGGTAGGACTTTTTTGCCTTCGCATAGCTGTCGTGACGCCGTTAGGGAGGAGAAAGAGCGATGCCCTCAATATTCTGTTTCTTACATGCGCTGTTTAATAACCACGGTTCTTGAGAGTGAGTGCTTCGCTCTCTGTGCAGCGTTTGCTCTTCAGAACGTGTAGTTATTGCTCTGCAGAGCGAGCAACAGGGGTCATAATGGCCAAGAGTTCTCACTTGGGGAACCCGGGTTCGTTCCCCGGCTGCGCCATGGCCCTGAGCGGTAATATGACATGTGCAGCCACTGACGCTCCATGGAAGTATGGGCAACGAGGCACGATGGGCTCCCCTCGAAAAAGAGCGAGCAATGCATATAATACAGTAAGACTTTGCTGTACAGGGCTTTGATTGGGCCTTTTTTACAATCTTCCTCATGCAACACGATTTTAAAAATATAAATAATTCAGCCTGACGTCATGTAAATCGTTCGGAGCGTCTTTTCGCAGATTACAACGCTTCTGGTGAGTTCTTGGCGGATTGGCCACATTATGAGTGGACCAATTGACCCTTAAGGGGCCCAAGTCCCCCGCGCCAAACCAAGTCCCATTATTGGTAAGCATAAAAGATGTGCTGATTTGAAAGCTGAAATTACCAGACAAAGCTGACCTAGACGATTTTTATTCTCATTGTTCCAGTCCGGAATCCACACACCACTTTCGAATGCTGTACACGGATATGCACGGGGTGGGATGTTATTGGAGAAATGTTTGGGCGTTCCGCCATAAGAAGATGGTGTTTACAGTATGGTATCATCATGATATCAAAGACAGGATGGTAATTAATCGTCAACTCGAAGCATAACTCAGCCAAGGCACAAATTATTGTTGCAATTTATATAATAGACATAATGCCCGACGGCCGTGCAACCACCGCTCATTTGTCCTCCTAAGCCGTCGCTGATCTTCCAGCCAGCACGCAACCCGCCTGCATGTCAACTACGAAGGCCTGAGACGACCAGCGCATTGTCTTTGTGACAGCAGCTTTTCAGTTGCATAATACCACTGCTTTGCCATGTTTTTATATAAAGACACACCATCCAGCGGTCTCGGTCACCTCGGTACACAATGTAAGATGTTTTTTGGGACGCTGAGTCAGATAATCTTGTGTGTTTAACCAGGCGCTACATAACTGGGACCCGGGATGGCCGTGTCGCGGGATTGTGCGACGCGTGAAACCCTCCGCGGTCCTCTTTGGCGAAGAGATGGAGGCAAAATTATCCGTTCAACTGGACGGCACATCCTGGGTAGTCGAGTTAGAGTAAACACAACAATCTTCGCTTAGCGGGTACCCTGAGCCTAAAGCCACCATGCCACCATGCAAACCATTCTTGATTTTTAAAAAGCCCTACGAGGTAGATGCGCGGTACATGCGTGGTAAGAAAGTGGGTATAATACAAGATATTTTAGGTGCAGTGCTTTTCGCGGTTTTTCGAAACATTGCCTGCTTGAATATGACCGCAGACTAAGTATCTAGCAAGCATGAGCCTTCGTTGACTGTCTGATGTCAGGATTTTCCCAAGTAAGTTGCACCGATAACACGTATTTTAGCCCAAAACGGCCGACTCACACGGCTGTTCAAGTCCACAAAGCTCGGACATACCATGACGGCAATCACGACGGACAAAGGCGGGCGGGTTTTCCAGGCTTGAAGCGACGCAAATGTGGAACAACAGCCCACAAAAAGTCAGAGTCACTCCGCGTCATGGGTGAATAGTACCATAACTTTGCAGGTCGTCAAATTGAAAGTATTCATCTCCTTGCTTTTTGGTATCTGAAACTAACCGAGCGTGCAGTATATGAAGGGAAATATGACATGTAAATGCATGCCATATTGGAATTCTGATCGCAATGGGTAATACAGCGTGCTTTTGGCTGGCATTAGCACAGTAATGGCGGCCAGGCAATGCACAGCAACGTCCGGCAAGTAATATGTCACCGTACATCGCTGTTCGAATTATTTGTGCTGTCAATGGATCATTTTCCAAACTGCATATCGCCCGCGCAAGCTCCACGCCTCCAGGCGCTGTGCGAATGTTGACTTACGATTCTAAATGCGGTCCGCATGAAACACAAAAAATTTGCCACAAAAAATTACCAACTACTAAGTCAATAGTTGGAGGGTAAGATGCTATTTGCCTCCAAAGGCATAAGCTCAACAGAAAACAAGCGTTAATCAATCGATTTTAATGTGTCACTGCACGTACTGCACTGTTTTACTGCACTGTTTTATGTTAACTGCACTGCACTGTAAAACGTGCTGCACGTAAACGAATTGCATTCTCACCATTACATTGTCTTGACAGTCTTCATGACAATGTGGTGATGACCTTTACCCCGAAGCGACCAATGACAAATGACCCCTATGACAATGTGATGATAACCTTTATCCCAAAGCGACCAGTGACGAATGACCTTTATGACAATGTGATGATGACCTTTACCCCAAAGCGACCAATGACAAATGACCTTTATGACAATGTGGTGATAGCGGCCAGCTCCCCTGGAAAACCCAACGACGCACAGGAAATGACTAATGTAACATTCGTGGGGCAAGTCAAAAAGTTCACGTGCTGATCGAAACCTCCGTTAGCCTAACTTTACGACAGGGCCGGCAGGGGGCAGGGGGGCGATGAACTGTTTGGCAAGCTGTTTGATCGGCTGTGCGGGGCCAGACGTGAACTGTTTGGTAAACTGTTTGATCGGCTGTGCGGGGCCAACCGTGAACTGTTTGGCAAGCTGTTTGATCGGCTGTGCGAGGCCAGACATGAACTGTTTGGTAAGCTGTTTGATCGGCTGTGCAGGGCCAGACGTGAACTGTTTGGCAAGCTGCAGCTGACTAAGTATTCACGTATCACACGGATCATTACCACGATAAGGACATGAGCATTTGAGAGGAGATGGACTGGCACGAACCAGTCCTAAGACCGATGCTCGATAGGATTAAACGCCCCCGAACAGGAGCCAGTTGAGAGTTAAGTGCTGGTTCCATAGGTCGGTGGCTCTCCAGTTTTGGCAGTCCACGTTACAGGATTTATTTCGCGGCAAGGCTTAGGCGAATTTTATTTCGCGGTAAGGCTTAGACAAATTAATCCGGAAAAATCTGTGCGTGTCCATGAATCTGGTATTTCTAGGCGCAGGCAGAAGAGGGTAATTTACTCGTGGTTGGACGAGCCGTACCTAATAAACTTCTTGCAGCCACAGCTAATGTGCTTAGTTACAGCGTGTGAATAGCAGTCGCGTTGTCAGCAAACTTACGTCAGCTGCAGACAAACCAGACCAGCTACTTATCCAGAGATTTGTCCGCTACCCGCAAATCGTGGGCCAAACAACCACAATAAAATGTTACAATGCTGCATTAAGCTAAGAGGAAAACATGCCGAAGTGCTCGGTATCACTGGCGGTCCAAGTGGTAACGAGTGGGTTCGTTTTGGGTAAATTGTCACTTACATACTTTTCACAACGAAGGCCTTCACCGCAATCAGAAGATTCAATTACAATCTACAATCTTGGGTTTCGCATAGAAATCATACCTATGCTTGTTACACGTGCATCTCAACTCAACCAGGCTTTGGAATACCTTTTGTCGGCAATGTTCAGGTGTATCGACTCAGCTGTCGTTGCTAAGAGACGATGTTGCAATTATGACATACCATTACGATGTAAATCCAGAGCGCTTACGTGGATAACCAATCACTAGCGAGTCGCAAATGAACTTGCGACGGAGTTCACATGCGCAGTGCCGAAGCTCATCATCACATGCTGTGATCACACGCTTGTCCCATTTCGGAAGCCAACAGTAGCTGGTAAGCTGCACCTCTCTCTCCTTCGTGCAAACAACGGGCGAGGTAGCCCTCTTTCTCACGGTTGCTGACAGAATGTACAACAATGATCCCATAGGAATTATCCAGATGCTTCACTCGAGCAGGCTGCCGTCCCTCAGGGGGTATCACCCCTGCAAAAAGCCGCCCTTCATGTCACTGTCTGCACGTCCCGATCATTTCAGCCCCTTCGCCACATCACGGCATGCCTTAAGCATGTCACCTGTGTGGATCGTGCTCTCTTCACCTATATCGATGCTTCATCATGCAGTCCAGGCGTCCGACGCCGCGCGGCTAAAGCGAGATCGCCGAATTCATCAGCGCCTAGCCGAGGAATGTGGCGTGGACGGGAGACCTGGAGCCGGACCTGGAGCGGGGAGGGGATGGGGGCAATCGCCATGGCAACCCATGCAGCCCCAGGGCGGGCTGCGAGCGCTGCACCAGTGCGGAACGCGAGGGTCGCTCCAGGGCGGGCTGCGAAGGCTGCACCAGTGCGGAACGCGAGGGCCGCTCCAGGGCGGGCTGCGAAGGCTGCACCAGTGCGGAACGCGAGGGCCGCTCCAGGGCGGGCTGCGAAGGCTGCACCAGTGCGGAATGCGAGGGTCGCACCGGGGCAGCCTCGTAGCCATTTCTTTGACCTGCTGCAGATAATGAGTCGCGTTTTTGCTTCTTCCAGGAAGAAACAAGTTTTGGGAAAACTGCTCTCCAGTATTCTCATGTCGTGCATGAGTTTTTGCAGTACAAGTAATGTCTTGCATAAGTAATGGCTGTATAACCATTTGCAGTAGAAGCGATAACGGATGTAAGCTTTTGTATAAGCTTTGTGACGTAGCACTAATGTCGTGTAAAAGTATTGGCAGAAGCAGCAATGCCGTAGCACTCTTGTCCGTAGAAGTTTTGCTGTAGCGCATCACGGCAATTTTCCTAACAAAATTCTCCTCATCAGAGTGCTATTGCCGGCAAGTTCACGGCATTAGGACGCTTCTTATCAAGAGATGTGATCTGTGCGATCACTATTCGTGTAGACAGAAACATCGCAGTGTAGGGAAAACGGCTCAGTTTAAGGGATATCTCATGTGAACCGGGCAGAGATATAACATTTTTATGTAAAGCGGGGATTTGTGGATAGGTAGACTGAATTTTGAACCTGCTTGACATGAGAACACGCGTCAGCAATGGCCAAATTACGTACTAACTCAACAAATTCACACAAAACCGCTAGGGCATCATCGGATACTCATTTAAAATGATGCAGATGCCAATTACTCCAGCGTTTCGTTCTATCGCATGCATGCATGGGCGTGGAAACGGTCCTGTGAGAGTTGCAAGAGAGCAGAGAAAATATGTTGTGGAGTTCGAAATTCATCCCCCAAATTGTGAAATTGATGGTAAACGATGGGCATAAAATAGGCAGTGAGCAAGTACAACCATCTGCATGCAGCCAAACCCTGGTACAGGTCGGCCTGATTGGTCATTTCACGGCTGACACACCCCGCATTTGGTCACAGCCCCCCCCCCCCCCCGCTCGGAGGCCTCAGAGGGTGTCGGAAGACCGGGCTGCGCCCGCCGCGCCTGAGCTGATATCTGGTGGTGGTGCATGGTGCTGCACGGCGCCACCCGCCCGATCAAACCTGCCGCACTGGACACTGGACACTCGCGCCCTTGAAGCCGCGCTGCCAGCACGCGCCACCACCGGTTTGCAGAACGTCCTCCGGCCCGGAGATTTCCTGCTGCGCCGGCCGCGGCAGCGTGCCTTGAAACGCACATTAGCATCCCTCGTTCGGGAGATTTGTGACTCCTGGTGCCGGGCACCTCCGTTCAGAAGATAACGCTTGGGCGAATTTCAATGGGCACGCGGCCTCAGCGCTACGCCGAATCGGCCGTTGCTTCAGTGTTCGGCTGCGGTTGGAGTTCCGTATTCGACTGCATGGAACCACACACCGTTATGTGGTGGCGGTCACACCCACCCCCGCTCAGGGTCTTGATTTGAGAGATATGGTGTTCCGAGTCGTGCACTCGCTATTTTATAACCGCATTTCTTGTGGGCGTGTGCATTGCTCGTAGTGCAATACCGGCTCCTAGCGATGCTGTGCTGTGCTCTACTGTACGGGTACTGCAGCCTGCAGCGCGAAAAAAGGCACGGCATCCACGTTTTAAGCAAACATTGACGACACGCAGTCTTTGCAACGCGCCAAATGTTAGCAAAGGTCATATCTGAGGCCCAGCCTCAGAGCATTCATGGAGGGGGGCCGAATAACAGTTTTTCCATAAGAAAAAAACCGGCACGATTTTGGCGATTCTTATGCTTTTGGACTTGGAGGATTCGGGTGTCGGATCAGAACAGAGCAGGGACAAAGGCTGGGGACATCTTTCAAAAGATGCAAGGCCAGTTTGAATGACACTGCGGCCTTCCACATGACGTGTCTCGTTGCTGGTGACGTCACTCCCAGTGTGAAAGGCTCACTGGTCATCAGTATACCGTCTCTCACTGCTGGTGGCGTCACTCCCAGCTTGAGAGGCTCAGTGGTCATCAGTATGGCGTCTCTCACTGCTAGTGACGTCACTGCCAGTTGTTCTATCCATTCCATCACGGGCCATTAGTACCTCCCGCTCTTCATCTTGAGAAGATGAACATTTGGTGGAAAGCTAACGATGATATTGGCCGACATGGGCTAGTCTTTCCATGAAATCGGCGATGAAAGTAACCCAGCCGCCATGTGACCCGTGAACACTGCGTTCCTCGACCTTGTAAAGATCATGGCTCACCTGAAGGCATGTATTCATCAACGTGCCTCTCTAAAATCACGTGATCATTTGAAAACATTCACGTGTTGTCAAAAATCATAGGTTTTCCGAGTTTGAACCTCTCCGTGTCTTGTGGATACCTTATTAGGCTTGTTTTAAGCTTCGCATGCAAATTCCATTTAGGCGATTTCCGCACGCCGCAGCACAAATAGCATGCAGCATCTGCTGAAGGGCTCTTGAAAAGATAGCCCACCATCCAGACTGCTGGCACGTTTGTTGCATTGGAAAGAAATGTGACCAGTTGCAGGTCCACAGTTAAAGGTGATCAGCCTGAAATGACACCCTATTTCGTTTACCACGATACGTTTACACGGTAAATAACGTCTTTCAACAAGTTGGAAGGCAATTCTGCAAGCCGCGGAGGCTCGCCAGCCCTGTTTGATTTGGCTGCCATTGGGGGCAAACAAACAGAACAGCCTATCGTTGACCATGCGGAAGGCACCTACAAGGCTGTCTGGTGAAGCGCTGGCGGTGAATGTGTCTGGCGGTGGAGGAGGACGGAGGAGCGCGGGGAGGGGGAGGCGGACGAGGGGTGATGCGTTTTGCGCGGTGTTCTTGAGAGAGACGTGCATTGTATGATGACACCTTTTCAGATTCCCACAAGTAATGACATTATTTGAAAATATAGGTACGGATATTAATTCCCACAATTAACTTCCGATAATTACGTAAGAATAACTTTGCAAATTATGTCACATTTTGCAGGCTTTTTTGCACGACCGTGGGACCACAACTGATTGTCATTTTGACATGATAGAGAAAACCGGCGTTTGTCTTTGTATCTTATTCAGTGAACTTACTTGCACGTGGCACATGCAGTGCGTGACGTATCATGTGTTTTCTAGCGTCGTGACAGGACAGTCCGCTAGCGTTAGGCCCCCGCCGGTGTCGGGAGGGGTTAAAGAGCGACCCTTCCCCATAAGGCTCTTTCGAGATAAGCGTTGCACCGTTTGGCGGATCGCGCTGAATTTTGACTGCCTTCTGGCGCATGTTTTCCGCAGCTTTTGTTTTAAGATTTTGGTCCTATCATGTCAAACCAAAGAGCTATGACGTCATAAAAAGCATGTTCGGGTCAGTTTTGAGCAAAACTGTCGAATATCGCACCTTAGCATGACATTATTCACGAAAGACGGCACATTTTGGGTGACTTGGATTACAACTTATCTGCACTGACATCTGCACACCACCTCTTGACCTTTCCAATGTCATGCGAAGGCACTGGCCGAGGTCGATCTCTGGTGACGCTCTTCAGGTTTAATGGGATTTCTTGAGGCCGTTAATTCGAACTCTTCATCGATTTGCCTTAATTCGAATTCGTCATCCAAGCTTCTCAAAATTGGCATCAAAAATGCAGACAAAAAATCTGCATATCGTTTTTTTGTAAATCATGAGCTCAAAACTGCAGTTTCGCTTACACATACGTTTATAATGTGGCAAAGCCAACACCACAAACATTGAGGCAGTGGTAGTGTTAGTCATTCAACACAGCTGAAACGTTAGGTCAATGAAGTTTTTTTAGAGCGTCTTGGCTACTAAGGGAGTTTCGCTGAACGCACAGGTCACGATCGGCAGCGCAGGCACCGATTTATGGGATTGGAAAGCAGCGCCTCACCATGGCAGACGACAGCGACGGTGAGGTTCTTTCCGATTCGGACGAATCTGGGTCTGAAGACCAACGGGATATGACATCGGCCGACACCGAGTTCTAAGAGGAGAGCGAGGCAACCCTGTCGGCGTTGTCAGATCCGCCAGCGCCGACAGCCCCTCTCTGGCCGACCGGTCCTCCAGCGCCGGCCTGCGATTGCTCTAAGGAGAGCACAGATGAGGACGAAGGGATTTGGACCGTTGGCGAAGATATGCTTCGCATGATAGATGTGCCGAACAAGCCGGCGAAGCACGGGCTGCTGATCCGAGCGGTGGCTGATGCCAGCTCTCAGTACATGCCACACATGCTGACGTATCTCCTGGCGAGGTCGGGCAGCCAGACCTAGGACTCGACGTGACCAACGCCGTCAGCGTCGTGAAGCATCTCGTGGCTCCGCTGAAGAACAGCGGCGGCAGCGTCACAGCAGATCACTTCTGCACCGACGTGGAGCTGTGTGAGGAACTGCTGGACGACAAGCTGACCTGTGTCAGCTGTCGTGCCGACTCGGCGGCACCTGCCGGAAGGGGTGAAGGAAACACGACAAGGCAACAGGAGAAGTCCCACGGATTTCTTTTCATCAGGGGACTCATGGTAACCTCTTACGCAAAGAAGAAGGGGAGGAGCGCGCTTCTGCTGTCCAGCCAGCACGTCCAGCTCCTTGTCGGCGCCAGCACCGACAAAAAGTCCACCGAGAGCAATGCTGTATTACAATCAAAACCAGAGGCGACGTTAGAAGGGTAGTAAGATGACCTCCTTACAATAATCATTTAGGTGGCATTCGTTAAGCCAATTAAATTTTCAATTACGAGGAAAATTTAAAAATACAATGTACTTAACAAATATCACTTATATAATTAATGCGGGGTCATCATGATGCCCTTTAAATACTTCCCATGCCTTACTTGCACAAGCACTGCACCATCTCAAAGGCGGTATTTACACCATCGACCAGATGCTCGGCCAATACACCAGTCGGATGCCGTGGAGGAAATTACCCGCGATGGTCTTCTTTCTGACGTCACCGCTCTGGACAATATTTTCGCACAAAATGACTGCAAGCAATGGCTCGACCAATATTCAATCCCGTCTTCCAACGTGAGGTTGGTGTTTGGTCTAACCTGAGCTATGACCTCCGCTTCAAATGTATATGGCCGCGTCTCATTACATTTGTAAGAAGTTGTGAAATGCGCTTACGTTTACTAGAAATCTACACCTGCTACATATTAGCATGTGCTCCTTGGAAAGTTGCTTGAGTTTCGAATTTTTGCAAAATTTGATCTTAGACGTGACCTAGCGGGGCACCCTTAAGAGATACTCTCAAGTGATCTAGTAAAAGTAATAGAAGACGCGTGAAACCATCTTTCCTATACGCGGGCGCCAAACTTTCTTGCACATACGAGGGTTAATAATGACGTCGGGTCGCCATTTTCAATGCACCATCACCGAAATGCGTACGTTTCACCGTTGCCAACCGCTACTCGCTGTTACCAATCATCAAACGACTGAATTCGTTGCGTTCCTTGTTATTGTACCGGACTTCCTGAGAACGCGCTAAAGAAGATGAATCAAGGCATTTTTGAGTCGGGTCGCCATTCATGAATCAATAAATTTTCATGTTTCATAATCAATATCTGATATAAAGTCATGCACATATACCCAAATTCATGGCGCTGGCTCCGGGAGTTCTCCCAGCAACAAGCTCTGCATAGCTGGGTGGACTCCCTGGAAATCCAGCCCAAAACCCAGCACAAAAATGACCAGGTAATTGCCCCCTCCGACTTGTGACTGTATAACCCTTACTAACACCGGGAATTGAGTGGTTGTAGATTATTGGGCGGTTGTAGCGGGCTGTCATTAGCTGATTTTGGCTAATGACTACTTTAAGCCTTTTCATCTATGATTTTTCCCTACCTCTCACATAACACAATTCCCTCGGGTCTGCTCCACCTCCTCGCCTGTTTTTTTAAGTTTGTAAAAAATAAAGAAAAAAAGCCAGTAAGGTCAGGAAAGGTCAAAACCACCGCGAAAGAAATCGTGAAAGGAATGGCTTACCAAGAAAAAGCTGAAGAGCACGACCAGTAAACATTGGATATGAAATGAGAACTTTACCGAAACGCAAAAATGCGTTGGCGAGGGACAGCGAAGTATTTGAGCGGGCAGATGAGCGAAAATAAGGCTTGCTAAGAGAACAGATAAGCATAATAAACAACATAGCGTCATAACACACGTCTTGAAATATGCGAGGAAGAACGTGAAAAAGATTTCAGCTGTTCTTCCGTGTTACAGCGTGGAAGTGTGCAGTTGTAGTATTCATAACTGATTAAGGCCGCAGTGTGGTACGATATCACCAAAACTTTAAGGCAATGGCCTTGCCAGGCAATGAAACTAGCGATAGTTACATGTGACGCCTCAGGCAATGCTTTACGTTTCATAGAATTTAATCACAAATCATTTTTTCATCACAACAAAGCATGTCATTCCAGCTTATATCAGGTTCAAGTGGACCATTTTCTTAGCTCTGGATCGGCAGGACATGAGGCAATGTGATAACAGAATTGACGACGAGCCATGGAGAAAACCTTGCGCGTCGGGGAATTACGCCATCTTCCCCCACATGCGGAGCCCTTTCAGCATCATCTCCACTTCTCCCATCCCCTGCATCCCCATGTGGGGAGCGTTTTAAACATCCTTCCCATCTATCCCATCCCCAACATCCCCACACAAGAGGCATTTGAACATTTCCCGTCAAGTGTCAAAGATCAGGTCCCATTTTCGAAGACTCCATCGCTCTCTGTTGTACTCCGTGACCGGATATCGTTACTCATGAGGAAAAATGAGCATCTATAAGCCATCAGGAGCGCATCCATCAGGGCTCATCATGAGACCATGGTTGATCTATAAGTAATTCATGCTATACTTACGTCCACATATAGATATGCAAGCCGTGGTCCTTGCTGCTAGGGACCAACGCTTTATTTGTCAGCCTCTTTCATATGTGTCGTTTGCATGTGTAGTCCGTCAAAGAATACTTGCCTTGACTCTCTTTTTTGTTACAGCTTAGTGATTTTTTTACACTGTTTTCAGGGAAGCGCGTTACGATGGCAAACCCTGATGGTGCTCATCGGGGTTCTTCATAGCCTGTTCCATCCAGCCCTGTCTGCGGACTTCGTGCAATTGGTAAGCTTATCCGGCGAAAAAACACTAATTAAAATGACTGTTCACGAATGTTACAATAATGCAGTGGGGTATTCGCTCATTGATAATCATTCGTGATTTGAAAAATAAAACAAACGCTAACTGAGCTTGCTCCTGTCGGTGCTGCAGTTGTTTTTGATACCCCTTTCTCTGTCTTCCTCACTCATTCTCGCTTCCTCCCTCTCTCCCTCCCTTCCTCCCTTCCTCCCTCCCTCCTCCCTCCTTCTCCCCTTTCTCCTTCTTCCCCTCCTCTCTCTCTTCCTCTCTGCCTTCCTCCCTCCCTTCCTCCCCCATTTCCTTCTCCCCCTTCCCGTTCCTCACTCCCCCTCACTCTCCTTCCTTCCCTCTATCCCTCTTTTTTCATTCTCCTACCATTCTTCCCTCCATCCCTCCTTTCTCCCTATCTCCTCTGTGTATTTCCTCACCATTCCTCTCCTCTCCTCTCATTCCCTACCCTCCCCTTCCTTCGCCCCCTCCTGCTTTTACCGTCTTCCTCCCAATCTCCCTCTCCTCACCCTCGCCCTCACCCTCGCCCCCGCCCTCGCCCTCGCCCCCGCCCTCGCCCTCGCCCTCGCCCTCGCCCTCGCCCTCGCCCTCGCCCTCGCCCTCGCCCTCGCCCTCGCCCTCGCCCTCGCCCCCGTACTCGCCCTCTCCCTCTCTCTCGTCCTCGCCCTCTCTCTCGTCCTCGCCCTTGCCCTCGCGCTGGCCCTCTCCCTCTCCCTCTCGCTCCCTTTCTCCCTCTGTCTCTCCCATCTCCCTCGCCCTCGCCCTCGTCCTTTCCCTCTCCTTCTCCCTCCCTTTCTCCCTCGGTCTCTCCCATCTCCCTCGCCCTCGCCCTTGCTCGCTCTCCCTGTCCTTCTCCCAGCCCCTCTGCCTCTCCCCTCCCCTTCCCTGGTAACCCTGTCGTGACCGGAGTCCCGTCTTCGCAGGCCGAGTATGACCCGAGCCGGGACGTTGGGGCGCCTCCCGGCACCGTCTGGCACAACGGCTCCTACCACTACATGCCGGCGCCGCCCGGCACCAGGCCGCCCTGCGCCCGCAACGGCATGACCTTTTGCAGCGAGATCCCCAACTACCCCTCGTGAGTGGTGTCCCTGCGTCCCCTGACTGCCCCCCACACTGTCCTTTGTGAGTGACGGTATGACCTTCTGCAGCGGGATTCCCAACTGCCCCTCGTGAGTGGTGCACGGGGCACGCGCTGCCCCTCGTGAGCGACGACATGGCCTGCAACCAGATCCCCAACTACCCCTCGTGAGTGGTGCACGGGGCACGCGCTGCCCCTCGTGAGCGACGGCATGACGTTCTGTTGCGAGATCCCCAACTTCCCCTCGTGAAGGACACACGGGACACGCACTGCCCCTCGTGAGCGACGAGATTCTGCAGCCAGAGGTCGCCGATGCTCCATGGAATGTGCGTGACGATGTGCGTTGCGTTCCCCCAAAACACGAACAGTTGATGCCCTCCGCTAGAGGAGGCGTCAGAAGCTGGCGCTGCGGGCCCTGCGCTTGCTTGTCACCGCAGCCGGCGGTCGGGCGGCGCCACCAGCGGGCCGCGCCCAGGCGGAAGGCATCTGCATCCATGTCGAGACCGCCGATTAGCACCCTGTGGTGGCGCGTGGGCCGGTATTTCATCGCAACGAGCTGAATTCGGCGAGATCGCGTCACGCCGGGGCCGCCCCAAGGCCGAGGTCACCTGGCGTGGCACGCAGGGGTGGGTTCGGCGTCACGAGCTTGGCCGGCCCGGGTGCCCGACAACAAGACAACATGGCAAAAAACCAGCCGCGTGAGCAAACAGCCGTAGTTGTGAGTAACTTAAGCTAATATCCTGCATAGGGAATATCATATATATATATATATATATATATATATATATATATATATATATATATATATATATATATATATATATATATATATATATATCTATGTGTGTGTGTGTGTGTGTGTGTGTGTGTGTGTGTGTGTGTGTGTGTGTGTGTGTGTGTGTGTGTGTGTGTGTGTGTGTGTGTGTGTGTGTGTGTGCATATGTATTCTTTTTTGCTATCTTTTGATGCGAGTATGCCCTTGTGTGTATGTGCGGATGGATGAGTGGATGTGCGTGTCTAGTTAATGGCACGGCACAATAACGCCGAAGGACTCGCGGAGCGACGCCCCTCCCAGACAAGGCGTGTCGCCGCGGCCAGCGCTGCGCAGGGCGCGGGTCCGGGCGCGCCGGCCCGCATCCGGCCGCCGCAAAGGTCAGCACCCGGATGAGGTGGAACTGACCTGACGGCGGCGGCGTGCACTGGACCGGTCACCCGGCGTGGGTGCGGTCAGCGTTAATCGGCCGGCCCGGCGGCGGACGGTGACGTCATGCGGTGGAGGTGACGTCAGACCGGCAGGCCTTGCGGTGCATGGCTGGAGAGGGAGGCGAGGGCGAGGGCGACGTTCAGCACACGACTCTCGCATGACACGGCGCTTGTGTGGACGCCTCGTGCCATGGACTCCGGCGCAGAGGAGGCGGTAGGGCTTCGTCTCCAGAGTTTTCCGGAGTTTTAACTCCCCTGTGGGAGTAATTTTACACCTTTACCCTACAAAAGGGGTCTCACTGACCCTCCCAAAGATCTAAAAACTAAGCAAGCTAAGACCACGGAAAAGTGGTGTTGAAAAGCTCTTGGAAAACTTCATCAGGCAGGTGTGACTCCTTACTGGTGAAAGCGACCTTGAATTTAGGTCATACGGTTCAAATTAGCACTTTACAGGCCCCTATTTTCTGCCAAGAAATAAGCATGCTGCGACAATGCATCAAATGGGGATGAACGGCTCCGCCAAGACATCATGCCATTAGCTGGGCACTAATGGACAAAGACAGGTGCGACCAGTGATGAGTCATGTCATGTCACGGGGGTGAACGAAGGCTATTATTGCAGTGGCCTGTGTGGCAGTGTCGAGAAGGACACAAGCCACATTAATGGAGAAAGCAGCTTAAGAAAGGTCTCGCAAAGATATGAGATGTGTCGTGAAGCTTTAACCTGTATGGCGTACAAACGTTCAAATCTGATCACAAAAAATACAGTTTAACCACCTTGACCTCGGATGACTTGAACTTGCACAAGCAATCAGAATGATGATAATGCGCTTCAGAGTGAGGACAAACTTGAATGTTGTTTATAAATTTGGGGGAGCATTTCCTGGTAAAAATGTCACGCTTTTGAGCAGAATGTCACAGATATAACCTTGCGAAAGAGTTCATAGGTCAAGAACCATCCAGGTCGCATACTTTAACATTTGTCAACATATGAACTATTGATTAAAAATCGGCCACCCAAACCTTCAGCACCGTTTTAAAAAGCACCGTTGAGAAGCTATTCCTGAAAGATGATCAAGGTTCTCAAAGCAATTTGTCGTAGAAACAGGGCTTATCTCAAGATTACGGCAATGGGCCGGGCCTCCATGTCATCTCCCCCAGTATTTGACCAGTGCCAGAGCCAGTGCTTTCTTGTGTGAAGGGAATCGCGCTGATGCTTCTTACATGACATGATGTTTGATTTGAGTCGACGGGATGCAAACTGCACGATAAAAACAAAGATGCGGCGATGATGAAAGCACATCTGGAAAGCTTGAAAAAGGCATGCAAAGTCAACTAAAACCCTCTTTTTCACGCTGGTCAAGTTTAGATATGAGCGCAGCACAGCCCCCGGAGGTCATAATGACCGGCGGCAGGCGGCTCCAGGACGAGGCCGAACGATATGAGAACACCCTATGCGACATAGCCAGCCGGAAAGGGGGCAGCTCCGAAACGCCGGCCATCGCCGACCTCGTGACACGCTCACTGACAGCGGTCCGAGGGGTGAACAGCGACCGGACCGCCCCCGGGGCATGGGGCTCGTTTAGGGCCCTTGAAGACGCCAATGTGGTCACAACGCGTATTAAGATTACCGATTCCTCGCCAGCCCAGCCATCTTACGATCTGTGGAAAATGACCTCGACCCTGCGCCCCCGACCTCGACACGCATATTGTGAATTGGCTAAAAGCCTGTGGACATCAAGATAAGCCGACAATTACTGACAAACAACCTTTTCCCATATTTTCGACAACACAGATAAATTGTATTTGCCTAAAATTTATGGCACGTTAAGCGCACCGGACTTGTAAAAGGAAATAACTGAAACTAACTTCCACGCAAAGGGAAGGACGTGGGTGACGCTGGAAGAATTGTTAAGATGAAGCAAGTAAGGTCCTATGCCGGCGAGGCAGCTTTTTTAGCGCGAGCAGCGGCACGCCATCGACTCCAACAGTTCTAGTTGAAGACATTGTACCCATAGCCTGGCTGTGCTTGCGCACAGTGGTCTCGGAGGGAGAGGCGGGACCCCATGGCTGCGTGCCTTCAGCTCGGCCGCGATTTTCGGACCGAGACGGAGTGACGATTTAAATCGTCAGCCATGGCAGCGGGCATTACCTTCTCGGCGCCACTTCCCCTTAGCGGGTCGAAGTCCAAACTCACGGATAGTGCGCCAGAAAATAACCTGATTGGTTAGCGCACTGGGGCGCAGAAAGTCACACTTAGCCTGAGCGCAGCAGCCCTTCACCCGGTTTACCAGGCGTCGATATCCAGTGAGGTCAGTCTGCACGCCGCACCCGCGCCTGGGACCGGTAAGCGTGGTCGCGCTCCCGCGGCACACACAGCCGATCGGGATTGTCCGCTATCCAGGGGCGGCGTGGACGACGTTGTCACTGTTATCAGAGGACGGTGCACGTCAATGGTACCTGACCAGACGCACGTGAGCTCCTCCAGATTCCCCGCCACATCCACGGCCAGGCACAACGGGTCCCAGTCTGCCTGCAGAAAATACAGGCCGAGCGCGCCTCAGCAGACTTTGTGTCAGGGACGAATACGAATAGAAACAGTACGCAAATGCTGCTGCCTTGAACGGGGCACCAACGATGGTAGTCAAATGGCCTGCAATCGACATCGGCGGCACCAGAACGATGTCCTCGAGATTTGGCATGTTGATGATGCCGTGGTCCAGGAGAGTCGCGGTCGGCTCAAGATCGGTCGGTGTGTTGATGAGCTGCACAGGTCTCAGATAATTTAAAACAGACGTAATGTGACGCATGGATGGCTGGTCGGAACCCATCAAGTCAATGTGAAAATCACCGAAACAACAAAAACAGCGTATCTAAATACTTATATATATATATATATATATATATATATATATATATATATATATATATATATATACGTACATATACTGTGTGTGTAAAAAATTATCAGCCTTAAAAACATTGATTGTTTTGCTTTGTCTTATAATGTGCAGTAACATGATAACACACAACTCAGCTAAATTCGGTCTAACATGGTCCAATGCTCCAAATGCAGAAAGCTTTGTGGATATAAGTTTTATCTTTTATTACCCGATTTGGCGTGTCTAGGGTCACAAAACTCGATGTTTGATACGATTTGACAGGCATTATCCACTGCCGTTGTTTCGCTGTGCCTCGCTTATATCTGAGGGTAGCGCAGTGGAGACTGCGCTCTTATAGACTGCTCCGCATTGCTATTCCAACACAGGTCACAGGTGCTAATGGGTAACGATCACGGTATGATTGTTCGTGATGGGAGCTATCAATACCGTGACAAGGGTCTGAGATCGCAGCTCCGGAGCTCGTAACAACACCGGGTCCGCTGGTCTGAGATCTCAGCTCCGGAGCTCGTAACAACACCGGGTCCGCTGGTCTGAGATCTCAGCATTGGAGCTCGTAACAACACCGGGTCCGCTGGTCTGAGATCTCAGCCTTGGAGTTCGTAACAACACCGGGTCCGCTGGTCTGAGACCTCAGCCTTTGAGCTCGTAACAGCACCGGGTCCGCTGGTCTGAGATCTCAGCTCCGGAGCTCGTAACAACACCGGGTCCGCTGGTCTGAGATCGCAGCTGCGAAGCTCGTAACAACACCGGGTCCGCTGGTCGGAAACCTCAGCTCTGCACGTGGCTCCATCTGTCCATGGTTCCTCGCGGGCTTTGCCGAGAAAAAGAAATTCAATTGGCGCTGATTTGAACTGAACTTGTGCTTACTGACACGCTTTGGTCCCAGCGAGAAGAGGTTAATGAACTGCTCGACGCGTGCGCGTGAAATTCAGATGCCTGTGTCGTTAACAGAGCAGGGCGCCGCGTTACAAAAGGCAGTCCTAATACCACAGCTCAGTACAGCGCGAGCGGTACACCACCGTAAACGCATCCATGAAATCATTGACGCCAACAGCGTGTGATTTCGGCGAAATTACGCCAGTCATTTGGAGCAATAGATACGCGAATGCTCTGAAGACTGTACACTGCGGTCTGTATGCGCCTGTCACAAAAGATTCTGACGAAGTTTAGTAAAGAACCATGTCTTAAAGAAGGGGCATAATGTTTCAATAATTCACTGAAACACGCATGACATCACGCTGTTTTGAGTGGGACCATTACATTTTTACGCTCGCTCCACTGTGCCCCCGCAGCGCGTACATCCCAAAGCGCGAGCGCCAGTATGTTCCGCACCACCTGCAGAAGCACTCCCTTCACCCTTCGCTTGATCCTGATGGCTAGTTGGGTCTTGCTGCTGGCTCTCTTAAGTCCCGCGTGCACCAGTTACTTGAGGATGCTTCAAAGTGCCTCGATGGATAGAATGTTGGGTATGTTTCAAGGACTGTCTTTCCTCGCGACGCCGAGATCTGGTGTTTGCCCATATATGCGATGGCGTGTTGTTGGCAGTACGGAGTGGCAAGGTCCAGCCAGGTCTTTCTCAGACTAACGCATGTCCAGAAATGGCTTCAAACAATGCTTCACGTGCCACCTATCTACGTCACGTGATTCGTGCTGGGTATCGTTCGGGGGCATACATCCATTCTTCATAATAAGGGGCTGAGGGACACACCTCGTGCTGGTCGTAATCCACACTGAAGAGTGAAGCGATGTGGCGACGCTTCTTCGGCGCAACCGCACCCAGAGGAGCACTTGACCTTGCTATCCGTGTTGACACCCGGTTCCTAGAGTGTTGAGAGCCTGAGAAGCCGAAGTAGACTCCCTCATCCATGATGATATCTCTACCTTTCTGCGCGCTTGCAGGAGTGCGGTAGAGCATCTCCTCTTTACCTTATTCTTCCGCTCGTTTGTCTGCAGGAACGCCTTGGCTCTGTTGTAGTAGGTCATACCACACTTGTTTATGATGGTCTGGTGCACATAGGGCATCAAGATCTTGCATTTGGTGGCCACGACTCTCGTAGAGCCCAGCTCTCTTGCCTCACCCTGCACCGTCCCAGGTTTCGACACTTGGACGACTTTTCAGGCACTTTCAGGCTTCTGTTTAACTGTCTGGCAATTTCTTACTCTTGTAGTATCTTACATACCTGTGCACTCGTAAGACATTCCGAGACATAGTGTTGCACAGGCCACGCCATCCCATCTTCTATGTCCTGCCCATAAAATTGTGCAACTCGTCCAGCGTGGTGTACGGCTTGCTTTCGCAATCACCGCGAGCAGTGGTATCTTACTGGCCCACAATTGTCACCAGCTGGAGAAAAAATATCACGTGTTTTCAAACTGTGTCAAAATTGCTTGTCTTATTTTTCTTAAGACGAGAAACATTCGCCACGAAGCTTTGTCGCAAGAGGTAGGGAACTCACGTTAGTTAGTGGGAGTTATTTGGAGATTTAGAGTGCGGAACATTTGCATACAGCCGGGCTATTACATGCAGGCGGACCGTTGTTGACCAGCCTATTGTCCTTTAGGCCATGGTGATGCAGACTAATGCAGATGCTGCCATTGCTCTTAGCTTGCTGGCCCATTGCTTATGGTTGAACTGAATGCGTGGACATCACATTTGCAGATATGCATTTACAACCGGCTTCGTTGATGTACTTGATGTGTTCGAACTTGGAATCGATGTCAACAGCGAATGAGAATATCTTATGACCAGCACATCACTTTTCCTTGACTTTTATTTCCTTACGCAATTGGCCACTGATTTATTGATGATTTCCGTCGTTCTTGCGTCGTCCTGATGGCGGCAGCTGAGGTCGGGTATCGCCAGAGCACACCATCTGATGACTGCAAGACTTTAGCATTAGCCTGGTGTCTGTGATATGGAAATCAACACGTGAGGTGGGAAAACCGTGCTCCCACAAATACTCTCTGGCTTGTCGTGGCTGCTCGACCACTGGTCTGAGCGGCGATCTAAATGGCGATTACGAATGCTGCTCTTCTTATATTAATGTGAAGATTTTCATATTTCTGCTGTCTGTTAACATAAATTTGCGTCGCTTGGTTTTTGTGAACAACGCTTGAGCCGACTTTTCGTTAAAAACCCTTTAGAAGCGGTCTGATATAAGCAAATCTGGTCTTTACGAGACGAAGTCTCAGAAAGCCTAGAATTGTCCATCCCGGTGGCTCAGTTGTTTAGAGTGCCTGCCTTCCGATCTACCCACCCATGGCAGGGTGGGTTTGAGCCGCTTCAGGGCGCTCGCTATTTGCCCTTGACAGGTATGGCCTGCGGCCGGTGGCAGCGGTCGCGCTAAAGGTCAGTTGACGTCAGAGGGCAGGACGGACCGCGCCGAACATTGCGGCACGTTAAGCTTTCGGCGCTAAATTCTGCTGTTGCCTGGAATTGTGCGATCGGATGGTGGGGCTTAGGGCTCATACAACAAGCACTGCTTAGCATGAGCACTGATCCCAGAAATCCATCCACTGAAAAGGTTCGGATCAAATTTATAAAAAAGTAGCGGGAGGAGGATTCGTTACGCACATCCTGGCACATGCCTGCTATCCGCCCTAGACGCTGGAATTTACAAAACCGCCTTGACAAAGCCGCCCGAACAACGATAGCCGCCTTGCTCTCTCTCCTCTCTCTCCTCCTCTCTCTCTCTCTCTCTCTCTCTCTCTCTCTCTCTCTCTCGCTCTCTATATCTCTCTCGCCTCTCTCTCTCTCTCTTCTCTCTCTCCCTCTTCCTCTCTCTCTCTCGCTCTCTCTCTCTCTTCTCCTCCTCTCTCTCTCTCTTCTTCTCTCTCTCTATTCTCTCTCTCTCTCTCTCTCTCTTCTCTCTCTCTCTCTCTCTCTCTTCTCCTCTCTCTCTCTCTTCTCTCTCTCTCTCTCTCTCTCTTCTCTCTTCTCTCTCTCTCTCTCCTCTCTCTTCTCTTCTCTCCTCTCTCTCCTCTATCTCTCTCTCTCCTCTCTCTCGCTCTCTCTCTCTCTCTCTCTCTCTCTCTCTCTCTCTCTCTCTCTCTCTCCTCTCTCTCTCTCTCTATCTCTCTATCTTCTCTCTTCTCTCTCTCTATCTCTCTTCTCTCTCTCTCTCTCTCTCTCTCTCTCTCTCTCTCTCTCTCTCTCTCTCGCTCTCTGGCTCCCTCCCTCTCTCCCTCTCCCTCTCCCCTCTCTCCCTCCCTCATCTCTACCCCCATGACCCATACCTCTTCATATGCTGCAAGACGACGCTGGCCAGCTGTCACCCAGGTTTCGAGCCAGTGGAGGCCCTTCCAGCACCGTCCGTGTACTCCCACTCCAAGCGCCGCTGACACCAGCCGGTACCCGCAGGCGGATGGTTTTCCCATTGCGACAATGCAGGGCGCCGCAACGAGGTCATTAGGCCGCTCCCCGCAGCTGCGCGCAGAACCAATCAGCAGCAGCGCGCGCGCCCGTCTCTGGCGGGGACCCGCTGTTCACCGCAATGGCGCGCCTGACCGGGTGGAATCTCGACAATGGGGGCGCGTAGGCGCGACCACGAATCAGACTGAGATAAATCGTCACTGTTGAAAAGGTGCTAGATGAATTCAGGTCAACATCTGTCCGTGAAGACGTTTGGCGGTCGGGACCAGTAGCGAGCACCTGCGAATTGTTGGGTGTTGGGGGTGGGGACTCTCGACAGCAGCTAGTTCGTCAGTTTGTGCTCATGACGTAACCGACCACATAATTTACTAGCAAAAACTGCTTACAGACCGCCCGTGGCAGGAGTGTAGTTAAAATATTCCTCAGGGAGAAGTACCCAATACGTACTGAACGCAAACAAATTTAGACCGAATTTCTGCGGAACGGCTTCATGTTTAGTGTAAACCTTCTATGATAAGACAGCAGTATTAGCCTTATTTCTCGGATAAAAACCAGGAGAATTGAGATATAGTTGGGTGGACTTTTCGGCAATATGCCGAAAATCAATGAATTCACTTCTGCCATTGTTTCGATAAAGGCATAGTGCCGAAATATCAACCCAACTAATCTCCATTCCCCTGGTTTTTCTCCGACGAATAAGGCTAATACTACTGTCTTATCTATGTGAATAATGTCCCTCGCTAATGCACCGAACAACTTAGACAAACCTTCTATGAGATGGCAAAGTGAGAAAGGCACCGCTGATTCGCAAACGCGAGTTTCTCTGCACACTCCTGTGGCGCTCCCATTCTTCTCGGACTCTTTCACAAGGCTCCTTGCTTACCAGTCACAAGGAGTGATGAAATCGCTTGGAAATCCCCCACCTCTGCATGCATAAATCCAATTTTATATCACGCTAGAGCGATATTGCCGCGTCGCTGGCGATGCCCGGTACGAATCTGATTGCGACACGTGTTCTGGAAGTGAGAGGGCTAAATCAAGATTGGCCAAGTTCCTTTAAATATTTAGCTCATTTGGCACAGAGAATGCGACACCATAAGATAAAACAGCTGCCCATTAATTTTACAAATCGACAGCATTGCCTGAAGGTACTAATTCATTCTGGTTAGCTCCCTAGCACCGACAGTGGTTCGCACAAGCTTCGGCTGTGCATCCCGCCCTCTCCCGGTATGTTCGGGTTGGGGCTGACGGGAGAGACGAGAGAAGGGTCGTTCTGTAATTCATGCACGCTTTACAACACTTGCTTATGTCTCAAGTCATCTCGGTCTCTTGACAGAGCAGCTAGATAAAACAGCTGCCGAAGACAGCCGAAGACACTCGCTGTTTACTTTGCACGACACATATATTTGCCAACTAGCTATCTTGCTTTTTGGTTGGCAGCTGTGGTCGATGCTGTTGGACCCGATTTGGGCAAAGCCTGTTATTAAGTTTCAAACTAGGTCATTGACCTATGCTGACCTTTCTGAGATCGCAATATCATGTCGGTGCTAGAATCCAGCGCTGATCGAAAGAGTGAGGTACGAAAAAGAAACACAAGTAAGCATGGTTCAGAAATCAAGGCCATGTAAGTTAGTGAGATGGTTATCCCAATGTAACATGTTCGGTTGGTAGTTACCAGTTGGGGTCGTGTAAGTGACATTATGATGTTGGTGTGGCAAATGTGGCTGGGAAATATCAGCCATGATGCACTGTATTTTAGAATGCGGTTGAAATTAGGTCAGTGACCTTGTGATGCATTTTGAACTTTAAGGTCGCTGTTATGTGTAAAAAAGTGCTACAGTTAGATCATTGGCACCCAAATTTACGACAATGGTGGTACTCAAACGGATAGCACGGGAAAGGAAAGCCCAAGGTCAGGTTGGGTTAGTGACCAATGACTTGACAGCATGATGACCTATGATGACCACAGAATGTCATTGAGGTTCAAGTGATGCTATATCGTTGAGTGCGCAAACTGGGAAGGTCACAGGAAAACTCAGTTACGTTGCATTGTTGGAATGCTTCCAGTTTATCCATGTTTGTGTCCGACATCTTCAGATTTAAAGTGTTTTAGATCATTTGTTTGACAAGACTTTGACTGAAAAATATCAGAACACCCGTGCAATTCCTGTAAGACAAGGCGACACTTATTTCTGATGCCGCAGGAATTCTCCCCAACCATCCACAAGAACTGTTCAACCGAACGGCAGGATGAACGTGGTGCTATCCAGTCTTGGACGTTCTCTTGACACGGTCTGCAGACAACGCATGCGTCACCAAATTTCGAATAAAAGAAACGCACTCTGACATATCCTTGCAATTTACATGTGTACATCCAAGACCCACAAAAAAACTCTAGAAATACTCTAAGACATTAGCTACGGTGACCTGTGATCCACATCACGGGCCATCCACCGCAGTACGGACCATATCGCGCATAAAGGCCAAAGCAACGGATATACACAGGCTAGTTTTAACTTAAGTCACAGAGGGTGCTCCACATTTGTGAGGTGTTTTAACTCGGCATTGGCTAGAGGTCCAATTTGCCCCCTTCCCCCCGCCCAATAACCGTAATCATTAAAAATGCCTTGAATGTCGCTGCAAAATTTTCAGTACTTCTACACCTTGTGTCAAACTGACAACTATAAGATCATGATAGATTCAAAGTCAGTGATGTCGGAGTGCCGTTGTGTTTGCAGATTTTTGTACAAAAGCGTATAGATGTAGGCAAAAAAAAGAAGCCACAGAAGCCAAGCGAAAGAGCACTTTTAACATATGTAAAAGGAAAATGTGAGCAATTTATTTCATCATTTATATGCCTTATCCTTGTGTTGTTTTAATGTATGCAATGAAATATTGGCATGCCAGACAACAGAAATATTGATAAAAAGTGCACTCAACATTTTTGGTCTCACACTCAAAATTATGGAGATATGAAAAAAGACTCCTAAACACCATTATGGGCGACAGCAATAATGAACTTATAGCCTACACATATACCCATATTTTGGCCCCTCTCCTGGTGTTGTTGCAAAATTGCCCGTGGATTTAAGGCGCTGGCCTGTGTTCACATGCTCGATAGTGACACTATTGTTAAAGTGAGTGTTCCACATCGGTATGGGTTTTTTAGCTGAAAAACCCATCTTGAACGCATTAGGTGCAGTTCACAGCCTTGCCCTACTTGTCCCGGCATTGACCGGGGGTCAAATCTACCCCCTGATTTAAGCACAAGTATGACTTGAACCATTGACCGGAGGGGGCAGATCTGAACCTTCTGCTCATTTTACAAAACGTCGGCCGTATCCAAAAATTTAAATCGCAATCGATGGCGCCATGGCGTGCAGTCTCATACAAAGAAAATATACAAAACATTGAGTTTAGGTGCGTATCAAGGTCACAAGTCAAGGTCAAATAAAACGAAATTTTCCCTGGAATATCCGACCGCTTCCACAGCACATTTCACTTATAAGCACATTTTGGTATATTTCTTTTCATGAAATTTGAGCCATCTACACGCTAAGTGGCAGAGCTTAGCCGCAATTATGGGTATAAGACACATGGGCAGGAGCTGTTACCTGTTCTTAAACCGTCCAGGGTCAAGGTCAAATAATTAACTTCGGTGGTGAATAAACGGTTTGATCGATTTTCGCGTTGTTTTCGACAGTCCAGTCCTGCCGATAGTGCTACCTGACACCCTTCAACGCAGCCGCCAGTCACGTGTCGTTGGTTTGCGTGTGAAACTAACTGATAAACGACTTCCGCCGCCCAGTCAACGTGTCGGTGCGGCAGAGCTGAGCCCCGCCGCTCGCCGCCGCCGGCCGGGCGCCTCGTTACGGGCAGCATGCACTGTGATTCATTTCAAGCCATAGCTCAGTCATTACTTCAAATTTTTGCTTGAAACTTTGTACACACACCCTTCATAGCTGTGTCTAGGGCACCTATTTTCCTGTTTGCAAAGTTTTGGGTATGAGACCAGAAAATATTGAGTGTACTTTTCACGAATATTTATGTTATTTGGTATACCAATATTTCAACGTTTAACAAACATTGAAACAAACGACGATGAGGCTTATGAATGATGGACTATTGGCTCACACTTCTCGCTAACGGATGTAAGATATATACTTTTGTTCAGCTTGTGTGTCAATTTATATTTGGCTGTGTGCTTTTGTGAAAAACGGCAATCATGACGTCACTGTGACATCCCTAATGATTGATTTGCTATCTTTTCACAGTTGTTATGGCGGCGCAATGCATATAACTCCTCAACTGACAACTATTAAAAATTTCACAATGATATCTCGAGGCGTTTTTTAATTATCACGAATAATGGACGGGGGGCAGATTTGACCCCCCTCAGTCAATGCCGGGTCAATAAAGGTTAGGCTGTGACCTGTACCAAATACATTCAAGATGACTATTTCAGCTCAAAAACCCACACAGATGTGTAACACTCAGTTTAAGAGTAGTGCCCTAATCGAAAATGTGACTACAGGTCAGCACCTTAAGCGCACGGACAGTTATGCTGCAACACCACGAAAAGGGCCAAAACACAAGTACATAACAATCTTTGCTTCAGCAAACACGTCCAGCACCGCCAACGGTATCTATTGGCAAGTTGAAGTACTACAAGTGAGTCAGTGTGTCGGTTAGGGTGGCAATTTTCCACGGCCAGTTTTGTAGCACTGCTGGCGTGATGCAAACGTTTCATGATGCAATCAAACAATAACGTACTGAGGAGCATATGTACGAGGTAGTGAAATTTAGTTGTCCTAAACATTCTTTTCAATTCAAAAGCATACCAGTAATGTAAAGTGAGTTTATTTCACCATAGCTGATGCTTGCTTCAATATTTTTGGATGTGAAACATTCCTTTTAACCAAGCTATCAACCAGCATCCAAACCCCGAAAATCTTCCAACAAAACAAAACAAATTATGATATGCCTCGAATCATCCTATATCGACGACGAATAATGCTGTCAGGTAAAAGATCCCTGAAAACTGGCGGCATAGAATGCAGAGTGGTCAGGTCCAATCCAGGACCACCTAAAACCGCACTTGGCGCACGCTAACCTGTACAGACCAACGTGGCCATCAGAAGGGGCAGGTGCGTCGCATGTGCCTCCGGATTAGATAGCATTTCAACTCAACCAATACACTCGTCCTCAGCAAAAAAAACAATACTTTTGTGTGTCCTCGATTGTCCTTGTACGCCCATTTGCCTGGGTGATTTGTATCGCTCTTGTGTTGTCATCTGTTGCCCTATAGCTGTCATCAAGTGTTCCGTTAATCGCGATGTACGGAATGTTTGTCAGGTTCAGATGATCAAACCTGTTAGAATGCCTCGGCATATACAAACTTTTGCATAAGTGTCCCATAAATGTCCCACGTTTCGGCTTCTTGTCGTGCTTTGTGTGATTTGTTATGGTCCTACCATAAAATGTGCATTTTAAAACTTACACAAGCTTATAAAACCTAAAAACTATACAACTCATAAAAATTATGTCTGTCGCAAGAACACAAAGGTGCGCTAAGTTAATGTTTTTCACTCGAGTTTAAAACTACAGCCAAGACTGTCAGGTATGATACTGTTCTCTTCGTGCTCCAGCGTTGAGAACAGTTTTTGAACAGCCACACTGCAGCTAGATCATTTGCTCGTCAGGTACGCAAAACATGAAAACTAATACAGTTGCTCGCTGGCTCATATCATCCCTCCAATGCATTTTACATTTATAGCGAAAGGGAGCAAGTGAGAAGGGGCAGAACGCAAAAGAGAATAAAAGAGGTAGTACGCACGTAGTTTAGTGGTCGGGACAGTTGCCGCGAAAGCGGGGATCCAGGTTCTATCCCCAGCTAATCCCCAACTTTTCCGTACGTACCAGATGAGCAATGTCATCTACCTACCAAGAGTTCGTCCATGCTCTGTCCAAACAGGTGGAGTACGGAGAGAAAACAGACACCCCATACGTAAATAGCTCGTTGGTCGTGGCAATCAACTGACCTTCACTGTAGCCTGCTTCCGTCTGTTCGTGAAAACCAATGAGAGATTACAGCACCATGATGAGCTGACAGTGCACAATATCATTCCAGGGAAATCATCAAGCGGCTTCTGGTCAATTGGAAGTACGATTTGTCGTCGGTGTTCGTCAGTGAGAACAGTGACACGCTCACCAGCTCACCGCCGTAAGTGAGACATGCTCGCCGTTGCCTTCCATGCCGGTGAGGCATATACGCCGCTTTTCCAAACGTTTAAAGTGAGAACGACGCCAGCATCGTAACCAATAAGTCAGGTCATCTGTTCAATATCCCTCTGTGCTGCATTTGAAGAACAAGGAAACCAAAAAGCAATACTAATGATGCAGCGGCATTAAACAGGAGGCATCAACGTGAAAATGAACGACTTGCTGGTGGGCAGGAATGTGCCTGGATCCTAAGAGTGGGTCCAGGATACCATGGAGTGCCATGTTTATGGGATCCTGGGATCTGTTTGGGGTTTCCAGGCACATGTTGGGTGGTGATATTCAGCGATACATTGTACATTGACATACAATACATTGAATACAGCTTTTACCTTTGGCTGCACCATTTGTTTTTGTCTGGTAGCGCGGAAAATGCAATCGCTTTTGTACGGAAAAGCTGTGCTGCATCGCTCTTTCATACGGACGTTGTGATTCCTTGAGTGTTGCGTTCTCACGCATCTACTTTTTTGACGCTTCCACGTGGGTGGGTGCGGAGCCGTGTTGCAATCATGGCTCTGATCGCCCATGCCAAACGAGCCATCTTTGTAACCACGGCAGTGCGTCTGCATAACAGTGGTGCCTTCAAACCCAGTCTGGAATACTGTGCCTGTAATCTCAGCCGGCTACAGCTCAACTAAGTAGCTCAAAGTACACGTCTATGCAGCGCTCTAGAGGCTTACGTTTTGTTGCAACAGTTAGATTTTGCGGGCCTTGCTTTTTCGCTCGTGAGATTCATTCAGCTTCTTGTACTCAACATCATGCCAGATGACGACAGTGTTGACGGGCCGTAGATTGGAATTGGCTTGATGACAGATTTACGGGTATCGTCCGTCGTTCTTCTACACGCCGTCACCACTTGCCATGTTCATGCCACAGCTCCGACGTTTGCCCTCAGGCAGAGCGACGCCCAAAGCCCGTCTTCATCGAATCCCCGAAGCTACCAGTCGCCCTTCGCTGCCCGCGCCCGCCCATCGCCGACCCAGCCCAAGGCCAGTCGGGACCGGCCGCCAATCAACTTCAAGGCCGCCGAGCTCAGCGCCAATCAGGGCTCGATCCAGCGTACGGCCGGCGGTTTCCTCTACTCGGCCCCGCCTTCCGAACAGCAGCGCAGCCAATCGGGGTACAACTACGACACCCCCTCTAACCGGTCACCTGGGAGTGAGTACCCACAGGACAGTGCAGCGATGTCGACGTGCGGCAGCGGCTGTGACGTCACTGGAGGCGGGCGCTCGGCACCGACTGACAGCATGCGGCATGATGGCACGGCGGGGCTACAAGCCTGCGGACCGGAGCAGCTGTGGTGGCGCAAACGGCATGAGATGCGGGATTCGGGCTAGTCGGAGTAGCCCGCGTAACCTGTGTTTAATTGCGTGTTTGATGGTGGTCCTTTTGAACAATCCGATCGGCGCTTGACGGTCTCACTGGCATCGTCGGTTAGGCTGGGCGGACCGTCGGCTGTGCTGGACGGCCTCACTGGCATCGTCGGTAGGCTAGACGGTCTCGGCCGGTGTCGTCGGTTAGGCTGGACGGTCTCACTGGCATCGTCGTTTGGGCTGGGCGGACGTCAGCTGTGCTGGACGGGCCTCACTCGGCATCGTCGGTTGGGCTGGACGGTCTCGCCGGTGTCGTCGGTTAGGCTGGACGGTCTCACTGGCATCGTCGGTTGGGCTGGGCGGACCGTCGGCTGTGCTGGACGACTTCACTGGCATCGTCGGCTAGGCTGGACGGTCTCGCCAGCATCGTCTGTTAGGCTGAACGGTCTCGCCGGCATCGTCGGTTGGGCTGGACGGTCCCAACGGCATCGTTGGTTAGTCTGGACGGTCTCGCCGGCGTTCTCGGTTGCGCTGGACGGTCTCGCTGACGTCGTCGGTTGGGCTGGACGGTCTCGTCAGCATCGTCGGATGAGCTGAACGGTCTCGCCGGCATCGTCGGTTAGGCTGGACGGCCTCGCCAGCGTTGTCGGCTAGGCCGGACGGTCTCGCCGGCGTTTTCGGTTGTGCTGGACGGTCTCGCCAGCACCGTCGGCTAGGCTGGACGGCCTCGCCGGCGTCGTCCGTTGGGCTGGACGGTCTCGCCGGCGTTTTCGGTTGGGCTGGACGGTCTCGCCGGCGTTGTCGGTTGGGCTGGACGGTCTCGCCAGCATCGTCCGTTAGGCTAGACGGGAGAAGCGAAACCCGATAGCTCAGATTCAGTGGCAGGTAACTTCCTAAAATTATTAGAATTCAATTTGTCCGGTGACTGGTGAATTCCAGCATCTCGGCACCGAAACCACTTCGCACTCTTGCACAAGTCAGCTGAATGTTTGCCACTTGGAAGCTACTACAGTTACACAATCGTTACACCATAACGTTGGCGTGGTAACCAGACAGGGACGAACATGGCTGCATGCGCCTGCTTACACAAGAGTCAGGTCTACATCACTAATGCTGTCTAATTGGTGCGCCCAAATGCAGTCATGATGACGTCACTCCACGGCGTCAAGCTGATGTCTTGTAGGTCGGTTGGACGTCGCTTGCCGTTACGGTTGTCAAGCCCCAGATCAGGTTTCAACTACACACATATTCTGGGTATGAAACGTCAGTCACTGCTGATGCTACAGTACCACAAAGAAAAGGGCAACTTTAGAGGTTCTCCGTAAATTTTGCTACCCACTTTTGACTATTTTCTAACCTCTTCTCTCCCTGGTTACGCACTGGTTACTCCTGGCGAACCCTTGCCACTTGGTTAAGCTGTGTTTAGCGTGATGTCCCCAAAAACGTAGCTTCTATTTTGGATATGGTTAATGCAGAGATGCGAAAAAAACGTGCGTGTCGATTGTCAGAACCGAAAGACAACGGCATCTGGCTGTTAGACTTGAATGCTTCGAAAAATAATTTTGCGTGGTTCGTAACCACGCCTGAACGTAACGATACGCGATAGTAAGCAAGCGAATGTTTTATCGTTCCTGGCAGTCTAGCAATGTCAAGTCAGTGATGTCAGTCAGATGATCAGTTGAGCTAAATTCCTGTCGCCCGAAGTACACAAAAAAGACATGATATGCATGGAGCATGCAAGTACAAATGTTTGCTCACATGAAAGCGTATGTAAGGGTGCTTTGCTCTGCATGAATTCCAGGGACTTGAATTTGGTATATTGCGTAGTATGTAGATATGCATAGAATTGCAGGTGTTCAGCTGACCTTGGCGGAACGTTATTCGTTCTCACCGGCGATGACCGTTTTCTAAGGTTACAAATCGTACTTTTCAACATCACGGCAAGGCCTGGGTCCACAGTGTAAAATGTCACGCCGGCTCGTTCAGCTGTCCACATCGCGCACATGATGTTGTGGAGAGGGCGAGCAGATTGTATGCGCGTCACACAACAGACTCATAACGTCGGGGATTTTTACTGACCGTGTTTCAGGTACGGTTTCTCCATCGCCCGCCAGAAGCGCCAAGCGGACTCCTCCGAAGGTTCTCAGCTCTGCCCCACCTCAGGTAACTTGCTGAACAGGTAACTCGCTCAGGTAACTCGCTCAGGTACTTCACTGAACAGGTAACTTGCTCAGGTAACTCGCTCTGGTAACTCGCTGAACATGTAGCTTGCTCAGGTAACTCGCTCTGGTAACTCGCTGGACAGTTAACTCGCTCAGGTAACTCGCTCTGTAACTCAAGTAACTCTGTCCCACCTCAGGTAACTCCCTCAGGTAACTCGCCCCGAACTGAGCCTGACGACTGAACTGAGATCTTAGTCTGAAAACTGAAAACTGAGTCCGAGAACTGAACCTGAGAACTGTGTGAGAAGTGAGCCTCAAAACCGAATGAGAACTTAGTCTAAGAACTGAGTCTGAGAACTGAGTCTAAGGACTGAGTCGGAAAACTGAGTCCGAAAAGTAAGTTTGAGAATTGACTGAGAACTGAGCCTCAGAACTGAGAACTAGACAGAGAACTGTGTGAGAACTGAGAACTGGGAGGCGTCACCCGGCATTGAAGCAACGTGCAGTGCGGACGGCTCTACGAGTCCATAAGGCACAAACAATATGCAAGCTTCATCTCCCAAATAGAGGGGCGAGGCTTCCTGAACAAAATTTGCAAACTCCTGCGGTCTATGAACCAGAATTCGCTGTCATCAGGCTGATGTGACAATTCGATCCAATTTGACGTGTTTTTGAGAAACGAGGTGCAATGCCAAGAACACTGTGCGCCTCCGTATCTTGCTGGGGAGGATCAACGCCAATTACGAGTTTTTAGTCCGCTCGTATGGAAATTGAATCTACTTTCCTCAATAACCTCGACGGGTTGTGGTTATTCAAACATCCGGTATCCTACGTTTTCTATCTTTCCTATCCTATCTTATCTTTCCTATCCTATCCTATCTTTCCTATCCTATCCTATCTTTCGTTTTATAGAATAAAGCCCGCTTAATATACGAACGCCATGACATGCTCTTTACTGGCGCTTTTTTGTGTATGTACTTGCATCAAAAAGAAAGGAAAAAGTATGGTTGTTGAATTATATTTTTCAGCTACTTCAGCTTTGATGGGTTAGAATTTTCTGGCCTGTTTTTGCATTTTGGCGATATTCTTCAGCAGATAGTGCGAAATTTGGGTCTACTCATCGCGACTCAACACTGGATCTCCAGGATACCAGTACAGTATGCTAGTCATAGCATCATGGGGGCCTAAAAGATTGTCCGCACTCTTAACTGATTTTGATGTACTATGATGATCGGTGATGTGTTCAGCTTTATTTTGGGAAGCGGGTGTATCAATATTTGTGTACGTCCCGGTGGAGCCATTTTTCACTATCTGGCGCATAATGTCACCAAGCTGCAAGAAGCGGCCAGACATTTCTCACTCACTAAAGCTGGAACAGCTGAAAAGCATCCTTCCACAAATACCCAGCGCTTAAGAAAAGCAAAACAACAGGGCAAGTATAACTGTGTCGACAAGGAGAGACAGACGCTTTGTCAGGACATATATACACACATACATAAATGAATGAATAACTATATATATATATATATATATATATATATATATATATATATATATATATATATATATATATATATGAATACATATTCAAGTTTACAAACGCATATATACATACACGAATATATATATATATATATATATATATATATATATATATCTCTCTCTCTCTCTCTCTCTCTCTCTCTCTCTTCTCTCTCGCTCTCTCTCCTCTCTCTCTCTCTCTCTCCTCTCTCTCTCTCTCTCTCTCTCTCTCTCCTCTCTCTCTCTCCTCTCTCTCTCTCCTCTTCTCTCTCTCTCTCTCTCTCTCCTCTCTCTCTCTCTCTCTCTCTCTATCTCTCTCTCTCTCTCTCTCTCCTCTCTTCTTCTCTTCTCTCTCTCTCCTCTCTCTCTCTCTCTCTCTCTCTCTCTCTCTCTCTCTCTCTCTCTCTCTCTCTCTCTCTCTCCTCTCTCTCTCTCTCTCTCTCTCGCTCTCTCTCTCTCTCTCTCTCTCTCTCTCTCTCTCTCTCTCTCTCTCTCTCTCTTCTCTCTCTCCTCTCTCTCTCTCTCGCTCTCTCTCCTCTTCTCTCTCTTCTCTCTCTCTCTCTCTCTCTTCCTCTCTCCTCTCTCTCTCTCTCTATCTCTCTCTCTCTCTCTCTCTCTCTCTCTCTCTCTCTCTCTCTCTTATCTCTCTCTCGCTCTCTACTCCTTCGTCTCTCTCTCTCTTCTCTCTCTCTCTCTCTATCTCTCTCTACTATCTATCTATCTATCTATCTATCTATCTATCTATCTATCTATTTATCTATCTATCTATATATATATAGGCGGGGCTGTCCCATGGTCGATCCAGAGGCCCTTATGGGAATGCATCATATGATCTAGGTTCCCCCCCTGATGCCTCCTAACCCGCGTAGTTGGATACTGACGCAGGAACCCACATTGACGCAAAAAGATCCCTGATCGCCGCAGGTGGTCCCATGATTGAAATGCAGATCCCAGTCGTTCGGGCCCTTCAGGCTCTTCAGCCTTCCAATTTGGCCCTAGGTCTATGGTCCTGAGTGTTCGTCGGTCCCTCTTCGGGCCTTCTCAAACAAGGCCCGTGACCGACTCGCAGTCACCTGCCGACACATGACCCCTGACCTCTGGCCGGCACAGAGGCCCTCATTGTTTCAGGGATCCAGACTGTTGCAGTTCGCGGGTTGCGGCCTTGCTGTTGTTTGAGAAATGGGCCCCCAAGCCCCAGACCGGCACGGAGCCGACTGTTCGGTGTCGGTAGCTTCTGGCCGGCATAGAATCCTGCATTGTCTCTGGAGTCCTCAACTGGTGCAAGAAGCCCTCTGACTGTCATTTGAGGGCCCACTCCCATGGGCCAGGGCTCCTAAATATGACCCCAGCCATCTATTCCTACCCTTAGGCCCTTCAATCGGACTATTGATCGTCGGTTCCAGCGGGCCGTCCGGTCTCTCTTCGGGCATCCTCGAACACTGCCTCTCACCGATTCGGGCCCCCTTGCCAACACAGGCGTGGCCCCTGCTTGGGAAATGTGCCCTCAGACCCATACCGACACGGAGCCAACTGTGCGGCACTGATGGTGTCTGACCATCATCTAGGCCCTCATCGACCCAGGGGGCCCCCGATCGGCGCAAAGGGCCCCAGGGCTCTCGGGGCCCCTCAGGGACACGTACCCTTGTGCTCCTTGCCTCCACCATTACACAGGGCAAGCGAAAAGGACCCAACACCAATGTGATGGACTCCTGAACGATCGGGAGCGTCCGGCGTGTTGCCGCGTTGCCATAGCATGTTGCCCCTGGCTAGAGCCCCGGCCAGAGTGCAGGACCCTCCGAGCAGACGAGAGGAGCACAGTGTCCCTACACAATGGCCCTGATAAATCAAGAGTGCCCCGGCGTGTTAGCTAGTAGGGCCCAACAGCAGCGTGGGGCTCTCCGACCAAATGCAAAGAGATCAAGGGCAACATGGAAGGCTCCTTAACGATCGGATTGACCTGGCGAGTGAACACCAGGGCCCCGGGAACAGTGCAAGGCCTCTGGACAATCTAATGAGACCCACAACATCTCTAAATAACCACCCTTTCAATCAGCGAATAACTATTTTTGTCTGTTCACGGGCCCTTCACTTTTGCTTGCGACCATTCTTGGTCGTCTGGAGGCCAAACACGTCCAATTTGATTGTGCTTTGTTCTAAAAAAAAAACTACGTTTGCACGGTTGGCTACGGGCTCCTTTGGAGTCGACGGGCTCCTTCGGGCCCAAAGGGGCATGGCCCCGCGCCCCCTCCCCTCTGGATCTGCCACTGCATAACAATGTATTCCATGAACCCAAGATCATGGGTGGGTAAGACGTCAAATGACGTAGCGCTCGTCTTCGAGAGTAGCTCCTCATGAGCAAAGCTCAAAACACGACAAATTCGGACCATCTGCCATGCCCTCTGATTGGTTCTCAGGCCAGTTCGTCACGCCAAAGGCGGGGCTTAACAACCGCGGCGAGTGGAGGTTCGTCGTCAACATGGAAGAGCTAGACGTGCGCTACACTCAGCTGGTTCGCGCCGAGCGCTGCATGTGAGTCCACCGGCCGGGCCGACCGACCAATGGCGACACGCCTCTGAGGTATGACGCTACAATGACGTCGGAAGTCCGTGACGCTGTAGGTCAGCTGTGTGATCATCTCTCTGCTGTGGTTTTAGCATTGCTCGATGGACCTTGTGACGGGAAAACAACGCCGGCCTACCGATGATCATAACGCCGGCCTACCGATGGTCATAACGCCGGCCTACCGATGGTCATAACGCCGGCCTACCGATTATCATAACGTCGGCCTACCGATGGTCATAGCGCCGGCCTGCCAATAGTCATAACACCGGCCTATCGATAGTCATAACGCCAGCCTACCGATGGTCATAACGCCGGCCTACCGATGGTATTATATTTGTCCAAGGAGTCCTTATCTATACGTTGAAGAAGACCCACGATTCTCCCTTACCTCATTATATTAAAGCCTCAGGTTCAACGCCATGGTAACGACACAGGCCTCTGGTGATGACACATTGCACCTGTAATTCTGAGATATCTGGGGCAGGCGAAGATGTGGCAGGAGGCAGAAAACCGGTACTATGTCTTGAAAGAGTTAGCCTTTTCAAAATAAATTTACGTACTATTTTTGTGTTCGGTGAGAGCTTATAGTGTTTATCTTTCTGCTACGTATGACAATGTCTTTATAAACTAGAACTGGCCGCAACATGGAACGGCGTCCCTAGAAAGCCCGCTTTTTAACTATAGTCGGCGATCCAGTATGTAACACTAGGCTACAGCGAGTTCATCAGTGTTAGTTTAAATCGTTCGCTTGTGCCTATGATTTGTTAACAATTTGATCAAACCTTAGTGGCATTTATCGAGTCAATGTTGTGAAGAAAGCATCCATGGCATCTAATAAGATCCGATATTTTTCCAGGACGTATGCATAGTGCCGGGCCAAGAGCGTTAACTCTCGTGAAGATCACGGGCCACCCATCTGTATCACATGCCTTGTTCTGTGACGTCTGTGGTGACCTCTCCCTGCCACCCACCTTGTCCAATGACCTCTCCATGCCCCCTCTTGTCCGTTGCGGTCAGTTGTGACCACTCCCAGCCACCCCTTGTCCATTGAGGTCAGGTGTGACCGCTCCCGGCCACCCCCTCGTCCGGTGACGTCTGTGGTGACCTCTGGCCCGTCCGGTACCATCTTTGATGACCTCTGCTGTTACCCCAGATCGGACCGCTGCTTGGGTCTTTGCACAGTTCCTGCGGGCATGGCGGCCACGTGCCAGCAGCAGTACGTGCAGAAGAAGATGGTGGGCCTTGACCCAAGTGGCTCGCAAGTCTACACCGACCTTTACTGGATACCGCACTGTTGCGTCTGTCAGATTAGCTAGCCGCCGGCCGGGCTCGATCCCCGCTGGAGAGCGGGCGCCGCCGGCCGGGCTCGATCCCCGCTGGAGAGCGGGCGCCGCCGGCCGGGCTCGATCCCCGCTGGAGAGCGGGCGCCGCCGGCCAGGCTCGATCCCCGCTGGCGACCAGACGCCGCCGGCCAGGCTCGATCCTCGCTGGTGACGGAGCACCGCCGGCCGGGCCCGATCCGCGCTGGTAACGGAGCACCGCCGGCCGGGCCCGATCCGCGCTGGTGACGAGGTGCCGCCGGCCGGGCGGAACACGACAGGAGGAGGAGGGCGCGGGGAGGTGACACGGCTCGAGTGGGGCGCCGTCGCCGACGGCACCCGCTGAAGGAGGGTGGATCGGAACTCGAGAGTTAGGTCTAATGAGTGTCGTTAAGTCTAATGTGTGCCGTTAGATCTGATGAGTGCCATTAGGTCTAGTGAGTGCCGTTAGGTCTAATGAATGCCGTTAGATCTAGTGAGTGCCGCTAGGTCTGATGAGTGCCGTTAGGTCTAGTGAGTGCCGTTAGGTCTAATGAATGTCTTTAGGTCTGGTGAGTGCTGTGTGTGTATGTGGGGGCGCCAGGTGGCAGGCACACCGCGGGCCAGCCGTCGACGGAGGGGGCGCTGGTGTCGCCTCTGTCCGCCTGGCGCGCACGCGGCGCTGTCAGGACTGTGATGGATGGGTGTGGCCTATCACCTACCCCCCCCCCCCCTCACCGTGGGCGCACCCCCCACCAGTCGTCAGTGTGATCGGTGTGTAAGAGATGTTCATGTTCGTCGAGCGTGATGCGGCATAGGCAATTACCGACGAGAACCGCTGATGAAGATCGGTGTAATCGATGTGATTTCGTGATCATCACCGGTGGCGTGATCTGTATACAATCGATTCTGCGCCGAAAGGCTCTGGTCCTCTCAATTCAGGCCCTTCCGTTCGGTGTGTATGTGCGTTTGAGGGAAGAGATGTGCTGCTTGCCCATCTCCCGAGCGTTTGCTATTTTTTGATGTCATATCTTTACATTTAAGAAGAGGCAACGGGAAGCCCTATGTAGTCGGTTAGTATTTCTTGGCCTCCAGCCGTCATGCCTGAAGTCCCCATTCATACCCACATCAATCAGACTTGTCTTCGACTCAAGAATAACTTGGAGCTGAATTTCATAGCACACAAAACCAGGCTTAGCAGGGGACGCCCCACAATTCCGGGCCGGCGGTGCCTAAGTTGGACGAGGAATTGAGTCGACCATGTTTTTTTTTTAGTTGGTGTGAGCCATCATTGAGTCGACTCAAACAGTGTATAACATGACCCTAATAATATGTAAAACTGCATGCCGGATAAAAAACGCATACTGAATACAAAACTTTGCATCACACATTCTTTGATGTAATATAGCCATGCTGTACGAAAACAGCGGTCTATACGGCCAGAAAGCATTTTTAAGGGCATACTTTTTGCCTCTCAAAGGCATGTCGGACATGCAGAGGCATGTGATTCGCCTCTTCTGCGCGCAGTCATCGAATTTGAACATGGTGAGCTTCAGTACGCGGCGCCAGAAGGATTCTTGAGCAGCCGAAGCTCGCGTGACACTGCCTGCTCTCGAAGCTGTCATTTGTCATTGTCAGTTCTCGAAGCTGGCATTCTAATGCCACGGCCCGACGCACGCTCCCCGACACCAGCGCCCTCGCGGACCGACCTGGCCGCGGGCCTGCTCTGCTCTTCCGTGAACTGCTCTACTCTTCTGTGAACTGCTCTACTGTTCAATGAACCGCTCTACTCTTTCGTGAACTGCTCTACTCTTTTCGAACTGCTCTTCCGTTTCGCTAACTACCCTACTGTTTCGTGAACTGCTCTACTCTTTCGTGAATTGCCGTGCTCTTTCGTGAACTGCTCTACTCTTTCGTGAGCTGCTCTACGCTTTCGTGAACTGCTCTACTCTTTCGTGGACTGCCCTACCGTTTTGTGAAGAGCTGTATTTTTTCGCGAACTGCTCTACTCTTTCGTGAGCTGCTCTACACTTTCGTGAATCGCCGTACTCTTGATATATCTAATCGCGAGCTGCTCCACCCTTTTGTGAAGAATTCTACTTCTTCGCGAACTGCTCTACTCTTTCGTGGACTGCTCTACTCTTCCGTGAACTGCTCTACTCTTTCGTGAACTGCACTTCTCTTTCGCTAACTGCTCTACTGTTTTGTGAACTGCTCCACTGTTTCGTGAATTGCTGTACTCTTCCGTGAACAGCTCTACTCTTTCGTGAACTGTGCTACTCCTTCGTGAACTGGTCTACTCTTTCGTGAACTGCTCAACTCTTTCGTGAACTATTCTTCTCTTTCGTTGTGCTGCGACGCTATCGTCGAAAGCCATCTCGCGGCGGCCTGAGGAGTACGCTGCGAGCCGCGGGCAGGTAGGTGCGGACGTCCGGTGACGCTTCGACTGCTGGACCTTCTGAGGCTTTGTCCCATCTCACACAGCGTCCACCTGCAGGTTGGAAGATTCCCGAACACGCATTCCTAAGGAGAGAGACCGGCGTTCCTGTTGGTGTTTTTGTTGCAAAACAACGCTGCTGCGAGCGAGCATGTGGTCAGCATCGCGGGTGGTAGGCACTGAGTTTGACCACCACGTCGATGAGGACATTATGCCGTCGGCCTGAGCAGGGATTCTCCTGTGGATGGCACTCACGTGAGGTCAGCCAACAAATGCCAAGAAAACGACAGAATTAATTCATGACGTTTCCAGTCAGATTTCTCCTGATGTCACTGCGCTTGCACTAAGGTATTCCGAAGGCTCTAATGACGCGATTCGTCAACGCTTTGGTTACGAATGGGTAACCCCATCTTGGTTACGAATGGGTGCTGCCTCACTCGCTCCTCGCTCCTCGCGCACCTCCCCCAGTATCGTTGCCAACATGAGCTTTGAGCTGACTTGAAGAACTCCTCCGACTACGCTAAGGGGCGGATATCCAGGCTTTCGTCGAGGGGATGAAGGGCAGCAACACTGAGGCGGCCCCTTGGAGCTTGCCTGCAAAAATATCCTTGTATCTCGGTCACTACCTTTAAGAAAAGTGGGATGTAACACACACACACACACACACACACACACACACACACACACACACACACACACACACACACACACACACACACACACACACACACACCACACACATACTATATATATACTATATATTATATATATATATATATATATAATATATATATATATATATGATGATATATAATATATATATATATATATATATACATATACATATATATATATATATATATATATATATATATAATATATATATATATATAATATATATATATATATATATATATATATATATATATATATATATATATATATATATGCTTATTTATATGCGTGAATATAGGTATATCGGTGTATATATTACGTATTTGTATGTATGCATTTACTTATTCACTTATTTCATAAATACGGAAACCCATCTTACTGTGCACAGCCCTATAAAGCTGGGTGTGCTACGCATGCGTACTCAGATCTCACTAATTTCCAACAGATTATGTTAGATGTCCTGATTCTGAGGCTTTGTGTTTCGGAACAACAGGCAAAATAAAGTTGAGTGAGAAGTTGAGTTAGCATCCAAAATATGCTAAGGACGTGATGCACTAGGATCATAAGTGTCATACAGTCAATGGCCAATGCAAATAGCACATACTACGTCGTCAGTATGTGAAATTGCGTTCGGCAATTTTGCGTAAACATTTATCGGGGCAAATTCGACTGCTGCTCTAAGACGAAGGCCCCAGGGCCAATAGGTACGGAACATGACCAATCACTGGTGCCGCGGAGGTCAACAAAGTGGCTCCCGTCAACAAGTTTAGGGTCCTCAGAGCAAGCAAAAAAACCTTACATCAGCGTGTTTGGCCCTAAATGATCGGCAGTGCCTCGGTAGGCTGACACATCCCGACCAAAGCACGGGACCCTCTGAGCAAAGGGGAACTATCCAAGACCATGAATTAATACCTCTGTGCGATTAAGAGTCAACGGGCAGGTTTTCAACACGAGCCTCGATAGGATTGAAGAATCCTCCGCAAATGAGACCAAAGGAAGAGAACCCTCGATTAAAGTAGAGGGCCCTGAGCATCGAGTGTCTCCGTGCCCTACCTTACAACAGCCCTAGCAACAGCACGAGGCTCTTCAAGCAAGTGGAAAGAATCCAAGACCTATATGGAGGGCCCTGAGCAGCTGAGTGTACCCTAGCATATGAGGCCCCGCAAAAAGCGCGTAGAGCCTTTTGGGCAAATGGATAGAATCTGTGGAGGAAAACCTGATCGATCAACAATGCTCAAGTATGGAGCTAGATAGCTTCCCAACGATACATTAGGCCCTCCCAAAAAATGCAAAGAGGTCAAAGGCAACGTGGAAAGCTCCTTAGCGATCATGTTGACCCGGCAAGTGGACATATAGGGCCAGGCAACCAACAGCGTAATGCCTCTAGCCAGGGTAATGAGCCCCAAAATTACCCCAAGCAACACGTTTTCAATCAATGTAGAATCAAAGGCATCGAGTTTTGCTGCGTTTTTGTTGTAAGAAAACTGCGTCTGTCCAGACGCTTATGAACCCCTTCAGAGCAAAGGAAAAGGCAAACAAGACAAGAAGCAGGGCAAATGCCGTAGAAAAGGTTTGTGTGACCTGGCATTTGCAGGGCATGTGATTCCTAACTTTCCTTTTTTGTGACTTGTGTGCGAGGCATTGTTTATTATTATTACTTCAAAGGCTTCAAGGTAAAATTGTTTTATACACTGCAATGCATTTGCAGTGAGTGTAATACAATCAAGGTTTTTTCATTAGATCTTTAACTGTTAATTTTGATCCATGGTGCATCTCATCCAGATCCGGTAATTGTGCTGATGTGAATTTGAAGTACTTTCAGCTCTATGTTTGCAATACTGTGTGTTATGATTAAAAAGTTTTTGATTGTAGTTAAGGGTATGCATGAATGGATCAAAACAGATCTTATATGGCATGACCTAAGGTGGCACATGTAGTAAGAGCAGCGCACAAATTTGTGTTGCAAAAATGTGTGAGGCAGCAAGTTTCACTTATTTTTACTCCATTTATACATGTTCATATGGCAAATTGAAATGGAAATTGGCTCAACATGATATCTATGAGGGGGAGATGTTATTGCACATGTGTGTTTATTTTGGAGGTGTCTCTGGGGGCCTATTTATGTTGGTGTGGTACTGTGATGTGTCCATACACAGATGTGTGTTTGCATGCACTTGGCACAGTTGTTAGCATTGTTGGTTTTTCACTTGTATTAAGCTGTGTCTGCTGCTATTTTATGTATTTTTCATGTCATTTGGGACATTTGGATCAATAGGATGTATATGGATAGCTTGGGTTTTAATTTTTGTGTTGTGGATGATTGGTAAAAAATAGGTAGCACTCATTTCATCCAGCATATTCTTTTCAGCTAAACACAGTTGTCCCAGCCAATCATCAGCAAAGTCTCACATGCCCACTTTTGGGTCAGAACATGGAGCAGGTATGTGCTAAGGGAGATGCAGTCAACATTGTCAGTTTCATCAGCTTTGGGCTTTATGGAGCATTCAGCTGTTGAGGCCATGTGGAGTCATGTGTCTTTGACCCTGGTAGGAGGGCTGAGCACCACATGGAAGCTGGCGTCTGGGGAATGCAGGAGAAGCCCTTTATCACTAGTTTTCTGGGTATGCAGACTGGCCATTACCCACTCTTGCATCATTTTGTATGGCTATGCATTTGCATAGGAAACAACTCAAGGGTTTCTAATCAAGACTTTCCCTCACCTGAGATGGTCCGTGAAGCTTGCTGCGAGGGCAAAGCTCCTTAATTTGTATTGATGCTTGCCTTGTTAATAGGCTTGCATCCACCATGTTTTTACATTGTCTGTCAAAGTCTCATTTCTGAACAGACACATCTATGCAGTGTCCCCTTCCCCTTCCCAAGAAACTCGGTATCTCACAACCACATAATGTCATGGAATCTGGAATGTAGTCAAGGGTGTAAGGGAATCTTTTGCAACCTGTGTGAGCACACATACCAGGAGTTACAGAGAGGAAAGTGGGGCGAAGCTAGTTGCAGCAAGTGAAAGTGATGGGCAGGTGTGCCCACGTGTGCCAATCACGTGGTAATTGGCATTCCAGAGCTGGATAACTCCGAAGATCCGGATCGACCGACGTAGGCATAGCGCCAAGAGACGGAGGCCAAACATTGGGAGGAAGTCAGGAGGGGGCTATTTGATGATGCCGTAGCTGCTCGTGCTGTGCCGAGTCCGGGTGATGTGCGAAGGCATGACACAATTAGTTTAGTAAGCCACCAGCAGCAGTTCGTTGCATGTGAGAGGCGGGCTTCTTAGGGCATTTAGGACCGGGCGTAATCCGCCGGCGTACAGCCTTTTGTGAAATGCCGGCTTACTGTGTGCTGTTCTGTTCATTTCGTTGGCGTGGTCTCGCCACCACGCGGGCGTCTATGTGTGTCAGTCCGGTCCTCTGCCGGTCATTCAGTCAGTTTTTCCTGGCCAGCTGCATGAGTAAAGACGAATTTTAATGCATTTCGTTTCCTATATGCTTGCACGCCCAATATGTGGCATGATTGAAATCCTTAAACACCAAAATGTTTCCTTAGTCTTGGGGGAGCATTATGTTATCCATGTTTTCACCATAGTGTTTATTCTTTGGGGGAGGGGGGGGGGACATTGTGTTATCTACGCTGTTGGCATGAAGCTTTAGTCGGATTACCCTGGTGCCCGGGTAAAGAAGGTATTTTAAGAGGATAGCAGCCACCCAGCCAGATGACCTTATGTACGTGGTTGTTCGTATGTCGAGCCAGCGGCCCTTGAATCGGTTATTGTTCCGGAGGATTTAAAACCGAACAAGTGAATTTCGCTATGTTTATCTGGCTTTTGTTATGTAACGCCGCATTTTTAAGTGCTTTTAAGATACTGTTGTTGTTTCAGGATTGACTTGCTCGCTTTGCGAGAGTCTTGCGAGTGTAAGCTGCGGGAACTGCCCGGGGGCGGCACTGTGCCACCATTGTGATGTTGAAGAGCACACCATGCGGCCATTCCACGCCAGACAGCAGTGGGCGTCTGGGTTTATGCAGCCTTTGGCTACAGGTACTTCTGTTACATCAGCGGGAGGGTTCATCCAGTTCGGTGAGTGTCTTAAGAATGATTATCTTACTGAAATGGGTAGAATTATTTTGGATTGGTATTTATCATTTTTACCACCGCCTATGTCCAGTATACATTATGGTATGTGGGCTATTTTTCAAGAATTTTGAACAGGGTTCGGGGACCAGTAAGCTTAAATTGTGCTTAATTTGTGAAATTTCCATTTGAAAAGGCCCGGCCCATCCTGGTTGTCGTGTGTTTGGGAGTTGTTATGCAGCCAGTGAACGCAGGCTCACATCATCTTCAGCAACAAGGGCAATGCTGTCAAGTTTGTGGTTCATAGATTGTTAGTCATCTGCGCTCCAAGCATTTCATCTGGCGTGCTGTTGGCTACAACATCGTAACAGGACCAAAAGTTTACCTCCTCCATCCGATTAACATGCAGGTGGTAATTTGTATTGTGTAAGAAGTTAAAGCAAAAGTCAAAGCCAAATCTGGATCTGGGCAATGCGGCGTAGCGACATGAACAATAACGAGCGGGGACGAAAACGGCCATTTGCACTGATAAAAGTGTTGGTCCTTGTGCGTAGACTAACACGCAAAGTCGTGTGCAAGTCATATATCTGTCTGTTTTTCGGCATTTTGAAGCATTATTTACCCGAACTAAGAAAAGAATAAAACCATCAACGCAATGTGGGCATATGCACCAGATCAATTCGCTAACTGATCTCAAAGCTGTCTTGACTCCTATGCGCGTCAGTAATGGACCGAATAGCGGCAGATGACACCTTCTTAACCAAATCCATACAGGATACGTGACGCTTTGTCCCAGTAGATAACAATTGTTCAATGAAAACCAACATATAGTCACTTGTATGACGCATATACACCAGAAATACCTGCGGTACTTCGGTCATAACTGTCTAGAACTCACGTCAGTGCGAATTAGTCATTGTCGATTATAATTGCCAAGCGTAACCAGACCCTAGAGCGGAACATTTTCAGGCAAAACCATCGTGCATAAGCGCGCTAAAGCTACATCAGCAGACCTTCACGTGTTCAATTAGGTAGACACGCCAATACGCTGATCAAATCAATTGGTGTTGTGTGCCGGTGGTGTCCGGGGCCACGTGTGTGATTACAGCTGTTAACTCGCATATGTTATCCAAGCGCCCAGCCCACGTCGCACAAGATGTGGGCTATGTCCATGTGTATTAGCAGTATTGTGGACCCCGTAAGGCATCCCTGTTGCCTCCACTAGATTTGAGAACACGGTACAGATGATTGTAGATCTTGATTTCTTTATGGACCCGTTTATGACGGTTTTGTGTTTCCCAGCAGGAAAGTTTTCATCACATGTGTGTCTCGCTCGCTCTAGTAACTGGTTAGGTGCAATTGGGTAGCAACAGGTGCGTTTTACAGGCTCGAGAAGCGCTCAAATTCTGTCACTGTCCTTGAGATGTGTCCATAGAATGTTACCGTTATTTCGTAGAAATATAAATCCACAAATCAAATAATTCATCGTGTGGTGTCTTTCAGATCCGGTTCTGCCGCTGCATGCGCGCAAGAAGGCCTGTGAAGCCTGTTCATGTTCAGCTGAGTGCAAGACGCGCCCCTCATCGGTCGAGGTGTTGGCCATTGCCATGCGTGGTGAGTTTTTGTGGGCAGTTTCTCGTGAAAGTGCTTAATAAGCTGCCACGATTGTGCGCGGCCCGCGGAAACATGAAGCGTAATATCTGTGGTCGGGTATGTCACATTGCACAGCGCCCTAAGCGCCGTTTTCGCTGGACTCCGGGAAAAGCCGTGTAGTAGCACTCATTTATCTTGTGAGGACGGACTGCGAAGCTGATGGGGCCTATGGATAAGTTTGTTATCGGGACTTCCCACGTCCAGAATGTGTGGAATGCCTCTGTGGTACTTTTTGATTGACTCCATGCGCCAGATTTTCCTATGTCGTTAGTGATATTTTGCAAATTGTAGGTTTGCCGCTGGTTCAATGAAAAACAAGTACAACATAGTGGTGCTTTCATTACGGTAGCATTTGAGTGAAGTGATTCACATTTGTTTGTGGGTTTTGAACTGAAATAACCATGTGGAATATCCTTCAGTGCAGTTCACAGTCCTGCCGTCCTTAAGACTTTCTGAAACCTTAATTCTTAATCTTCTTCTAAATCTTGCAATTGAGCAAAAGCATTTGAAGAGGGTGATTCACATCTGTGTGGGGTTTTGAACTGGAATGTAGTCTTGAATATCCTGTGGTGCAGTTCACAGCCCTGACCTACTTAAGGCTTAATTCCTAATTAGCGTTTTTAATGCTTAACCTTCTTAATCTTCTTACACCGTTTTTAGTTTCTGAGCTGCACGCCGGCTAAGACGTGAAAACTTTTTCGGGAAAACAATTTCAGAGTCACCTAGACATCCATGGTGTCACAATGACATCATTCAAACCCTGCCATTCCATTGGTGATGCGGCGATCAGCAGCATATGTACTAAGCAGTAAATGTATTGGCTGTAGCAGCCTTTTTCACTGAAAAGGATGCCACTAGTTCCAAGTGACCTTATTTCATCATACCTGATGCTTGCTTCATGATCTTCAAATGTGAAACATTCCCTTGAAACCATGGCATTTCGGCCAACTGCTGAACACAAAAGTGTCCATTTTAATCGTTGTCCCGAATGTTTAGCGATGGGAGAACTGCTGTTATATCCACAGCTTTCTACTCAGTTAAAGTTAGATGAGTAGACTGTTTGACATGAGCAAATTTGTGAGACTGATCCATACAGAAGTGGAGCATTCGGCACTGCGCGAGTAGCTGAGGCGTAAAATGACCGTTCGTGAATGGTGTGCGAGAGAAAATTGAATCTTCTTATTTTTCGCGATACGTTCTTGTAGTTCCTTTCAAACTGTATCGTATCCGAAAAAAATTTTTATCATGCTTTAGTAGAACCTATTTCTGATGGGTGTGTTGAAATGAGCAAGGTCGCCTGGTGACTTTGCCTACTCTTATTCTTGTAGGGTTTTTCTTCTTTTTTTTTGGCTGGCCGAATCCTCTTTAAGTGACCATTTCTGCACATGACTACCATAGAGCATAGCTAGCCGTCATAAAGGACACAGCGCCCCGAGTTTGACGGGTAAATGTATGGTACGATTCGTGAGCTATGACTGTCCATGTCTTGTCCGTATCGCAATGTGTTAAAATAAGGTGTCAGCATGTTCCCGCGAACCTATAACCGACCTTGCATCATGTGCAACACGTGTGTTTTAACACAGCCTATCATTAGTTCCCAGCGGGTATTCCGGGCGCGGGCGCGAAGCGTCATTGCGTCCCCCCAAACATCACGTCCCAGATGACCTATGCATTAACTGATTGCAGTACACCCATCAGATAGAACCTTATGCTTTAAATGCCGAATTAAGCTGCGGTGACATGACATCAGCTGTCTTGAACTGATGTTGAAGGTCTTTGAAATAAAACTAGCGGAGACTTCATGTTAAACCTTTTTGTTCTCAGGTCGTTTCTAGTTGTGGCTCCCCACCTGAATTTGTCCACCGTGGAAGATGTGCTGGGAAGTCACGAACATGGACATCGTGCGGTGTGGTATTTATACAGCCTCTCCGGTGAACATGTCGATCGTGTTTCACGAGGAGGTTTTCATCACGCGGCAGAATCTGAAGTTCCACTCACCTGGAACGTCGCTTTCTGCGTTCGTGGCGACCCTCCAAGCACTGGGACAAAAGCATGGATCTGTGAGTTAACTCTGGGTTGATAGCGGCGGGATGCTTGATTCCAGCATTGAATCAGCGTTGCAATCCAATGAATCGTGGTTTTTGGTGCAGTCATATTCTCGCCCTGTAACCTCCGCCCTTTTAAGCGAATTTACTATCAGCAGTGTGCACCTCATTGTTAATATGTTTCCAGGGATAACGTCGTACGACGGAAAAAAGCTGCCCAATATTATTGCTGAGCCTGAGGCTGGGCCTATGAACAAAAATAACGACCATCCGCTTTTGCTTTATGCGGCATGTGAATGAAGTTCTAAAATTTTATAGGGAGACGAACATATATTTTAACGACTTTAATAACTGAATTATCGAAAGTTGGGATCGCTTAGAAGTAGGGTCGGCATTTCAGCAACCCAAAACTGTTTCCTGTCACCGACGTGGTTTAAAGACAGAAGTGGACATGCATACCTAAGTACGCCATGGCCGGTAAGCAAGCGCACACGTGGTATGGAATTCCTTGGCAGAAGTATCTACGCAAAATTTCTTACGCAATTTTCCGTGAGCCGATGCGCGGTATTGAATACGCATGAAAAATGTAGTTATTGGCACAAGTTTTCTCAAGTTTCTATGCATTGGGCATGTACGCAACTCTTTGATACTGATTACGTATAAGCAAATGTTCGTAATGGATGAAGTTGGTTTGACAAATGTACCTCCGCTAGAGTTCGTAAGCGGTATAGGCGAAGTATCGGGGGTCCGTGTGTGCACACCCACTTTCCACGAATGCTGAACATTAAACCTAGTACACTCCATTGAGAAAATTGACTTCGAGATGCTGAATGATGCTTCCATGCTGAGTTGCCCAGGGCAAAATTGGATCCTGAGGACGATGGGAGTCATGGATCTGAGTGAGCAAAATCTGGCCGAATTCGGCGTGCTGGGTACAGGTGATACTCGTGGCCAGCGTTGGGTTCAGTGCAAGCGAGGCCTGAATCAAGCAAGTCCAGGCGATTGGCTATTTCTCTTGGCCTCATATCTACGAAATAAGCCACTGTATTCAGCCATCATTCAGCCATTCCGGCCGCCAGTGGGTAGCTGGCAACGCGGCTCTTTCCACGATGTTCTTAAACGAAAGCTCTTTCACGGCTATCGTTTCTTTACGAAGCCGCTTCGCCTGGGCTCTCCAATTTGCGTGAGTAGCCGCACAGCGGGAACTGGTGTCCTTAAAACGTACTTCCTGAACGTATGCCGTCGGTACGTGATCGGTGCTGGCCCCAATGGAGGGCGAACCGTATCTCACGCTGTTCCCACCACGAACCGGTGGCGGCGTTATCTTCGTGGAGGTGGGACAAACGCGTGCACCTAGTTGCTTTACATACACCGCAATAAGGTCGAAGTCAACTGACGTGAATGGCCGGGGCAGTCGAGCCCCCGCCTTGCCTCATCCATCGTCTTCGCCGCGAAAAGCGCTGTTTATGGGGGATCGAAGCGAACGTTGGTCCGTCGGTGCGGACGCTTGTGAGTCTGCGGTTTTCCGATATGTTCACCGCGAGTTGCGTAGCGTGCGCACGTTCTGACCGTTTGATAACAGGATGTCTAAACTTGGGGTCAACTCAGATCTGTCTAATTCAGGGCTAATTGTGACCATGTACTGCGTTAAGAGAATGATGGGGACAAGAAAATTGGGCGGCATGCTGTAAGCAAGTTCCAGTACGCAACAAGCTCGAAGAATGCGTGTAACAACTTAAGTTGAGTCGTCTCCAAAGCGAATATGCACGTCGCGCGGTCTACGCATAGTGTCAGCCTTGGTTCCTCTTTATCCAGCTGATCATCAGGAGGGATTTTCGCGATTGGAAGACAGACTTCGCCCTTTCAAGATTGCGCACTGCATATGCAGTACAACGTGCACACTGGTTACTTACAAACTTGTATTCTCTTGTAGCATCCCCGTGCATCTCTCAAGTAGGCGACATCATCGTCAGATGCAGAACGGTGGGGAGCTGGCGAACAGGGATCGATGAAGCTGGGTTAGGCATTGCACTATACATATGTTCTGCAGCAACCACACTAGTCACTTGCAAAGTTTTATTTTCTTGTAGCGTCGCTATGCATCTCTCAAGAAGGGGACGTCACCGTCAGGTGCAGAACAGCGGGGAGCTGGTGGACAGGGATCGAGGAAGTTGGGTTAGGAATTGCACTATACATATTATTCAGGTCTTACGTGTTCTGTCTGTCCAAACCAGATACGAGCGCTGCGAGACGGCAACTGTATTAACCCGCGAGGCGAGCGGGCGGCGCCGACCCCGGCGGGCGGCGCCCCAGGCGGTACACCGCCAGTCGGGGCAGCGGCGTACCAAGGTGCAGCAGCACTGGCGGCGCGAGCAGGGCGGTCCCAGGCGCACGCCAGTAGCATCATGATACACATATGTTCTGCAACAACCACATTCGTCACTTGCAAACGTTTATTCTCTTGTAGCATCCCTGTGCATCTCTCAAGTAGGTGACGTCACCGTCAGATGCAGAACAGCGGGGAGCTGGTGGACAGTGATCGTGGGGGCTTAGCTGGCGGGGATCGAGGGAGTCTGGCTGGCGGGGATCGAGGGAGCTGGATTGGTGGGAAGCTGGTGAGCGGGGATCGAGGGAGCTTTGTTGGCGAGCAGTGGGAAGGCGAGGAACAAGGTATCTGGGCAGGCGGTGGACAAGGGAGCTGGGCTGGCGGGGAACAAGGGAGCTGGGCTGGCGGGGAACGAGGTATTTGGGCAGGCGGGGAACAAGGGAGCTGGGACGGCGGGGAACGGATGGGCTGAGAACAAGAGAGCCGGACTGGCGAGGAGCCGATGGGCTGGGAGCAGGAGGGCTGGGCTTGGGGGAGGCGGATGGGCCGGAAACAAGAGGGCGGGGCTGGCGAGAAGCGGATGGGTGCGGATCGGGGAGTCGTGCTGGTGCAGAGCAGTTGGACAGGGAACATGGGTGGTTGGAGCGACAGCAGGTGACAGTTCCTGTGACAGTTGTGGACAGTTCCTGTGACAGTTGTGCTGCGGAGGTTTCTCTCGCGCACCTGGCACAGCGAAAATCGCCGTATCCTCGAAGTTGCTTTGTCGCTCTGCATCGTAGCCCAGCACCTATGCAAAGCATTACACTTGTTGCCTGTGATTACAATTAAGTAGTGATACAAGGCAAACAACTGTATGACAGTATCGCCCAACGAGACATGCAAGTGCACAAACGACAATGTTCCGTTAAGGAAAAATCAATACAGATGACCTGGGCCTCTTGGGCCCAGGCGTCCGTCATCGTTGCATAGTCGTAAAGGTTTGGTAGCGCAGTTGACAACTAAGCTCGACCGAGGATAGAAGGAATGTTTTGCATTGGTCAGCAATTTTTGTGTAGGACAATGGTGTAGCAGGGAGGTACAATAATCGGTGTTAGTTTCTAGAAAACTCGGTGTTAGATGTTCAGATCTGTAAAATAATTAGTGAACTGAAACAAGAGAGCAAAAAGTCCGTTTTTTTGGCCAGGCATTTTCATCATTTTCTTTTAACCACGGCTTCGCCACATGATTGACATTTCAGGTCAGAGTCATGAGTCGGTAGTCACATAAATTACGGTTTAGCAAACCATTTACTAGATAAGAAATTCACACATCTGCCATGCCGTTTACTCTAACGCATTCACGCACATTTCTCTGTCCTCTCCATGCTCATTCATACCTCATTCTTGTACTCTCTTCTGCTTACGCAAACGTCCACATATCACACATATGCTACACATAGTTCCTATACCACTTCCTTGTTTTTCACACTTCTCAAGCTTTCGTTCAGACATCGTACAAAAATCTACCCGTAAACTTAAATTATACAGAAAATAAACAACTCATTTCAAACAAATACAACATAGTATAAGCAGCATGGCAACAGTCGATGTCAGCACATCAAAAATTGCACATGTCCAATACGCGAAGGCAGCACTTCACAATCGTTTCAGTAGATCACAGCGTCGCAAATATCTCAGCACTTCCATCAGTGATGTTTGGGAATTCATTTCCTGTCAGAGACCTCACACATAATTGTGCTCCTGACCGTTGACATAATGTTACCAGCGGTTTTTCATGAGAATGTACAGGACATTCAAGAACGATGTGATGTATTGTTAGTGGACATTGACAACTTTCACCTTGATGCTGGGGGTCTCTGTCTATCAGATATGAGTGGGTATAACGAGTATACCCAAGTCTCAGCCGGCACGGCACTATCTTTTCACGTCTGCTTGTTAGTCGGAGCCACACTTGGGTGACGTACAGCTGCAGCTTACGACCTCAGGACAGGGGGGTCGTGGTCTTTCTCATGCTGCCTTCTAGCCTGAGGGTATGAGAGTTGTTGTGCAGTTTTAATCCCACATGTCTCCTTTTCTTTTTTCCATATTTCACACCCCTGGCCATACACGAGTGTCCTGACTGTTTGCCGTTCAAACACCAGCGCTCACATTCCCCACCATGTTTTCCTTTCCCACAACGAAGGCATGGCGGATCGCTGGGGCACCTTGTGCCAGTGTGGCCCAATCTGCCACAACCAAACACATCAGTGGGTTGGGGACATCTTGGTGGGCACGGTATATGATGTAATCCAGTTCCAGTTTGGCTTGGCATGAGGACCTGTCAGAAGTCAAAAGTGTGGTTGGGGTATTTGCCATCTTTCCATTCACCCTCTTGGTGAATCCCCGAGCACCCCCTACCCCAAATTCACCCAGCCATCCCACAATCTCAGTCTCGGACAGATCCACAAGGTCATATACATTGATGGTTTCCCTGCATGTGTTCATTCGGTGTTCACGAACAACCTCGCACTCCTCATACCCAAGCTTTTTTCATGAACTGTTCAGTCTGTCCATGATTTTTTGTTTTTACCAGAAGGCTGCCTGCAGCCAGAAGATTCTCCTTTTCTGCCTTCTCAGCGCCCCCTCGAACTCCTCTCACAGACATCTGGATCCATGGCCAACCTTTGGACCTAAATGATCTTCCTGAATTGAGTGTTATCTTCAGGTATGAGCCTGAGGATTCCCCCCTACCTGAGAAAAGAAAAGCTCATCTGTCCGCACTCGCTTACCGGGTCGACTGGGGTCAGTCACAGCCGGGTTGACGCGTTGCACGATCAGCGCGTGCTCACAGTTTACAGGACAGCTCTGCAGCGCGTAAGCGGCGCGTGGCACACGCGTGTCGCCCGCGACTGCGCTCACTGATAACCATCACGTGGTGTCGCGTTTGTTAGGCTCATTCTGCGTACCGAGGTCATTTAGCGCCGCTTGCATAATTATGTAAATATGCGAAGCGACGGGCGCGTTGTAGCGTTGGATTGCGTGCCTTCGGCGGGCTGTGTGTGGTGCTCATGAGCGAGCACAGGCGGGCGAGGGCTAGAATCTGGTATAACGTGAAGGCGTAGAAATGGATGAAAACGACAGATCGATGCTACAATATCTCCCCCTACACAATAAGCATTTTGACAGAGAAACAACAAAATGCGCAGCGACCGGAGCCTTAAGGGCGAAGGGAGACAGACAGGCGACAAGGAAACACAAGGAACACTGAAATGACGTGAGGAACATTGCCTTGCTCAGGTTGCTGTCGTGGTCGGCGCCGGGACTCGCACTCACATGGTCTCGTTGGATGTCGGTATTCTGGTTGTTCGTACTCACGTGGTGTCTGTGGATGGTACAGGTACTCCTGGGTTTGCTGTGGGCTTTTGTGTTTGCATCAGGATCATGACCTTTACGACGTCAGTTAACTTATCCACCCCAGTCTGTTGTGGGGGAGGGGGCGCGGGTTGAGCAATGGTGTTTACATCCATGTGTTCTGTTCCGTCTCTTGTATCCCTCGCTGCTGTTTTTGTCGTAGCTTTATCTCCTCCATGGCTAAATGCAAAGCTTCGTTGACGTTCGTCGGCCGTTTTCGCGTCAAGCGATGTCGAACGTCGTTGTCAGCTATGCCATTTATGAAAATATCCATTATATTTTCACGGACATTTCGGGTGTTTATCTCTTCTTTGTAGGCCTCCGTAACAAGCGACCTGAGGCGAAAAGCATGTTCGAGAACATACTCGTAGGGTCGTTTGGTAAAGGTACTGAGCTTTAGCTTGGCTTTTGAGGAGTTGTCAAGATGACGGAATTTTTGTACCATTAGTTGTTTTAAACCGTCCCAATTTACGATGCTGTCCGCTACCTCGGCGTAGTAGTCAGAATCGAGTCTTGGTAGAAGCTTATTAGTCGAGCTGCGGCATGTAAAGTCGTCGTTTGATCTCTGTTGCATTCCCTTTGAGTGTTGCCTACCGTGGCAAGCCATCGCGTTTCTTTCTTTCCGCACTCGTTCCGTCAAATGTAGCTTTTACAGGCTCCATACCCAAAGTGCTAAGAAGGGTCATTTGATCCCGGAGGAAATTTATGCTTGTAACAATGTACTCCGCGTTCGGATCCACAGGCAAGCTCACGTCTTCGGCATTACGAGCCATGTTGCAAGATATTAAAAAAAGAAAAGAATGAGGGTCAGCCAGTACCTTTTGGGTGTGAGTCCGATGCTGTTTGGCCAGTCGTTCACTAGTCACTTTCTCCCCGGCACGGCGTGACGCTATGGAGTACAAACGGTGAATGCGAGCTTGCGGCCAAGAAGTCGTTAAGGTCCCGTTGAAATCGCTGACGTCGAGGTCGCAGTCAATTAATGTCGGCCGGCCGAAGTGTTGCCGGGCGGAAGTCCTTCGCGGGCTGCTATGCTGGGGGGACGGGAGCGGAGGCTCAGACCGTGCTTCCTGATGCAACGGGAGCTCAGGCTCTGACCGTTCGTCGTTGATGGTAGCAGACGGGAGCGGAGGCTCAGACCGTGCTTCAGGGCTGGCGGGGGAGGAAGCTGACACGCGTTGGTCGTGCGCTTCGCTCAGGGCCTCGATTGATGTCTGGTTGTACGTGGCGTTTCTGGGAGCTTCGGGTGGACACGTCCGGCTTTCTTGTTTGGCTACCTTCACTCTGTGGGTCTCTTGCACCTGTCTCAGACAGATGGTGGCTGCGCTGCTGATGCCGCAGCAACGGGACAGGCACAAGGCACAAGTGCAGCGGTGGAAGTTTGGCGTAGAAGTAGTCGTTAAATCGCAGCCGCACTTATGGCAATAAGTCCACAAGCGATAAGTCCACAGGCGCAACAGTAGCAGGCGGCACTGTTCAGATGGCACGCACAGCAATGGTCGTAGAGTGCGTGCCGCCTTTGTGCAAAATACCTTTTGTAGTACTCACACAACCTATGCTGGACTGCTGAGAATTCGTACTTGAAACTGGTGACGTCGTTGAGTTCTGTCCAGCACGGTAGGGGCCGTTGGCGAGTCCGTCGAGCTCCGCAGCGGTGCAGTATCTTCCTCTTCTATGCCGTGGTTCTATTGGTAGTTGGGAGCCCAGATGCACGTCTCGCTGTTGGAAATTCGCACGAATGCGATACATTCAACAATCCGGGTCACGGCACCAGTGTAGCACGCCTAAAAAGTTAAACTCTTCACCAAACTTCAAAAAGGTCTTTTGGCAGTGCTAGGGCGTGATTCTGCTTACAGTACAATTCTGCAACGCGTGATCACAGTTTGTAGGACGGCTCATGCAGCGCGTGAGCGGCGCGTGGTGCACGGGTGAAGGTCGCGTGGAGCGTAGTTTCGCGGCTGTGCCCACCGATAATCATTGCGTGGCGTCGCGTCTGTTAAAGTTAGTCTAGACAATCGATGTCATCTGGTGCCGCTTGCAGCATTATGTATAAACACGCAGCGACGGGCATGTCGCGGCATCGGGCCGCGTGCCGTCGGCGGGCTGCGCGTGGTGGCGAGACGCGGGCACAGGCGAGCGAGAGTTAGAAATCTGGAATAACGCGGGATGAAACAACAGATAGATGCTACAAACGTGCCTGCAAGCGGGAGAGGCTGGCAGTCTGTTTATCGGGCGGGCCATCGGCGCTTCTGTGGCCTTGAACTGAGGACCGCGCCGCGCCGGGCCAGACGGTCCCCTAGCGACGCGCTCACTCGCAGGTCTTCGGGCTCCGAGGCAGCAGGGGGCAACGGCTCCGTGGCGCGGGGGCGAGGAAATCTCCAAATCTCCGGCAGCCATGAATCATGAAGCCAAATGACATGGCAGGTAGTACGAATGCTACATCCGCACGGACACGTCAGTAATGACACACATCTCGGGCAGTGTGGCTTTATTTCTGAGGAGATTTGTGGACGCTCCTGCCTCGCTTAAACATGTCTGATGGCGCCTGAAGTCGTGTATTCCGTCGAGCATCCTCTTCCAAGCGCTTGTTCGTCTCGCATATGTACGCCCGGTAGCGCTGATGGTCTCATGTGCCCCGATGTTCTATGTAATGGTGTGGTCCAACGCGATTTCCGATCTGTTGAAACCTTGCTCTAGTTTTTTGGGTGTCTTCCTCGTCATAGTCAGTGACCTCATTCAGTAGGCATTCAATTGCTGGCAACGTTTGCTGAAGTTTCGTGTCCGGCGTCTGCTATCGAATCAGGTCACTTGGTAGCAACGCACCTAGCAGCGATGTTTTCGGCTTGACCTGCCACGTCCCGGTTTTCAGCACCCCGGGACGGGGCGCTGTCCCCATATTGATCATCTCCTATTTTTCAGTAGCCTGCAATAGAATGTTGGCTAGATTGCGTTCTTCAGATAGTTGCGTGCAACGTTTGCTGAAGTTTCGTGTCCGGCGTCTGCTATCGAATCAGGTCACTTGGTAGCAACGGACCTTGCAGCGGTATTTTCGGCTTCGGTTGGTCTTGCCCCGGTTTTCAGCACCCCGGGACAGGGCGCTGTCCCGATATTGATGATCTCCCGTTTTTCAGTAGCCTCCAACAGAATGTTGGCTAGATGGCGTTCTCCAGATAGTTGCGTGCAACGTTCGCTGAAATTTCGTGTCCGGCGTGTGCTGTCGGTCATTGACCTCATTCAGCAGGCATTCAATTGCTGGTAATGTTTGCTGAAGCTTCGTGTCTGGCGTCTGCTATCGAATCAGTTCTTTCGAATCAGTTCGTTCTTCAGATTGTTGCGTGGAACGTTTGCTGAAGTTTCGTGTCCGGTGTGTGCTGTCGGATCAGGTCACTGCATAGGAACGGACCTTGCAGCGGTGTTTTCAGCTTGGTTGGTCTTGCCCCGGTTTTCAGCACCCCGGGACAGGGCGCTGTCCCGATATTGACCATCTCCTGTTTTTCAGTAGCTTGCAACAGAATGTTGGCTTGATGGCGTTCTCCAGATAGTTGCGTGGAACGTTTGCTGAAATTTCGCGTCCGGCGTGTGCTGTCGGTCATTGACATTCAGCAGGCATTCAGTTGCTGGCAATGTTTGCTGAAGCTTCGTGTCTGGCGTCTGCCATCGAATCAGTTCTTTCGAATCAGTTCGTTCTTCAGATAGTTGCGTGGAACGTTTGCTGAAGTCATTCATTAGGCATTCAATTGCTGGCAACGTTTGCTGAAGTTTCGTGTCCGGCGTCTGCTATCAAATTAGGTCACTTGGTAGCAACGGACCTCGCAGCGGTGGTTTTGGCTTGATCTGCCACGTCCCGGTTTTTTGGTACCCCGGGACAGGGCGCCGTCCCGATATTGATGATCTCCGGTTTTTCAGTAGCCTGCATCAGAATGTTCGCTAGATGGCGTTCTCTAGATAGTTGCCTGCAACGTTTGCTGAAGTTTCGTGTCCGGCGTGTGCTGTCGGTCATTGACCTCATTCAGCAGGCATTCAATGGCCGACAACGTCTGCTGAAGTGTCTTGTCCGGCGTCTGCTATCAAATCAGGTTACTTGGTAGCAACGGAACTTGCAGCGGTGTTTTTGGCTTGATCTGCCACATCTCGGTTTTCGGTGCCCCGGGATAAGGCGCTACCCCGATATTGATGATGTTTTTCAGTAGCCTGCAACAGAATGTTGGCTAGATGGCGTTCTCTAGATAGTTGCGTGCAACGTTTGCTGAAGTTTCGTGTGCGGCGTGTGCTATCGAATCAGGTCACTTGGTAGCAACGGACCTTGCAGCGGTGTTTTCGGCTTGATCTGCTACGTCCCGGTTTTCGGTACCCCGGGACAGGGCGCTGTCCCGATATTGATGATGTCATAGTTTTCGGTAGCTTGCCACAGAACGCTGTCCAGGTAGTGGTCATGCCCTGCCTTTCATTGGTCTGGCACAGAGCGTTGTCCAGATATTGATCATGTCCTGTTTTTTTGTTTGCCTGGCACCGAGCGTTGTCGAGATCAGCTTGAAGAGACTTCACATATGGATCTGCTTGGCATTGCTCACCGCAGTACAGTTTGTCCTCATCTCTGTCAGCTTGTGCTGACTACCATTGGTCTAGTTAAGTTAGCCTAGATTTCAGTTTCTGCACAGAAGGCGGTCTGAAGTGCGGCCGTGCTGTGTTACACTTACACGGCGGCTGCTGAAAAGTTTTGTATCCGGTGTCTGCTTGCGCTGGCAGCCAGGCTCTCCTCTGCCTGGACGCTAGGCTTTCGCTGCGCGCACGTTGAGAGATGACGCAAAAGCCAAGTGCCTTGATTTGCCTCGTACTCCGTTTGCTGGCGCAACACACAGAAGATCGTTATTGGTGGTGGCAATTTGCAGTCGTTACGGTGATGCATGCATGTGTGAGCGATTTCCGAGAGAGCAGGGTTGCTCAGCGCAGCATTGGTCACCAACAATGTGACGTTGGCTCCACACATCACGAGCAGTGCACACCCGCTTTGCATGGGAGAGGTCCGGGAGAGTGGTGACGGGGAGAGATCGGAAAGAAAAGTGACGGGTAGAGGTCGTATAAAGCAGTGACGATGAGAAGTCGGAGAGAACAGTGGCTGCGATAGGTCAGCCAGAACAGTGACGGAGAAAGGTCAGAGAGAATAGCGATGTGGGAAAAGTTGGAGAGGAGATTGGGATGACAGCGGGGAAATGTTTAGCTATGCTATGGCTGACTCCAGCTACCCAGCCACCGGCATGTAAGATGTCAACTGCCCGGCCCATGCTAGCACAAAGACGGGTCAGAACTGTCAGCGGTGATGCCGGCCTCTCTCTTCCTTAGACCTGAAGCAGCCAATGTCGGCCAAAAGGTCTCTAATCCCTACCAAATTTATCATTCAGACGGAGAGGCCGTCACGTGTTGTCATTACTGCTACCGATTGCTGTTGCCATTTCCTTTGCTTTGAGTTTGCTGTGTCGTGAAAACCCTCCCCCTTTCTGTGCGTTTTCTCTGGTACAAAGGTCCTCCTGTTGCGGCCTGGTCGGCGAAGGTGGCCTGTTTGCTCTGCTTTTCCTGCTTTGTCTTGTTGCTAGTTTTTCGTGCTCTTCAGTTTCAAGGCTGCATAGCAAGCAGACCGCTCGCTGTGGTGACGGAGGCGGGGCGAGTGCAAGCAGGTGGACATAGATTCAAGTCTGGATTCATGTCAAGCTTGGTGGCGATACAGAACTCGCCTCCCGTATATTGATTATCTCCTGTTTTTCAGTGCAGAATGTTGGCTAGATGGCGCTCTCTAGATAGTTGCGTGCAACGTTTGCTGAAGTTTCGTGTCCGGCGTATGCTGTCGGTCATTGATCCCATTCAGTAGGCATTCAATGGCCGACAACGTCTGCTGAAGTTTCGTGTCCGGCGTGTGCTATCGAATCAGGTCACTCGGTAGCAACGGAACTTGCAGCGGTGTTTTTGGCTTGATCTGCCACATCTCGGTTTTCGGTACCCCGGGGACAGGGCGCTGTCCCGATATTGATCATCTCCTGTTTTTCAGTATCCTGCAACAGAATGTTGGCTAGATGGCGTTCTCTAGATAGTTGCGTGCAACGTTTACTGAAGTTTCGTGTGCGACGTGTGCTATCGAATCAGGTCACTTGGTAGCAGCGGACCTTGCAGCGGTGTTTTTGGCTTGATCTGCCACGTCCCGGTTTTCGGTACCCCGGGACAGGGCGCTGTCCCGATATTGATGACGACATGGTTTTCGGTAGCTTGCCACAGAACGCTGTCCAGGTAGTGGTCTGCCCTGCCTTTCATTGGTCTGGCACAGAGCGTTGTCCAGATATTAATCATGTCCTGTTTTTTTGTTTTCCTGGCACCGAGCGTTGTCGAGATCAGCTTGAAGAGACTTCACATATGGATCTGCTTGGCATTGCTCACCGCAGTACAGTTTGTCCTCATCTCTGTCAGCTTGTGCTGACTACCATTGGTCTAGTTAAGTTAGCCTAGATTTCAGTTTCTGCACAGAAGGCGGTCTGAAGTGCGGCCGTGCTGTATTACACTTACACGGCGGCTGCTGAAAAGTTTTGTATCCGGTGTCTGCTTGCGCTGGCAGCCAGGCTCTCCTCTGCCTGGACGCTAGGCTTTCGCTGCGCACACGTTGAGAGATGACGCAAAAGCCAAGTGCTTTGATTTGCCTCGTACTCCGTTTGCTGGCGCAACACACAGAAGATCGTTATTGGCGGTGACAATTTGCAGTCGTTACGCTGATGCATGCATGTGTGAGCGATTTCCGAGAGAGCAGGGTTGCTCAGCGCAGCATTGGTCACCAACAATGTGACGTTGGCTCCACACATCACGAGCAGTGCACACCCGCTTTGCATGGGAGAGGTCCGGGAGAGTGGTGACGGGGAGAGGTCGGAAAGAAAGGTGACGGGTAGAGGTCGTATAAAGCAGTGACGATGAGAAGTCGGAGAGAACAGTGGCTGCGATAGGTCAGACAGAACAGTGACGGAGAGAGGTCAGAGAGAACAGTGACGATGAGAAGACGGAGAGAACAGTGACGGGGATAGGTCAGACAGAATGGTGACGGAGAAAGTCAGAGAGAACAGCGATGGGGGAAAAGTTGGAGAGGGGGTTGGGGCGACAGTGGGGAAGTGTTGCTCTGGCTGAGTTCAGCTACCCAGCCACCGGCATGTAAGATGTCAACCGCCCGGCCCATGCTAGCACAAAAACGGGTCAGAACGGTCAGCGGTGATGCTGGCGGCTCTCTTCCTTAGACCTGAAGCAGCCAATGCCGGCCAAAAGGTCTCTAATCCCAACCAAATATATCATTCAGACGGGAAGGCCGTCACGTGTTGCCATTACTGCTGCCGATCGCTGTTGCCATTTCCTTTGCTGCTACCGATTGCTGTTGCCATTTCCTTTGCTTTGAGTTTGCTCTGTCGTGAAAATCCTCCCCTTTCTGTGTGTTTTCTCTGGTACGAAAGTCTTCCTCATGTTGCGGCCTGGTCTGGCGAGGGTGGGCTGTTTGCCCTGCTTTTCCTGGTGTGTCTTGTTGCTAGTTTTTCATGCTCTTCGGTTTCGACGCTTGCAAGCAGGTGGACGTGGATTAAAGTCCGGACCCAAGTCAAGCTTGGTGGCGATACAGAGCTCGCTTCCCGTGTTTCTTGGCTCGATCAGTAGCTGGGACTCCAGATGCACGCCGCGTTGTCGAAAGTTGCAACTACGCGATACATTTAATAAATCCGGGTCACCGCACCAATGTAGCACATGGGGTGTGACACATTAGGCTAGCAGCCGGGCGGCTGTTCTGTTAAAACACGCGTGTTGCACTGCATGCGTCTCTGTCCGAAGTGTTCGCGTCGGTGTCCGCTTCATTCGACTTCTCTTCACTCGCTCTCTTCGTCCGAGGCCGCTTCGGAGCTGGAACCTAGGTGACCACTTAGCTGTTACGGGCTAAGGGCTATTAAGGGCGCAAAATGACCCCAGAAGTCGGTGCGCGCTAAAACCCCAAGATCAGCAGCATTACTATGAGTAACATGAACAATGCTAGTGTGTTTTACCTGGCATAGCTGTTGAACTCTCATAGAGAGCACTGTGTGTGAGGCCAACAGGGATGATTTTAAGAAACTGCTGGGTGGTGAGGAGATGCATGTGGCAGTGAAGTACGAGTCTGCCCCAGAGACGTTGGGTCGTGCCCGTCGGGTCGTTGGTTCGTGCCTTGGCTACCACCAACAATCAACTTGGAGGATTTCTGGGTGATGCTGCTGGGGATGTGATTCAGAGTCGTACCAGGGCCTTCAGGTTCACAGCAGAGATTGCCTCTCGTGGTGATCGGAGTGGCAGATGCTGTTCCATGAATGAACCGCCCTGCGGATCACCCCTGCCATCTGTTGGGAGCTGTACCGGAATAATGTTCGAGAGATAACTGCGGAGCTACACAAGATCACAGGTTAGTCTTTGGTGAGGCAGTGTGGTGTGTAGATGTTTGGTTTGTATGGAGCGGGGGTTTCGGACACGTAAACGTGTAAGTGGGTAGCTGATGATCTTAGTACTTTTAGTTTTGGAGAGTTGACGTATCTGAGAATGTTCTTCATCAAGTAAAAACAACCCGATATGTGTGCTCGGTCGTCATCAGCTTGTTCTAATGCTCGGATCTATTCACAGGGAATGTGACCATTCAGCCGACACCTGGCTCCTCCAGTACCAGCGGGATGGCGCAGGTGGGTCCGTCAGCAGCGAAGAGGGCGAAGAGAGCTAATGTTGCAGAAGCTGCTAAGCCCACGACAGCTCTTCATCGGCAGAATATGATTACCCGGTAGCAGGTCGTCCTGCTGGGCGGCAGCAACAACCCACCGGTGGTGACGGCCAGCTAAGCAGCAGCGACAACCCAGCGGCGGACGGCCGGCTGGACAGCAGCGACATCCCACCGGCGGTGACGGCCGGCTGGGCAGCAGCGACAACCCACCGGCGGTGACGGCCAGCTAGGCAGCAGCGACAACCCACCGGCGGTGACGGCCAGCTGAGCAGCAGCGACATCCCACCGGCGGTGACGGCCAGCTAGGCAGCAGCGACAACCCAGCGGCGGTGACGGCCGGCTGGGCAGCAGCGACAACCCACCGGCGGTGACGGCCAGCTGAGCAGCAGCGACATCCCACCGGCGGTGACGGCCAGCTGAGCAGCAGCGACAACCCACCGGCGGTGACGGCCAGCTGGGCAGCAGCGACATCCCACCGGCGGTGACGGCCGGCTGGGCAGCAGCGACAGGGACAGCACGCCGATAACTCCACCGAGCTGGAGCCAGAACAGCCAACGACTGAGGAGCCAGCCGCCCTTTCACGGCCAGCGACTCATCTCCGCCCAGACGCTCCCGTTCGAGCCTTACAGTGCATCAGAATGCCGTGAGATGGCTGTGACCTATAGCGTTGTCCTTGCGCACTATGAAGCTGTCGGTCTCAGGGCGTTGTGGTTCGTTTACCTATGTCCACATTTCGCTGAAGAGCAGTTACGCTATTTTGGTCGAGATGCTCCAGTTCTGACCTATTCAGACATTGGTGACGACTCTCGCGTTCTTGCCACGACTTAGCTGTTTTCATTTTTGGGTAAGGTAGGATTTTTAGCCATCTACACGCCTATGTACTGACTTAGCTATTGTGGGCGCAAAATGAGCTAACTGGTCGGCGCGCTCTAAAACCCCAATCAACAAGGGCGTCGTGCTGAGCGTGTGGGCTTTTGTAGCCCAGTCGCAATTACCAGTTGTTATTTCAATACAGTAACACTGAGCAGATGTGTTACGAGTGTTTACACCCGACCTTAATCGTTCGGCTGTTCGAACTAAGCCACCTGGCATTCATCCATTTAATGCTAATAAACGTCAAGAAAGCATGAAGCGTTGTGTAGGCAAGGAAGCAGGATATCGAAAAAAACATGACGTGGCTGAGACACCGAACTCGCCAACCAAACCTCTGCATGACGCACAAGGGTGTCGTTTCGCCAAATAAATGCGGGAGGAAGGAGGGGACTGAGCTGAAAAAATGCCTCAGCCCGCCTCAACGTACCAACACGGCCTCGCTCCCCGCACTTGAAGCACTTTCCTCTCGAAATTGGACTGGGCCCCGAACTGAAAAGGAAACTACACGTGATGGCATACCAAAACACATACAACCGTCTTCCAAATGGGAAGCGAGGAAGGCTAGTGTCTCGGGGGTTCGCGGTGTTATGCACACCTTTTCTCCAGACGCTAAATTTTTGGAATGCTATGCCGACGCTATGAAGCGGAGGAGGCGTTATTTTTCGCCAGTGCCCCTTCGTTGACTGATTGGACGTGACCCCCGTCGTGAAATCGCAAATATACTCGCATTTTTGGTACACATTGAGTTCGCTATCATTTATACTCAGCCCACAGTATAAAAACCGCAGTGTAGTAATAGCCGACAGGACATACATAACCTGACGACTCACCTAGATGGTTGTTTTCGCGTGGCTGCAACATGGTCTCGACGCCTACACGCCCTCAAACCCCAAACCATCACTAAGGAGTCGCATCAGTAATGAACCGAATCCAGATTTTAACGTTCACGTGCTCACCATAACAACTGTCAACAGATTCGCGATCTTGGCGTCTTTCGGGACACCAAACTCACCTTTGCCAATCACATAGATAAGACCGTCTCAAAAGCAAACAGGATGCTGGACCTTCTCATGCAAAGCGTGCAAATGCCGTCGTGCCCTCGTCAGGCATGGTTCAATCACAAGGCTTTGCTTTGTGCCTCTAACACTTATGTGAGGTCATTGATAGAGTACGGTTGCGTTATTTGGAGCGGTGCTGCCGTTTCCCCATCTCGCCCGGCTCGAAATACAACACCGGTTTTTTCCTGTAGTTGGGCTCGAGCAGCCAGTCCCGGTGTCCTCCACTGGATTATGAGCATCTTCTCGTTTTCTTCAAAACAGCATCTATCAAGGCACGCTTTGCTCAGTCCGACATCCTATTTCTATACAACGTATATGATCGCAGGCTCGACTACGTTCGCCTGAGACCACTGTTCGGTATGGCTACACCCGTCCGGCGTTCTTGGCGTGTCGGCATTTTCCACGTGCCATTTGCAAGGGCCGACACTCTTAAAAATATATGTGTCGCACGACTTCCAACTGTCTGCAACCAATTTTGCAGCATTCTCCCTCAACTGACTTTTCTCATCCAATAAAATAATTCCGATATGACTTGTTTCGGTTCGCCGACGCACGTGGAACATTCTCTTGACAACTCGATTTGCGACTGTGTGTAGTGTGTAAGTGCGGTGTGTGTGTGTGTTTGGTCAGGTTTTTTGTTTGGGCGTGTATCGTATATTTGTTGTTCTTAAAACTCGACCGCTTCCGTAATTTGGCTTTTGCCTGTGGAATGCTTATGTCCTAAATGAACAAATAAACAAATAAACAATGTCGGGTATAGACACGTTGGCGGTGCTGAAGCGACGCCAACAGCGCCAGTTTTGCGCGCCGCGAAGCAAGAGAAACCACCTGTCTGTAAAAATGTCAACATCGATACTGACACGTGGTTTGTGCAGTTTCCGGGTAATGCATTGCAGACGGGAAGCCCTGTGGCTTCCCCAGCAACCGTTGACGAGCGGGGATGACGGCGAGGGCAGGGGCGATCCAAACCAGCGACGATAACATCGAACCACGCATGTATTGTCTACCGTGCACCACATAGAGACAGCACAGCATCTATTGGACCGGCTTTCGCGCCACCGACCAGCCACACCTGCGCCGTTGTGACGTCACACGACTGACGTCACAGGAGTCACACCGTAACACGGCGCGGCGCGCGGCTTGACGCCCCGCTGAAGCCACAGCGGCGCCCGACAGCTGGCGCAGGCGCGCAGTGCAGCCACTGGAGGCGTGCAGCGAGTGGAAATAACCACGGGCTGGGGCAAACTCAAAACACAGCAGTGCGCGTCCCGTGAGACAGTGGGGCCGGCGGGCAGCGCTGACGGCACCCGAAACAAATTAAAGCTCGAGTTCAGGCTCTGCTCCACACCAGCGGCGCGTTATTTCGGAAGCGGTAGCGCGCTGCTATCGCCAAATTCATTTTTGCTCCACCGCGCCATACAAACCGAACATCAGACCGACGGCGGCCAGCTGCGCCCGTACTGCCGCAGAGAATCGTCCAAACGCGACCTGGCATCAAGTGTTCGACGCGGAGTTCATATTTCCGAGCGCTAAACGTGGTGGACATCTTACGTAAATACCGTCTCCAGACCAGCCCGCTCAAGATCACAGATACGAACTGAAAATCGTGCTCGCATTAAGTAGGATGTACCATTATCAAGCCGACCCAAAAGACAGTGCGGAAGCAAGCATAAAATACATAATACGAAACACGGGCATCAGTGTAAATACAGCGGTTACCAACGGAGACCGCATCATAAAAGTACAAAACCGCGGACAATGAATAAATGCGGCGTTAAATAATACTACATTTTCTCATTATACCACCATAACTGTCACGTACTCACGGCGGGCCGTGTGCCTCAAACTCCTCGCAGCGCCGCGCGGTGCCAGCCCAGCAAGCGGCCGACGGGCCGACACCAACACCGACCCCACAGCTGGCTACCAGACAGCGCAGCTGGCCGACCCGCCGCACCCTTGCCGTGAGACAGAACCCGGCGGAGCGCCCCCCCCCCCCCCCCTCTGCCGGCCGGCACGTCCCGTGTCACGCGCTGGCCGGTCGACCGACGGGGCGGGTGCCGCGCCGCCAGAGGACTCGCCGGCGCTGGGGCGGAGCGCGCGCCGCGCCACCCAGTCCCGCAACACACGCACACGCACAAACGCGGCTCCGGGACGGCGGGAATGTGACTGAAAGCGGGGAGTCGGCCGGCGGCCGGGCTGGCGGACAACACGCACTACAAGCTGGCCCAGCGCCGCCCGACTGACTGACCCTGACTACTGGCGGCTGGGCCGGGCTGAACGCCCACACTTTGTTCGGGGCTCACACGTGGCGCTGGAATGCGGCGACAAAACCGCACTTCTCGCACGCAGACTAGACGCAAAGCTACGAGGGCGGCCTTCTTCGGCGAAGGCTCTTGACCAGCTGCCGACCAACCGCCGCCGGATCGCGCGCGCGCGAAGCGCCCGTCGTCATGACGACCGAGCGGATGTCCTGGGATTGGCTGAGCTGGGTAATGTCCGGGGCTTCAACCCGGCCGTTCAAAGCTACACTAGCTGGCGGGTGCCCAGGCCGGGGCCGGGGCCGATGCGCGGTGGCCGGCGGCGGCGGCGGCAGCGGCGGCTACTGGCGTCGCAAGAGATCGAAGCAGCGCTGGCACACGCGCACCGGCTTCAGGATCCTCAGACGAAGGATCTCCGATTCGTGGTGGCTGCATCTGAGGCGGAGGTCGCACCGAGATCACCAAGAGGTCACACCGGGGTCAGCCACGGCTCACCACGACGCCGGCTGGGCGTCCCACGCGGAGCTAACGGGACCGGTCCGGCGTGAGCACAGGTCGCGCGGGGGCCAACAGAGGTCAAATCATATCGAACCATCTCCAGACACACAGAGGTGAGCAGAATACACTACGGGCACCCAGGAGTTAGTCACCGGCCACGCAGACATTACTGAAGAAGCCCAAAGTAAGTCACAGAGTACAAGCGCCTCATCGACGGTCGTGGCGACAACCACCCAGCAGCAGTTGGGACACGGGTCTGCGTGGGGCGCGCGGACGTGGTTGGCATAGGCCAGCTGACGCGGCAGCCCGACTCATCACAGAGCGGAGCGGCAGCCGGCTCTGGGGCGGCGCCGGGGCAGCGGCACCACCCACCCGCGGACACGACAGCGGCGCGCCACCGCAACAGAGCCCACCAAGCCATGCAAGGGCACAGTCATGCCACCCATCAGTCCTGCCGCCCGCGGCAGCCGAGTGGCGGCGCATCCGTGCCTATCATCACCAGCGCGGGTGGGGAGGGTCGGAGCGCCTGGGGGCCAGGCTGAACGGCATCAACAGGCATGTGATGACAATGTGCCGGTTGCCGTCATGACTGGTGTGTGGGCTGTCACACCAGCCATGCCATGCCCTCCATCGACATCATCCCATTTTTGGTGTCCAGCTTTTGCACTTGAAAATCGCTTAACACTGTCGCGCGAGCCCTGTCATTTTGAGTATCGTTTTGAACGAGGTTATGTACCAAAACGCGTTGAACGAAGGTGCTTAGCGCGCTTCACGAAACACATCTATAATGTAACGAATGAGAGAGGGCTCAGCTTCAGCTTCAGCTTCAGCCTCAGCTTCAGGTCCACCCCTACCTCCCAATACGAGTGTTCTGGCGCCGCCCCCAGGACTCCGTCCCCTCCCGCGTGGCGGAAGGAAGAGGCGATGTGCGAGATGCATCAACAGCGGTAGCAGCGGCAGCGCAGCAGCGGTAGCGGCCTACCTAGCGCAGAAGACGTCTCCGCAGTTGCGACAGTGATGCTTCCGCTCGGTCACAGTGAACTTGACCCGGCAGAGTTGACAGGAGAGCACAGAGTCGTCCCGCCGCCAATGGTCAGAGGGACCTGCCAGTGGCCACAGGGACCCGTCACTATTGGTCGGAGGGACCCGTCAGTGGTCATGGGGACCCGTCAGTGGTCACAGCGACCCGTCAGTGGTCGCAGGGACCCGTCAGTGGTCACAGGGACCCGCAACTACTAGGACACTTCTTGTGACTACTCCAAGTTTTCACCAGAACACGTTACTATGGGTCAGATTGGCACACTTTTGGTCAAAGGGCATTGTGCCGTTACTGCCGACCAGATCAAGCCATTGGCATTTGTTCCGGCCCGCCTGTGTTGGGCCGAGGGACCCACTGCAACTGCTCAGTGGGATCAGGTCCGCGCTCTTTGCCTACAGGAATGAGAGGGAACACAGCTACCGTTGGTCAGACAGATCTGCCACCACTGCTCAGAGAGATCCTTCACGGCTGACCAGAGATCCGTCACGACTGGTCAGAGATCCGTCACGACCTATCATAGAGTTCCGTCACGTCTAGTCAGAGAAATCCGTCACGTCTAGTCAGAAAGATCCGTCACGACTAGTCAGAGATCCGTCACGTCTAGTCGGAGAGATCCGTCACGACTGATCAGAGATCCGTCACGACTGGTCAGAGAGACCCGTCAGGACCGCTCAGAGATCCGTCAGGACTGGTCAGAGACCCGTCACGACCGCTCAGAGATCCGTCAGGACTGGTCAGAGACCCGTCACGACCGCTCAGAGATCCGTCAGGACTGGTCAGAGATCCGTCACGACCGCTCAGAGGGAGCCTCACTCCCGACCACGGCCCGTCAGCAGTCTGTTCGTCTGCCCAGCGTCAGCCGCCGTCGCCGCGAGAGCACCAGCCAGACGCCAACGTCGTGCGGAGTCCCCGCTGCCCGCCGCCCGGTAGGCGACAGGGGAAAACCGCCAGCACAAGCGAACGGCGACCGACAAACCAAACCAGAACGCGCACTACAGCAAGCGGGATCACCAAGACCAAAACCACTGAGCGCAACCAAGTCGACAACGAGGCAGGGGCACAGTCAGATCCGAGCAACGGAAGATGAAACAGCGACCGGCGACAACAGTCACGTGCCACGAGGTACCGAAGCCACGCTCGGGAGCGGGAGGAGGCCTACCTGCGGCGTCCGAGACGCTCCACGCCCAGACGCGACCGCGGGAGTCGCCGACGTACACCGTCCGGTGGTCCCTGCAGGTGGTCAGATGCGGGGGTCAGAGGCGTAGGTCATGCGCACGGGTCAGAGGCATAGGTCAGAGGCATAGGTCAGAGGCACAGGCCAGAGGACAGCAGACGCGTCCTTAAAATCCAACCGCTAAGTCAGAGGCACGGGTCAGAAGCATAGGTCAGAGACATGCGTTAGAGGGATGAGTCGGAGGCACGTGTCAGACGCACAGGACAGAGACACAGGGCAGAACCACGGGTCGGGGGCATGTGCTAGAAGGATAAGCCATATGCACGGGTCAGAGCAACAGATCAAAGGGTCACAGGTCAGAGACACAGATCACAGGGTCACAGGACAGAGACACAGGTCAGAGGCACGGGTCAGAGGGTCATAGGTCAGAGACAGGTCAGAGACGTGGGTCAGAGGGTCGAAGAAAGCTCAGCACAGGGCCGGACCCGCCTGTCATAGCCCGGCACAGGCGCCGCATCGCAGCACAGGAGGGCTGGAGATTAACACACCAGCGGCACTCTGACCGGGAAACCGAACACAGCCAAGTCTGCACGATATCACCGGCGTCAACCCGACAATCCCTTTATCCAAACCACCCACGGCGCTCGCCAGGCCAGCGACGTGCGGCGCCAGAGTTTGCCACCCGGTCCGGACGTCCCAAACTCGGCGGTCCACCCCGGGCGCGCCCCGCTCGCCGCCGGCGCTGGGCGCAGCGGAGGGCCGACTCACTTGGAGACGGCCAGGGCGGTGACGCTGGCCGGCTCAGCGTTGTCCCTCCGGTCGTAGGCCGTGTGCATGGTCAGCTTGCTCCGGAACACCAGCTGGCACTGCCAGCGGAAGCCTGCCCGTGCGCGCGCACGGGGGCGCAGCGTCAGTGGACGACTCGGCGCCGCCGCCGACGCGGCAGGCGGCCACAAAGGACACGCAGCCGCCCGCCAACACGCCAGCCACCTGATCGGGCCGCCAGTGGGCGCCCAGCGAGCTGCAGCGAGCACAGAACACGGACGACGAGCTGTCGACTTGCCTTGGCCCCTACGAGGCAGCAGTTGTGTTTGGGTACCTGCCTGTTATGTCGTCGTATCTACTATGATATGCATTGTGTGTCTATTACATGAGCGCAAATGTCCAAGGCGACTGACGCGCCCTAAAACCATAAACCTGTGTCTAATAAAGTCACAATCTACATGCACAGCTTGACGGTACCTGGCGGCGGACAAGATCACCACCTGCGGCGGCGCCTCGGCCAACGACGTCCCGTGGCCGACGGGCGTCACAGCTCACAATCACAGCTGCCGCCTGTCCGTCTGGCCCACCTCTCACCGTCCCTGAGTCTGGCCCGCCTCTCACCGTCCCTGAGTCCGGCCCGCCTCTCATCGTCCCTGAGTCCGGCCCGCCTCTCATCGTCCCTGAGTCTGGCCCGCTTCTCACCGTCCCTGAGTCTGGCCCGCCTCTCACCGTCCCTGAGTCTGGCCCGCCTCTCACCGTCCCTGAGTCTGGCCCGCCTCTCACCGTCCCTGAGTCTGGCCCGCCTCTCACCGTCCCTGAGTCTGGCCCGCCTCTCACCGTCCCTGAGTCTGGCCCGCCCCTCACCGTCCCTGAGTCTGGCCCGCCTCTCACCGTCCCTGAGCAGCGGACGCCGGTCGCTGGCCGAATCCACGTCGGCGTCCGTCACCAGCACGAAGCCGGCCTCCTCGACGGCCAGGTCCGTGTCACTGCGGCTGCTGCGCAGCTCGGTGGCGGCCGGCGCCGGCAGCGGCAGCGCGCCCTCGCCGGCCGAGCGGCGCGGCCCCTGGCGGCTACGCTCGCCCTTCTGGCGGCGCAGCACCTGCGGCACGTGCCCGGCCGCTCAGACGACGGGCACTGAGTCGGCCGCGGGTGTCCGGCGGGGCGGACACTGGCGCCTTGTGGCAGCAAGGTATGTAACTTTTTAGAGGATTCTTCGCACGCTGTCGACTTTGGTAAAGTGCTCCAGTTTCTTAGCGCTGTAGATTTCCCAGCAATCTTTTCATCATGATACTCGGCCTAATCATCAAGGCTTTATAGGGTGACTTGATTGATGCACTTGCCTGATTGGCGGCTCTGCATAAACTGATAGTCATGGGCGCTGCATGACCTACAGCAGTCGACGCGCCTTAAAGCCCCAAATCATCATCATCATCGCAGCAAGGCGCCGTCCGCAGATTGGGCGTGCACTTGGCGAACTCTACAGTACACGAACTCACACGTTTTACTCAGTACACTTCAGCTCCCTCCACGTCCTGTTCACTTCCCTGTCAGGATCACGAACCGAACCCACACCACGCATACCTCACACTTCAGGGACTCCAGGATCACACTGCGCGAACAGGTTAGCAAGGTGAACGAACGACACCACAGTGACCATCGACGCCACCCGCTGCACCGTCTGACGTCATCCATGACGTCAGCATGGCCAGCAGCACTAACCGCCTGCTCGGTGGCCGTCTCCAGGCTGTGGGCCGCCTTCAGCGGGGCGGACCCGACCGGCTCCTGGGCGGTGGCGGTGGCGGCGGCGGTGGCGTCGGCCGCCGGCGGACCGTCCGCCTCCTCACACGAGCTGACGCTGGCCAGCGCCTCCAGCGCCGCGCCCAGCTGCGTCTGCCAACACACGCCGCCAGAGGGCGCTCACACCGGGACGCGGCTGTGCCGGAGACGGCCCGGCGCAGATGCGCGTGGGCGAGGCACCAGCTCACACCCACCTGGGAGAGTACTCTGTCCACGTGGTGTAGAGCAGGCTCACACAGGCGGCAGAGCACAACACACGTGAGCCGATATGAGGCCAAGCGTCCGCGCTTATGTGGATCCAGAAGCGGTACAGCAAGAGTACAGCGCTCACTCATGTAAGGGCGTGATAGCCACGAGAGATAAAACCCAGGCCACGCGTGGGTGGTTGGGGCGGCGACATGCGGCAGCGCATGGGGTAATACTTAGACCGCACATGATCAGACGTGGAAGAACAAGCCACACGGGGGATACAGGGGCAGCACGCGAACAGGAACAAGAGCAGCACGCGGAGCAGTGCAGGAATCACTCATGGAAGGGCACAGCAGCGTGGGAGGGTGCGGAGACCATATCCGCTTCCATGCGCAGGGATTCAGCAATACGGTAGAGCGTGTGCCCATGTACTTGCGTGTCCGTGTGCGTGTGTAACTACCGCGGAAGAGCACGGCAGTGTGGGAGGGTGTCGAGACCATATCCGCTTCCATGCACAGGGATTCAGCCATGCAGTGGAGCGTGTGTCCATGTACTTATGTGTCCGTGTGCGTGTGTACCCGCGTGCGTGTGTGACCGTGTCCGTGTTCGTGTGCGTGCGTCCGTGTGCGTGTGTACCCGCGTGCGTGTGTGACCGTGTCCGTGTCCGTGTCAGTGTCCGTGTCCGTGTCCGTGTCCGTGTGCGTGCGTCCCCAGACGGGGCCGTACCGCGTGATGCCCGCCGCCGGCGGTGACGGCCTGCTGCCGCCGCAGCACCGACGGCCGACGGGAGCCGGCCCGGCCCGCCGCCGCCGCCGACTCGTCCGTCTCCTCGCCGTCGCCGCCGTCCGACAGGCTGCTCTCCGAGCCCGACCGCAGCAGCACTGAAAACACGCGCCACACAGGCCAGGTCAGGTCAGGTCAGGTCAGGCCCCCAGACGGGACGCAGCAGCGCGATCAACCCACGACCGTCCGATGACATGTGGGCATCATGACATGCGGCCATCGTGTCGTGTCATTGGTCGAATGACGACCCATGACACGACATGCCATGGCATGGCATGGCATGTCATGGCCAAGGTCCAGGTCAAGCCATGGCATGTCACGTTAGGTCACACCACACTGTCTCTGAGCGGCTGAGCTATAGAGCCGATGCCACACCCACTCAGGCCCGCTCATGTCCTGCACAGCCGCACCACAGCGCCAGCGGCAGCAGCGCCCGCCCCGGCTCGAGGCCGACGCCGCCCCAGCCAGCCGCAGGCACCGATGGTGGTCTCGGAGGGAGGTCACACGGACCCGCCCGCAGCTGAGGCGGCGGGTCACCTCACACGTGAGCGAGGCTCGAGCGGAGGCGGCGGCGGCCTCGCCCTGGCGGCCCGCTTCCGCACGGGTCTGTCGTGCCACCGACTGAGGCGGCCGGCGGCCCGCGTCACACACTGAGACACTGAGAGAACGCTCTCGTCCCCGGGCTGACCGCGCCGCGCGAGGAAACATTGTAGCGGTGCAAGGTCAACACCCAAACGAGTGAAGTCACCGACAGGTGGCGCCAATGAGCGTTGTCGTTGTGGTGGCGCCAACGCTCGCGCTGAGGAGAGCACAGCTACCAGCCCCCGGGGTTGGCACTGGCATCCGCAGCGGCGCACACAGACCGCGCCACCAGCAGCGAGGCCGCCGCGCCGACTGACCCTGGGGCGAGAGCTCGCCGCTGACTAGCGACATCTTGCGGACGATCTCGTCGGCCTTGGAGGAGCGCCGCTGGCCCTGCGTCACGCGCAGATGCCCGCTGGCCGACAGGTCGGAGTCGGTGTCCGGGCTGCTGGAGGAGCTCGCCACGGGCACCTGCACGTAGTCCAGCGACCACATCTGGCGGCGGCGGCGGGGCGACGCGTCATCACACCGGGCCGACGGCGCGGCGCGCGAGCCGGGCTCACCGCAGGGGGAACGCGCCACGCTGGCGGATCAAACATGCCAACACACGACACGGCGGAATGGCGGGACGAGCGGCACGCCACGGAGGTGACGCGCGCAGCGAGGGATGAACAACACGCCACGGAGGTGACGCGCGCAGCGAGGGATGAACAACACGCCACGGAGGTGACGCGCGCAGCGATGGATGAACAACACGCCACATGAGGTGACGCGCACAGCGAGGGATGAACAACACGCCACATGAGGTGACGCGCACAGCGAGGGACGAACAGCACGCCACATGAGGTGACGCACACAGCGAGGGATGAACAACACGCCACATGAGGTGACGCGAACAGCAAGGGATGAACAACACGCCACATGAGGTGACGCGAACAGCAAGGGATGAACAACACGCCACGTGAGGTGACGCGCACAGCGAGGGATGAACAACACGCCACATGAGGTGACGCGAACAGCGAGGGACGAACAGCACGCCACATGAGGTGACGCGCACAGCGAGGGACGAACAGCACGCCACATGAGGTGACGCGCGCAGCGAGGGATAAACAACACGCCACGGAGGTGACGCGCGCAGCGAGGGATGAACAACACGCCACGGAGGTGACGCGCGCAGCGATGGATGAACAACACGCCACATGAGGTGACGCGCACAGCGAGGGATGAACAACACGCCACATGAGGTGACGCGCACAGCGAGGGACGAACAGCACGCCACATGAGGTGACGCACACAGCGAGGGATGAACAACACGCCACATGAGGTGACGCGAACAGCAAGGGATGAACAACACGCCACATGAGGTGACGCGAACAGCAAGGGATGAACAACACGCCACGTGAGGTGACGCGCACAGCGAGGGATGAACAACACGCCACATGAGGTGACGCGAACAGCGAGGGACGAACAACACGCCACATGAGGTGACGCGAACAGCGAGGGACGAACAGCACGCCACATGAGGTGACGCGCACAGCGAGGGATGAACAGCACGCCACATGAGGTGACGCGAACAGCGAGGGACGAACAACACGCCACATGAGGTGACGCGCACAGCGAGGGATGAACAACACGCCACATGAGGTGACGCACACAGCGAGGGACGAGCAGCACGCCACATGAGGTGACGCGAACAGCGAGGGACGAACAGCACGCCACATGAGGTGACGCGAACAGCGAGGGATGAACAACACGCCACATGAGGTGACGCGAACAGCGAGGGATGAACAACACGCCACATGAGGTGACGCGAACAGCGAGGGACGAACAGCACGCCACATGAGGTGACGCGAACAGCAAGGGATGAACAACACGCCACATGAGGTGACGCACACAGCGAGGGACGAGCAGCACGCCACATGAGGTGACGCACACAGCGAGGGATGAACAACACGCCACATGAGGTGACGCACACAGCGAGGGACGAGCAGCACGCCACATGAGGTGACGCACACAGCGAGGGATGAACAACACGCCACATGAGGTGACGCGAACAGCGAGGGATGAACAACACGCCACATGAGGTGACGCGAACAGCGAGGGACGAACAGCACGCCACATGAGGTGACGCGAACAGCGAGGGATGAACAACACGCCACATGAGGTGACGCGAACAGCGAGGGATGAACAACACGCCACATGAGGTGACGCGAACAGCGAGGGACGAACAGCACTTCACATGAGGTGACGCACACAGCGAGGGATGAACAACACGCCACATGAGGTGACGCGAACAGCGAGGGATGAACAACACGCCACATGAGGTGACGCACACAGCGAGGGATGAACAACACGCCACATGAGGTGACGCGAACAGCGAGGGACGAACAGCACGCCACATGAGGTGACGCACACAGCGAGGGATGAACAACACGCCACATGAGGTGACGCGAACAGCGAGGGATGAACAACACGCCACATGAGGTGACGCGAACAGCGAGGGACGAACAGCACGCCACATGAGGTGACGCAAACAGCGAGGGATGAACAACACGCCACATGAGGTGACGCGAACAGCGAGGGATGAACAGCACGCCACATGAGGTGACGCGAACAGCGAGGGATGAACAACACGCCACATGAGGTGACGCACACAGCGAGGGACGAACAGCACGCCACATGAGGTGACGCGCGCAGCGATGGATGAACAACACGCCACATGAGGTGACGCACACAGCGAGGGATGAACAACACGGCACATGAGGTGACGTACACAGCAAGGGACGACCAGCACGCCACATGAGGTGACGCACACAGCGAGGGATGAACAACACGCCACATGAGGTGACGCGAACAGCGAGGGACGAACAGCACGCCACATGAGGTGACGCACACAGCGAGGGATGAACAACACGCCACATGAGGTGACGCGAACAGCGAGGGACGAACAGCACGCCACATGAGGTGACGCACACAGCGAGGGATGAACAACACGCCACATGAGGTGACGCGAACAGCGAGGGACGAACAGCAGCACGCCACATGAGGTGACGCACACAGCGAGGGATGAACAACACGCCACATGAGGTGACGCGAACAGCGAGGGACGAACAGCACGCCACATGAGGTGACGCACACAGCGAGGGATGAACAACACGCCACGGAGGTGACGCGAACAGCGAGGGACGAACAGCACGCCACATGAGGTGACGCACACAGCGAGGGATGAACAACACGCCACATGAGGTGACGCGAACAGCGAGGGACGAACAGCACGCCACATGAGGTGACGCACACAGCGAGGGATGAACAACACGCCACATGAGGTGACGCGAACAGCGAGGGACGAACAGCACGCCACATGAGGTGACGCACACAGCGAGGGATGAACAACACGCCACGGAGGTGACGCGAACAGCGAGGGACGAACAGCACGCCACATGAGGTGACGCACACAGCGAGGGATGAACAACACGCCACATGAGGTGACGCGAACAGCGAGGGACGAACAGCACGCCACATGAGGTGACGCACACAGCGAGGGATGAACAACACGCCACGGAGGTGACGCGAACAGCGAGGGACGAACAGCACGCCACATGAGGTGACGCGAACAGCGAGGGACGAACCAGCACGCCACATGAGGTGACGCACACAGCGAGGGATGAACAACACGCCACGGAGGTGACGCGAACAGCGAGGGACGAACAGCACGCCACATGAGGTGACGCACACAGCGAGGGATGAACACACGCCACGGAGGTGACGCGAACAGCGAGGGACGAACAGCACGCCACATGAGGTGACGCACACAGCGAGGGATGAACAGCACGCCACATGAGATGACGTATACAGCGAGGGACGAAACAGCACGCCGCATGAGGTGACGCACACAGTGACGGACAAACAGCACGCCACATGAGGTGACGCACACAGCGAGGGACGAACAGCACGCCACATGAGGTGACGCGCACAGCGAGGGATGAACAACACGCCACATGAGGTGACGCACACAGCGAGGGATGAACAACACGCCACATGAGGTGACGCACACAGCGAGGGACGAGCAGCACGCCACATGAGGTGACGCGAACAGCGAGGGACGAACAGCACGCCACATGAGGTGACGCGAACAGCGAGGGATGAACAACACGCCACATGAGGTGACGCGAACAGCGAGGGATGAACAACACGCCACATGAGGTGACGCGAACAGCGAGGGACGAACAGCACGCCACATGAGGTGACGCGAACAGCAAGGGATGAACAACACGCCACATGAGGTGACGCACACAGCGAGGGACGAGCAGCACGCCACATGAGGTGACGCACACAGCGAGGGATGAACAACACGCCACATGAGGTGACGCACACAGCGAGGGACGAGCAGCACGCCACATGAGGTTGACGCACACAGCGAGGGATGAACAACACGCCACATGAGGTGACGCGCACAGCGAGGGATGAACAACACGCCACATGAGGTGACGCGAACAGCGAGGGACGAACAGCACGCCACATGAGGTGACGCCAACAGCGAGGGATGAACAACACGCCACATGAGGTGACGCGAACAGCGAGGATGAACAACACGCCACATGAGGTGACGCGAAACAGCGAGGGACGAACAGCACTTCACATGAGGTGACGCACACAGCGAGGGATGAACAACACGCCACATGAGGTGACGCGAACAGCGAGGGATGAACAACACGCCACATGAGGTGACGCACACAGCGAGGGATGAACAACACGCCACATGAGGTGACGCGAACAGCGAGGGACGAACAGCACGCCACATGAGGTGACGCACACAGCGAGGGATGAACAACACGCCACATGAGGTGACGCGAACAGCGAGGGATGAACAACACGCCACATGAGGTGACGCGAACAGCGAGGGACGAACAGCACGCCACATGAGGTGACGCAAACAGCGAGGGATGAACAACACGCCACATGAGGTGACGCGAACAGCGAGGGATGAACAGCACGCCACATGAGGTGACGCGAACAGCGAGGGATGAACAACACGCCACATGAGGTGACGCACACAGCGAGGGACGAACAGCACGCCACATGAGGTGACGCGCGCAGCGATGATGAACAACACGCCACATGAGGTGACGCACACAGCGAGGGATGAACAACACGGCACATGAGGTGACGTACACAGCAAGGGACGACCAGCACGCCACATGAGGTGACGCACACAGCGAGGGATGAACAACACGCCACATGAGGTGACGCGAACAGCGAGGGACGAACAGCACGCCACATGAGGTGACGCACACAGCGAGGGATGAACAACACGCCACATGAGGTGACGCGAACAGCGAGGGACGAACAGCACGCCACATGAGGTGACGCACACAGCGAGGGATGAACAACACGCCACATGAGGTGACGCGAACAGCGAGGGACGAACAGCAGCACGCCACATGAGGTGACGCACACAGCGAGGGATGAACAACACGCCACATGAGGTGACGCGAACAGCGAGGGACGAACAGCACGCCACATGAGGTGACGCACACAGCGAGGGATGAACAACACGCCACGGAGGTGACGCGAACAGCGAGGGACGAACAGCACGCCACATGAGGTGACGCACACAGCGAGGGATGAACAACACGCCACATGAGGTGACGCGAACAGCGAGGGACGAACAGCACGCCACATGAGGTGACGCACACAGCGAGGGATGAACAACACGCCACATGAGGTGACGCGAACAGCGAGGGACGAACAGCACGCCACATGAGGTGACGCACACAGCGAGGGATGAACAACACGCCACGGAGGTTGACGCGAACAGCGAGGGACGAACAGCACGCCACATGAGGTGACGCACACAGCGAGGGATGAACAACACGCCACATGAGGTGACGCGAACAGCGAGGGACGAACAGCACGCCACATGAGGTGACGCACACAGCGAGGGATGAACAACACGCCACGGAGGTGACGCGAACAGCGAGGGACGAACAGCACGCCACATGAGGTGACGCGAACAGCGAGGGACGAACAGCACGCCACATGAGGTGACGCACACAGCGAGGGATGAACAACACGCCACGGAGGTGACGCGAACAGCGAGGGACGAACAGCACGCCACATGAGGTGACGCACACAGCGAGGGATGAACAACACGCCACGGAGGTGACGCGAACAGCGAGGGACGAACAGCACGCCACATGAGGTGACGCACACAGCGAGGGATGAACAGCACGCCACATGAGATGACGTATACAGCGAGGGACGAACAGCACGCCGCATGAGGTGACGCACACAGTGACGGACAAACAGCACGCCACATGAGGTGACGCACACAGCGAGGGACGAACAGCACGCCACATGAGGTGACGCGCACAGCGAGGGATGAACAACACGCCACATGAGGTGACGCACACAGCGAGGGATGAACAACACGGCACATGAGGTGACGCGCGCAGCGATGGATGAACAACACGCCACATGAGGTGACGCACACAGCAAGGGACGAACAGCACGCCACATGAGGTGACGCACACAGCAAGGGACGAACAGCACGCCACATGAGGTGACGCACACAGCAAGGGACGAACAGCACGCCGCATGAGGTGACGCACACAGCAAGGGACGAACAGCACGCCACATGAGGTGACGCACACAGCAAGGGACGAACAGCACGCCACATGAGGTGACGCACACAGCAAGGGACGACCAGCACGCCACATACGCCACAGCAATGCTGACCAAGCACGGTCTCACGCAGACTATTAACGCCTGGTGACGTCACAACACCACACCACGCACTCTAGACGTGACGTCACTGCCCCGACTCTCACCTGAACCGACACGGGAAATCACACAGTCATCACGTACCCTCGGACATGTCCATCGAGTGACGTCATCCCTCTCCACGCCTTCTCAAAATGACGTCACAAATGCGTATATAGGCACCGACCGCCGGGCATAATGACGTCACTCTACCCAACACCCTCAGCCCTGCGATGGCGCCACGCTCCCGAACCCCGCCGCCATCTGCCGGTTACAATACTGCCACACTTCCACCTCGCCTGCCTTGAAGATGTCACATTCTAGACAACACCGTCGGCGTTCACAGGTCAAGATGACGTCACAATACCCCGACCCGTCGCGATGACGTCACGCACCCGGACGACGCCGTCGGTGCTGCCGGTCATGATGACGTTGTCGGCGTCCCACTCGTTAATCTGGCTGAAGCCCAGACAGAGGATCTGCTGCATGCGGTCGGACGCGCCGACGGCCGTGTTCACGCGGGCCACCTCGGCCCCGTTCACCGTCCACACGTGCAGCCACGTGCCTGACGAGGTGGCGATGTCGCCCTGCCGCACGGAGGCGCGCCGCGGTGAGCGCGGCCGAGGCGCCCGCGTCTCCGTGACGCGGACACAGGGAGCGGCTGCAGGGGGTGCACGGCAACTCCGCAGCGACAGCCGAGGGTTGTGAACAGAGGTCGTCAATGCACCTCACGGCCACCAATGTCACCGCTCGGGTGCCAGAGACGCAGCTTTTCCAGTACGCCAGCCTACGGACAGCGTGCGGCCATCTCAACGGACACTTCTGACGCAAGAGAGTGGAGGCGTGCCAGATCAGCGCAGTGATCAGAACGAACGGGGGCAATCACGCGACTCCGCGGCACGGCCGGCCCGTGCGCGCCGCCGGCGGCGCCTCCTCACCGTCACGTCATTGATAGCGACGGCGGCCACTGGGGCGGCGTGTCCGCGCAGCTGGCGGACGTAGGTGAGGCGGAACAGGTCCCAGACGATACAGGTGCCGTCCCGAGAGCCTGGCGGGCACACCGGGGTACGGAGCCGTCACCACTGACATGGGTCCGTCAGAGGGGTACGGAGCCGTCACCACTGACATGGGTCCGTCAGAGGGGTACGGAGCCGTCACCACTGACATGTGTCCGTCAGAGGGGTACGGAGCCGTCACCGCTGACATGGGTACGTCAGAGGGGTACGGAGCCGTCACCACTGACATGGGTCCGTCAGAGGGGTGCGGAGCCGTCACCACTGACATGGGTCCCTCAGAGGGGTGCGGAGCCGTCACCGCTGACATGGGTACGTCAGAGGGGTACGGAGCCGTCACCACTGACATGGGTCCCTCAGAGGGGTGCGGAGCCGTCACCGCTGACATGGGTACGTCAGAGGGGTACGGAGCCGTCACCACTGACATGGGTCCGTCAGAGGGGTACGGAGCCGTCACCACTGACATGGGTCCGTCAGAGGGGTACGGAGCCGTCACCGCTGACATGGGTCCGTCAGAGGGGTACGGAGCCGTCACCACTGACATGGGTCCGTCAGAGGGGTATGGAGCCGTCACCACTGACATGGGTACGTCAGAGGGGTACGGAGCCGTCACCACTGACATGGGTCCGTCAGATGGGTACGGAGCCGTCACCACTGACATGGGTCCGCCAGAGGGGTACAGAGCCGTCACTACTGACATGGGTCCGTCAGAGGTACAGAGCCGTCACCACTGACATGGGTACGCCAGAGGGGTACGGAGCCGTCACCACTGACATGGGTCCCTCACAGGGGTGCGGAGCCGTCACCACTGACATGGGTACGTCAGAGGGGTACAGAGCCGTCACCACTGACATGGGTACGTCAGAGGGGTACAGAGCCGTCACCACTGACATGGGTCCCTCACAGGGGTGCGGAGCCGTCACCACTGACATGGGTACGTCAGAGGGGTACAGAGCCGTCACCACTGACATGGGTACGTCAGAGGGGTACAGAGCCGTCACTACTGACATGGGTACGTCAGAGGGGTACAGAGCCGTCACCACTGACATGGGTACGTCAGAGAGGTACGGAGCCGTCGCCAGTGAATACAACCTGACAAATTCAACAAGCACCAGAGAATACAGGAGCTGCCAGTCAGGTTTCAGACGACCCATCCATACGCACAGTATCCAATCAGCGAAGACTGGGAGCCACATCTGTACGTGACAGCGCTGCACACGACTTCCAGCAGGCCGACGGCCAGGACGCCCCCCCCCCCCCCCCCGGCTGCTGTGCTGTTGTCGCTCTGTGGCACCACACTCACCGGACACTATGAGCGAGTAGGCGGTGCTGGCCGCCAGCGAGAGCACCGCCTCTGTGTGGCCACAGAGGCGCGCCTTTACGCGCAGCCGCCGCTTGCCGTACTCGTACACCACCACCACCTGGCGGACGAGGACGCAGCTTGAGGTTGTGGCAGCGGCCGGTGGGCGGCCAGACTTGACATGTGCTCCGAAGCCGTATCCGGGTAACACAAAACACGAAATTTACCTTCACGGACACGAAATTAACTGAAATACGAAACAACTGTAACACGAAGTTCATCTTCGAGCCGAGAAAGGGATCTGTGCACTGGTCGACCATTACAAAATAATCCACTATGACTCAAAAGTACCTACAAGCATCACAAAATCTGATCGAGAGACGGGCTCAGCAACCACACAGAGGCATGATCGTGCCCCGCTGCAAAGGCGAGCGAGCATGCTATCAGAGATGGCGTGCAAACGTCCCAGTCACAGGCTGTGCAGCCGTGCGTTTGTGTAGCTCTCGATGTGCCCGTGCGAGCGCTAACGTGTGTGTGGATGAGACCCCTGTGTGGATGAGACCCCTGTGTGGATGTGACCCCTGTGTGGACCCTGACGTCTGTGTGGATGTGACCCCTGTGTGGACCCTGACGTCTATGTGGATGTGACCCCTGTGTGGACCCTGACGTCTGTGTGGATGTGACCCCTGTGCGGACCCTGACGTCTGTGTGGATGTGACCCCTGTGTGGACCCTGATGCCTCTGTGAGTGTGACCGCTGTGTACCGGCCATGCCTGGGCCTGGGCCGGGGCCGGGGCCGGGGCCGGGGCCGGGGCCGGGGCCGGGGCCGGGGCCGGGGCCGGGGCGGGGCCCGTACCGTGCTGGTGCCGCCGGTGACGATCAGCTTGTGACGCGGCGCCAGGCAGCAGAGCACCTCGCCGCTGTATACCAGCTCGGCCACCAGCGACGCCCGGTCCGTCTCGTAGCTGCCCACCCGCACACTGCCACACACACACACACGGAGACCGACCGTCAGCGGCCGGCACAGAGCCGCCAGACGAGCGACGGCGGGACATGGCCGCGACAGAGGCGGGCAGCCGGCAGACGATGACAAGCATGACGCGATCAGGCTCCCGGCAAGCGGCGAGGCCGGACACGTGAGAGATCTTGACAGGCCAGGACAGTTCCGCTTGAGCGGAACCGATTGCCTGGCACTGTGAAGACACAGCTCGGTTCGGTAGCCAGTTTCGCTTCCGCAAGTCTTCACCGCACATTCTGGCCTCCTCCGAAGGCACGACGAAGCGTTATCGGGATGTGCAGAACCAGCGGTGGCTGGGCACCAGAGCTGGGTGAAGACATCCCGCCGGCTGCTGTGCGATGTGTTAAAACCGCCGCCGCTCAGTCTCAAAGCAGGGCGGGGAACGACATCGCATGGCGAACAGGCTGTCGGGCGACGACGCTGGCTGCAGCCGCCGGTCTCGCGGCGGCGCCCGCCAGCCGAGCCACGGCGGTGCCGCCAGCCGAGCCGCGGCGATGCCCGCCAGCCGAGCCGCGCGATGCCCGCCAGCCGAGCCGCGGCGATGCCCGCCAGCCGAGCCGCGGCGATGCCGCCAGCCGAGCCGCGGCGATGCCGCCAGCCGAGCCGGCGATGCCCGCCAGCCGAGCCACGGCGATGCCGCCAGCCGAGCCGCGGCGATGCCCGCCAGCCGAGCCGCGGCGATGCCGCCAGCCGAGCCGCGGCGATGCCGCCAGCCGAGCCGCGGCGATGCCCGCCAGCCGAGCCGCGGCGATGCCGCCAGCCGAGCCGCGGCGATGCCCGCCAGCCGAGCCGCGGCGGTGCCGCCAGCCGAGCTGCGGCGGCGCCCGACCGGACTGCTGGCTCCGGTACCCCACCGTCGCCCGCCAACAGGACACTCCACGACCGGCGCCAACAGGACACCCCACCGCTGGCCGCTAACAGGACACCTCACCGCTGGCGCTAACAGGACACCTCACCGCTGGCCGCTAACAGGACACCTCCCCGCTGGCCGCTTACAGGACACCTCACCGCTGGCGCTAACAGGACACCCCACCGCTGGCCGCTAACAGGACACCTCACCGCTGGCCGCTAACAGGACACCTCACCGCTGGCGCTAACAGGACACCCCACCGCTGGCCGCTAACAGGACACCTCACCGCTGGCCGCTAACAGGACACCTCACCGCTGGCGCTAACAGGACACCTCACCGCTGGCGATAACAGGACACCTCTCCGCTGGTGCTAACAGGGCACCTCACCGCTGGCGCTAACAGGCCACCCCACCGCTGGCCGCCCATGTCATGATACGAGGGGATTGCGCATTTAACACCGGCAGCCGCTGCCCTCAGCAACGTCGTCAGCCAGCAGCGATGGGGGAATCAACGCACACACGCACGCACACCCACACCCATATATATATATATATATATATATATATATATATATATATATATATATATATAACTCGATGCTGAACAACAAGCACGGACCAAACACAAGCGGCGCCAGCAAAACCGTGCCGCCCAGCCGCCGCGCCTGAACCCCAGCCGCCTCTCGTCAGTGACGACGGGCCGTGGCCGGCGGCGGCCGGCGGTCCGCAGTCTGACCCTGCCCAGTCTGACCTGTGGTCGGCGAAGCCCCAGGCCACGTAGCGCGAGCTGGCGCCGGGCACGATGTACTTGTTCTGCTCGACGGCCAGCACCGAGCGGTCGGTGGCCACGATGTGGCCGATCGGGCCCTTCAGCTCTGGCGGCGGAGAGGCGCGCGTGTAGGTACACCGGTCACGAGAGGTGACACGGCCTGAGCGGCCGATGGTGCACACGTGACACCGGTTCACGGGGGTGTCACAGGCGGTGTCACGGCCTGAGTGGCCGGTCGTGCACACGTGTCATCGGCCACAAGAGTGTCACGGGCGGTGTCACGGCCTGAGCGGCCGGTGGTACACACGTGTCACACATGTCATCGGTCACACGGGTGTCACGGCTACAGGCGTGTCATGGATGCCCAGGGTCACATGAAATTTAAGAGTAATGCCACTAACCACATGGGTGTCTCCGACCGTGTGGGTCCCACGGACCATATGGGTTCAAATATCGCATGGGTAACGGATTTGGTGAACAAACAGCTAAACCCATTGCCCCAATATCTGTGTTTCTCATCATCACACAGATTGAAGCGCCCCCAGCTTCGGCTGACCGTATTCAGGCTACGCACAATCCAGGCTGGGTACAGCTGCACCGAGCGCTCCGCCGCCCATGCCCCTCTCCCCACGCCTCATCCCATCAGATCATCTAATCTTAACTCGCCCCATCTCACCTCGCCGCTTCTCATACCAGCTCACCTCACCTATTCACACCTCGTTTCATCTCATCTCACCCCACACCACTTCACCTTGTCTCACCGCAGCCCATCTCACCGCATCTTATGTTGTCTCATCTCATCTCATCTCACTTCACCATTCCAAGCCGTACCCTGCCCCCCCCCCCCCCCCCACACCACCTGCCCCAGCGCGCGCGCGGGCCCACCTTTGACGGGCTGCATGCTGGGCCGCAGACTGTCCAGGCCGTGGAAGAAGAGGCGCTCGCCGGCGCCGGCGCCGCCGCCGCCCAGGCCCTGCTGCCAGGCGCCCTCCAGCAGGCGGCTGGTGAGCCGCGCCGGGTGCAGCACGGCGCCGCCGCCGCCGGCCAGCCGCCGCTGCGGGTGCGGCTTCCGGAACAGCTGCTTCGGGATCTGGCCGAAGTTGTTGATGAAGCCCACCGTTGCGTTCTTCTTGAGCGGGTCCTCGATGCTGTTGGCGAGGGGCGGGCGCGCACGAGTCAGGTCAAGCTGCCAGGCGGGGCCGGACCGTGTTTCGGAGGCGCCGGCGGCGGCAGCCGGCCCCCACGTACACAGAGGAGGCCAGCTCGGAGTGGGAAGTCCGGCAGCAGAGACGGTCTGTTCCAGGCGGAAGAAAACCATTGCGAAAACCAACACAATATATCCGATGATAATCGGGGAGACACACAACTGGTTGTTTCGCACCACTCGTTCCTTACCCGCGGTCACAGTGAACATGAGCCTTTCACGAACACATCACAGCCATTTCACCGATAAAAGCGAACTTTACCCAGTCAACAAACCTCACGAACCATCCATGCCCGCTCACCACCTAAGCAGCAGCTACAGCCATGCGTCAAAAACCACTAGCTGGCCGATGGCGGGGTAACAGTGAGTCGCACCTGAAGATGTCGACGTTGCCCTCGTAGAAGAGGTAGTGGAAGACGTTGCAGGCCTCCACGGCCCCCGGACCCTGCTGCTTGTAGCCAAAGATCAGGTCTGCAACACGCCCAGACCCGACGTCCCGATGATGGTGACCGAGGACGGAGGGCGTGTCTCAACCGCGCCGAACAGGCCACGGCTGCACAGGACTCACCGAGAATCGGGACTCCGCACACGGGGTCCCGATTCAAGACACGGACAAGAATGACAAGAATTCTCCGGTGGAATACACCCGGAAAACTGCAGGTACGCACTTTGCAGGCCGGTAAAAGCAAATTAATTAAGCGGGGTCAAGTTAACAGTGTTGGTCACGATGCCGTGATCTCTTCGTGATCATCGTCAGCTCGGTGTTGTGATCATCGTCAGCTCGGTGTTGTGGTCATCGTCAGCTCGGTGTTGTGATCATCGTCAGCCCGGTGTTGTGATCATCGTCAGCTCGGTGTTGTGATCATCGTCAGCTCGGTGTTGTGACCATCGTCAGCTCGGTGTTGTGATCATCGTCAGCTCGGTGTTGTGATCATCGTCAGCTAGGTGTTGTGATCATCGTCAGCTCGGTGTTGTAATCATCGTCAGCTCGGTGTTGTGATCATCGTCAGCTGGATGTTGTGATCATCGTCAGCTCGGTGTTGTGATCATCGTCAGCTGGGTGTTGTGATCATCGTCAGCTGGGTGTTGTGATCATCGTCAGCTCGGTGTTGTGACCATCGTCAGCTCGGTGTTGTGATCATCGTCAGCTCGGTGTCGGTCGATGCTAACAACTTACACTATCCAGCTTAAGCTGGAATAATGGCTGGACCAAAAGCCCTTCACCTACCAATGTGCCGCACAGCGTTACACTGGCGCCAGAATGCTGTCATCATCCAGAAGTCCGCCTCCTTTCCGACCTCACACCCACCACCCCTGACGTGTTGTCCAAGCAGGGATCAGAGCGGACTTGTCCTCCGGCCGTTCCCTCCCCACGTGCCGCGATGAGCTGGTGGCCGCGTCGCGACGTACCGATCCAGATCCAGTGGTGCAGATGGAACCGCAGTCGGCGCGCCCCTAAACTCCAATAAACAACACGTGACGTACCGATTCAGTGGTGCAGATGGGACCACACGTGACGTACCGATCCAGTGGTGCAAGTGGGACGAGACGTACGGACACTCCAGCGCCTCGCGGTGCACGCGGATGAACTCGCGCGGGTCGCCCTTGGCCCAGGGCGGCAGCACCACGTCGTCCAGGGCGGTGCCGTTCTGCTTGTGACCTGGGGACCAGGACGGCGCCGGCTCTGTGACACGGCCTCGTCCGGCTGACGAGCCAGGGCGGACCGGCGGGCACCGAGCGGTGCGTTCTCGGCCATCAACAGGCAACATCGAGTCAGCCGGCCAGCGGCTACAGAGACTACGAGAGCAGGTGTTAAAGCGCTGAAAACGAGGGGGATGATTTTGCGCCCCACCAGGGGACTTGTGCATACAGCACACAGAGTACCGAAAGAACCGAACAGAAGATAATGAGATCTGGTTGGGGCATGACGGCGATATTATCCACCCATTTTCGAATTAAGAAAGTTCCCAATGGAGAGGAAATTGTGCATTGGGGACTGAGGGCCAGCCAACTCGTCTTTATGGTGTCACAACTAACCCTTGATTTCAAATATAACACAGCTGTTGCAGAGCTATTCCCTGGGACCCAATACGACTGAAACAGCGTGCACCAGCATAGCCCTGCCAAACGCCGGCATAGCAGAAAAATGAATAACTCCAGTAGAAGTATCGAGCGCACAAACACACCATCAAACTGGCACACCACCGCCGCCCCCCCCCCCCCCCCCCGTCCACACACACACACACGCGGAGCGTCTCCCTTCAGACTCCGCCCACCGCAGGGCGGCCCGCCGGCAGCCCCTACCCAAGTCGAAGCCGTTGGCGTTGCCGACGAACTCCGGCAGGTAGAAGAACTCCGGTATGAGCTCCCGCACGTCGGCCATGTTGTGCTTGGAGGCAGAGAGCCAGGCGTCCTCCACGCTGTGGAACATCCGGTCCGCCAGGTCGAAGTGGCCGCCCTGGGGGCAGGGCGGGGTTTGTAACTCAGCGAGCTCCCGCCCTGGGGGCGTGACGGGGTTTGCGGGTCAGCGAGCTCCCGCCCTGGGGGCGTGACGGGGTTTGCGGGTCAGCGAGCTCCCGCCCTGGGGGCGTGACGGGGTTTGCGGCTCAGCGAGCTCCCGCCTTGGGGAGGAACGGGGTTTGTAACTCAGCGAGGTCCCGCTCTGGGGGCAAGGCGGGGTTTGTGGCTAAGCGAGCTCCCACCCTGGGAGCGTGGCGGGGTTTGCGGGTCAGCGAGCCGCCGCCCAGGGAGCGTGACGAGGTTTGTGGCTCAGCGAGCTCCCGCCCTAGGGAGCTCGCTGGGTTCATGACCCAGCAAGCTCAGAGTGTGGCCACGTGACCGCGCTGTGCAGAGACGCAGGGCTCGGCCGGGTCAGGCGTGGCCAGGCTGCCGGACACCACCGGCGGCGCGCCCGCCTGCCCGGCACGGACGCTCCGGCCCAATCACCATCTGGGAGTTCACACACAAGGTCACTTAGAGATCACCGGCGCACTGGCGAACACGGCCTCACTGCGTACAGCCTGGCAGTGAGGCCGTGTTCGCCCGTGGACGCCGTACGTTGAACAGCGGACAACCAGGTACACACACGTACGTGCGCAGGACGTACACGCAACGTCCCGAACAGCCGCGGACAGCTGCCTATTACGCACGTTAAATGAAAGGTTTCACATTTGGAGATACTGAAGCAAGCATCAGATGTGATGAAGCAAGCTCCCTTATTATAATTAGTATGCTTTTAAGTGGAAAAGAGTGCTCCAGACAGCACAGTTCTGTTGAGCAAATATGCTCCTAAATGTCATCGTGTCTTGCACAGGATTGATTGAGAGCCAATTAATAACCGTCATATCTGTAAATTGTGCTCACGAACGCCAGATAAGAACGCCTAAACAGTAATATTTTTCTTGGCCCTGATTGCCGCATGGCTTATGGAATTAAAGAATTTGAATGACGTTATAAGGACGTCATGAATGCCGAGGTGGCTTAAAATTACCCCCCCCCCCCCCCCAAATAAAACTCCATTTCCACGGGCGTGCAGGTCACAAACTAGCGGGGCTTAGGTCTTAAGAAGAGCAGAATTGTAAACAGCACCGAAAAGTCTTCAAAATGGCTATTTCACTTAAAGACCCCACATATACGTGGAACACCCCTTTTAAGTGCGCCGTGGTATGGCATCTTGTAAAGGTGCTTCGCCTTAAGCCGGCACGCTTGAGCTTTTTACAAACAGTTCAGCTCATATGCTGCTAGCCAGCCTCACACGATGCCTTCGTGGACGCTTACTGATGGGTTATGGCCAAGGTCACGCGACCTTTCGTCCTCGGGGCCGCACCAGCCGAACTGTCGGCACGGCGCCGGCCGACAGCTCAGCGGGGGACCAGCCGACAGCTCAGCGGAGGACCAGCCGACAGCTCGGCGGGGGACCGGCCGACAGCTCGGCGGGGGACCGGCCGACAGCTCGGCGGGGGACCGCCTGACAGCTCGGCGGGGGACCGGCCGACAGCTCGGCAGAACACCAGCCGACAGCTCGGCGGAACACCGCCCGACAGCTCGACGGAACACCGGAACACCGGTCGACAGCCCCGTCTCACCTGCAGTCGGAGGAAGTGGGTACTGAACGGCTCCAGCCGCACCAGGTAGCTGCAGACGATCATGGCTGACGAGTAGTGGGTGCCGTAATGGTAGGGCGGCGTCTCGCCCGTCGGGTCGTCCCACTCCCGGTACCTGGCCAATCACCGCACGCGTCACAACACCGCCGGCCAATCAGGGACGACGCCGGTCAGTAGGTCACCAATCGGATGGCCGGGCGGGCTAGAGCAACATGTGAGGAGAAACAAGTCACTGGTGACACGTAATGCATTATTTGCTAGCTTTCTTATATCGGCTATGGAGCTCACTTCGGGACATTGAGTGTCAATGCCTTTTACCACGCTGCCCTGTCCGTCGCGGTGACCCACCTCGGCACACAACTGACAGCTGTGCAATATCCACATATTGGCACCTGACATCATCGCTTCTACAAGACACGCGTGTAAGGCAGCCCACCTATTGCCTATGAGAACACTTTACTGATACCTCCTCTTCTACGAGGCGTGGCCCAACAGTCCGAACTGTAACAAACTGTCGTGACCAGGACAGACATGGCCGGCACCAAGACAGGGTGTGGGCGGCGCGTGCGGGTACGTCAGACCGAGCCCAGCTCGCCCGGAGCCGCGCGGCCGGGCCGCCCGCCTTCGGCGCCGCCACCGCCCACACATCTCCTCAGTGTGTGCTGTATAGCGCACGTGGGCGGCTAACCTGGTCACGAGAGAGAGCGAGAGAGCGCGAGAGCCAGCGAGAGAGCGAAAGAGAGCGAGAGAGAGACGCCTACCAGCCTTGGCCAGTGGCAACCCTAACCTGAGCGCACGCCGCCACGCGCACCTCTTCCCGGACTGGTGGAGCTGGCGGGCATCTACACACGCACCTCCTCTCGAGCGAGCGGAGTGGCTGGGGCACACAGACACGCACCTCTTCCCGCAACGGTGGACCAGCTCGCACACCCAGCCGACGCCCCCCTCTCGTCGGACTGGTAGAGCCACCCCCTCCCCTCAGCACGCACCTCTTCTCGAACTGGTGCTGGCGGCGGGGCGTCTGCGCGCCCATGGGTCGGGTCAGGTCGCGGAAGGTGGCCGCGCCAGCCAGGTCCAGTCGCTCGGACGTGTAGTCGGCCAGGACCCACGGGAACACCGGGTACTGCATCAGGTCGTTGTAGGAGCGGCCGGCCAGCGAGTTCAGGTGCATCAGGTACTGGAAGTTGGACATCTCGCCCCGCTGTGGACACGGACCGGCGCTCCGTCAGCCGTCGGCTGAGGCGGCGCTCGACTGGGGGCAGCTACATCGCGGCCGGCCGGTGTCACGCCCGGGTCGCCAGGACACACGGGCGATCAGCGGGCATCCCAACACACGCTACGCCACAATGCCGCTCTTTCACGGCTCACCTTGTTTGCCGGCTCACTCACATTGCAGCGCACAACGCAATCCCGACTCTTGTGATGAGCCGAGGCCTGCGGCGCAACACAGCGCATACCCTGACCCATTACTGCTGCTGTACGCCGCCGGACCGGCCTCTGCCAGACGCCTTTCACCGAAGCAAACGAACCACAGCGCCTACACAGGGCGGCGGGTGCCAGCGGCGTGCTCGCGACTGTGTGCTCACCACCCAGCGCTGCGTGACGCTGGTGTCGCCCATCAGCGAGCTGAGTAAGCTGCCGCTCTGGTCGACGTTCGCCGACGTCTTTTGGCCGGCCACGCTCTCCTGCGTGTCAGCCATCGACGTGGCCACGGACATCATCCTGCGGCGCGCGCGGGTCAGGTCAGGTCAGGTCAGGTCACGGACATCATACTGAGGCGGACGCGGGTCAGATCAGGGCACGGGTATCATACTGAGACGGACGCGGGTCAGGTCAGGTCAGGGCACGGGCATCATACTGAGGCGGACGCGGGTCAGATCAGGGCACGGGCATCATACTGAGGCGGACGCGGGTCAGATCAGGGCACGGGCATCATACTGAGGCGGACGCGGGTCAGGTCAGGTCAGGTCAGGTCAGGGCACGGACATCATCCAGAGACACACCCGTGTCAGGTCAGATCAGGTCAGGTCAGGTCAGTTACACCATCCATGTTGTGGAGATGAGACGGTCAGTTTAGAATAGATAGACGCGACCGCAGCGTGTGTAACAACGCTACACGCAGCAGGGCACCACCGACATTGCATTCGGCAAAGGCAGGCCCCAGCAGAGGACTCCCAGCCCGAAGAGGGACAGCGGCGGCCTATCTGTTGCTGTCGCTTACACGCGATCACTGAACTGGAGCCATGCTCTTTTAAACGAAAGCATGCTGTATGGCGCTAGCGATGTTAGCTATTGCTGGATTATCAGACATCCCACAAACTACATGTAAGCGTTAATGAACCGAGTACGACATAATGGGCCAATGAAGCAACATAATCTTGCACAAATGCACAACTGGCTCCCAGACGCCGATGCTGAGAGAAAATTCGACGGGCAAGTCGACAATACCAGCCTGCGAGTCCGGCCTTCACCGCTCCAGCCGGCCGGGGCGCGGGCGCGCGCGCTCACCTCTGGTAGATCTTATTCCTGGTCTTGATGGGGAAAGCCAGCAGGTAGTTGCGCCCATCGGCCGAGAAGAACTCCACGGCTATCGGCTGCAGCAGGTACCTGAGAGCGGCGGTGGTACACGGTACAGGGGTACAACGCACTGTATGGTGCTCACGCTAGCCGGGTACAGCTCGCGTTCGCCTGATAGCGGCGGCCGTACTCGGTACAGGAGTACAACCCGCCGCGTGGTGCTCAGGCCAGCCGGGAATAGCTCGCGTTCGCCTGAGAGCGGCAACGGTATTCGGTGCAGCCCGCGTTCGCCTGAGGGCGGCAACGATATACGGTGCGAGGTTCAGCCCACCGCGTGGTGCTCACACTAGCCCGGTACAGCTCGCGTTCAGGCATCTGCAGGGACAGCAGCCACGACACCCGCACAAACAAGGCCACGCCCTCTGCTACCCGCGCGGGCGGGGCGCGGCAACGCTTCGGCGCAGTTACCAGGCACGGCGTTCATTGGTGCCATGCCTCACGGTCCACATCACTGTCGCCGGCGTCCACCTTATTTTCAAGCCACCGACAGCTGCTTCAGGCCGCCCACCAGTGGCTGCTGAAGTTTGAGAGCCACTGACCTGCGTTTGAGCACCTCGCGGATGTCGTCGTAGGCCACCTTGGACACGGAGCGGACGTCCTTCACCAGCCGGCCGGTGGGCTGGCACGGCACGATCGGCTCGTGCATGTTGGCCGGCAGGTTACTGATGTCACTGCGGGAGGCCGGCGGCGCGGGTCACACCCGCTCGGGTCACACTGGCACCACCCAGGTCACATCCACTCAGGTCAGGTCACACCCGCTCAGGTCACACCGGCCCCGCTCAGGCCATACCCACTCAGGCCATACTGGCCCCACTCGGGTCACACCCACCCTGCTCAAGCCACACCCACTCAGGTCGGGTCACACCTGCCCAGGTCACACCTGCTTGGGTCACACATGCTCAGGTCACACACGCAGGTCACACCCGCCCCACTCAGGTCATATCTGCTCAGGCCACACCCACCCTGCTCAGGCCACACCCACTCCGGTCATACCCACCCAGTTCAGGTCACATCAGCCTAGGTCACACCCACTCGGGTCACATATGCTCAGGTCACACACACGCAGGTCACACCTGCTCATGTCACACTCTTCCCACTCAGGTCACGCCTACTCGGGTCACACATGCTCAGGCCACACCCACTCAGGTCAGGTCACACCCGCTCATGGCACACTCGCCCCACTCAGGCCACACCCACACACAATCAGATGAGCGGAGAGTTCGGGTCAACGCCGGGACCGGAGGCCGGCTGCCGGGGTGTGCTGAGTACCACAGCCGGGTGCCGGGCTGCTCCGCGGCTGGCTCGCCGTCGGGTCACGTGACAGCAGGCTCACAAACTAGGCGCCGCAGTCTGATCGCGTAAATCGTGTACATACATGCACTGTGTGAAACAACTGCCAATATGTACAAACAAGCAGTGGGGGAAACACTCGATAGGGACTACGGACCTAGAAATAAGCTCTCGACTGAGGAATACTTGATCCAGACTAAGAACTAGATGAGAGATGGACTAGTGACTAGCGATAGGACAGGTGATAGATAAGGACTAGTGAAAAGGATTAATGAGAATACGACTAATGACTGACCGCAGTCCCGACCACCGTCGCCCCAGCGCCGGACGGCGAGCGCCGCGCGGCGCCTCTCACCGTATCTCCCTGGTCTTGAGCATGGTGAAGCCGTCCACCACGTACACGTGGTCGCGTCCGAACAGCAGCAGGCCCTCCACTGTGTCCAGACCCTGGATCCGCGCGCATCGGTACATGTGCGATATCTGGCAACACGGCGGTATGAGTCAGACCCGTACAAAGACATTCCCACTAGTACATGTGCCATATCTGGCGACACGACGGTATGAGTCAGACCCGTACAAAGACATTCCCACTGACACATGTGCCATATTTGGCAAAACGAGGCATAGAGAGACATGCTTCTATGGCTAGGGAGTCCTCCCTATATCGCCACACGCGCCACATTCGTCAACAGTAACCATGTCAGCGGCACGCAAAGGCCGCCGACAGACAGCTGACAGACAGACAGACTGACAGCTGCGTGTCTGCTGATGACAACTGCCTGAGATGTTAGATGCGTGACATATCCCAGACCCGACTGAGCTTAAAGCCGTCCCATCGGTGCTCGATGTCCTGGGGCTGCCCTATCACACAAGCCGGCTTCCTTTACCGCCTGAGCGCAAACCGCACACTCCCATCATTTGTCCCGGCCTGTGCTCCCCGCGCCGCCCGAGCTCAGACCGCGTGCTCCCAACTCACGTGCCGAGGCCTTCACATCCTACCCTTGTGAAGTCCACATTCACATCCTACCCTCCCCCCTTGCGCTCCGGCCGGCGGCCCCGGCACCGGCCGAGCTCCCGTGTCGCGCACTCCCCGGCGTCCGTGCGCCGTCACCTTCTCTCCGCTCTCGAGCAGCCTCAGCAGGGTCTGGTTGTCGGGGCTCGTGTCGGCCAGCTGGGCGGCCGGCCGGTCGGCGGCCGCCGCCTCGGCCGCCGCCTCCGTCAGGTCGAGCGACTCCGAGTCCTCGTCCGTGTCGGAGGTCATGCGCCGCCGCCGCAGGCTGCCGCGGATGCCTGGCGGCCGTCACGTCACGTCCCGTCACTCCCGGCGGCTCCCAGCCGTCACAGCACGTCACGGACACATGGTCAGCTGATGGAGGTGCACTACGGCACTAAGACTCATTTGAGCGCGCGTGGGTGGTGCGCTCACCAATCACTTTCCAGGTACAACACACAAACATCCATACGCGAAAGGTTCCTCTGCCAGTTTTCTCATGTTCTTTCGTTACGCCACAATGGCCCACGCCTCCCGCCATGCGCGCCACCTAACGCCCAACCATCGCGCCTCCACGGTCTCCCCCTCCCCAACCCCTCCTCACCAGCCGCGACCAAGTCCGCCCTCACCGCCACGTGCGCTCGCGCTCTCACCACCACGCGCGGGCGCCCTCTCACCACCACGTGCGGGCGCGCTCTCACCAGCCTGTCGGAGTTTCTCGCCGATGTCGGCGCAGTCTGCCGGCTCATCATCGGTCAGCGCCAGCGGGTCGGGCGCCGCCGCCGGCCGGCCGGCCTCGGCGCCGCCCAGCAGCGCGCGCCGCGGCGGCAGCTGGGCCCAGGCGCGCGCGTCCCGCGACCGCGCCACCTTGTACTTGGTGGCGCGCTGCCGGCGCGGGGGGAGGGGGGAGACGACTGTCAACGCGGGCGTCCACGCCGGCCACCCGGCCACCGAAGGGCTTGCGGAAGTTGAGAGCTGTCAGCCAAGAGACGAAAGGACGGCACAACAAGAACAACACGCACAGGATTGATGCACGAGTGTGTCGACGTCCCTCCATGCCACCAGCCTCCTCCAACTACGCCACAAGCGCAGCCGCCCGTCTTTGACGAGATCCACGGCTCATTAGTACCACGCCGACGCGTCACAGGTGCTGCCATCTATCGGTGGGGTCGGCCCGGCCGCCGTCGGCCGCGCGTCAGGCCACTCACGTGTACCACCAGCTCCAGGTCGGGCCGGTACGGGTAGCGCTGGTAGAACGTCACGTCCAGGCTCGTGCGCTTGCGCATGCGGCACGGTCCCTCCGTGTTGTCCAGCTGCCACTTGCTGAGGCTGTCGCAGGAGGATCGGAGCAGTCAGAGCGGGCGTCCTCCGGCGCAGAGGCGGGTCACTCAGAGCAGAGCGCCAGCTGTGACCGGGCCCGGAGTCTGCCCAGCCGCCAAAGGCCAGCCGCATCGGACGCGCCCCGCACGAGAGCACCCCGGAGCGGGCCGACAATCGGAGCGGTCAGAGCGGGCGTCCTCCGGCGCAGAGGCGGGTCACTCAGAGCAGAGGGCCAACTGTGACGGGGGCAGCCGTCTGCCGGGCGCCAAAGGCCAGCCGCACCAGACACGCCCCGCACGAGAGCACCCCGGAGCGGGCCGACAATCGGAGCGGTCAGAGCGGGCGTCCTCCGGCGCAGAGGCGGGTCACTCAGAGCAGAGGGCCAACTGTGACGGGGGCAGCCGTCTGCCGGGCGCCAAAGGCCAGCCGCACCAGACACGCCCCGCACGAGAGCACCCCGGAGCGGGCCGACAATCGGAGCGGTCAGAGCGGGCGTCCTCCGGCGCAGAGGCGGGTCACTCAGAGCAGAGGGCCAACTGTGACGGGGGCAGCCGTCTGCCGGGCGCCAAAGGCCAGCCGCACCAGACACGCCCCGCACGAGAGCACCCCGGAGCGGGCCGACAATCGGAGCGGTCAGAGCGGGCGTCCTCCGGCGCAGAGGCGGGTCACTCAGAGCAGAGGGCCAACTGTGACGGGGGCAGCCGTCTGCCGGGCGCCAAAGGCCAGCCGCACCAGACACGCCCCGCACGAGAGCACCCCGGAGCGGGCCGACAATCGGAGCGGTCAGAGCGGGCGTCCTCAGGCGCAGAGGCGAATCACACAGAGCAGTGTCAACTGTAACGGGGGCAGCCGTCTGCCCGGCCGCCAGAGGCCAGCGCGCATCGGACGTGCCCGGCACGGGAGCACCCCGGAGCAGGCCGAGCGGCGGGCTCCGTGTCAGCTCCAGCTCCGACCGCCGCCGCCGGCTCCAGCCGGAGCTGGAGCCGGTGGCGGCGGCGGCGGCGCCTCTCACCTGCTGCCCACGTCAGGACCCCAGAGGCCGCGCTCTCTCGTCAGCTCCATCTCCATCCGCTGCCGCTGGAGCCGGTGGCGGCGCCGGCGCCTCTCACCTGCTGCCCACGTCAGGGCCCCAGAGGCCGCGCTCTCTCGTCAGCTCCATCTCCATCCGCTGCCACTCGTCCATCAGGAAGTCGTCCATGTACTTCTGGCTCTGTCGGCAGCGCAGCACGTCCCGTCAGTCGGCGCGTGTTAGCTGCACGGGGCAATGGCCGTGCTTCGGCGCTGCACGAGACCATTCTGTCATTGCACGAGACCGTCTGCCACTGCACGAGACCATTCTGTCATTGCACGAGACTGTCTGCCACTGCACGAGACCATTCTGTCAATGCACGAGTGGGGTCGGGGTAATCCAGGGAGGCAAACTAACAAATACAGTGACTTCAAACCCACGCCTGCGTTTTACGCTCCTGTCGCCTCGAGGACACGCCCAGTTCAAGCCGCCAGTTGACGTCCCCACAAGGTAATCACTGCGCAAGAAATCATTCAGCCCGCAGCTTTAGCTCGGAAATCACTTACCATGGTCTGCCCTTCCAGTGCATCGTCCACCCCAGTATCGCACCCCAAACACCTGCTCACAATACACCCGCTCACTTACCACCGACGCGGTGCACCCCCTCCCTCGCCCTCCTCCCGCAGCGTCCACCAGGGCACGAACCGGCACGAACCGGCACGGACCGACGCGGCGCGGCGCGGCGCGACGCACCTGTTTCAGCTGGCGGAACTGCGTGGCCACCGTGTCGCGGACGAGGCCGATATGCTGCAGCGTACAGAGGTCGGCCTCGCCGGCCGTCAGCGTCGAGTGGCGCGCGCGCACCGAGTCGTCGCGCCGCGAGCGCGTGCGCTGCGCCAGCCGCGTCAGGCCGCCCGTCACGCGCTGCAGCTTCTGTCGGCGCCCGGCGGCCAGCGCGCGTCACCACGCGCCCGCCGACGCACCCACTACAATGCCGTGTGACGCGCGCGGGACGGCACGGCACGTCGACCGAAGTGTAATTCGGGGGCACATTTCATGCTGGTGCTGCACGCTTCGTACATAAGCCACATCAGACATTTTGGCAACCGCTGAACCCTGGTCCAACAAGCTAAACCCACATGAAAAGAGACTCGCCTCAATTCCACACGCTCCCCCGCCCCACATGTTGCAGACCACCCGCAATAGCTTCCTTTCGTGCTTGCGTTCCCCGTCTCCTTTAACATCCAACCCTTCCCCCCCCCCCTCAGCAGAATGCGTCGCTGTGTGGGCCGCAGCGGCCGACGGACGCCACGTGTTCGCCGCGTGCTCACGCTGCTGACGGTCTGCAGCTGCGCCTGGATCTCCCACGGCGGCCGGTACGAGCACTTCTTCTCGCCGTCGAGGAAGGCCAGCCAGAGCCGCGTGGCCGGCTCCTGTAGCAGCTCCCGCACCGCCTCCAGGTCCGGCGCCGTGCTGTTCTGCAGCGGCAGGCTGACCTTAAACACCTGCCGACCGTCAGGTGTCAGGTGTCAGGTCAGGTCAGGTCAGGGTATGCCGGGGCAATGCATTGTTTTGCAGCGGCTGGCCGACATTTCAAACCTGTCGGCCATCAGACGTCAGGGCAGATCAGGGCAGGACAGAACAGGACAGGACAGGACAGGACAGGACAGGACAGGACAGGACAGGTCAGGTCAGGTGAGATCAGGTCAGAGCGATGCACTGCTCTGCAGGCAACCCACACGCACGCACACCCCTGGCCTGGCGACCGTGACCGTGGCCGTGGTCACGGCTGTGGTCGTGGCCGGGGCCGGGGCCGGGGCCGGGGCCGGGGCCGGGGCCGGGGCCGGGGCCGTCGGCCCGCTCGGCGCCGTGCCGCCCCTGCAGCCTCACCTCCTCGACGGCGGGCCGTTTCCAGATGTACAGCTCGCACCAGACACGGCGGGCGGCGTTGGCCATCAGGTTGTGCCCCTGGGCCGTGTTGGGACTGGTCTCGGGGTCGAGCGAGGTCGGGATCGCGTGCCAAACCGTTCGAGACTCGGCCTCCATGCTGCAGGTCAGAGGTCAGGTCAGGTCACAGGTCAGGTCAAGCGCTGGGCAGCAGGACCACGCCGCGTGTGGCCAGAATGACAAGACCTGAATCATGCCATGTCAGGTCAGGTCACGTGCAGCGAGCAGGCCAAGTCAGACAGACTTAGCACACTTTATGACCTCCGTGGAGAAACGTGTCGCGTGGGACGTTAATGCACTTGCGAAAAAAGCGTAGAAGACGTGCTGAGATCAATTATGACGACAGACCTGAACACATTTAAGTGGCGTTACAGGTGATGACCGCCCATTCCTACCAGGATCCAATGCCTCGCGACCGACAGAAAGCACCCGAACCAAGATGGTCCGGAACAACACACAACCCCAACCAAGCTGCTTTTCACGTCAACCACGATAGGCTATTTGTTGCTTACCAACCGATGCATCCCAGCACAGCATATTGTAGCACATATATTATTCTACGGTTCACATTCATGTGCTAAATATCCAGGTGTGCGACAATACGTATCTAAGTTCCATGTGCCTAATCGCAACACTGCATATGCATCTACGCAGCATGGGCGCTAGGGTGTGCTAAGTGACGACCTTGGAGCCCGAGGGTCCCGGTTTCGATTCCCGGTGGGTCTACAAGTTTTCTGAGCGCACCACGCCAGCCGGTACGTGACATCCCGCGCCCGGGCGACCACAGCCCGCCCCATGCACCGACAGCCGACATGTCACAGCACCACCGTATCACGCATCACATACCGCTTCGCACGCTCCGCCACTCTGGGGGCACACGGCCGGATCGTGAGCGGGCGCCGGGCCAGCAGCGCCAGCGCAGCGCACTCTGGTCCAGCCCTCTGCACCGATCACCGGCCAGCCCGCCGGACCAGCCGCTCCGACCCCCCCCCCCCCCCCCCCCGTCCTGTATTGGCGAGCATTACGCATGTCGCAGACCACTTTAAACAGTGAACGTAAAAGCGAGGGTGTTTGTGCTCGGAGCGTTCCACTTTCAGTCGCAGAAAAATCTAGGCTCAAACCAATTCGGACATGGGTAATAGCTGAAGCTAAGTATGACCGCTTCAACTTCCTGACGCTTAGTGCATCCGAGCATAATTCATAAAATAAGCGATTACTGATTGTGTTTTCCAGCACGCGGCCGGCCGCAAGGCACGGCGGGGAGCGTCAGCACCGGCGAGGTGCTGCCAAGTGTATGAGGGGCGCGTCCGGGCGGGCGCGCCCTGGCCGTCCCTCAGCCGTCCACTCACATGATCTTGAGGCCGCCGGTCAGCTGCAGCAGGCAGTACACGAGCGCGCCGAAAAACTCCGAGTCGTGGTTCCCGGAGCCGAATACCAGGCTCCTGCAGCGGGGGAGCGGCTCGGTGTGAGACCAACACACTGGACCCGGGCACACTCTGGCGGCGGGGGAGCGGCTCGGTGTGAGACCAACACACCGGACAGGGCACACTCCGGCGGCGGGGGAGCGGCTCGGTGTGAGACCAACACACTGGACAGGGCACACTCTGGCGGCGGGGGAGCGGCTCGGTGTGAGACCAACACACTGGACAGGGCACACTCTGGCGGCGGGGGAGCGGCTCGGTGTGAGACCAACACACTGGACAGGGCACACTCTGGCGGCGGGGGAGCGGCTCGGTGTGAGACCAACACACTGGACAGGGCACACTCTGGCGGCGGGGAGCGGCTCGGTGTGAGACCAACACACTGGACAGGGCACACTCTGGCGGCGGGGGAGCGGCTCGGTGTGAGACCAACACACTGGACAGGGCACACTCTGGCGGCGGGGGAGCGGCTCGGTGTGAGACCAACACACTGGACAGGGCACACTCTGGCGGCGGGGGAGCGGCTCGGTGTGAGACCACACACTGGACCCGGGCACACTCTGGCGGCGGGGGAGCGGCTCGGTGTGAGACCAACACACTGGACAGAGCACACTCTGGCGGCGGGGGAGCGGCTCGGTGTGAGACCAACACACTGGACCCGGGCACACTCTGGCGGCGGGGGAGCGGCTCGGTGTGAGACCAACACACTGGACAGGGCACACTCTGGCGGCGGGGGAGCGGCTCGGTGTGAGACCAACACACTGGACAGGGCACACTCTGGCGGCGGGGGAGCGGCTGGGTGTGAGACCAACACACTGGACCCGGGCACACTCTGGCGGCGGGGGAGCGGCTCGGTGTGAGACCAACACACTGGACCCGGGCACACTCTGGCGGCGGGGGAGCGGCTCGGTGTGAGACCAAACACACTGGACCCGGGCACACTCTGGCGGCGGGGGAGCGGCTCGGTGTGAGACCAACACACTGGACCCGGGCACACTCTGGCGGCGGGGGAGCGGCTCGGTGTCAGACCAACACACTGGACCCGGGCGCACTCTGGCGGCGGCTACACTGCCACAGCTGATACCCAGCGGCGAAGCGCGACGAGCAGACTTGTAACGAGGCGCGTAGAGCTAAACTGATCCCTGACACGGCAGCAGCGTGTATTCACGTATCCGCCGCCATTTTCACGAAGCCTTTCGACCCTCCCGTCTTTGCGATGCCTTGCCCGCCAGCCCGATGCGCTCCTGCACATGCCATGACGTGTATATTTGACCTGCCACTCGTCAGCCATGTGTGCTTCACCGGTGGTAAACCCACACGTGTGAGCCTCACACGACACCGCCCAGACAAGGTTATCGCACCAGCACATGTGTGCGTCCTCACCTTGCTTGCAGGTGGCACGCGCAGGTACGACTGAGCAGTGCCTGGCGCATGTGACCACCTCCCACGCGTTGTTAACACCTCATGTTCCAGTGGCTCGCCCGTGATTGGCTCTCGCGTACGTGGTTTTCGCCCGCGATTGGCCTCCATGCGCCCGTCGCTGACCTGCGATTGGCCCCCGCTCCCTGCGCGCCCATCTCTCGTCCGTGACTGGCTGCCGCACGCCGGCCGCTCACCTGTGATTGGTCAGCGTGTGCAGCGCCTCGAGCACGCGCAGCTGCTCGGCCACACAGTCGGGGATTGGCTGCCGCGCACCGGCCGCTCACCTGTGATTGGTCAGCGTGTGCAGCGCCTCGAGCACGCGCAGCTGCTCGGCCACGCAGTCGGTGGGCCGCGAGAGGATGTAGAGCACGGCCCGGTTCAGGCAGTGGTAGACGCCGTCCAGCGGCAGCGTCTGCGACCAGCGGCGCGCCTGGCTGATCAGCTTGATGATGAAGTCCAGCACCTCGTGCGCGTCGCGCTTGAAGATGCCTGCAAGGGCCGGCGGTCGGGTCACGGCCGCGCTGAGGCCAGGCTGGTGCCAATGGTACCCGCACGGCCATCCCTCCGACGGCTACCACAGATTGTGGTATATCCGAAGGACCTGAGCTGGCTTGCCTGCATCTAAATTCGCGGACTACGTCTGGGTCTGTTATCGCAGGACAGCACGTTTCTCCCGATATAGACCGCTTTTTACAACTCATTCGATTACAATGTAATGCGCCTAGTGCAAATAACCGATGCAGCTGACGCGTCATTAAAACCCAGTGCTACACACTCAGTAATGCGCTCAGAACACTGTCGGGACAGCACATTGCTGCCCAAATGTCTGTCTTTAATATTCCGTGCAAGCACAGCTCCAAATCTCAAGAGCGTCAGCCATCGGGTCGGCCACAGTGTATCATCAGTGAGTATCTGCACCTGCCGGTCACCACGTCCACGCCGGACAAGCCTAGCGAGCGCCAGCCGAGCGTGCCAGGACACAGCACCGACACAGAACCAATCAGCCGTGGCTCTGGTGCAGCTCGCGAGCGACCGGGCGCTGATTGGGCGCCTGACCGCGCCGCCGCGCTCTGATTGGCCGAGCGGCCGTGCGGGGCGTGGTCGCGGACTGACCCTGCCAGAGCTTGTCCACCAGCCGGCCGGCGAAGTAGAACACGTTGCCGGGGACGTGCTGCACGCTGCCTCCGGGCGAGATGGGTAGCGCCGCTGCAGCACATAGCAGGAGGCACATGTGACGTGGTGTGACGTCACACAGGCCGACGCGGCCGCGTGATGTCAGACAGACATGGGCGGGTGACGTCAGAGCGACGTGGCGTGGCAGCCCCGCAGCCATGTCTGCAAGTGTCTGCCTACTATCACTCATATTCGGCATTCTAACAATACGCCATCCACCCTGTTTTCTTCGTGAATGGTCCAGGAAATGCACCGTGACAACAGCATACAACACAACACTACCTACGCGCAACAAAAAAACCGCCAACGCTCGGACCATACCACAAACGCTCACCAAAGAAGCACCCCTTGTGACTTTCACATTCGAAACGCCGCACACTTCAACGCCCAGCGACCGACACTAAACCGCCATCCGCCATCACGGCTCTCCCGCGACGCTGTCCCGGCGCGGCACGGCTGGTCCGACCGACCACCAGCGGCGGTGGCCTGCCCTCCGCGAGCGCCTCCGCGAGCGCCGCCGCCGCCGCCGACCCGTACCTTGCTCTCCGATCAGCACGTCCGCGGCCGTCAGGTGGTCCATCAGCAGCGAGAGGATGCGGGTCTGGAAGGACATCTGCTGCGCCAGCGTCGTGTTGTCAGGGGCGACCTGGCCGCAGGACGTCCGGTTATGGACGGCTAGTGGCACAGGGCGACGGTTCGATCGGTGGGCGGGGCTCGGACTTTTGTGGCAGTTCAGTGTTCGAATTATCGTAGGAGGCGGCGAACAGGCCACTTTCGACAGAGATTCGAAAATGCACTGAGTAGCTTGACTGCCTCATGGGGATCATTGTTTACCGATCTGCTATTGCGATGCAACAGTGGCAAAGCGAGACAACCGCAACGAAATTCAGAAGCTTGATTACATCGTGCGGAAACAAACAGGCCCTGATTCTCCCACCGACGGTCAGTACTCGACACCCCCTGGAGACGAGTCCTCAAATAACAAATACAACACAAAACAACACAAATGCAAACCGCGCACTGAATACGGCAGTACATCACGCCCACACCCACACCCAGCACACCACGCCTCATCAACACCCCGGCCAGCGTGGGCCGACGCCCGCTACGGCGTCTGGCGGCCGTGGCCCCGTGGGCGCGGACGGCGGCAGCCACTCACCTCCAGCAGGATGTCGATGAGCGGCGGCGAGGTCTTGCTGGGCGCCAGCGACAGCGAGTCCACGGCCACGATCCGGATCAGGTCCAGCACGTACTTACTGGCCGGGTGCGCCGTCAGCACACCCTCCGAGGCGGCGCTCACCAGCACGGCGTCACTCAGAGACACCTGTCGGCGCGCGGCCGAACTTGTGGTTCGCATTTCATCCACCAGCCTCAGCCACAGCTCTCGGATATCATGGCTTGCTGACGTGGCGTATAGCGGAGGAAGCAGAGCATGGCAATAGCCTGGCACCTGAGGGTCTGTGCAATCCTAATCCGTGGAGGGCCTACGTCGCAAAGAGGAGACACTGACGCCTGAACACCTGCCGACCGAGTGCCGCGTCCAGGTGAGCTGGCCAGCACGCCAGCACCCGGTGGCGGCCGGCGCTGCTCGGCCGGAGCTGGCGCTGACGAGCCAGCCACCGGTGCAGCGACGCCACCAGACACTGCAGTACCATGGTCTCCGCCCCTTCCCCAGCTAAGCTGCGGTGTGACCGCCCACTACGAGCGCGCCACGCGCTGCTCCAACATCCGCTCCGTCCCGCCGTGCTGGCTGCCCGCCCAGGCGTGCCGTTCCACCGAGGCCCCCCCCCCCCCCCTTATCCCGCCCTCCGCCGCGCCGCCTCACCGGGTCATCGAGCGGCGTGGTGGGGCTGCTCTCGGCGCCCGGCCGGTACGGGAAGAGCGTGCCGGCCAGCACGGCCAGCACCTCCGACGACATCAGCACCGGCCGCATGTCGGCGCAGTGGTGGTACAGGTACAGCACAAACTGCAGGATCGTCAGCGGCTGCTCCGACGCGCTGTCGGCGCGCCGGCGGCGACGCGTCACACGCGGCGGCGACACTCAATACACGCACGCACGTGAGGCGGGTGGCCGCTGGACAGCAGGCAAGTGGCACCTCCGGACGATCGCTTTTGCATCCCTGCGATGATGATGATTTGGGCTTTGGGGCGCACCGAGTGCAACGGTCATATGGCACCCATGCATCCCTCAGGCGCTTTTGTGCGCCATTAACTATGGCAACCACAAATTCATCAAACGTCCCAGAGGTGAGTCTAATCGCAGTTAGTGAAAAAGAAGATGCACATGGGCAGGAATAAAAAGCGTCCCCACAGCGCGACCTAGTATTACACGGCAGTAACGCACCATCAATTACTTACACCGTCGCAATGTCATCATGTACTATACTTCACAGGCCTCGATCACCGGCCTCAGCTGGAATCACAGTCGGGATGTTCGCCGACCGGCCGGCGGCATCTCAGCACACGGAGGCACGCCAGACCTGCTCACACTCAGACCGCCCTCCGAGCCCGTCGGCCGACCCTCCCTCCTCATCAGCCACGGACCTCTCGTAGTTCAGGTGCGCGCGCACCATCTCCAGGAGGCCGATCAGCGCCTCGGGGATGATGGTCATCCTGGGCGGCAGCCGACCGCCGGACGCCGGGTCGATGCCGCACACGTACAGCCAGATGGTGTCCAGGGTCAGCTGTCGGCAGCGGCAGGTCAGGAGGGTCAATACCGCACATGTACAGCCAGATGGTTGTCACAGGGTCAGCTGTCGGCAGTGGCAGGTCACGGAGGGTCAGTACCGCACACGTACAGCCAGATGGTGTCCAGGGTCAGCTGTCGGCAGCGGCAGGTCACGGAGGGTCAATACCGCCACATGTACAGCCAGATGGTGTCCAGGGTCAGCTGTCGGCGTGGTGGCAGGTCAATTCGTCGTTAAGGCCAGGTCAAGTCCGGCCAGGCCTCGTGGCGCTGCGGTCAGCTCAGGCCGGTGTATCCACCACGAGGACCAATTCCTCTTACAGAGACGCCGAGCGAAGCCCGCAGGTCCTGCGTCTCCTCTCTACAGCCGCCTCTACATCGGCCGCAACACCACGCCTGTCACCAGGTGTGCCTCCCCGGCTCCCGTATCACGCACCGCACTGCTCCAACAAGCTACTTGTCTAGCCTGTCACCAGAACATCGCCACCGCCACCGCCCGGCCCACTTTCTCACCGCAGCCCACATTCTCACCGGCCAAGCCCCCTCTGCTCACCAGCGTGTGCTGCGGCGGCGCCTGCACCTGCTGGCCCAGCAGCAGCTGCCAGCAGCATGAAGCTGACCTCGGTCAGCTCCGTGTGCTTGGGCAGCAGCCAGTTAAGCTGCTGGAAGCCGGGAATCTGCAGCGTGGCGTCGTGCACCTCCTGGCGGGCGGCACCGGCGCCGGCACCGCCGCCGCCGCCGCCGCTGCCACTGGTGCCCACGCCGCCGTACTGTCGCCCATGTGGTAACCTGCCACGTGGCAGGACGGTCACAGCCAGCGCGTGGCACAGGCGACGGGTGACGCGCTCACACGCACGCACGCACACGCACACGCACACGCACACACACGCGCACACGCACGCACGCACGCACAGAGCGGGAGAACGTGCCGTCCGAGCCTGACGGCCCGCCCGGCCGTCACACGCCGCTGTGCCCGGAGGCGGGGGCACAGAAAACCCAGCGAGCACGACAAACGGCAGTCAGTATCTAGCACGACAATGGGCACATCGCGCCCCAGAGCTGAAATCCTGCTGATGAGGTCTGCAGCCAGCAGACCTCATCAGCCAGCAGAGCAAGATGGCAGCGGCCGCGCGCGCCGGTTGACTGCCACGATGAGAGGTCTGGTCTGACAGAGATGCGGACCCCCGGCTCCGGAGGTCCGTACCTCTCTCTGCGGTCCACTCACAGACCGGGCCAACACCGGCTCCGTGGCTCACAGCACCGAGGCACCCACAGCCGCCACTACAACGGCCACACACAACGACAGCTTGATACCCGGCGGGTGCCGGCGTAGGTGTAGGTGTGGATGTGGGTGCGGTTGTGGGCATGGGTGCCGGTGAGGGTGTAGGTGCCGGTGAAGGTGTAGGTGCCGGTGAGGGTGTGGGGTGAGTGTGGGTGCGGGTGCGGGTGCGAGTGCGGCTGTGGTTGTAGGCGTGAGTGGTAGTGCGGGTGTGGGTGCCGGTGAGTGTGTAGCTGTCGGTGCGGGCGCGGGTGTGGGTGCCGGTGAGGGTGTAGGTGCCGGTGGGGTGTGGGTGCCGGTGAGGGTGTAGCTGTCGGTGCGGGCGCGGGTGCCGGTGAGGGTGCAGGTGCAGTCGGGCGCAGTCAAACACGGGCAGCGTGGCTGCGTGCCGCCGTGCGAGGGCGAGCGCCAGCGGGCGCGGTCGGGCGCAGGTGAGGCCGCTCCGGCGCGGACGCCACGTACCCAGCACAGCGCCCAGCCGCGACTTGATGACGCCCTCCGTCTGCTGCAGCCAGCCGCCGGTGCAGCCCCCGTCCCGGAAGCGCGCCAGCAGCGGCGGCGAGCACAGCAGTGTGAACAGCAGCTGCGCCGTCAGCACCACCGTCGTCTGGTGCAGGTGCGCCTGCGGCAGCGGAGCACCCCGTCACCACCGCCGCACCAGCCGCCGGCGCCAGAACGCGGGCCGGCACCAGTGCGGCGACCGGTCACACACCACTGCTCGTGCACCGGTCAGCACCACTGGCGCGTCGTCAGCACTACTGAGAGGGACGAGCGGTCAGCACCACCGGTCGCGCACCGGTCAGCACCACTCGAGCGTCGTCAGCTCAACTGGGACGGGACGGGCGCTCAGCACCAATGGGACGGGACGGTCGGTCGGCACCAGTGGGACGGGACGGGCGGTCAGCACCAATGGGACGGGACGGTCGGTCGGCACCGATGGGACGGGACGGTCGGTCAGCACCAATGGGACGGGACGGTCGGTCGGCACCACTGGAGAGTCGTCAGCACCAATGGGGCAGGACGGGCGGTGAGCACCAATAGGACGGGACGGTCGGTCGGCACCACTGGAGCGTCGTCAGCACCACTGGGGCAGGACGGGCGGCCAGCACCACTGGTGCGCCGTCAGCACCACTGTGAGGGACGGGCGGCCAGCACCACTGGAGCGTCGTCAGCACCACTGTGAGGGACGGGCGGCCAGCACCACTGGAGCGCCGTCAGCACCACTGGGCAGGACGGGCGGTCAGCACCAATGGAACGGGACGGGCGGTCAGCACCACTGGAGCGCCGTCAGCACCACAGTGAGGGACGGGCGGTCAGCACTACTAGAGCGCCGTAGCACCACTGTGAGGGACAGGCGGCCAGCACCACTGCCGGCTCGATCCGCAGCGCCGGTCCAGCGCGCCCCGGCGACTCACCTGCAGGAGAGCAGCAGCCAGTCGTAGCCGAGGAGCGCCATCCAGTCATCGAGCCGGGCCGGGTCGGCCACGGCGGTCTTGCTCCGCCACGTTGGCCAGGATGCGCAGACACTTGTTACGCAGCAGGATGGTGTGGCGGGCGGCGGCGGCGGCCGGGTCCACGGCCGGCTCCACGCCCGACAACTCCAGACCGACTCCGGCGCGCCCGGCGCCGGCAGCGAGGCGGCCAGGAACTGGCCGAAGCTGCCGGGCCGGCACGAAGCGAGGCGTGAGACAGGCACGACAGGGGGTGCTGCTATAACAATTGCGCTATCAAACTGCGAGAATGCCACAAAGGCATGACTTGCGTTCCAATGCAAAAACAGGCCGACCAGCGCCGTTAGTCCCGGCCGGCGTCGGCGCCAGCGCCATGTATGGCTCACATGACGACGTCGCTCTTGCGGGGGCTGTTCATCAGCAGCACGGAGAGCAGCTTCAGCACCACCAGCTGCGTGTTGCGCGGCAGCTGGCAGTCCCGCAGCGTCTGCAGCAGCCTGGACGGCGGGGAGACACACACAGACGGCGGTCAGCGCAGCCGGCACCGGACGGTATCAGTCCGGGGGGGGGGGGGGGAGGGGACACCAGCCGAGCGGCGGCCAGACAGGGTGTCAGCCCGGGGGGAGGGGACACAGCCGAGCGGCGGCCAGACACGGTGTCAGTCCGGGGGGGATACCAGCCGAGCGGCGGCCAGACACGGTGTCAGTCCGGGGGAGGGGACACCAGCTGAGAGGCGGCCAGACACGGCAACGTGTCGAGAGAGGACCGAAGCCGCCGCACGAAACCACCGAACCCCCCGACATGCCGCCCGGGAACGACCCTGGACACGGCCACGCTGCCCCGGCCGTTGACAGCGGCCGGCCGGGAGGCGGCGCGCCTCCGCAGGCCCCCCGGAGGCCGCCCGGCTCACCTTGTAGTCATGCTGACGTCTCTCAGCACGGTCAGGTTGCCGCGCGCCTCCGCCGAGTCCGTCACCAGCTCCAGCAGGTGTTCGTACAGCGAGCGGCTCAGCTCCGCCGGAGCGTCGTTCCAAATCTGCGCGGTCAGGTCAGGTCAGGTCAGGTCAGGTCAGGTCAGGTCAGGTCAGGTCGGGTTATGTGACGGCACGACATGAGCTGTGCGCCGTATCAGATGGTCGATGATAACACAAAGGCCTGCATGCACTAACGTCGCTTCATGACCGGTGAAAATTTACGGCATACGCGCGATTCCAACACGGATCTTTGCTTCCAAAGGCCTGTAAGACGCCAACTGCTACGCTTTCGAGCCGGTTCTAAAATCTCATCACCTAGTACCTGAACACACGGGCCGCCTACTTCAGTGACCAGCTACCTACTTCAGGACAACAGGCACGCACAAAACCGTGACCCAGCGAAGTGACGTCCACACAGGCCGTTCCCAGCCAGCTTCTAACTTGGCGTGCACGCAACTGGTTGCATTGGTTGCACTGGTTGCACCCGCCCAAGCCTAAGCCCGAGCCCAAAGCAGCAGCTATCCCTTAGCCCCCTTTCCCTTAGCCTCCCCCCCCCCCCCAGGCCGGGGCCCATCCCCCACAAGGCCCGGGTCATCTCCCACGAGGTTCCGGTTATCCCCCACAGCGCCGGGATCACCCCTACGAGACCGGACCATTTCGTCCAAGGCCGGGCCGGGGCCGGCCGCTCACCGCCAGGTCGCAGAGCAGCTCGGTGAAGGCGGTGACGTTCGGTATGCCGCTGCTCTCGCGGCGCGCGTCCACCGTGCCCACCAGGCCGAACACCAGGTGCAGGATATGCGAGTTGAGCAGCGGCCGCTTCTGCTTCAGCAGCATCGCCAGCAGCTGGTAGCCGTGGCAGCGGTCCATCTCCATCTGGACTGAGGGCGGCCGGCGGCGGACAAATCAGATCCGGCGGCGCGCACCGGCTGTTCAAGCAGTCCGTGTGGAGCGACGTCAGCGCGTCTTGATCTGGTGGCCGCCGACTGCCCGGCCTTCTCCACGATGACTGCCTCCACATCCATCCACTAAACATCCATTTTAACCAATTCTTTGCTTCACTGACGCCTGAACACGGCGGTCATTTATGGCTATTTTATTATGGAAAATATTACTAACAAGACCGGCTCGCTCGCTCACCTGCCCGGTTGGTCTTGACTACACATGTGAGCGCCTTAACGCCGGCGTAAAGGCCCTCCACGTCGGCCGCCATGGCGATCAGGCCCAGCACCAGGCTCGTGCTGCCCACGTTCTCCACCATACGCGCCAC
>NW_023595962.1:10512743-10687412 GCF_011947565.3 Pollicipes pollicipes | reverse complement strand
GTTCATGCCACAGCTCCGACGTTTGCCCTCAGGCAGAGCGACGCCCAAAGCCCGTCTTCATCGAATCCCCGAAGCTACCAGTCGCCCTTCGCTGCCCGCGCCCGCCCATCGCCGACCCAGCCCAAGGCCAGTCGGGACCGGCCGCCAATCAACTTCAAGGCCGCCGAGCTCAGCGCCAATCAGGGCTCGATCCAGCGCACGGCCGGCGGTTTCCTCTACTCGGCCCCGCCTTCCGAACAGCAGCGCAGCCAATCGGGGTACAACTACGACACCCCCTCTAAACCGGTCACCTGGGAGTGAGTACCCACAGGGACAGTGCGGCGATGTCGACGTGCGGCAGCGGCTGTGACGTCACTGGAGGCGGCGCTCGGCACCGACTGACAGCATGCGGCATGATGGCACGGCGGCTACAGCCTGCGGACCGGAGCAGCTGTGATGGCGCAAACGGCATGAGATGCGGGACTCGGGCTAGTCGGAGTAGCCCGCGTAACCTGTGTTTAATTGCGTGTTTGATGGTGTCCTTTTGAACAATCCGATCGGCGCTTGACGGTCTCACTGGCATCGTCGGTTAGGCTGGGCGGACCGTCGGCTGTGCTGGACGGCCTCACTGGCATCGTCGGTTGGGCTGGACGGTCTCGCCGGTGTCGTCGGTTAGGCTGGACGGTCTCACTGGCATCGTCGGTTGGGCTGGGCGGACCGTCGGCTGTGCTGGACGGCCTCACTGGCATCGTCGGCTAGGCTGGACGGTCTCGCCAGCATCGTCTGTTAGGATGAACGGTCTCGCCGGCATCGTCGGTTGGGCTGGACGGTCCCAACGGCATCGTTGGTTAGTCTGGACGGTCTCGCCGGCGTTTTCGGTTGGGCTGGACGGTCTCGCTGACGTCGTCGGTTGGGCTGGACGGTCTCGTCAGCATCGTCGGATGGACTGAACGGTCTCGCCGGCATCGTCGGTTAGGCTGGACGGCCTCGCCAGCGTTGTCGGCTGGGCCGGACGGTCTCGCCGGCGTTTTCGGTTGTGCTGGACGGTCTCGCCAGCACCGTCGGCTAGGCTGGACGGCCTCGCCGGCGTCGTCCGTTGGGCTGGACGGTCTCGCCGGCGTTTTCGGTTGGGCTGGACAGTCTCACCGGCGTTGTCGGCTAGGCTGGACGGTCTCGCCGGCGTTTTCGGTTGGGCTGGACGGTCTCGCCGGCGTTGTCGGTTGGGCTGGACGGTCTCGCCAGCATCGTCCGTTAGGCTAGACGGGAGAAGCGAAACCCGATAGCTCAGATTCAGTGGCAGGTAACTTCCTAAAATTATTAGAATTCAATTTGGCTGGTGACTGGTGAATTCCAGCATCTCGGCACCGAAACCACTTCGCACTCTTGCACAAGTCAGCTGAATGTTTGCCACTTGGAAGCTACTACAGTTACACAATCGTTACACCATAACGTTGGCGTGGTAACCAGACAGGGACGAACATGGCTGCATGCGCCTGCTTACACAAGAGTCAGGTTTACATCACTAATGCTGTCTAATTGGTGCGCCCAAATGCAGTCATGGTGACGTCACTCCACGGCGTCAAGCTGATGTCTTGTAGGTCGGTTGGACGTCGCTTGCCGTTACGGTTGTCAAGCCCCAGATCAGGTTTCAACTACACACATATTCTGGGTATGAAACGTCAGTCACTGCTGATGCTACAGTACCACAAGGAAAAGGGCAACTTTAGAGGTTCTCCGTAAATTTTGCTACCCACTTTTGTCTATTTTCTAACCTCTTCTCTCCCTGGTTGCGCACTGGTTACCCCTGGCGAACCCTTGCCACTTGGTTACGCCGTGTTTAGCGTGATGTTCCAAAAACGTAACGTCTATTTGGGATATGGTTGATGTAGAGATGCGAAACAAAAACGTGCGTGCCGATTGTCAGAACCGGAAGACAACGGCATCTGGCTGGTAGACTTGAATGCTTCGAAAAATAATTTTGCATGATTCGTAACCACGCCTGAACGTAACGTTACGCTCTGCACCCAAGTAAGCAAGCAAATGTTTTATTCTTCCTGGCAGTCTAGCAATGTCAAGTCAGTGATGTCAGTCAGATGATCAGTTGAGCTAAATTCCTGTTGCCCGAAGTACGCAAAAAAGACACGATATGCATGGAGCATGCAAGTACAAATGTTTGCTCACATGAAAGCGTATGCTAAGGGTGCTTTGCTTTGCATGAATTCCAGAGACTTAAGTTCGGTATGTCGCGTAGTATGTAGATATGCATAGAATTGCAGGTGTTCAGCTGACCTTGGCGGAACGTTGTTCGTTCTCACCGGCGATGACCATTTTCTAAGGTAACAAATCGTACTTTTCAACATCACGGCAAGGCCTGGGTCCACAATGTAAAATGCCACGCCGACTCGGTCAGCTATCCACATCGCGCACATGATGTTGTGGAGAGGGCGAGCAGATGCGCGTCACACGACAGACTCATAACGTCGGGGATTTTCACTAACTGTGTTTCAGGTACGGTTTCTCCATCGCCCGCCAGAAGCGCCAAGCGGACTCCTCCGAAGGTTCTCAGCTCTGCCCCACCTCAGGTAACTCGCTGAACAGGTAACTCGCTCAGGTAACTCGCTCAGGTAATTCACTGAACAGGTAACTTGCTCAGGTAACTCGCTCTAGTAACTCGCTGAGCAGGTAACTCGCTCAGGTAACTCGCTCTGGTAACTCGCTGGACAGTTAGCTCGCTCAGGTAACTCGCTCTGTAACTCAAGTAACTCTGTTCCACCTCAGGTAACTCCCTCAGGTAACTCGCCCCGAACTGAGCCTGACGACTGAGCTGAGATCTTAGTCTGAAAACTGAAAACTGAGTCTGAGAACTGAGCCTGAGAACTGTGTGAGAAGTGAGCCTCAAAACCTAATGAGAACTTAGTCTGAGAACTGAGTCTGAGAACTGAGTCTAAGAACTGAGTCGGAAAACTGAGTCGGAAAAGTAAGTTTGAGAATTGACTGAGAACTGAGCCTCAGAACTGAGAACTAGACAGAGAACTGTGTGAGAACTGAGAACTGGGAGGCGTCACCCGGCATTGAAGTAACGTGCAGTGCGGACGGCTCTACGAGTCCGTTAGGCACAAACAATATGCAAGCTTCATCTCCCAAATAGAGGGGCGAGGCTTCCTGAACAAAATTTGCAAACTCCTGCGGTCTATGAACCAGAATTCGCTGTCATCAGGCTGATGTAACAATTCGATTCAATTTGACGTGTTTTTGAGAAACGAGGTGCAATGCCAAGAACATTGTGCGCCTCCGTATCTTGCTGGGGAGGATCAACGCCAATTACGAGTTTTTAGTCCGCTCGTATGGAAATTGAAGCTCCTTTCCTCAATAACCTCGACGGGTTGTGGTTATTCAAACATCCGGTATCCTACGTTTTCTATCTCTCCTATCCTATCCTATCTTTCCTATCCTATCCTATCCTATCTTTCCTATCCTATCCTATCTTTCGTTTTATAGAATAAAGCCCGCTTAATATACGAACGCCATGACATGCTCTTTACTGGCGCTTTTTTGTGTATGTACTTGCATCAAAGAAAGGAAAAAGTATGGTTGTTGAATTATATTTTCAGCTACTTCAGCTTTGGTGGGTCAGAATTTTCTGGCCTGTTTTTGCATTTTGGCGATATTCTTCAGCAGATTAGTGCGAAATTTGGGTCTACTCATCGCGACCTCAACACTGGATCCTCCAGGATACCAGTACAGTATGCTAGTCCTAGCATCATGGGGCCTAAAAGATTGTCCGCACTCTTAACTGATTTTGATTCTGTACTATGATGATCGGTGATGTGTTCAGCTTTATTTTTGGGAAGCGGGTGTATCAATATTTGTGTACGTCCACGGTGGAGCCATTTTTCACTATCTGGCGCATAATGTCACCAAGCTGCAAGAAGCGGCCAGGACATTTCTCACTCACTAAAGCTGGAACAGCTGAAAAGCATCCTTCCACAAATACCCAGCGCTTAGAAAAGCAAAACAACAGGGCACGTATAACTGTGTCGACAAGGAGAGACAGGACGCTTTGTCAGGACATATATACATACATACATAAATGAATGAATAATATATATATAATATATATATAATATATATATATATATATATATATATATATATATATATTATTGAATACATATTCAAGTTTACAAAACGCATCATATACATACACGAATATATATATTATATATATATATAGATATATATATATATATAAATATATATATATATCTCTCTCTCTCTCTCTCTCTCTCTCTCTCCGTCTCTCTCTCCTCTCTCTCTCTCTCTCTCTCTCTCCTCTTTATCTATCATATCTATCTATCTATATATATATATATATATATATATATATATATATATATATATATATATATAGGCGGGGCTGTCCCACGGTCGATCCAGAGGCCCTTAGAGGAATGCATCATATGATCTAGGTTCCCCCCCCTGATGCCTCCTAACCCGCGTAGTTGGATACTGACGCAGGAACCCACATTGACGCAAAAAGATCCCTGATCCCCGCAGGTGGTCCCATGATTGAAATGCAGATCCCAGTCGTTCGGGCCCTTCAGGCTCTTCAGCCTTCTAATTTGGCCCTAGGTCTATGGTCCTGAGTGTTCGTCGGTCCCTCTTCGGGCCTTCTCAAACAAGGCCCGTGACCGACTCGCAGTCACCTGCCGACACATGACCCCTGACCTCTGGCCGGCACAGAGGCCCTCATTGTTTCAGGGATCCAGACTGTTGCAGTTCGCGGGTTGCGGCCTTGCTGTTGTTTGAGAAATGGGCCCCCAAGCCCCAGACCGGCACGGAGCCGACTGTTCGGTGTCCGTAGCTTCTGGCCGGCATAGAATCCTGCATTGTCTCTGGAGTCCTCAACTGGTGCAAGAAGCCCTCTGACTGTCATTTGAGGGCCCAGTCCCACGGGCCAGGGCTCCTAAATATGACTCCAGCCATCTATTCCTACCCTTAGGCCCTTCAATCGGACCATTGATCGTCGGTTCCAGCGGGCCGTCCGGTCTCTCTTCGGGCCTCCTCGAACACTGTCTCTCACCGATTCGGGCCCCCTTGCCAACACAGGCGTGGCCCCTGCTTGGGAAATGTGCCCTCAGACCCATACCGACACGGAGCCAACTGTGCGGCACTGATGGTGTCTGACCATCATCTAGGCCCTCATCGACCCAGGGGGCCCCCGATCGGCGCAAAGGGCCCCAGGGCTCTCGGGGCCCCTCAGGGACACGTACCCTTGTGCTCCTTGCCTCCACCATTACACAGGGCAAGCGAAAAGGACCCAACACCAATGTGATGGACTCCTGAACGATCGGGAGCGTCCGGCGTGTTGCCATGTTGCCATAGCATGTTGCCCCTGGCTAGAGCCCCGGCCAGAGTGCAGGACCCTCCGAGCAGACGAGAGGAGCACAGTGTCCCTACACAATGGCCCTGATAAATCAAGAGTGCCCCGGCGTGTTAGCTAGTAGGGCCCAACAGCAGCGTGGGGCTCTCCGACCAAATGCAAAGAGATCAAGGGCAACATGGAAGGCTCCTTAACGATCGGATTGACCTGGCGAGTGAACACCAGGGCCCCGGGAACAGTGCAAGGCCTCTGGACAATCTAATGAGACCCACAACATCTCTAAATAACCACCCTTTCAATCAGTGAATAACTATTTTTGTCTGTTCACGGGCCCTTCACTTTTGCTTGCGACCATTCTTGGTCGTCTGGAGGCCAAACACGTCCAATTTGATTGTGCTTTGTTCTAAAAAAAAAACTACGTTTGTACGGTTGGCTACGGGCTCCTTTGGAGTCGACGGGCTCCTTCGGGCCCAAAGGGGCATGGCCCCGCGCCCCCTCTCCTCTGGATCTGCCACTGCATAACAATGTATTCCATGAACCCAAGACCATGGGTGGGTAAGACGTCAAATGACGTAGCGCTCGTCTTCGAGAGTAGCTCCTCATGAGCAAAGCTCAAAACACGACAAATTCGGACCATCTGCCATGCCCTCTGATTGGTTCTCAGGCCAGTTCGTCACGCCAAAGGCGGGGCTTAACAACCGCGGCGAGTGGAGGTTCGTCGTCAACATGGAAGAGCTAGACGTGCGCTACACTCAGCTGGTTCGCGCCGAGCGCTGCATGTGAGTCCACCGGCCGGGCCGACCGACCAATGGCGACACGCCTCTGAGGTATGACGCCACAATGACGTCGGAAGTCCGTAACGCTGTAGGTCAGCTGCGTGATCATCTCTCTGCTGTGGTTTTAGCATTGCTCGATGGGCCTTGTGACGGGAAAACAACGCCGGCCTACCGATGATCATGACGTCGGCCTACCGATGATCATAACGTCGACCTACCGATGGTCATAACGCCGGCCTACCGATGATCATAACGCCGGCCTACCGATGGTCATAGCGCCGGCCTACCGATGATCATGACGCCGGCCTACCGATGATCATGACGTCGGCCTACCGATGATCATAACGTCGACCTACCGATGGTCATAACGCCAGCCTACCGATGATCATAACGCCGGCCTACCGATGATCATAATGCTGGCCTACCGATGGTCATAGCGCTGGCCTACCGATGGTCATAATGCCGGCCTACCGATGGTCATAGCGCCGGCCTACCGATAGTCATAACGTCGGCCTACCGATAGTCATAACGCCAGCCTACCGATTATCATAACGCCGGCCTACCGATAGTCATAACACCGGCCTACCAATGATCATAACGCCGGCTTACCAATAATCATAACGCCGGCCTACCGGTAGTCATAACGCGGCCTACCGATGGTCGTAACGCCGGCCTACCGATGGTCATAAGGCCGGCCTACCGATAGTCATAATGCCGGCCTACCGATGGTCATAGCGCTGGCCTACGGATAGTCATAACGCCAGCCTACCGATGACCATAACGCCGGCCTATCGATGGTATTATATTTGTCCAAGGAGTCCTTATCTATACGTTGATGAAGACTTACGATTCTCCCTTACCTCATTATATTAAAGCCTCAGGTTCAACGCCTTGGTAACGACACAAGCCTGTGGTGATGACACATTGCACCTGTAATTCTGAGATATCTGGGGCAGGCGAAAATGTGGCAGGAGGCATAAAACCGGTACCATGTCTTGAAAGATCCAACCTTTTCAAAATAAATTTACGTACTATTTTTGTGTTCGGTGAGTGCTTGGAGTGTTTATCTTTTTGGTACGTATGACAATGTCCTTGTAAACTAGAATTGGCCGCAACATGGAACGGCGTCCCTAGAAAGCCCGCTTTTTAAACTATAGTCGGCGATCCAGTATGTAACACTGGGCTACAGCGAGTTCATCAGTGTTAGCTTAAATCGTTCTCTGGTGTCAATGATATGTTAACAATTTGATCGAACCTTCGTGACATCTATCGAATCGATGTTGTGAAGAAAGCATCCATGGCATCTAATGAGATCCGACATTCTTCCAGGACGTATGCATGGTGCCGGGCCAAGAACGTTGACTCTCGTGAAGTTCAGGGGCCACCCGTCTGTATCACATGCCTTGTTCTGTGACGTCTGTGGTGACCTCTCCCTGCCACCCACCTTGTCCAATGACCTCTCCCAGCCCCCTCTTGTCCGTTGCGGTCAGTTGTGACCTCTCCCAGCCACCCCTTGTCCATTGAGGTCAGGTGTGACCGCTCCCGGCCACCCCCTCATCCGGTGACGTCTGTGGTGACCTCTGACCCGTCCGTGTGGTGCCATCTTTGATGACCTCTGCTGTTACCCCAGATCGGACCGCTGCTTGGGTCTTTGCACAGTTCCTGCGGGCATGGCGGCCACGTGCCAGCAGCAGTACGTGCAGAAGAAGATGGTGGGCCTTGACCCAAGTGGCTCGCAAGTCTACACCGACCTTTACTGGATACCGCACTGTTGCGTCTGTCAGATTAGCTAGCCGCCGGCCGGGCTCGATCCCCGCTGGAGAGCGGGCGCCGCCGGCCGGGCTCGATCCCCGCTGGAGAGCGGGCGCCGCCGGCCAGGCTCGATCCCCGCTGGTGAACGAGCGCCGCCGGTCGGGCTCGATCCCCGCTGGAGAGCGGGCGCCGCCGGCCAGGCTCGATCCCCGCTGGTGACCAGACGCCGCCGGCCAGGCTCGATCCTCGCTGGTGACGGAGCACCGCCGGCCGGGCCCGATCCGCACTGGTAACGGAGCACCGCCGGCCGGGCCCGATCAGCGCTGGTGCCGAGGTGCCGCCGGCCGGGCGGAACACGACAGGAGGAGGAGGGCGCGGGGAGGTGACACGGCTCGAGTGGGGCGCCGTCGCCGACGGCACCCGCTGAAGGAGGGTGGATCGGAACTCGAGAGTTAGGTCTAATGGGTGTCGTTAAGTCTAATGTGTGCCGTTAGATCTGATGAGTGCCATTAGGTCTAGTGAGTGCCGTTAGGTCTAATGAATGCCGTTAGATCTAGTGAGTGCCATTAGGTCCGATGAGTGCCGTTAGGTCTAGTGAGTGCCGTTAGGTCTAATGAATGTCTTTAGGTCTGGTGAGTGCTGTGTGTGTATGTGGGGGCGCGCCAGGTGGCCGGCACACCGCGGGCCAGCCGTCGACGGAGGGGGCGCTGGTGTCGCCTCTGTCCGCCTGGCGCCCACGCGACGCTGTCAGGACTGTGATGGATGGGTGTGGCCTATCACCTGCCCCCCCCCCCTCACCGTGGGCGCACCCCCCACCAGTCGTCGGTGTGATCGGTGTGTAAGAGATGTTCATGTTCGTCGAGCGTGATGCGGCATAGGCAATTACCGACGAGAACCGCTGATGAAGATCGGTGTAATCGATGTGATTTCGTGATCATCACCGGTGGCGTGATCTGTATACAATCGATTCTGCGCCGAAAGGCTCTGGTCCTCTCAATTCAGGCCCTTCCGTTCGGTGTGTATGTGCGTTTGAGGGAAGAGATGTGCTGCTTGCCCATCTCCCGAGCGTTTGCTATTTTTTGATGTCATATCTTTACATTTAAGAACAGGTAACGAGAATCCCTATGTAGTCGGTTAGTATTTCTTGGCCTCCAGCCGTCATGCCTGAAGTCCCCATTCATACCCACATCAATCAGACTTGTCTTCGACTCAAGAATAACTTGGAGCTGAATTTCATAGCACACAAAACCAGGCTTAGCAGGGGACGCCCCACAATTCCGGGCCGGCGGTGCCTAAGTTGGACGAGGAATTGAGTCGACCGTGTTTTTTTTTTAGTTGGTGTGAGCCATCATTGAGTCGACTCAAATAGTGTATAACATGACCCTAATAATATGTAAAACTGCATGCCGGATAAAAAACGCATACTGAATACAAAACTTTGCATCACACATTCTTTGATGTAATATAGCCATGCTGTACGAAAACAGCGGTCTATACGGCCAGAAAACATTTTTAGGGGCATACTTTTTGCCTCTCAAAGGCATGTCGGACATGCAGAGGCATGTGATTCGCCTCTTCTGTGCGCAGTCATCGAATTTGAACATGGTGAGCTTCAGTACGCGGCGCCAGAAGGATTCTTGAGCAGCCGAAGCTCGCGTGACACTGCCTGCTCTCGAAGCTGTCATTTGTCATTGTCAGTTCTCGAAAATGGCATTCTAATGCCACGGCCCGACACACGCTCCCCGACACCAGCGCCCTCGCGGACCGACCTGGCCGCGGGCCTGCTCTGCTCTTCTGTGAACTGCTCTACTGTTCAATGAACCGCTCTACTCTTTCGTGAACTGCTCTACTCTTCTGTGAACTGCTCTACTCTTCCGTGAACTGCTCTACTCTTCTGTGAACCGCTCTACTCTTCCGTGAACTGCTCTACTCTGCCGTGAACTGCTTTACTCTTTCGTGAACTGCTCTACTCTTTCGTGAACAGCTCTACTCTTTTCGAACTGCTCTTCCGTTTCGCTAACTACCCTACTGTTTCGTGAACTGCTCTACTCTTTCGTGAATTGCCGTACTCTTTCGTGAACTGCTCTACTCTTTCGTGAGCTGCTTTACGCTTTCGTGAACTGCTCTACTCTTTCGTGGACTGCTCTACCGTTTTGTGAAGAGCTGTATTTTTTCGCGAACTGCTCTACTCTTTCGTGAGCTGCTCTACACTTTCGTGAATCGCCGTACTCTTGATATATCTAATCGCGAGCTGCTCTACCCTTTTGTGAAGAATTCTACTTCTTCGCGAACTGCTCTACTCTTTCGTGGACTGCTCTACTCTTCCGTGAACTGCTCTACTCTTTCGTGAACTGCACTTCTCTTTCGCTAACTGCTCTACTGTTTTGTGAACTGCTCCACTGTTTCGTGAATTGCTGTACTCTTCCGTGAACAGCTCTTCTCTTTCGTGAACTGTGCTACTCCTTCGTGAACTGGTCTACTCTTTCGTGAACTGCTCAACTCTTTCGTGAACTATTCTTCTCTTTCGTTGTGCTGCGACGCTATCGTCGAAAGCCATCTCGCGGCGGCCTGAGGAGTACGCTGCGAGCCGCGGGCAGGTAGGTGCGGACGTTCAGGTGACGCTTCGACTGCTGGACCTTCTGAGGCTTTGTCCCATCTCACACAGCGTCCACCTGCAGGTTGGAAGATTCCCGAACACGCATTCCTAAGGAGAGAGACCGGCGTTCCTGTTGGTGTTTTTGTTGCAAAACAACGCTGCTGCGAGCGAGCATGTGGTCAGCATCGCGGGTGGTAGGCACTGAGTTTGACCACCACGTCGATGAGGACATTATGCCGTCGGCCTGAGCAGGGATTCTCCTGTGGATGGCACGCACGTGAGGTCAACCAACAAATGCCAAGAAAACGACGGAATTAATTCATGACGTTTCCAGTCAGATTTCTCCTGATGTCACTGCGCTTGCACTAAGGTATTCCGAAGGCTCTAATGACGCGATTCGTCAACGCTTTGACTTTCCCCATCTTGGTTACGAATGGGTACTGCCTCACTCGCTCCTCGCTCCTCGCGCACCTCCCCCAGTATCGTTGCCAACTGAGCTTTGAGCTGACTTGAAGAACTCCTCCGACTACGCTAAGGGGCGGATATCCAGGCTTTCGTCGAGAGGAGAAGGGCATGCAACACTGAGGCAGCCCCTTGGAGCTTGCCTGCAAAAAATATCCTTGTACCTCGGTCACTACCTTTTAAGAAAAGTGGTATGTAACACACACACACACACACACACACACACACACACATATATATACATATATATATATATATATATACATATATATGTACCATATATATATATATATGTGTATATATATATATATATATACATATATATGTATATATATACATATATATGTATATATATATATATATTTACATATATATATATATATACATATATATATATATATATATATATATATATATATATATATATATATACATATATATATATATATATATATATATATATATATATATATATATATATATATATATATATGCTTATTTATATGCGTGAATCTAGGTATATCGGTGTATATATTACGTATTTGTATGTATGCATTTACTTATTCACTTATTTCATAAATACGGAAACCCATCTTACTGTGCACAGCCCTATAAAGCTGGGTGTGCTACGCATGCACACTCATAGATCTCACTAATTTCCAACAGATTATGTTAGATGTCCTGATTCTGAGGCTTTGTGCTTCGGAACAACAGGCAAAATAAAGTTGAGTGAGAAGTTGAGTTAGCATCCAAAATATGCTAAGGACGTGATGCACTAGGATCATAAGTGTCATACAGTCAATGGCCAATGCAAATAGCACATACTACGTCGTCAGTATGTAAAATTGCGTTCGGCAATTTTGCGTAAACATTCATCGGGGCAAATTCGACTGCTGCTCTAAGACGAAGGCCCCAGGGCCAACAGGTACGGAACATGACCAATCACTGGTGCCGCGGAGGTCAACAAAGTGGCTCCCGTCAACAAGTTTAGGGTCCTCAGAGCAAGCAAAAAAAACCTTACATCAGCGTGTTTGGCCCTAAATGATCGGCAGTGCCTCGGTAGGCTGACACATCCCGACCAAAGCACGGGACCCTCTGAGCAAAGGGGAACTATCCAAGACCATGAATTAATACCTCTGTGCGATTAAGAGTCAACGGGCAGGTTTTCAACACGAGCCTCGATAGGATTGAAGAATCCTCCGCAAATGAGACCAAAGGAAGAGAACCCTCGATTAAAGTAGAGGGCCCTGAGCATCGAGTGTCTCCGTGCCCTACCTTACAACAGCCCTAGCAACAGCACGAGGCTCTTCAAGCAAGTGGAAAGAATCCAAGACCTATATGGAGGGCCCTGAGCAGCTGAGTGTACCCTAGCATATGAGGCCCCGCAAAAAGCGCGTAGAGCCTTTTGGGCAAATGGGTAGAATCTGTGGAGGAAAACCTGATCGATCAACAATGCTCAAGTATGGAGCTAGATAGCTTCCCAACGATACATTAGGCCCTCCCAAAAAATGCAAAGAGGTCAAAGGCAACGTGGAAAGCTCCTTAGCGATCATGTTGACCCGGCAAGTGGACATATAGGGCCAGGCAACCAACAGCGTAATGCCTCTAGCCAGGGTAATGAGCCCCAAAATTACCCCAAGCAACACGTTTTCAATCAATGTAGAATCAAAGGCATCGAGTTTTGCTGCGTTTTTGTGGTAAGAAAACTGCGTCTGTCCAGACGCTTATGAACCCCTTCGGAGCCTTTAGGTCCCCTCGGCATGGTCCATGGGGCATGGTTCCGCGCCTCTCTTCCCTCCTCTCCTCTCCTCTGCAACCACTACCGGCCCGAGCAGCTTAAAAGATGGGCCAGCCAAGAACATGGGCCATCCATTCAAAAAGGAAATACTAACGACACAATATGCAGGGCTCTGAACGATCGAGTGCACCCGAGCAGGTTAACAAATAGGGTTCCCATAAAAAGCGTAGAGCTCTCCATTAAAATAGGAGGTACCCAAGTGCCCGAACAGGTTAGCAGATGAGGCCCCTCCAGGAGTGCAGAGCCCCCCGTTCAGGTGCAAATTACCCGCGACATGATGTAGAGGGCCCCGAATAATCCAATGTGCGAGAGCAGACTAGGGCAGATAGGGCCCCGAAAAGAACGGAGGGCCCTCCATTCAAAAAGGAAGTGTCCAGAGCCAAATGTAGAGGTCCCCCACGGTCGAACGAGCCCGATCATCTTATCAGAACGGGCCTGACAGGAGCGTAAGGCCCTCCATTCCAATGAGAAATTCCCAAAACCCGGTGCGGAGCTCTCCCGAAAGATGGGGAGTAACCGAGCAGGTTATCAGATGACCCCGATAGGAGCAGAGGGCCCTAAATTAAAACACCAAGAACCAATGCGAAGGCCCCCGAGCAATCCAGTATGGTGGAGGGGGTGAACAGAGGGGGCCCCCGACAAGTGTGTAAGGCCCCATTCAAATAGCACGTGCCCAAGGCCCAATGTAGAGGGCCCCCGCACGATCGAATGTGCCCGAGCAGAAGAAGTACCCAAGACCCAGTGTGGAGGGTCCCGAAGAACTGAATGTGCCCAAGCAGGCCATCAGATGGTCCCCCGACAGGAGCGTAGGGTCCTAAGCAAGTGACAGAGAACTGGAAGCGCCCTAGACCAATGTTGAGGGCCCATGAGCGTATCGCAAGTATGCCGGTAGGTTAACCGAGACCCGCGTAAAGGGCCCCTGAGCAACCGAGAATACCCCGGCAGGTTAAAATATGGGACCCCGGCTATAGCCCATAGAGCCTCTCTGGCTCGTGATTGACAAGAGTGTCCGGCACGTTAGCAGGAGGGGCCCCAACGGCAGAACAGCGCCCACTGAGCAAATGCAAAAAACTAAATGGCAGCGTGGAATGCTGCTGCAAGTGGGCATATAGGTTCCCCCTGAAACAGCATCGTCACCTAGACTGTGTAATAAGGCTTAAAATCTCCAGTTTACAACTTTTCCAATCATTGAACATTTTTTGACTTTCCTTAGGCCATTTACTTTCGCTTACAACTGTTCCTGGCTGCCTGGAAGTCCAGCGTTATCCAATTTTGTTGCATTTTGTGCTTAAAAAACTGCACCTGCCCGGCGGGCTATTGGCCTCTTTGGAACCAATAAGCTCCTTCGGAGTCCATGGGGGTCTGTTTAATGGCCTTGGGGGGGATCATTGTCCCGTGTCCCCCCCCCCCCCCCCCGGATCCGTCCCTGACTACGCTACCACCGCGCTGTCTCGCTGTTATAGGGCCCCGCCTGCCAGCCCATGGCACCCCTAGCGGCGGCAGGTGTGATATTTTGCGGACTATACCAGTGGGTTTGTGCATTTGTAGTCCTCTTCTCCTTTCAGGGTTTGCCATTTGGGTGCGTTTTGTTCATTGTTATGTTATACTTTATTTTTGCATTCCATTTTGTCAGCATTGAAACCCATCTAAGTGGGTTGGAATGATAGTCAGTGTACCTGTCCTTGTATCTGTAGGTACTTTGTATGGTATAGATAGATATATGTGATCAGTGTGTGTGAATGTGGTGCAATGATTAATTGCATTTTGTTCATGCATTCTTTGCCAAGCAATATGTGCACTAGAAATAAATGTGGCAACAGTGACTTGCATCCAAACCTTGCCATGCTGGAGTAAAAAAAGATGATGTATGTGTATATATTTGATTATATATATACATTTTTTATTTATAAGCCATGAGTCTGGGTGGTGTGATTGATGAATTAGGAAGTGCTAATTTGTGTGTTATTCATGCTTCAGACTGAGTACCCTTTAATGGTGGAGGGGGAAGAAAAGGAAATCTTCACAAGGCCATGGTTGCTACCCAAATAATGGCAAAGGAAAAGGCAAACAAGACAAGAAGCAGGGCAAATGCCGTAGGAAAGGTTTGTGTGACCTGGCATTTGCAGGGCATGTGATTCCTAACTTTCCTTTTTTGTGACTTGTGTGTGAGGCATTGTTTATTATTATTACTTCAAAGGCTTCAAGGTAAAATTGTTTTATACACTGCAATGCATTTGCAGTGAGTGTAATACAATCAAGGTTTTTTCATTAGATCTTTAACTGTTAATTTTGATCCATGGTGCATCTCATCCAGATCTGGTAATTATGCTTATGTGAATTTGAAGTACTTTCAGCTCCATGTTTGCAATACTGTGTGTTATGATTAAAAAGTTTTTGATTGTAGTTAAGGGTATGCACGAATGGATCAAAACATCTTATATGGCATGACCTAAGGTGGCACATGTAGTAAGAGCAGTGCACAAATTTGTGTTGCAAAAATGTGTGAGGCAGCAAGTTTCACTTATTTTTACTCCATTTATACATGTTCATATGGCGAATTGAAATGGAAATTGGCTCAACATGATATCTATGAGGGGGAGATGTTATTGCACATGTGTGTTTATTTTGGAGGTGTCTCTGGGGGCCTATTTGTGTTGGTGTGGTACTGTGATGTGTCCATACACAGATGTGTGTGTTTGCATGCACTTGGCACAGTTGTTAGCATTGTTGGTTTTTCACTCGTATTAAGCTGTGTCTGCTGCTATTTTATGTATTTTTCATGTCATTTGGGACATTTGGATCAATAGGATGTATATGGATAGCTTGGGTTTTAATTTTTGTGTTGTGGATGATTGGTAAAAAATAGGTAGCACTCATTTCATCCAGCATATTCTTTTCAGCTAAACACAGTTGTCCCAGCCAATCATCAGCAAAGTCTCACATGCCCACTTTTGGGTCAGAACATGGAGCAGGTATGTGCTAAGGGAGATGCAGTCAACATTGTCAGTTTCATCAGCTTTGGGCTTTATGGAGCATTCAGTTGTTGAGGCCATGTGGAGTCATGTGTCTTTGACCCTGGTAGGAGGGGTGAGCACCACATGGAAGCTGGCACCTGGGGAATGCAGGAGAAACCCTGTATCACTAGTTTTCTGGGTATGCAGACTGGCTATTACCCACTCTTGCATCATTTTGCATGGCTATGCATTTGCATAGGAAACAACTCAAGGGTTTCTAATCAAGGCTTTCCCTCACCTGAGATGAGATGTGAAGTTTGCTGCCAGGGCAAAGCTCCTTAATTGGTATTGATGCTTGCCTTGTTAATAGGTTTGCATCCACCACAGTTTTGCATTGTCTCTCAGTCTCATTGCTGAACAGACACGTCTATACAGTGTTCCCTTCCCCTTCCTAAGAAACTAGGTATCTCACAACCACATAATGTCATGGAATCTGGGATGTAGTCAAGGATGTCAGGGAATGTTTTGAGACCTGTGTGAGCGCATGTACCAGGAGTTACAGAGAGGAAAGTAGGACGAAGCTAGCTGCAGCAAGTGAAAGTGATGGGCAGGTGTGCCCACGTTTGCCAATCACGTGGTAATTGGCATTCCAGAGCCGGATAACTCCGAAGATCCGGATAGACCGAAGGAAGACCGACCGACCGGATTGATCGAAGATGTGGGCATAGCGCGAAGAGACGGAGGCCAAACGTTGGGAGGAAGTCAGGAGGGGGCTATTTGATGATGCCGTAGCTGCTCGTGCTGTGCCGAGTCCGGGTGAGGTGCGAAGGCATGACACAATTGGTTTAGTAAGCCACCAGCAGCAGTTCGTTGCATGTAAGAGGTGGGCTTCTTAGGGCATTTAGGACCGGGCGTAATCCGCCGGCGCACAGCCTTTTGTGAAATGCCGGCTTACTGTGTGCTGTTCTGCTCATTTCGTTGGCGTGGTCTCGCCACCACGCGGGCGTCTATGTGTGTCAGTCCGGTCCTCTGCCGGTCAGTCAGCTTTTCCTGACCGGCTGCATGAGTAAAGACGAATTTTAATGCATTTCGTTTCCTATATGCTTGCACGCCCAATATCTGGCATGATTGAAATCCTGAAACACCAACATGTTTCCTTGGTCTTGGGGGAGCATTATGTTATCCATGTTTTCACCAAAGTGTTCCTTTATTCTTTGGGGGAGGGGGGACATTGTGTTATCTACGCTGTTGGCATGAAACTTTAGTCGGATTACCCTGGTGCCCGGGTAAAGAAGGTATTTTAAGAGGATAGCAGCCAGCCAGCCAGATGACCTTATGTACGTGGTTGTGCGTATGTCGAACCAGCGGCCCTTGAATCGGTTATTGTTGCGGAGGATTTAAAACCGAACAAGTGAATTTCTCTATGTTTATCTGGCTTTTGTTATGTAACGCCGCATTTTTAAGTGCTTTTAAGATACTGTTGTTGTTTCAGGATTGACTTGCTCGCTTTGCGAGAGTCTTGCGAGTGTAAGCTGCGGGAACTGCCCGGGGGGCGGCACTGTGCCACCATTGTGATGTTGAAGAGCACACCATGCAGCCATTTCACGCCAGGCGGCAGTGGGCGTCTGGGTTTATGCAGACTTTGGCTGCAGGTACTTCTGTTACATCAGCGGGAGGGTTCATCCAGTTCGGTGAGTGTCTTAAGAATGATTATCTTACTGAAATGGGTAGAATTATTTTGGATTGGTAATTATCATTTTTACCACCGCCTATGTCCAGTATACATTATGGTATGTGGGCTATTTTTCAAGAATTTTGAACAGGGTTCGGGGACCAGTAAGCTTAAATTGTGCTTAATTTGTGAAGTTTCCATTTGAAAAGGCCCGGCCCATCCTGGTTGTCGTGTGTTTGGGAGTTATTATGCAGCCAGTGAACGCAGGCTCACATCATCTTCAGCAACAAGGGCAATGCCGCCAAGTTTGTGGTTCATAGATTGTTAGTCATCTGCGCTCCAAGCATTTCATCTGGCGTGCTGTTGGCTACAACATCGTAACAGGACCAAAAGTTTACCTCCTCCATCCGATTAACATGCAGGTGGTAATTTGTATTGTGTAAGAAGTTAAAGCAAAAGTCAAAGCCAAATCTGGATCTGGGCAATGCGGCGTTGTAGCGACATGACCAGTAACGAACGGAGACGAAAACGGACATTTGCACTGACAAAAGTGTTGGTCCTTGTGCGTAGACGAACACGCAAAGTCGTGTGCATGTCATATATCCGTCTGTTTTTCGACATTTTTAAGCAATATTGACCCGAACTAAGAAAGAAATAAAACCATCAACGCAGTGTGGGCACATGTACCAGATCAATTCGTTAACGGATCTCAAAGCTGTCTTGACTCATATGCGCGTCAGTTATGGACCCAATAGCGGCAAATAACACCTTTTTAACCAAATCCACACAGAATACGCGACGCTTCGCCCCAGAAGATAACAATTGTTCAATGAAAATTAACATATAGTCACTTGTATGATACATATACACCAGAAATACCTGCGGTACTTCGGTCATAACTGTCTAGAACTCACGTCAGTGCGAATTAGTCATTGTCGATTATAATTGCCAAGCGTAACCAGACCCTAGAGCGGAACATTTTCAGGCAAAACCATCGTGCATAAGCGCGCTAAAGCTACATCAGCAGACCTTCACGTGTTCATTTAGGTAGACACGCCAATACGCTGATCAAATCAATTGGTGTTGTGTGCCGGTGGCGTCCGGGGCCACGTGCGTGATTACAGCTATTAACTCGCATATGTTATCCAAGCGCCCAGCCCACGTCGCACAAGATGTGGGCCATGTCCATGTGTATTAGCAGCATTGTGGACCCCGTAAGGCATCCCTGTTGCCTCCACTAGATTTGAGAACACGGTACAGATGATTGTAGATCTTGATTTCTTTATGGACCCGTTTATGACGGTTTTGTGTTTCCCAGCAGGAAAGTTTTCATCACATGTGTGTCTCGCTCGCTCTAGTAACTGGTTAGGTGCAATTGGGTAGCAACAGGTGCGTTTTACAGGCTCGAAAAGCGCTCAAATTCTGTCACTGTCCTTGAGATGTGTCCATGGAATGTTACCGTTATTTCGTAGAAATATAAATCCACAAATCAAATAATTCATCGTGTGGTGTCTTTCAGATCCGGTTCTGCCGCTGCATGCGCGCAAGAAGGCCTGTGAAGCCTGTTCATGTTCAGCTGAGTGCAAGACGCGCCCCTCATCGGTCGAGGTGTTGGCCATTACCATGCGTGGTGAGTTTTTGTGGGCAGTTTCTCGTGAAAGTGCTTAATAAGCTGCCACGATTGTGCGCGGCCCGCGGAAACATGAAGCGTAATATCTGTGGTCGGGTATGTCACATTGCACAGCGCCCTAAGCGCCGTTTTCGCTGGACTCCGGGAAAAGCCGTGTAGTAGCACTCATTTATCTTGTGAGGACGGACTGCGAAGCTGATGGGGCCTATGGATAAGTTTGTTATCGGGACTTCCCACGTCCAGAATGTGTGGAATGCCTCTGTGGTACTTTTGGATTGACTCCATGCGCCAGATTTTCCTATGTCGTTAGTGATATTTTGCAAATTGTAGGTTTGCCGCTGGTTCAATGAAAAACAAGTACAACATAGTGGTGCTTTCATTACGGTAGCATTTGAGTGAAGTGATTCACATTTGCTTTTGGGTTTTGAACTGAAATAACCATGTGGAATATCCTTCAGTGCAGTTCACAGTCCTGCCGTCCTTAAGACTTTCCGAAACCTTAATTCTTAATCTTCTTCTAAATCTTGCAATTGAGCAAAAGCATTTGAAGAGGGTGATTCACATCTGTGTGGGGTTTTGAACTGGAATGTAGTCTTGAATATCCTTTGGTGCAGTTCACAGCCCTGACCTGCTTAAGGCTTAATTCCTAATTAGCATTTTTAATGCTTAACCTTCTTAATCTTCTTACACCGTTTTTAGTTTCTGAGCTGCACGCCGGCTAAGACGTGAAGACTTTTTCGGGAAAACAATTTCAGAGTCACCTAGACATCCATGGTATCACAATGACGTCATTCAAACCCTGCCATTCCATTGGTGATGCGGCGATCAGCAGCATATGTACTAAGCAGTAAATGTATTGGCTGTAGCAGCCTTTTTCACTGAAAAGGATGCCACTAGTTCCAAGTGACCTTATTTCATCATACCTGATGCTTGCTTCATGATCTTCAAATGTGAAACATTCCCTTGAAACCATGGCATTTCGGCCAACTGCTGAACATAAAAGTGTCCATTTTAATCGTTGTCCCGAATGTTTAGCGATGGAAGAACTGCTGTTATACCCACAGCTTTCTACTCAGTTAAAGTTAGATGAGTAGACTGTTTGACATGAGCAAATTTGTGAGACTGATCCATACAGAAGTGGAGCATTCGGCACTGCGCGAGTAGGTGAGGCGTAAAATAACCGTTCGTGAATGGTGTGCGAGAGAAAATTGAATCTTCTTATTTTTCGCGATGCGTTCTTGTAGTTCCTTTCAAACTGTATCCTATCCGAAAAACTTTTTATCATGCTTTAGTAGAACCTATTTCTGATGGGTGTGTTGAAATGAGCAAGGTCGCCTGGTGACTTTGCCTACTCTTATTCTTGTAGGGTTTTTCTTCTTTTTTTTTTGGCTGGCCGAATCCTCTTTAAGTGACCATTTCTGCACATGACTGCCATAGAGCATAGCTAGCCGTCATAAAGGACACAGCGCCCCGAGTTTGACGGGTAAATGTATGGTACGATTCGTGAGTTATGACTTGTCCATGTCTTGTCCGTATCGCAATGTGTTAAAATAAGGTGTCAGCATGTTCCCGCGAACCTATAACCGACCTTGCATCATGTGCAACACGTGTGTTTTAACACAGCCTATCATTAGTTCCCAGCGGGTATTCCGGGCGCGGGCGCGAAGCGTCATTGCGTCCCCCCAAACATCACACCCCAGATGACCTATGCATTAACTGATTGCAGTACACCCATCAGATAGAACCTTATGCTTTAAATGCCGAATTAAGCTACGGTGACATGACATCAGCTGTCTTGAACTGATGTTGAAGGTCTTTGAAATAAAACTAGCGGAGACTTCATGTTAAACCTTTTTGTTCTCAGGTCGTTTCAAGTTGTGGCTCCCCACCTGAATTTGTCCACCGTGGAAGATGTGCTGGGAGGTCACGAACATGGACATCGTGCGGTGTGGTATTTATACAGCCTCTCCGGTGAACATGTCGACCGTGATTCACGAGGAGGTTTTCATCACGCGGCAGAATCTGAAGTTCCACTCACCTGGAACGTCGCTTTCTGCGTTCGTGGCGACCCTCCAAGCACTGGGACAAAAGCATGGATCTGTGAGTTAACTATGGGTTGATAGCGGCGGGATGCTTGATTCCAGCATTGAATCACCTTTGCAATCCAATGAATCGTGGTTTTTGGTGCAGTCATATTCTCGCCCTGTAACCTCTGCCCTTTTAAGCGAATTTACTATCAGCAGTGTGCACCTCATTGTTAATATGTTTCCAGGGATAACGTCGTACGACGGAAAAAAGCTGCCCAATATTATTGCTGAGCCTGAGGCTGGGCTTATGAACAGAAATAACGACCATCCGCTTTTGCGTTATGCGGCATGTGAATGAAGTTCTAAAATTGTATAGGGAGACGAACATATATTTTAACGACTTTAATAACTGAATTATCGAAAGTTGGGATCGCTTAGAAGTAGGGTCGGCATTTCAGCAACCCAAAACTGTTTCCTGTCACCGACGTGGTTTAAAGACAGAAGTGGACATGCATACCTAAGTACGCCATGGCCGGTAAGCAAGCGCACACGTGGTATGGAATTCCTTGGCAGAAGTATCTACGCAAAATTTCTTACGCAATTTTCCGTGAGCCGATGCGCGGTATTGAATACGCATGAAAAATGTAGGTATTGGCACAAGTTTTTTCAAGTTTCTATGCATTGGGCATGTACGCAACTCTTTGGTACTGATTACGTATAAGCAAATGTTCGTAATGGATGAAGTTGGTTTGACAAATGTACCTCCGCTAGAGTTCGTAAGCGGTATAGGCGAAGTATCGGGGGTCCGTGTGTGCACACCCACTTTCCACGAATGCTGAACATTAAACCTAGTACACTCCATTGAGAAAATTGACTCCGAGATGCTGAATGATGCTTTCATGCTGAGTTGCCCAGGGCAAAATTAGATCCTGAGGACGATGGGAGTCATGGATCTGAGTGAGCAAAATCTGGCCGAATTCGGCGTGCTGGGTACAGGTGATACTCGTGGCCAGCGTTGGGTTCAGTGCAAGCGAGGCCTGAATCAAGCAAGTCCAGGCGATTGGCTATTTCTCTTGGCCTCATATCTACGAAATAAGCCACTGTATTCAGCCATCATTGAGCCATTCCGGCCGCCACTGAGTAGCTGGCAACGCGGCTCTTTCCACGATGTTCTTAAACGAAAGCTCTTTCACGGCTATCGTTTCTTCACGAAGCCGCTTCGCCTGGGCTCTCCAATTTGCGTGAGTAGGCGCACAGCGGGAACTGGTGTCCTTAAAACGTACTTCCTGAACGTATGCCGTCGGTACGTGATCGGTGCTGGCCCCAATGGAGGGCGAACCGTATCTCACGCTGTTCCCACCACGAACCGGTGGCGGCGTTATCTTCGTGGAGGTGGGACAAACGCGTGCACCTAGCTGCTTTACATACACCGCAATAAGGTCGAAGTCAACTGACGCGAATGGCCGGGGCAGTCGAGCCCCCGCCTTGCCTCATCCATCGTCTTCACCGCGAAAAGCGCTGTTTATGGGGGATCCAAGCGAACGTTGGTCCGTCGGTGCGGACGCTTGTGAGTCTGTGGTTTTCCGATATGTTCACCGCGAGTTGCGTAGCGTGCGCACGTTCTGACCGTTTGATAACAGCATGTCTAAACTTGGGGTCAACTCAGATCTGTCTAATTCAGGGCTAATTGTGACCATCTAATGCGTTAAGAGAATGATGGGGACAAGAAAATTGGGCGGCATGCTGTAAGCAAGTTCCAGTACGCAACAAGCTCGAAGAAAGCGTGTAACAACTTAAGTTAAGTTGAGTCGTCTCCAAAGCGAATATGCACGTCGCGCGGTCTACGCATAGTGTCAGCCTTGGTTCCTCTTTATCCAGCTGATCATCAGGAGGGATTTTCGCGATTGGAAGACAGACTTCGCCCTTTCAAGATTGCGCACTACATATGCAGTACAACGTGCACACTGGTTACTTACAAACTTGTATTCTCTTGTAGCATCCCCGTGCATCTCTCAAGTAGGCGACATCATCGTCTGATGCAGAACAGTGGGGAGCTGGCGAACAAGGATCGATGAAGCTGGGTTAGGCATTGCACTATACATATGTTCTGCAGCAACCACACTAGTCACTTGCAAAGTTTTATTTTCTTGTAGCGTCGCTGTGCATCTCTCAAGAAGGGGACGTCACCGTGAGATGCAGAACAGCGGGGAGCTGGTGGACAGGGATCGAGGAAGTTGGGTTATGAATTGCACTATACATATTATTCAGGTCTTACGTGTTCTGTCTGCCCAAACCAGACACGAGCGCTGCGAGACGGCAACTGTATTAACCCGCGAGGCGAGCGGACGGCGCCGACCCCGGCGGGCGGCGCCCCAGGCAGTACACCGCCAGTCGGGGCAGCGGCGTACCGAGGTGCAGCAGCACTGGCGGCGCGAGCAGGGGCGGTCCCAGGCGCACGCCAGTAGCATCATGATGCACATATGTTCTGCAACAACCACACTCGTCACTTGCAAACGTTTATTCTCTTGTAGCATCCCTGTGCATCTCTCAAGTAGGTGACGTCACCGTCAGATGCAGAACAGCGGGGAGCTGGTGGACAGTGATCGTGGGGGCTTAGCTGGCGGGGATCGAGGGAGTCTGGCTGGCGGGGATCGAGGGAGTCTGGCTGGCGGGGATCGAGGGAGCTGGATTGGTGGGAAGCTGGTGAGCGGGGATCGTGGGAGCTTTGTTGGCGAGCAGTGGGAAGGCGAGGAACAAGGTATCTGGGCAGGCGGTGAACAAGGGAGCTGGGCTGGCGGGGAACAAGGTATCTGGGCAGGCGGTGAACAAGGGAGCTGGGCTGGCGGGGAACAAGGGGGCTGGGCTGGCGGGGAACAAGGGAGCTGGGCAGGCGGGGAACAAGGGAGCTGGGCTGGCGGGAAACGGATGGGCTGAGAACAAGAGAGAGCCGGACTGGCGAGGAGCCGATGGGCTGGGAGCAGGAGGGCTGGGCTTGGGGGAGGCGGATGGGCCGGAAACAAGAGGGCGGGGCTGGCGAGCAGCGGATGGGTGCGGATCGGGGAGTCGGGCTGGTGCAGAGCAGTTGGACAGGGAACATGGATGGTTGGAGCGACAGCAGGTGACAGTTCCTGTGACAGTTGTGCTGCGGAGGTTTCGCTCGCGCACCTGGCACAGCGAAAATCGCCGTATCTTCGAAGTTGCTGTGTCGCTCTGCATCGTAGCCCAGCACCTATGCAAAGCATTACACGTGTTGCCTGTGATTACAATTAAATAATGATACAAGGCAAACGACTGTATGACAGTGTCGCCCAACGAGACATGCAAGTGCACAAACGACAATGTTCCGTTAAGGAAAAATCAATACAGATGACGTGGGCCTCTTGGGCCCAGGCGTCCGTCATCGTTGCATAGTCGTAAAAGTTTGGTAGCGCAGTTGACAGCTAAGCTCGACCGAGGATAGAAGGAATGTTTTGCAATGGTCAGGAATTTTCGTGTAGGACAATGGTGTAGCAGGGAGGTACAATAATCGGTGTTAGTTTCTAGAAAACTCGGTGTTAGATGTTTAGATCTGTAAAATAATTAGTGAACTGAAACAAGAGAACAAAAAGTCCGTTTTTTTGGCCAGGCATTTTCATCATTTTCTTTTAACCACGGCTTCGCCACCTGATTGACATTTCAGGTCAGAGTCATGAGTCGCTAGTCACATAAATTACGGTTTAGCAAACCAGTTACTAGATAAGAAATTCACACATCTGCCATGCCGTTTACTCTAACGCATTCACGCACATTCCTCTGTCTTCTCCATGCTCATTCATACCTCATTCTTGTACTCTCTTCTGCCTACGCAAACGTCCACATATCACACATATGCTACACGTAGTTCCTATACCACTTCCTTGCTTTTCACACTTCTCAAGCATTCGTTCAGACATCGTACAAAGATATACCAGTAAACTTATATTATACAGAAAATAAACAACTCATTTCAAACAAATACAACATAGTATAAGCAACATGGCAACAGTCGATGACAGCGCATCAAAAATTGCACCTGTCCAGTACGCGAAGGCAGCACTTCACAATCGTTTCAGTAGATCACAGCGTCGCAAATATCTCAGCACTTCATCATGATGTTTGGGAATTCATTTCCTGTCAGAGACCTCAGACAGAATTGTGCTCCTGACCGTTGACATAATGTTACCAACGGCTTTTCATGACAGTATACAGGACATTCAAGAACGATGTGATGTACTGTTAGTGGACATTGACAACTTTCACCTTGATGCTGGGGGTTTCTGTCTATCATATAGGAGTGGGTATAACGAGTATACCCAAGTCTCAGCCGGCACGGCACTATCTTATCACGTCTGCTTGTTAGTCGGAGCCACACTTGGGTGACGCACAGCTGCAGCTTACGACCTCAGGACAGGGGGGTCGTGGTCTTTCTCATGCTGCCTTCTAGCCGGAGGGTATGAGAGTTCTTGTGCAGTTTTAATCCCACATGTCTCCTTTTCTTTTTTCCATATTTCACACCCTTGGCCATACACGAGTGTCCTGACTGTTTGCCGTTCAAACACCAGCGCTCACATTCTCCACCATGTTTTCCTTTCCCACAACGAAGGCATGGCGGATCGCTGGGGCACCTTGCGCCAGTGTGGCCCAATCTGCCACAACCAAACACATCAGTGGGTTGGGGACATCTTGGTGGGCACGGTATATGATGTAATCCAGTTCCAGTTTGGCTTGGCATGAGGACCTGTCAGAAGTCAAAAGTGTGGTTGGGGTATTCTCCATCCTTCCATTCACCCTCTTGGTGAATCCCCGAGCACCCACCACCCCAAATTCACCCAGCCATCCCACAATCTCAGTCTCGGACAGATCCACAAGGTCATATACATTGATGGTTTCCCTGCATGTGTTCATTCGGTGTTCACGAACAACCTCGCACTCCTCATCCCCAAACTTTTTTCATGAACTGTTCAGTCTGTCCTGACATGATTCAGTCTGGCATGATTTTTTGTTTTTACCAGAAGGCTGCCTGCAGCCAGAAGATTCTCCTTTTCTACCTTATCAGCGCCCCGTCGAACTCCTCTCACAGACATCTGGATCCATGGCCAACCTTTGGACCTAAATGATTTTCCTGAATTGAGTGTTATCTTCAGGTATGAGCCTGAGGATTCCCCCCTACCTGAGAAAAGAAAAGCTCATCTGTCCGCACTCGCTTACCGGGTCGACTGGGGTCAGTCACAGCCGGGTTGACGCGTTGCACGATCAGCGCGTGCTCACAGTTTACAGCACAGCTCTGCAGCGCGTAAGCGGCGCGTGGCACACGCGTGGCGGTCGCGTGGGGCGTCGCCCGCGACTGCGCTCACTGATAACCATCACGTGGTGTCGCGTTTGTTAGGCTCATTCCGCGTACCGAGGTCATCTAGCGCCGCTTGCATAATTATGTAAATATGCGAAGCGACGGGCGCGTTGTAGCGTTGGATTGCGTGCCTTCGGCGGGCTGTGTGTGGTGCTCATGAGCGAGCACAGGCGGGCGAGGGCTAGAATCTGGTATAACGTCAAGGCGTAGAAATGGATGAAAACGACAGATCGATGCTACAATATCTCCCCCTACACAATAAGCATTTTGACAGAGAAACCAAATGCGCAGCGACCGGAGCCTTAAGGGCGAAGGGAGACAGACAGGCGACAAGGAAACACAAGGAACACTGAAATGACGTGAGGAACATTGCCTTGCTCAGGTTGCTGTCGTGGTCGGTGCCGGGACTCGCACTCACATGGTGGTCTCGTTGGATGTCGGTATTCTGGTTGTTCGTACTCACGTGGTGTCTGTGGATGGTACAGGTACTCCTGGGTTTGCTGTGGGCTTTTGTGTTTGCATCAGGATCATGACCTTTACGACGTCAGTTAACTTATCTACCCCAGTCTGTTATGGGGGAGGGGGCGCGGGTTGAGCAATGGTGTTTACATCCATGTGTTCTGTTCCGTCTCTTGTATCCCTCGCTGCTGTTTTTGTCGTAGCTTTATCTCCTCCATGGCTAAATGCAAAGCTTCGTTGACGTTCGTCGGCCGTTTTCGCGTCAAGTGATGTCGAAGGTCGTTGTCAGTTACGCCATTTATGAAAATATCCATGATATTTTCACGGACATTTCGGGTGTTTATCTCTTCTTTGTAGGCCTCCGTGACAAGCGACATGAGGCGAAAAGCATGTTCGAGAAAATACTCGTACGGTCGTTTGGTAAAAATACTGAGCTTTAGCTTGGCTTTTGAGGAGTTTCAAGATGACGGAATTTTTGTGCCATTAGTTGTTTTAAATCGTCCTAATTTACGATGCTGTCCGCTACCTCGGCGTAGTAGTCAGAATCGAGTCTTAGTAGAAGCTTATTAGTCGAGCTGCGGCATGTAAAGTCGTCGTTTGATTTCTGTTGCATTCCCTTTGAGTGTTGCCTACCGTGGCAAGCCATCGCGTCAGACTTTCCGCACTCGTTCCGTCAAATGTAACTTTTACAGGCTCCATATCCAAAGTGCTAAGAAGGGTCATTTGATCTCGGAGGAAATTTATGCTTGTAACAATGTACTCCGCGTTCGGATCCACAGACAAGCTCACGTCTTCGGGATTACGAGCCATGTTGCAAGATATAAAAAAAGAAAAGAAGAAAGAGGGTCAGCCAGTACCTTTTGGGTGTGAGTCCGATGCTGTTTGGCCAGTCGTTCACTAGTCACGTTTTCCCCGGGACGGCGTGACACTATGGGGTACAAACGGTGAATACGAGCTTGCGGCCAAGAAGTCGTTGAAGGTCCCGTTGAAATCGCTGACGTCGAGGTCGCAGTCGATTAATATTGGCCGGCCGAGGTGTTGCCGGGCGGAAGTCCTTCGCGGGCTGCTATGCTGGGCGGACGGGAGCGGAGGCTCAGACCGCGCTTCCTGATGCAACGGGAGCTCAAGCTCTGACCGTTCGTCGTTGATGGTAGCAGACGGGAGCTGAGGCTCAGACCGTGCTTCAGGGCTGGCGGGGGAGGAAGCTGACACGCGTTGGTCGTGTGCTTCGTTCAGGGCCTCGATTGATGTCTGGTTGTACGTGGCGTTTCTGGGAGCTTCGGGTGGACGCCTCCGGCTTTCTTGTTCGGCCACCTTCACTCTGTGGGTCTCTTGCACCTGTCTCAGACAGATGGTGGCTGCGCTGCTGATGCCGCAGCAACGGGACAGGCACAAGGCACAAGTGCAGCGGTGGAAGTTTGGCGTAGAAGTAGTCGTTAAATCGCAGCCGCACTTATGGCAATAAGTCCACAAGCGATAAGTCCACAGGCGCAACAGTAGCAGGCGGCACTGTTCAGATGGCACTCACAGCAATGGCCGTAGAGTGCGTGCCGCCTTTGTGCAAAATACCTTTTGTGGTACTCACACAACCTATGCTGGACTGCTGAGAATTCGTACTTGAAACTGGTGACGTCGTTGAGTTCTGTCCAGCGCAGGCAGGGGCCGTTGGCGAGTCCGTCGAGCTCCGCAGCGGTGCAGTATCTTCCTCTTCTGTGCCGTGGTTCTATCGGTAGTTGGGAGCCCAGATGCACGTCTCGCTGTTGGAAATTCGCACGAATGCGATACATTCAACAATCCGGGTCACGGCACCAGTGTAGCACGCCTAAAAAGTTAAACTCTTCACCAAACTTCAAAAAGGTCTTTTGGCAGTGCTAGGGCGTGATCCTGCTTACAGTACAATTCTGCAACGCGTGATCACGGTTTGTAGGACGGCTCATGCAGCGCGTGAGCGGCGCGTGGTGCACGGGTGAAGGTCGCGTGGAGCGTGGTTTCGCGGCTGTGCCCACCGATAATCATTGCGTGGCGTCGCGCCTGTTAAAGTTAGTCTAGACAATCGAGGTCATCTGGTGCCGCTTGCAGCATTATGTATAAACACGCAGCGACGGGCATGTCGTGGCATCGGGCCGCGTGCCGTCGGCGGGCTGCGCGTGGTGGCGAGACGCGGGCACAGGCGAGCGAGAGTTAGAAATCTGGAACAACGCGGGATGAAACAACAGATAGATGCTACAAACGTGCCTGCAAGTGGGAGGGGGTGGCAGTCTGTTTATCCGGCGGGCCATCGGCGCTTCTGTGGCCTTGAACTGAGGACCGCGCCGCGCCGGGCCAGACAGTCCCCTAGCGACTCGCTCACTCGCAGCTCTCCGGGCTCCGAGGCAGCAGGGGGCAACGGCTCCGTGGCGCGGGGGCGAGGAAATCTCCAAATCTCCGGCAGCCATGAATCATGAAGCCAAATGACATGGCAGGTAGTACGAATGCTACATCCGCACGGACACGTCAGTAATGACACACATCTCGGGCAGTGTGTCTTTATTTCTGAGGACATTTGTGGACGCTCCTGCCTCGCTTAAACATGTCTGATGGCGCCTGAAGTCGTGTATTCTGTCGAGCATCCTCTTCCAAGCGCTTGTTCGTCTCGCATATGTACGCCCGGTAGCGCTGATGGTCTCATGTGCCCGATGTTCTACGTAATGGTGTGGTCCAACGCGATTTCCGATCTGTTGAAACCTTGCTCTAGTTTTTTGGGTGTCTTCCTCGTCATAGTCAGTGACCTCAATCAGTAGGCATTCAATTGCCGGCAACGTTTGCTGGAGTTTCGTGTCCGGCGTCTGCTATCGAATCAGGTCACTTGGTAGCAACGCACCCAGCAGCGATGTTTTCGGCTTGACCTGCCACGTCCCGGTTTTCAGCACCCCGGGACGGGGCGCTGTCCCCATATTGATCATCTCCTATTTTTCAGTAGCCTGCAATAGAATGTTGGCTAGATTGCGTTCTTCAGATAGTTGCGTGCAACGTTTGCTGAAGTTTCGTGTCCGGCGTCTGCTATCGAATCAGGTCACTTGGTAGCAACGGACCTTGCAGCGGTATTTTCGGCTTCGGTTGGTCTTGCCCCGGTTTTCAGCACCCCGGGACAGGGCGCTGTCCCGATATTGATGATCTCCCGTTTTTCAGTAGCCTCCAACAGAATGTTGGCTAGATGGCGTTCTCCAGATAGTTGCGTGCAACGTTCGCTGAAATTTCGTGTCCGGCGTGTGCTGTCGGTCATTGACCTCATTCAGCAGGCATTCAATTGCTGGCAGTGTTTGCTGAAGCTTCGTGTCTGGCGTCTGCTATCGAATCAGTTCTTTCGAATCAGTTCGTTCTTCAGATTGTTGCGTGGAACGTTTGCTGAAGTTTCGTGTCCGGTGTGTGCTGTCGGATCAGGTCACTGCATAGCAACGGACCTTGCAGCGGTGTTTTCAGCTTGGTTGGTCTTGCCCCGGTTTTCAGCACCCCGGGACAGGGCGCTGTCCCGATATTGATGATCTCCTGTTTTTCAGTAGCCTGCATCAGAATGTTCGCTAGATGGCGTTCTCCGGATAGTTGCGTGCAACGTTTGCTGAAATTTCGTGTCCGGCGTATGCTGTCGGTCATTGACCTCCTTCAGCAGGCATTCAATTGCCGACAACGTCTGCTGAAGTGTCGTGTCCGGCGTCTGCTATCAAATCAGGTTACTTGGTAGCAACGGATCTTCCAGCGGTGTTTTTTGCTTGATCTGCCACGTCCCGGTATTTGGTACCCTGGGACAGGGCGCTGTCCCGATATTGATGATCTGTTTTTCAGTAGCCTGCAACAGAATGTTGGCTAGATGGCGTTGTCTAGATAGTTGCGTGGAACGTTTGCTGAAATTTCTTGTCCGGCGTGTGCTGTCGGTCATTGATCTCATTCAGCAGGCATTCATTGGCCGACAACGTCTGCTGAAGTGTCGTGTCCGGCGTCTGCTATCGAATCAGGTCACTTGGTAGCAACGGAACCTGCAGCGGTGTTTTAGCCGTGATCTGCCACGTCCCGGTTTTCGGTTCCCTGGGACAGGGCGCTGTCCCGATATTGACCATCTGTTTTTTCAGTAGCCTGCAACAGAATGTTGGCTAGATGGCGTTCTCCAGATAGTTGCGTGGAACGTTTGCTGAAATTTCGTGTCCGGCGTGTGCTGTTGATCATTGACATTCAACAGGCATTCAGTTGCTGGCAATGTTTGCTGAAGCTTGGTGTCTGGCGTCTGCCATCGAATCATTTCTTTCGAATCAGTTAGTTCTTTAGATAGTTGCGTGGAACGTTTGCTGAAGTCATTCATTAGGCATTCAATTGCTGGCAACGTTTGCTGCATTTTCGTGTCCGGCGTCTGCTATCAAATCAGGTCACTTGGTAGCAACGGAACTTGCAGCGGTGTTTTAGCCTTGATCTGCCACGTCCCGGTTTTTGGTATCCTGGGACAGGGCGCTGTCCCGGTATTGGCCACCTCCTGTAGCCTGCAACAGAATGTTGGGTTGATGGCGTTCTCCAGATAGTTGCGTGGAACGTTTACTGAAATTTCGTGTCCGGCGTGTGCTGTCGGTCAGTGACCTCATTCAGTAGGCATTCAATTGCTGGCAACGTTTACTGAAGTTTCGTGTCCGGCGTCTGCTATCGATTCAGGTCACTTGGTAGGACCTTGCAGCGGTGTTTTCGGCTTGATCTGCTACGTCCCGGTTTTCGGTACCCCGGGACAGGGCGCTGTCCCGATATTGATGACGACATGGTTTTCGGTAGCTTGCCACAGAACGCTGTCCAGGTAGTGGTCATTCCCTGCCTTTCATTGGTCTGGCACAGAGCGTTGTCCAGATATTGATCATGTCCTGTTTTTTTTGTTTGACTGGCACCGAGCGTTGTCGAGATCAGCTTGAAGAGACTTCACATATGGATCTGCTTGGCATTGATCACCGCAGAGCAGTTTGTCCTCATCTCTGGCAGCTTGTGCTGACTACCGTTGGCCAGATTTAGCTCCTGTAACACGCCTAGATTTCAGTTTCTGCACAGAAGGCGGTCTGAAGTGCGGCCGTGCTGTGTTACACTTACACGGCGGCTGCTGAAAAGTTTTGTACCCGGTGTCTGCTTGCGCTGGCAGCCAGGCTCTCCTCTGCCTGGACGCTAGGCTTTCGCTGCGCGCACGTTGAGAGATGACGCAAAAGCCAAGTGCTTTGATTTGCCTTGTACTCCGTTTGGTGGCGTAACACACAGAAGATCGTTATTGGCGGTGACAATTTGCAGTCGTTACGCTGATGCATGCATGTGTGAGCGATTTCCGAGAGAGCAGGGTTGCTCAGCGCAGCATTGGTCACCAACAATGTGACGTTGGCTCCGCACGTCACGAGCAGTGCACACCCGCTTTGCATGGGAGAGGTCCGGGAGAGTGGTGACGGGGAGAGATCGGAAAGAAAGGTGACGGGTAGAGGTCGTATAAAGCAGTGACGATGAGAAGTCGGAGAGAACAGTGGCTGCGATAGGTCAGCCAGAACAGTGACGGAGAAAGGTCAGAGAGAATAGCGATGGGGGAAAAGTTGGAGAGGAGATTGGGATGACAGCGGGGAAATGTTTAGCTATGCTATGGCTGACTCCAGCTACCCAGCCACCGGCATGTAAGATGTCAACTGCCCGGCCCATGCTAGCACAAAAACGGGTCAGAACTGTCAGCGGTGATGCCGGCCTCTCTCTTCCTTAGACCTGAAGCAGCCAATGTCGGCCAAAAGGTCTCTAATCCCTACCAAATTTATCATTCAGACGGAGAGGCCGTCACGTGTTGTCATTACTGCTACCGATTGCTGTTGCCATTTCCTTTGCTTTGAGTTTGCTGTGTCGTGAAAACCCTCCCCCTTTCTGTGCGTTTTCTCTGGTACAAAGGTCCTCCTGTTTGCGGCCTGGTCGGCGAAGGTGGCCTGTTTGCTCTGCTTTTCCTGCTTTGTCTTGTTGCTAGTTTTTCGTGCTCTTCAGTTTCAAGGCTGCATAGCAAGCAGACCGCTCGCTGTGGTGACGGAGGCGGGGCGAGTGCAAGCAGGTGGACATAGATTCAAGTCTGGATTCATGTCAAGCTTGGTGGCGATACAGAACTCGCCTCCCGTATATTGATTATCTCCTGTTTTTCAGTGCAGAATGTTGGCTAGATGGCGCTCTCTAGATAGTTGCGTGCAACGTTTGCTGAAGTTTCGTGTCCGGCGTATGCTGTCGGTCATTGATCTCATTCAGTAGGCATTCAATGGCCGACAACGTCTGCTGAAGTTTCGTGTCCGGCGTGTGCTATCGAATCAGGTCACTCGGTAGCAACGGAACTTGCAGCGGTGTTTTTGGCTTGATCTGCCGCATCTCGGTTTTCGGTACCCCGGGGACAGGGCGCTGTCCCGATATTGATCATCTCCTGTTTTTCAGTATCCTGCAACAGAATGTTGGCTAGATGGCGTTCTCTAGATAGTTGCGTGCAACGTTTACTGAAGTTTCGTGTGCGGCGTGTGCTATCGAATCAGGTCACTTGGTAGCAGCGGACCTTGCAGCGGTGTTTTTGGCTTGATCTGCCACGTCCCGGTTTTCGGTACCCCGGGACAGGGCGCTGTCCCGATATTGATGATGTCATGGTTTTCGGTAGCTTGCCACAGAACGCTGTCCAGGTAGTGGTCTGCCCTGCCTTTCACTGGTCTGGCACAGAGCGTTGTCCAGATATTGATCATGTCCTGTTTTTTTGTTTGCCTGGCACCGAGCGTTGTCGAGATCAGCTTGAAGAGACTTCACATATGGATCTGCTTGGCATTGCTCACCGCAGTACAGTTTGTCCTCATCTCTGGCAGCTTGTGCTGACTACCATTGGCCTAGTTTAGTTAGCCTAGATTTCAGTTTCTGCACAGAAGGCGGTCTGAAGTGCGGCCGTGCTGTATTACACTTACACGGCGGCTGCTGAAAAGTTTTGTATCCGGTGTCTGCTTGCGCTGGCAGCCAGGCTCTCCTCTGCCTGGACGCTAGGCTTTCGCTGCGCGCACGTTGAGAGATGACGCAAAAGCCAAGTGCCTTGATTTGCCTCGTACTCCGTTTGCTGGCGCAACACACAGAAGATCGTTATTGGTGGTGGCAATTTGCAGTCGTTACGGTGATGCATGCATGTGTGAGCGATTTCCGAGAGAGCAGGGTTGCTCAGCGCAGCATTGGTCACCAACAATGTGACGTTGGCTCCACACATCACGAGCAGTGCACACCCGCTTTGCATGGGAGAGGTCCGGGAGAGTGGTGACGGGGAGAGATCGGAAAGAAAAGTGACGGGTAGAGGTCGTATAAAGCAGTGACGATGAGAAGTCGGAGAGAACAGTGGCTGCGATAGGTCAGACAGAACAGTGACGGAGAAAGGTCAGAGAGAATAGCGATGGGGGAAAAGTTGGAGAGGAGATTGGGATGACAGCGGGGAAATGTTTAGCTATGCTATGGCTGACTCCAGCTACCCAGCCACCGGCATGTAAGATGTCAACTGCCCGGCCCATGCTAGCACAAAGACGGGTCAGAACTGTCAGCGGTGATGCCGGCCTCTCTCTTCCTTAGACCTGAAGCAGCCAATGTCGGCCAAAAGGTCTCTAATCCCTACCAAATTTATCATTCAGACGGAGAGGCCGTCACGTGTTGTCATTACTGCTACCGATTGCTGTTGCCATTTCCTTTGCTTTGAGTTTGCTGTGTCGTGAAAACCCTCCCCCTTTCTGTGCGTTTTCTCTGGTACAAAGGTCCTCCTGTTGCGGCCTGGTCGGCGAAGGTGGCCTGTTTGCTCTGCCTTTCCTGCTTTGTCTTGTTGCTAGTTTTTCGTGCTCTTCAGTTTCAAGGCTGCATAGCAAGCAGACCGCTCGCTGTGGTGACGGAGGCGGGGGCGAGTGCAAGCAGGTGGACATAGATTCAAGTCTGGATTCATGTCAAGCTTGGTGGCGATACAGAACTCGCCTCCCGTATATTGATTATCTCCTGTTTTTCAGTGCAGAATGTTGGCTAGATGGCGCTCTCTAGATAGTTGCGTGCAACGTTTTGCTGAAGTTTCGTGTCCGGCGTATGCTGTCGGTCATTGATCCCATTCAGTAGGCATTCAATGGCCGACAACGTCTGCTGAAGTTTCGTGTCCGGCGTGTGCTATCGAATCAGGTCACTCGGTAGCAACGGAACTTGCAGCGGTGTTTTTGGCTTGATCTGCCACATCTCGGTTTTCGGTACCCCGGGGACAGGGCGCTGTCCCGATATTGATCATCTCCTGTTTTTCAGTATCCTGCAACAGAATGTTGGCTAGATGGCGTTCTCTAGATAGTTGCGTGCAACGTTTACTGAAGTTTCGTGTGCGACGTGTGCTATCGAATCAGGTCACTTGGTAGCAGCGGACCTTGCAGCGGTGTTTTTGGCTTGATCTGCCACGTCCCGGTTTTCGGTACCCCGGGACAGGGCGCTGTCCCGATATTGATGACGACATGGTTTTCGGTAGCTTGCCACAGAACGCTGTCCAGGTAGTGGTCTGCCCTGCCTTTCATTGGTCTGGCACAGAGCGTTGTCCAGATATTAATCATGTCCTGTTTTTTTGTTTGCCTGGCACCGAGCGTTGTCGAGATCAGCTTGAAGAGACTTCACATATGGATCTGCTTGGCATTGCTCACCGCAGTACAGTTTGTCCTCATCTCTGTCAGCTTGTGCTGACTACCATTGGTCTAGTTAAGTTAGCCTAGATTTCAGTTTCTGCACAGAAGGCGGTCTGAAGTGCGGCCGTGCTGTGTTACACTTACACGGCGGCTGCTGAAAAGTTTTGTACCCGGTGTCTGCTTGCGCTGGCAGCCAGGCTCTCCTCTGCCTGGACGCTAGGCTTTCGCTGCGCACACGTTGAGAGACGACGCAAAAGCCAAGTGCTTTGATTTGCCTTGTACTCCGTTTGGTGGCGTAACACACAGAAGATCGTTATTGGCGGTGACAATTTGCAGTCGTTACGGTGATGCATGCATGTGTGAGCGATTTCCGAGAGAGCAGGGTTGCTCAGCGCAGCATTGGTCACCAACAATGTGACGTTGGCTCCACACATCACGACCAGTGCACACCCGCTTTGCATGGGAGAGGTCCGAGAGAACGGTGACAGGGAGAGGTCGGAAAGAAAAGTGACGATGAGAAGTCGGAGAGGCCAATGACGGGGATAGGTCAGACGTAACAGTGCGACGAGAAGACGGAGAGGACAGTGACGGGGATAGGTCAGACAGAACGGTGACGGAGAAAGGTCAAAGAGAACAGCGATGGGGGAAAAGTTGGAGAGAGGGCTGGGGCGACAGTGGGGAAGTGTTGCTGTGGCTGAGTTCAGCTACGCAGTCACCGGCATGTAGGATGTCAACTGCCCGGCCCATGCTAGCACAAAGACGGGTCAGAACGGTCAGCGGTGATGCTGGCGGCTCTCTTCCTTAGACCTGAAGCAGCCAATGCCGGCCAAAAGGTCTCTAATCCCAACCAAAGTTATCATTCAGACGGGAAGGCCGTCACGTGTTGCTATTACTGCTACCGATCGCTGTTGCCATTTCCTTTGCTGCTAGCGATTGCTGTTGTCATTTCCTGTGCTTTGAGTTTGCTCTGTCGTGAAAACCCTCCCCTTTCTGTGTGTTTTCTCTGGTGCGAAAGTCTTCCTCATGTTGCGGCCTGGTCTGGCGAAGGTGGCCTGTTTGCTCTGCTTTTCCTGGTGTGTCTTGTTGCTAGTTTTTCATGCTCTTCGATTTCGACGCTTGCAAGCAGGTGGACGTGGATTAAAGTCCGGATCCAAGTCAAGCTTGGTGGCGATACAGAGCTCGCTTCCCGTGTTTCTTGGCTCGATCAGTAGCTGGGACTCCAGATGCACGCCGCGTTGTCGAAAGTTGCAACTACGCGATACATTTAATAAATCCGGGTCACCGCACCAATGTAGCACATGGGGTGTGACACATTAGGCTAGCAGCCGGGCGGCCGTTCTGTTAAAACACGCGTGTTGCAGTTCGTGCGTCTCTGTCCGAAGTGTTCGCGTCGGTGTCCGCTTCATTCGAGTTCTCTTCACTCGCTCTCTTCGTCCGAGGCCGCTTCGGAGCGGGAACCTAGGTGACCACTTAGCTGTTACGGGCTAAGGGCTATTAAGGGCGCAAAATGACCCCAGAAGTCGGTGCGCGCTAAAACCCCAAGATCAGCAGCATTACTATGAGTAACATGAACAATGCTAGTGTGTTTTACCTGGCATAGCTGTTGAACTCTCATAGAGAGCACTGTGTGTGAGGCCAACAGGGATGAATTTAAGAAACTGCTGGGTGGTGAGGAGATGCATGTGGCAGTGAAGTACGAGTCTGCCCCAGAGACGTTGGGTCATGCCCGTCGGGTCGTTGGTTCGTGCCTTGACTACCACCAACAATCAACTTGGAGGATTTCTGGGTGATGCTGCTGGGGATGTGATTCAGAGTCGTACCAGGGCCTTCAGGTTCACAGCAGAGATTGCCTCTCGTGGTGATCGGAGTGGCAGATGCTGTTCCATGAATGAACCGCCCTGCGGATCACCCCTGCCATCTGTTGGGAGCTGTACCGGAATAATGTCCGAGAGATAACTGCGGAGCTACACAAGATCACAGGTTAGTCTTTGGTGAGGCAGTGTGGTGTGTAGATGTTTGGTTTGTATGGAGCGGGGGTTTCGGACACGTAAACGTGTAAGTGGGTAGCTGATGATCTTAGTATTTCTAGTTTTGGAGAGTTGACGTATCTGAGAATGTTCTTCATCAAGTAAAAACAACCCGATATGTGTGCTCGGTCGTCATCAGCTTGTTCTAATGCTTGGATCTATTCACAGGGAATGGGACCATTCAGCCGACACCTGGCTCCTCCAGTACCAGCGGGATGGCGCAGGCGGGTCCGTCAGCAGCGAAGAGGGCGAAGAGAGCTATTGTTGCAGAAGCTGCTATGCCCACGACAGCTCTTCATCGGCAGAATATGATTACCCGGTAGCAGGTCGTCCTGCTGGGCGGCAGCGACAACCCACCGGCGGTGACGGCCAGCTAGGCAGCAGCGACAACCCAGCGGCGGTGACGGCCGGCCGGGCAGCAGCGACAACCCACCAGCGGGGACGGCCGGCTGGGCAGCAGCGACAACCCACCGGCGGTGACGGCCAGCTGACCAGCAGCGACAACGCTGGTAGGCAGCAGCGACAACCCACCGGCGGGGACGGCTGGCTGGGCAGCAGCGACAACCCAGCGGCGGTGACGGCCAGCTGGACAGCAGCGGCAGGGACAGCACGCCGACAACTCGACCGAGCTGGAGCCAGAACAGCCAACGGCTGAGGAGCCAGCCGCCCTTTCACGGCCAACGACTCATCTCCGCCCAGACGCTCCCGTTCGAGCCTTACAGTGCATCAGAATGCCGTGAGATGGCTGTGACCTATAGCGTTGTCCTTGCGCACTATGAAGCTGTCGGTCTCAGGGCGTTGTGGTTCGTTTACCTGTGTCCACATTCCGCTGAAAAGCGGTCACGCTATTTTGGTCGAGATGCTCCAGTTCTGACCTATTCAGACATTGGTGACGACTCTCGCGTTCTTGCCACGACTTAGCTGTTTTCATTTTTGGGTAAGGTAGGATTTTTAGCCATTTACACGCCTATGTACTGATCTAGCTATTGTGGGCGCAAAATGAGCTAACTGGTTGGCGCGCCCTAAAACCCCAATCAACAAGGGCGTCGTGCTGAGCGTGTGGGCTTTTGTAGTCCAGTCGCAATTACCAGTTGTTATTTCAATACAGTAACACTGAGCAGATGTGTTACGAGTGTTTACGCCCGACCTTAATCGTTCGGCTGTTCGAACTAAGCCACCTGGCATTCATCCATTTAATGCTAATAAACGTCAAGAAAGCATGAAGCGTTGTGTAGGCGAGGAAGCAGGATATCGAAAAATCTGACGTGGCTGAGACACCGAACTCGCCAACCAAACCTCTGCATGACGCACAAGGGTGTCGTTTCGCTAAATAAATGCGGGAGGAAGGAGGGGACTGAGCTGAAAAAAATGCCTCAGCCCGCCTCAACGTACCAACACGGCCTCGCTCCCCGCACTTGAAGCACTTTCCTCTCAAAATTGGACTGGGCCCCGAACTGAAAAGGAAACTACATGTGATGGCATACCAAAACACAAACAACCGTCTTCCAAAGGGGAAGCGAGGAAGGCTAGTGTCTCGGGGGTTCGCGGTGTTATGCACACCTTTTCCCCAGACGCTAAATTTTTGGAATGCCTGTTGCACATGCGCTCATATCGTGCCGACGCTATGAAGCGGAGGGGGCGTTATTTTTCGCCAGTGCCCCTTCGTTGACTGATTGGACGTGACCCCCGTCGTGAAATCGCAAATATACTCGCATTTTTGGTACACATTGAGTTCGCTATCATTTATGCTCAGCCCACAGTATAAAAACCGCAGTGTAGTAATAGCCGACAGGACATACATAACCTGACGACTCACCTAGATGGTTGTTTTCGCGTGGCTGCAACATGGTCTCGACGCCTACACGCCCTCAAACCCCAAACCATCACTAAGGAGTCGCATCAGTAATGAACCGAATCCAGATTTTAACGTTCACGTGCTCGCCATAACAACTGCCAACAGATTCGCGATCTTGGCGTCTTTCGGGACACCAAACTCACCTTTGCCAATCACATAGATTAGACCGTCTCAAAAGCACACAGGATGCTGGGCCTTCTCATGCAAAGCGTGCAAATGCCGTCGTGCCCTCGTCAAGCGCGGTTCAATCACAAGGCTTTGCTTTGTACCTTCCACGCTCATGTGAGGTCATTGATAGAGTACGGTTGCGTTATTTGGAGCGGTGCTGCTGTTTCCCCATCTCGCCCGGCTCGAAATACAACACCGGTTTTTTCCTGTAGTTGGGCTCGAGCAGCCAGTCCCGGTGTCCTCCACTGGATTATGAGCATCTTCTCGTTTTCTTCAAAACAGCATCTATCAAGGCACGCTTTGCTCAGTCCGACATCCTATTTCCATACAACGTATATGATCGCAGGCTCGACTACGTTCGCCTGAGACCACTGTTCGGTATGGCTACACCCGTTCGGCGTTCTCAGCGTGTCGGCATTTTCCACGTGCCATTTGCAAGGACCAACACACTTAAAAATATATTTGTCGCACGACTTCCAACTGTCTGCAACCAATTTTGCAGCATTCTCCCTCAACTGACTTTTCTCATCCAATAAAATAATTCCGATATGACTTGTTTAGGTTCGCCGGCGCACGTGGAACATTCTCTTGACAACTCGATTTGCGACTGTGTGTAGTGTGTAAGTGCGGTGTGTGAGTGTGTGTTTGGTCAGGTTTTTTGTTTGGGCGTATATCGTATATTTGTTGTTCTTAAAACTCGACCGCTTCCGTAATTTGGCTTTTGCCTGTGGAATGCTTATGTCCTAAATGAACAAATAAACACATAAACAATGTCGGGTATAGACACGTTGGCGGAGCTGAAGCGACGCCAACAGCGCCAGTTTTGCGCGCCGCGAAGCAAGAGAAACCACTTGTCTGTAAAAATGTCAACATCGATATTGACACGTGGCTTGTGCAGTTTCCGGCTAATGCATTGCAGGCGGGAAGCCCTGTGGCTTCCCCAGCAACCGTTGACGAGCGGGGATGACGGCGAGGGCAGGGGCGATCCAAACCAGCGACGATAACATCGAACCACGCATGTATTGTCTACCGTGCACCACATAGAGACAGCACAGCATCTATTGGACCGGCTTTCGCGCCACTGACCAGCCACACCTGCGCCGTTGTGACGTCACACGACTGACGTCACAGGAGTCACACCGTAACACGGCGCGGCGCGCGGCTTGACGCCCCGCTGAAGCCACAGCGGCGCCCGACAGCTGGCGCAGGCGCGCAGTGCAGCCACTGGAGGCGTGCAGCGAGTGGAAATAACCACGGGCTGGGGCAAACTCAAAACACAGCAGTGCGCGTCCCGTGAGACAGTGGGGCCGGCGGGCAGCGCTGACGGCGCCAGAAACAAATTAAAGCTCGAGTTCAGGCTCTGCTCCACACCAGCGGCGCGTTATTTCGGAAGCGGTAGCGCGCTGCTATCGCCAAATTCATTTTTGCTCCACCGCGCCATACAAACCGAACATCAGACCGACGGCGGCCAGCTGCGCCCGTACTGCCGCAGAGAATCGTCCAAACGCGACCTGGCATCAAGTGTTCGACGCGGAGTTCATATTTCCGAGCGCTAAACGTGGTGGACATCTTACGTAAATACCGTCTCCAGACCAGCCCGCTCAAGATCACAGATACGAACTGAAAATCGTGCTCGCATTAAGTAGGATGTACCATTATCAAGCCGACCCAAAAGACAGTGCGGAAGCAAGCATAAAATACATAATACGAAACACGGGCATCAGTGTAAATACAGCGGTTACCAACGGAGACCGCATCATAAAAGTACAAAACCGCGGACAACGAATAAATGCGGCGTTAAATAATACTACATTTTCTCATTATACCACCATAACTGTCACGTACTCACGGCGGGCCGTGTGCCGCAAACTCCTCGCAGCGCCGCGCGGTGCCAGCCCAGCAAGCGGCCGACGGGCCGACACCAACACCGACCCCACAGCTGGCTACCAGACAGCGCAGCTGGCCGACCCGCCGCACCCTTGCCGTGAGACAGAACCCAGTGGAGCGCCCCCCCCCCCCCCGCCGGCCGGCACGTCCCGTGTCACGCGCTGGCCGGTCGACCGACGGGGCGGGTGCCGCGCCGCCAGAGGACTCGCCGGCGCTGGGGCGGAGCGCGCGCCGCGCCACCCAGTCCTGCAACACACGCACACGCACAAACGCGGCTCCGGGACGGCGGGAATGTGACTGAACGCGGGGAGTCGGCCGGCGGCCGGGCTGGCGGACAACACGCACTACAAGCTGGCCCAGCGCCGCCCGACTGACTGACCCTGACTACTGGCGGCTGGGCCGGGCTGAGCGCCCACACTTTGTTCGGGGCTCACACGTGGCGCTGGAATGCGGCGACAAAACCGCACTTCTCGCACGCAGACTAGACGCAAAGCTACGAGGGCGGCCTTCTTCGGCGAAGGCCCTTGATCAGCTGCCGACCAACCGCCGCCGGATCGCGCGCGCGCGAAGCGCCCGTCGTCATGACGACCAAGCGGATGTCCTGGGATTGGCTGAGCTGGGTAATGTCCGGGCTCCAACCCGGCCGTTCAAAGCTACACTAGCTGGCGGGTGCCCAGGCCGGGGCCGGGGCCGATGCGCGGTGGCCGGCGGCGGCGGCAGCAGCGGCGGCTACTGGCGTCGCAAGAGATCGAAGCAGCGCTGGCACACGCGCACCGGCTTCAGGATCCTCAGACGAAGGATCTCCGATTCGTGGTGGCTGCATCTGAGGCGGAGGTCGCACCGAGATCACCAAGAGGTCACACCGGGGTCAGCCACGGCTCACCACGACGCCGGCTGGGCGTCCCACGCGGAGCTAACGGGACCGGTCCGGCGTGAGCATAGGTCGCGCGGGGGCCAACAGAGGTCAAATCATATCGAACCATCTCCAGACACACAGAGGTGAGCAGAATACACTACGGGCACCCAGGGGTTAGTCACCGGCCAGGCAGACATTACTGAAGAAGCCCAAAGTAAGTCACAGAGTACAAGCGCCTCATCGACGGTCGTGGCGACAACCACCCAGCAGCAGTTGGGACACGGGTCTGCGTGGGCGCGCGGACGTGGGTGGCATAGGCCAGCTGACGCGGCAGCCCGACTCATCACAGAGTGGAGCGGCAGCCGGCTCTGGGGCGGCGCCGGGGCAGCGGCACCACCCACCCGCGGACACGACAGCGGCGCGCCACCGCAACAGAGCCCACCAAGCCATGCAAGGGCACAGTCATGCCACCCATCAGTCCTGCCGCCCGCGGCAGCCGAGTGGCGGCGCATCCGTGCCTATCATCACCAGCACGGGTGGGGAGGGTCGGAGCGCCTGGGGGCCAGGCTGAACGGCATCAACAAGCAAGTGATGACAATGTGCCGGTTGCCGTCATGACTGGTGTGGGGGCTGTCACACCAGCCATGCCATGTCCTCCATCGATATCATCCCATTTTTGGTGTCCAGCTTTTGCACTTGAAAATCGCTTAACACTGTCGCGCGAGCCCTGTCATTTTGAGTATCGCTTTGAACGAGGTTATGTACCAAAACGCGTTGAACGAAGGTGCTTAGCGTGCTTCACGAAACACATCTATAATGTAACGAATGAGAAAGGGCTCAGCTTCAGCTTCAGCTTCAGCCTCAGCTTCAGGTCCACCCCTACCTCCCAATACGAGTGTTCTGGCGCCGCCCCCAGGACTCCGTCCCCTCCCGCGTGGCGGAAGGAAGAGGCGATGTGCGAGATGCATCAACAGCGGTAGCAGCGGCAGCGCAACAGCGGTAGCGGCCTACCTAGCGCAGAAGACGTCTCCGCAGTTGCGACAGTGATGCTTCCGCTCGGTCACAGTGAACTTGACCCGGCAGAGTTGACAGGAGAGCACAGAGTCGTCCCGCCGCCAATGGTCAGAGGGACCTGCCAGTGGCCACAGGGACCCGTCACTTTTGGTCGGAGGGACCCGTCAGTGGTCATGGGGACCCGTCAGTGGTCGCAGCGACCCGTCAGTGGTCGCAGGGACCCGTCACTATTGGTCGGAGGGACCCGTCAGTGGTCATGGGGACCCATCAGTGATCGCAGCGACCCGTCAGTGGTCACAGCGACCCGTCAGTGGTCACAGGGACCCGCCAGTGGTCACAGCGACCCGCCAGTGGTCACAGGGACCCGTCAGTGGTCACAGGGACCCGTCAGTGGTCACAGGGACCCGTCAGTGGTCACAGCGACCCGTCAGTGGTCACAGCGACCCGTCAGTGGTCGCAGGGACCCGTCACTATTGGTCGGAGGGACCCGTCAGTGGTCATAGGGACCCGTCAGTGGTCGCAGCGACCCGTCAATGGTCACAGGGACCCGTCACTATTGGTCGGAGGGACCCGTCAGTGGTCATGGGGACCCGTCAGTGGTCACAGCGACCCGTCAGTGGTCGCAGGGACCCGTCAGTGGTCACAGGGACCCGCAACTACTAGGACACTTCTTGTGACTACTGCAAGTTTTCACCAGAACACGTTACTATGGGTCAGATTGGCACACTTTTGGTCAAAGGGCATTGTGCCGTTACTGCCGACCAGATCAAGCCATTGACATTTGTTCCGGCCCGCCTGTGTTGGGCCGAGGGACCCACTGCAACTGCTTAGTGGGATCAGGTCCGCGCTCTTTGCCTACAGGAATGAGAGGGAACACAGCTACCGTTGGTCAGACAGATCTGCCACCACTGCTCAGAGAGATCCTTCACGGCTGACCAGAGATCCGTCACGACTGGTCAGAGATCCGTCACGACCTATTATAGAGTTCCGTCACGTCTAGTCAGAGATCCGTCACGTCTAGTCAGAAAGATCCGTCACGACTAGTCAGAGATCCGTCACGTCTAGTCGGAGAGATCCGTCACGACTGATCAGAGATCCGTCACGACTGGTCAGAGAGACCCGTCACGACCGCTCAGAGATCCGTCAGGACTGGTCAGAGACCCGTCACGACCGCTCAGAGATCCGTCAGGACTGGTCAGAGACCCGTCACGACCGCTCAGAGATCCGTCAGGACTGGTCAGAGATCCGTCACGACCGCTCAGAGGGAGCCTCACTCCCGACCACGGCCCGTCAGCGGTCTGTTCGTCTGCCCCAGCGCCAGCCGCCGTCGCCGCGGGAGCACCAGCCAGACGCCAACGTCGTGCGGAGTCCCCGCTACCCGCCGCCCGGGTAGGCGACAGGGGAAAACCGCCAGCACAAGCGAACGGCGACCGACAAACCAAACCAGAACGCGCACTACAGCAAGCGGGATCACCAAGACCAAAACCACTGAGCGCAACCAAGTCGACAACGAGGCAGGAGCACAGTCAGACCCGAGCAACGAAAGATGAAACAGCGACCGGCGACAACAGTCACGTGCCACGAGGTACCGAAGCCACGCTCGGGAGCGGGAGGAGGCCTACCTGCGGCGTCCGAGACGCTCCACGCCCAGACGCGACCGCGGGAGTCGCCGACGTACACCGTCCGGTGATCCCTGCAGGTGGTCAGATGCGGGGGTCAGAGGCGTAGGTCATGCGCACGGGTCAGAGGCATAGGTCAGAGGCATAGGTCAGAGGCATAGGTCAGAGGCACAGGCCAGAGGACAGCTGACGCGTCCTTAAAATCCAACCGCTAAGTCAGAGGCACGGGTCAGAAGCATAGGTCAGAGACGTGCGTTAGAGGGATGAGTCGGAGGCACGTGTCAGACGCACAGGATAGAGACACAGGGCAGAACCACGGGTCGGGGGCATGTGCTAAAGGGATGAGTCATATGTACGGGTCAGAGCAACAGATCAGAGGGTCACAGGTCAGAGGCACAGATCACAGGGTCACAGGACAGAGACACAGGTCAGAGGCACGGGTCATAGGGTCATAGGTCAGAGACACAGGTCAGAGACGTGGGTCAGAGGGTCGAAGAAAGCTCAGCACAGGGCCGGACCCGCCTGTCACAGCCCGGCACAGGCGCCGCATCGCAGCACAGGAAGGCTGGAGATTACTAGACAACACACCAGCGGCACTCTGACCGGGAAACCGAACACAGCCAAGTCTGCACGATATCACCGGCGTCAACCCGACAGTCCCTTTATCCAAACCACCCACGGCGCTCGCCAGGCCAGCGACGTGCGGCGCCAGAGTTTGCCACCCGGTCCGGACGTCCCAAACTCGGCGGTCCACGCCGGGGGCGCCCAGGATGGGTGGTCCACCAGGCCTGCGACGCGCGGCCTGGTGGACCACCATGCGCCAGAGTTTGCCACCCGGTCCGGACGTCCCAAACTCGGCGGTCCACCCCGGGCGCGCCCCGCTCGCCGCCGGCGCTGGGCGCAGCGGAGGGCCGACTCACTTGGAGACGGCCAGGGCGGTGACGCTGGCCGGCTCAGCGTTGTCCCTCCGGTCGTAGGCCGTGTGCATGGTCAGCTTGCTCCGGAACACCAGCTGGCACTGCCAGCGGAAGCCTGCCCGTGCGCGCGCACGGGGGCGCAGCGTCAGTGGACGACTCGGCGCCGCCGCCGACGCGGCAGGCGGCCACAAAGGACACGCGGCCGCCCGCCAACACGCCAGCCACCTGATCGGGCCGCCAGTGGGCGCCCAGCGAGCTGCAGCGAGCACAGAACACGGACGACGAGCTGTCGACTTGCCTTGGCCCCTACGAGGCAGCAGTTGTGTTTGGGTACCTGCCTGTTATGTCGTCGTATCTACTATGATACGCATTGTGTGTCTATTACATGAGCGCAAATGTCCAAGGCGACTGACGCGCCCTAAAACCATAAACCTGTGTCTAATAAAGTCACAATCTACATGCACAGCTTGACGGTACCTGGCGGCGGACAAGATCACCACCTGCGGCGGCGCCTCGGCCAACGACGTCCCGTGGCCGACGGGCGTCACAGCTCACAATCACAGCTGCCGCCTGTCCGTCTGGCCCGCCTCTCACCGTCCCTGAGTCTGGCCCGCCTCTCATCGTCCCTGAGTCCGGCCCGCCTCTCATCGTCCCTGAGTCTGGCCCGCTTCTCACCGTCCCTGAGTCTGGCCCGCCTCTCACCGTCCCTGAGTCTGGCCCGCCTCTCACCGTCCCTGAGCAGCGGGCGCCGATCGCTGGCCGAATCCACGTCGGCGTCCGTCACCAGCACGAAGCCGGCCTCCTCGACGGCCAGGTCCGTGTCACTGCGGCTGCTGCGCAGCTCGGTGGCGGCCGGCGCCGGCAGCGGCAGCGCGTGCTCGCCGGCCGAGCGGCGCGGCCCCTGGCGGCTACGCTCGCCCTTCTGGCGGCGCAGCACCTGCGGCACGTGCCCGGCCGCTCAGACGACGGGCACTGAGTCGGCCGCGGGTGTCCGGCGGGGCGGACACTGGCGCCTTGTCGCAGCAAGGTATGTGACTTTTTAGGGGATTCTTCGCACGCTGTCGACTTTGGTAAAGTGCTCCAGTTTCTTAGCGCTGTAGATTTCCCAGCAATCTTTTCATCATGATACTCGGCCTAATCATCAAGGCTTTATAGGGTGACTTGATTGATGCACTTGCCTGATTGGCGGCTCTGCATAAACTGATAGTCATGGGCGCTGCATGACCTACAGCAGTCGATGCGCCTTAAAGCCCCAAATCATCATCATCATCGCAGCAAGGCGCCGTCCGCAGATTGGGCGTGCACTTGGCGAACTCTACAGTACACGAACTCACACGTTTTACTCAGTACACTTCAGCTCCCTCCACGTCCTGTTCACTTCCCTGTCAGGATCACGAACCGAACCCACACCACGCATACCTCACACTTCGGGGACTCCAGGATCACACTGCGCGAACAGGTTAGCAAGGTGAACGAACGACACCACAGTGACCATCGACGCCACCCGCTGCACCGTCTGACGTCATCCATGACGTCAGCATGGCCAGCAGCACTAACCGCCTGCTCGGTGGCCGTCTCCAGGCTGTGGGCCGCCTTCAGCGGGGCGGACCCGGTCGGCTCCTGGGCGGTGGCGGTGGCGGTGGCGGTGGCGGTGGCGGTGGCGGTGGCGGTGGCGGTGGCGGCGGTGGCGTCGGCCGCCGGCGGACCGTCCGCCTCCTCACACGAACTGACGCTGGCCAGAGCCTCCAGCGCCGCGCCCAGCTGCGTCTGCCAACACACGCCGCCAGAGGGCGCTCACACCGGGACGCGGCTGTGCCGGAGACGGCCCGGCGCAGACGCCCGTGGGCGAGGCGCCAGCTCACACCCATCTGGGCCGGTATCCTGATCACGTGGTAGAGAGCAGGCTCACACAGGCGGCAGAGCACGACACACGTGAGCCAATATGGGGCCAAGCGTCCGCGCTTATGTGGATCCAGAAGCGGCACAGCAAGAGTACAGCGCTCACTCATGTAAGGGCGTGATAGCCACGAGAGATAAAACCCAGGCCACGCGTGGGTGGTTGGGGCGGCGACATGCGGCAGCGCATGGGGTAATACTTAGACCGCACATGATCAGACGTGGAAGAACAAGTCACACGGGGGATACAGGGGCAGCACGCAAACAGGAACAAGAGCAGCACGTGGAGCAGTGCAGGAATCACTCATGGAGGGGCACAGCAGCGTGGGAGGGTGCGGAGACCATATCCGCTTCCATGCACAGGGATTCAGCAATACGGTAGAGCGTGTGCCCATGTACTTGCGTGTCCGTGTGCGTGTGTAACTACCGCGGAAGAGCACGGCAGTGTGGGAGGGTGTCGAGACCATATCCGCCTCCATGCACAGGGATTCAGCCATACAGTGCAGCGTGTGTCCATGTACTTATGTGCCCGTGTGCGTGTGTATCCACGTGCGTGTGTGACCGTGTCCGTGTTCGTGTGCGTGCGTCCGTGTGCGTGTGTACCCGTGTGCGCGTGTGTCCGTGTCCGTGTCCGTGTCCGTGCGTCCCCAGACGGGGCCGTACCGCGTGATGCCCGCCGCCGGCGGTGACGGCCTGCTGCCGCCGCAGCACCGACGGCCGACGGGAGCCGGCCCGGCCCGCCGCCGCCGCCGACTCGTCCGTCTCCTCGCCGTCGCCGCCGTCCGACAGGCTGCTCTCCGAGCCGGACCGCAGCAGCACTGAAAACACGCGCCACGCAGGCCAGGTCAGGTCAGGTCAGGTCAGGTCAGGCCCCCAGACGGGACCGCAGCAACGCGATCAACCCACGACCGTCCGATGACATGTGGGCATCATGACATGCGGCCATCGTGTCGCGTCATTGGTCGAATGACGACCGATGACGCGACATGCCATGGCCTGTCATGTCATGGCCAAGGTCCAGGTCAAGCCATGGCATGTTACGTTAGGTCACACCACACTGTCTCTGAGCGGCTGAGCTTAGAGCCGATGCCCCACCCGCTCAGGCCCGCTCATGTCCCGCACAGCCGCAGCACAGCGCCAGCGGCACCAGCGCCCGCCCCGGCTCGAGGCCGACGCCGCCCCAGCCAGCCGCAGGCACCGATGGTGGTGTCGGAGGGAGGTCACACGGACCCGCCCGCAGCTGAGGCGGCGGGTCACCTCACACGTGAGCGGGGCACGAGAGGAGGCGGCGGCGGCCTCGCCCTGGCGGCCCGCTTCCGCACGGGTCTGTCGTGCCACCGACTGAGGCGGCCGGCGGCCCGCGTCATACTCTGAGATACTGAGAGAACGCTCTCGTCCCCGGGCTGACCGCGCCGCGCGAGGAAACATTGTAGCGGTGCAAGGTCAACACCCAAACGAGTGAAGTCACCGACAGGTGGCGCCAATGAGCGTTGTCGTTGTGGTGGCGCCAACGCTCGCGCTGAGGAGAGCACAGCTACCAGCCCCCGGGGTTGGCACTGGCGCCCGCAGCGGCGCACACAGACCGCGCCACCAGCAGCGAGGCCGCCGCGCCGACTGACCCTGGGGCGAGAGCTCGCCGCTGACTAGCGACATCTTGCGGACGATCTCGTCGGCCTTGGAGGAGCGCCGCTGGCCCTGCGTCACGCGCAGATGCCCGCTGGCCGACAGGTCCGAGTCCGTGTCCGGGCTGCTGGAGGAGCTCGCCACGGGCACCTGCACGTAGTCCAGCGACCACATCTGGCGGCGGCGGCGGGGCGACGCGTCATCACACCGGGCCGACGGCGCGGCGCGCGAGCCGGGCTCACCGTGGGGGAACACGCCACGCTGGCGGATCAAACATGCCAACACACGACACGGCGGAATGGCGGGACGAGCGGCACGCCACGGACGCGCACAGCGAGGGACGAACAACACGCCACATGAGGTGACGCACACAGCGAGGGATGAACAACACGCCACATGAGGTGACGCACACAGCAAGGGACGACCAGCACGCCACATGAGGTGACGCACACAGCAAGGGACGACCAGCACGCCACATGAGGTGACGCACACAGCAAGGGACGAACAGCACGCCACATGAGGTGACGCACACAGCAAGGGACGACCAGCACGCCACATGAGGTGACGCACACAGCAAGGGACGAACAGCACGCCACATGAGGTGACGCACACAGCAAGGGACGACCAGCACGCCACATGAGGTGACGCACACAGCAAGGGACGAACAGCACGCCACATGAGGTGACGCGCACAGCAAGGGACGAACAGCACGCCACATGAGGTGACGCACACAGCAAGGGACGACCAGCACGCCACATGAGGTGACGCACACAGCAAGGGACGAACAGCACGCCACATGAGGTGACGCACACAGCAAGGGACGACCAGCACGCCACATGAGGTGACGCACACAGCAAGGGACGAACAGCACGCCACATGAGGTGACGCGCACAGCGAGGGATGAACAACACGGCACATGAGGTGACGCGCGCAGCGATGGATAAACAACACGGCACATGAGGTGACGCGCGCAGCGATGGATGAACAACACGGCACATGAGGTGACGCGCGCAGCGATGGATGAACAACACGGCACATGAGGTGACGCGCGCAGCGATGGATGAACAACACGGCACATGAGGTGACGCGCGCAGCGATGGATGAACAACACGGCACATGAGGTGACGCGCGCAGCGATGGATGAACAACACGGCACATGAGGTGACGCGCGCAGCGATGGATGAACAACACGGCACATGAGGTGACGCGCGCAGCGATGTATGAACAACACGGCACATGAGGTGACGCGCGCAGCGATGGATGAACAACACGGCACATGAGGTGACGCGCGCAGTGAGGGATGAACAACACGGCACATGAGGTGACGCGCGCAGCGATGGATGAACAACACGGCACATGAGGTGACGCGCGCAGCGATGGATGAACAACACGCCACATGAGGTGACGCGCACAGCGATGGATGAACAGCACGCCACATGAGGTGACGCGCGCAGCGATGGATGAACAACACGCCACATGAGGTGACGCGCACAGCGATGGACGAACAGCACGCCACATGAGGTGACGCACACAGCGAGGGATGAACAGCACGCCACATGAGATGACGTATACAGCGAGGGACGAACAGCACGCCACATACGCCACAGCAATGCTGACCAAGCACGGTCTCACACAGACTATTAACGCCTGGTGACGTCACAACACAACACCACGCACTCTAGGCAACGTGACGTCACTGCCCCGACTCTCACCTGAACCGACACGGGAAATCGCACAGATATCACGTACCCTCGGACATGTCCATCGAGTGACGTCATCCCTCTCCACGCCTTCTCAAAATGACGTCACAGACGCGTATATGGGCACCGATCGCCGGTGATAATGACGTCACTCTACTCAACACCCTCACTCCTTCGATGGCGCCACGCTCCCGAACGCCGCCGCCATCCGCCGGTTACAATACTGCCACACTTCCACTCTGCCTGCCATAATGACGTCACATTCTCGACAACACCGTCGGCGTCCACAGGTCAAGATGACGTCACAATACCCCGACTCGTCGCGATGACGTCACGCACCCGGACGACGCCGTCGGTGCTGCCGGTCATGATGACGTTGTCGGCGTCCCACTCGTTGATCTGGCTGAAGCCCAGGCAGAGGATCTGCTGCATGCGGTCGGACGCGCCGACGGCCGTGTTCACGCGGGCCACCTCGGCCCCGTTCACCGTCCACACGTGCAGCCACGTGCCTGACGAGGTGGCGATGTCGCCCTGCCGCACGGAGGCGCGCCGCGGTGAGCGCGGCCGAGGCGCCCGCGTCTCCGTGACGCGGACACAGGGAGCGGCTGCAGGGGGTGCACGGCAACTCCGCAGCGACAGCCGAGGGTTGTGAACAGAGGTCGTCAATGCACCTCACGGCCACCAATGTCACCGCTCGGGTCCCAGAGACGCAGATTTTCCAGTCCGCCAGCCTACGGACATTGTGCGGCCATCTCAACCGACACTTCTGACACAAGAGAGTGGAGGCGTGCCAGATCAGCGCAGTGATCAGAACGAACGGGGGCAATCACGCGACTCCGCGGCACGGCCGGCCCGTGCGCGCCGCCGGCGGCGCCTCCTCACCGTCACGTCATTGATAGCGACGGCGGCCACTGGGGCGGCGTGTCCCCGCAGCTGGCGGACGTAGGTGAGGCGGAACAGGTCCCAGACGATACAGGTGCCGTCCCGAGAGCCTGGCGGGCACACCGGGGTACGGAGCCGTCACCACTGACATGGGTCCGTCAGAGGCGTGCAGAGCCGTCACCACTGACATGGGTACGTCAGAGGGGTACAGAGCCGTCACCACTGACATGGGTCCGTCAGAGGGGTACGGAGCCGTCACCACTGACATGGGTACGTCAGAGGGGTGCGGAGCCGTCACCACTGACATGGGTACGTCAGAGGGGTAAAGAGCCGTCACCACTGACATGGGTCCGTCAGAGGGGTACGGAGCCGTCACCACTGACATGGGTACGTCAGAGGGGTACAGAGCCGTCACCACTGACGTGGGTCCGTCAGAGGGGTACGGAGCCGTCACCACTGACGTGGGTCCGTCAGAGGGGTACGGAGCCGTCACCACTGACATGGGTCCGTCAGAGGGGTACAGAGCCGTCACCACTGACATGGGTCCGTCAGAGGGGTACAGCGCCGTCACCACTGACATGGGTCCGTCAGAGGGGTACAGAGCCGTCACCACTGACATGGGTCCGTCAGAGGGGTAAAGAGCCGTCACCACTGACATGGGTCCGTCAGAGGGGTACAGCGCCGTCACCACTGACATGGGTACGTCAGAGGGGTACGGAGCCGTCACCACTGACATGGGCCCCTCAGAGGGATACAGAGCCGTTACCACTGGCATGGGTCCGTCAGAGGCGTGCAGAACCGTCACCACTGACATGGGTACGTCAGAGAGGTACGGAGCCGTCGCCAATGAATACAACCTGACAAATTCAACAAGCACCAGACAATACAGGAGCTGCCAGTCAGGTTTCAGATGACCCATCCATACGCACAGTATCCAATCATCAGCGAAGACTGGGAGCCACATCTGTACGTGACAGCGCTGCACACGACTTCCAGCAGGCCGACGGCCAGGACGCCCCCCCCCCCCCCCCCCCCCCGGCTGCTGTGCTGTTGTCGCTCTGTGGCGCCACACTCACCGGACACTATGAGCGAGTAGGCGGTGCTGGCCGCCAGCGAGAGCACCGCCTCTGTGTGGCCACAGAGGCGCGCCTTGACGCGCAGCCGCCGCTTGCCGTACTCGTACACCACCACCACCTGGCGGACGAGGACGCAGCTTGAGGTTGTGGCAGCGGCCGGTAGGCGGCCAGACTTTACGTGTGCTCCGAAGCCGTATCCGGGCAACACAAAACACGAAATTTACCTTCACGAACACGAAATTAACTGAAATACGAAACAATTGTAACACGAAGTTCATCTTCGAGCCGAGAAAGGGATCTGTGCACCGGTCGACCATTACAAAATAGTCCACTATGACTCAAAAGTACCTACAAGCATCACAAAATCTGATCGAGAGACGAGCTCAGCAACCACACAGAGGCATGATCGTGCCCTGCTACAAAGGCGAGCTAGCATGCTATCAGAAATGGCGTGCAAACGTCCCAGTAACCGGCTGCGCAGCCGTACGTTTGTGTAGCTCTCGAGGTGCCCGCGCAAGCGCTAACGTGTGTGTGGATGAGACCCCTGTGTGGATGTGACCCCTGTGTGGACCCTGACGTCTGTGTGGATGTGACCCCTGTGTGCACCCTGACGTCTATGTGGATGTGACCCCTGTGTGGACCCTGACGTCTGTGTGGATGTGACCCCTGTGTGCACCCTGACGTTTATGTGGATGTGACCCCTGTGTGGACCTGACGTCTGTGTGGATGTGACCCCTGTGTGCACCCTGACGTCTGTGTGGATGTGACCCCTGTGTGCACCCTGACGTTTATGTGGATGTGACCCCTGTGTGGACCCTGACGTCTGTGTGGATGTGACCCCTGTGTGCACCCTGACGTTTATGTGGATGTGACCCCTGTGTGGACCCTGACGTCCGTGTGGATGTGACCCCTGTGTGGACCCTGACGTCTGTGTGGATGTGACCCCTGTGTGGACCCTGATGCCTCTGTGAGTGTGACCGCTGTGTACCGGCCATGCCTGGGCCGGGGCCGGGGCCGGGGCCGGGGCCGGGGCCGGGGCCGGGGCCGGGGCCGGGGCCGGGGCCGGGGCCGGGGCCGAGGCCTGGTCCAGGGCCTGGTCCGGGGCCGGGGCCTGGGCCTGGGCCTGGGCCTGGGCCGGGGCCGGGGCCGGGGCCGGGGCCGGGGCCCGTACCGTGCTGGTGCCGCCGGTGACGATCAGCTTGTGACGCGGCGCCAGGCAGCAGAGCACCTCGCCGCTGTACACCAGCTCGGCCACCAGCGACGCCCGGTCCGTCTCGTAGCTGCCCACCCGCACACTGCCACACACACACACGGAGACCGACCGTCAGCGGCCGGCACAGAGCCGCCAGACGAGCGACGGCGGGACATGGCCGCGACAGAGGCGGGCAGCCGGCAGACGATGACAAGCATGACGCGATCAGGCTCCCGGCAAGCGGCGAGGCCGGACACGTGAGAGATCTTGACAGGCCAGGACAGTTCCGCTTGAGCGGAACCGATTGCCTGGCACTGTGAAGACACAGCTCGGTTCGGTAGCCAGTTTCGCTTCCGCAAGTCTTCACCGCACATTCTGGCCTCCTCCGAAGGCACGACGAAGCGTTATCGGGATGTGCAGAACCAGCGGTGGCTGGGCACCAGAGCTGGGTGAAGACATCCCGCCGGCTGCTGTGCGATGTGTTAAAACCGCCGCCGCTCAGTCTCAAAGCAGGGCGGGGAACGACATCGCATGGCGAACAGGCTGTCGGGCGACGACGCTGGCTGCGGCCGCCGGTCTCGCGGCGGCGCCCGCCAGCGGAGCCGCGGCGGTGCCGCCAGCCGAGCTGCGGCGGCGCCCGACCGGACTGCTGGCTCCGGTACCCCACCGTCGCCCGCCAACAGGACACTCCACGACCGGCGCCAACAGGACACCCCACCGCTGGCCGCTAACAGGACACCTCACCGCTGGCGCTAACAGGACACCTCGCCGCTGGCGCTAACAGGACACCTCTCCGCTGGTGCTAACAGGACACCTCACCGCTGGCGCTAACAGGCCACCCCACCGCTGGCCGCCCATGTCATGATACGAGGGGATTGCGCATTTAACACCGGCAGCCGCTGCCCTCAGCAACGTCGTCAGCCAGCAGCGATGGGGGAATCAACGCACACACGCACGCACGCCCACACCCATATATATAACTCGATGCTGAACAACAAGCACGGACCAAACACAAGCGGCGCCAGCAAAACCCTGCCGCCCAGCCGCCGCGCCTGAACCCCAGCCGCCTCTCGTCAGTGACGACGGGCTGTGACCGGCGGCGGCCGGCGGTCCGCAGTCTGACCCTGCCCAGCCTGACCTGTGGTCGGCGAAGCCCCAGGCCACGTAGCGCGAGCTGGCGCCGGGCACGATGTACTTGTTCTGCTCGACGGCCAGCACCGAGCGGTCGGTGGCCACGATGTGGCCGATCGGGCCCTTCAGCTCTGGCGGCGGAGAGGCGCGCGTGTAGGTACACCGGTCGCGGGAGGTGACACGGCCCGAGTGGCCGGTGGTGCACCCGTGACACAGGTCACAGCGGTGTCACGGGCGGTGTCACGGCCCGAGTGGCCGGTCGTGCACACGTGTCATCGGCCACATGAGTGTCACGGGCGGTGTCACGGCCTGAGCGGCCGGTGGTGCACACGTGTCACACATGTCATCGGTCACACGGGTGTCACGGCTACAGGTGTGTCATGGATGCCCAGGGTCACATGAAATTTAAGAGTAATGCCACTAACCACATGGGTGTCTCCGACCGCATGGGTCCCACGGACCATATGGGTTCAAATATCGCATGGGTGTAACGGATTTGGTGAACAAACAGCTAAACCCATTACCCCAATATCTGTGTGCTCCTCATCACCACACAGATTAAAGCGCCCCCAGCTTCGGCTGACCGTATTCGGGCTAAGCACAGTCCAGGCTGGGTACAGCTGCACCGAGCGCTCCACCGCCCATGCCCCTCTCCCCACGCCTCATCCCATCAGATCATCTAATCTTAACTCGCCCCATCTCACCTCGCCGCTTCTCATACCAGCTCACCTCACCTATCCACACCTCGTTTCATCTCATCTCACCCCACACCACTTCACCTTGTCTCACCGCAGCCCATCTCACCGCATCTTATGTTATCTCATCTCATCTCATCTCACTTCACCATTCCAAGCCGTACCCTGCCCCCCCCCCCCCCCACACCACCCGCCCCAGCGCGCGCGCGGGCCCACCTTTGACGGGCTGCATGCTGGGCCGCAGACTGTCCAGGCCGTGGAAGAAGAGGCGCTCGCCGGCGCCGGCGCCGCCGCCGCCCAGGCCCTGCTGCCAGGCGCCCTCCAGCAGGCGGCTGGTGAGCCGCGCCGGGTGCAGCACGGCGCCGCCGCCGCCGGCCAGCCGCCGCTGCGGGTGCGGCTTCCGGAACAGCTGCTTCGGGATTTGGCCGAAGTTGTTGATGAAGCCCACCGTTGCGTTCTTCTTGAGCGGGTCCTCGATGCTGTTGGCGAGGGGCGGGCGCGCACGTGTCAGGTCAAGCTGCCAGGCGGGGCCGGGCCGTGTTTCGGAGGCGCCGGCGGCATCAGCCGGCCCCCACGTACACAGAGGCCAGCTCGGAGTGGGAAGTCCGGCAGCAGAGACGGTCTGTTCCAGGCGGAAGAAAACCATTGCGTAACACAATAAATCCGATGATAATCGGGGAGACACACAACTGGTTGTTACGCGCCACTCGTTTCTTACCCGCAGTCACAGTGAACATGAGCCTTCCATGAACACATCACAGCCATTTCATTGATAAAAGCGAAAATCACCCTGCCAACAAACTTCACGAGCCACCCATGCCGGCTCACCACCTGAGCAGCAGCTACAGCCATGCGTCGAAAACCACTAGCTGGCCGATGGCGGGGTAACAGTGAGCCGCACCTGAAGATGTCGACGTTGCCCTCGTAGAAGAGGTAGTGGAAGACGTTGCAGGCCTCCACGGCCCCTGGACCCTGCTGCTTGTAGCCGAAGATCAGGTCTGCAACACGCCCAGACCCGACGTCCCGATGATGGTGACCGAGGACGGAGGGCGTGTCTCAACCGCGCCGAACAGGCCACGGCTGCACAGGACTCACCGAGAATCGGGACTCCGACAACGAGCCCCGATTCAAGACACGGACACGACTCGCAAAAATTACCTGGTGGAATACACCCGGAAAACTGCAGGGACGCACTTTGCGGGCCAGTAAAAGCAAATTAATTAAGCGAGATCAAGTTAACTGTTGGTCACGATGCCGTAATCTCTTCGTGATCATCGTCAGCTCGGTGTTGTGATCATCGTCAGCTCCGTGTTGTGATCATCGTCGCCTGGGTGTCGTCATCATCGTCAGCTCGGTGTTGTGGTCATTGTCAGCTCGGTGTTGTGATCATCGTCAGCTCGGTGTTGTGGTCATTGTCAGCTCGCCATTGTGATCATCGTCAGCTCGGTGTCGTCATCATTGTCAGCTCGGTGTTGTGATCATCGTCAGCTTGGTGTTGTGATCATCGTCAGCTCGGTGTTGTGATCATCGTCGCCTGGGTGTCGTCATCATCGTCAGCTCGGTGTTGTGGTCATTGTCAGCTCGGTGTTGTGATCATCGTCAGCTCGGTGTTGTGGTCATTGTCAGCTCGCCATTGTGATCATCGTCAGCTCGGTGTCGTCATCATTGTCAGCTCGGTGTTGTGATCATCGTCAGCTTGGTGTTGTGATCATCGTCAGCTCGGTGTCATCATCGTCAGCTCGGTGTCGGTCGATGCTAACAACTTACACTATCCACCTTATGCTGAAATAATGGCATGAACCAAAAGCCCTTCACCTACTACTGTACCACACAGCGTCACAGCGGCGCCAGAATACTGTGTTACTATCCAGAAGTCCGCCTCCTTTCCGACCTCACACCCACCACCCCTGACATGTTATCCAAGCAGGGATCAGAGCAGACTCGTCCCCCGGCCGTTCCCTTCCCTCGTGCCGCGATGAGCTGGTGGCCGCGTCACAACGTACCGACCCGGTGGTGCAGGTGGGACCACACGTGACGTACCAATCCAGTGGTGCAGGTGGGACCACACGTGACGTACCGATCTGGTGGTGCGGATGGAACCACACGTGACGTACCGATTTGGTGGTGCAGGTGGGACCACACGTGACGTACCGATCTGGTGGTGCGGATGGAACCACACGTGACGTACCGACCCAGCGGTGCAGGTGGGACCACACGTGACGTACCGATCCAATGGTGCAGGTGGGACGAGACGTACGGACACTCCAGCGCCTCGCGGTGCACGCGGATGAACTCGCGCGGGTCGCCCTTGGCCCAGGGCGGCAGCACCACGTCGTCCAGGGCGGTGCCGTTCTGCTTGTGACCTGGGGACCAGGACGGCGCCAGCTCTGTGACGTGGCCTCGTCCGGCTGACGAGCCAGGGCGGACCGGCGGGCACCGAGCGGCGCGTTCTCGGCCATCAACAGGCAACACCGAGTCAGCCGGCCAGCGGCTACAGAGACTATGAGAGCACGTGTTAAAGCGCTGAAAACGAAGCCGATGATTCTGCGCCCCACCAGGGGACTTGTGCATACCGCACACAGAATACCGAAAGAACCGAGCACAAGATAATGAGATCTGGTTGAGGCATGACGGCGATATTACCCATCTATTTTCTAATTAAAAAGTCCACAGTGGAGAGGTTATTGTGCATTGGAGACTGAGGGCCAACCAACTCGTCTTTATGTCACAACTAACCCTCGATTTCCAATATAACACAGTTGTTAGAGAGCTTTTCCCTGGGACCAAATGCGGCTGAAACAGCGTGCACCAGCATAGCCCTGCCAAACGCCGGCATAGCAGAAAAATGAGTAACTCCAGTAGAAGTATCGAGCGCACAAACACACCATCAAACTGGCACACCACCGCCGCCCCCCCCCCCCCCCCGTCCACACACACACACACGCGGAGCGTCTCCCTTCAGACTCCGCCCACCGCAGGGCGGCCCGCCGGCAGCCCCTACCCAAGTCGAAGCCGTTGGCGTTGCCGACGAACTCTGGCAGGTAGAAGAACTCCGGTATGAGCTCCCGCACGTCGGCCATGTTGTGCTTGGAGGCAGAGAGCCAGGCGTCCTCCACGCTGTGGAACATCCGGTCCGCCAGGTCGAAGTGCCCGCCCTAGGGGCAAGGCGGGGTTTGTAACTCAGCGAGCTCCCGCCCTGGGGGCGTGACGGGGTTTGTGGGTCAGCGAGCTCCCGCCCTGGGGGCGTGACGGGGTTTGCGGGTCAGCGAGCTCCCACCCTGGGGAGAAACGGGGTTTGTAACTCAGCGAGGTCCCGCTCTGGGGGCAAGGCGGGGTTTGTAACTCAGCGAGCTCCCGCCCTGGGGGCGTGACGGGGTTTGCGGGTCAGCGAGCTCCCACTCTGGGGAGAAACGGGGTTTGTAACTCAGCGAGGTCCCGCTCTGGGGGCAAGGCCGGGTTTGTAACTCAGCGAGCTCCCGCCCTGGGGGCGTGACGGGGTTTGCGGGTCAGCGAGCTCCCGCCCTGGGGGCAAGGCGCGGTTTGTGGCTCAGCGAGCTCCCGCCTTGGGGAGAAACGGGGTTTGCGGCTCAGCGAGCTCCCGCCTTGGGGAGAAACGGGGTTCGTAACTCAGCGAGGTCCCGCTCTGGGGGCAAGGCGGGGTTTGTGGCTAAGCGAGCTCCCACCCTGGGAGCGTGGCGGGGTTTGCGGGTCAGCGAGCCGCCGCCCAGGGAGCGTGACGAGGTTTGTGGCTCAGCGAGCTCCCGCCCTAGGGGGTGGCAAGGTTCATGACCCAGCAAGCTCAGAGTGTGGCCACGTGACCGCGCTGTGCAGAGACGCAGGGCTCGGCCGGGTCAGGCGTGGCCAGGCCGCCGGACACCGCCGGCGGCGCGCCCGCCTGCCCGGCACGGACGCTCCGGCCCAATCACCATCTGGGAGTTCACACACAAGGCCACTTAGAGATCACCGGCGCACTGGCGAACACGGCCTCACTGCGTACAGCCTGGCAGTGAGGCCGTGTTCGCCCGTGGACGCCGTACGTTGAACAGCGGACAACCAGGTACACACACGTACGTGCGCAGGACGTACACGCAAAGTCCCGAACAGCCGCGGACAGCTGCCTATTACGCACGTTAAATGGAAGGTTTCACATTTGGAGATAATGAAGTAAGCATCAGATGTGATGAAGCAAGCTCCCTTATTATAATTAGTATGCTTTTAAGTGGAAAAGAGTGCTCCAGACAGCACAGTTCTGTTGAGCAAATATGCTCCTAAATGTCATCGTGTCTTGCACAGGATTGATTGAGAGCCAATTAATAACCGTCATATCTGTAAATTGTGCTCACGAACGCCAGATAAGAACGCCTAAACAGTAATATTTTTCTTGGCCCTGATTGCCGCATGGCTTATGGAATTAAAGAATTTGAATGACGTTATAAGGACGTCATGAATGCCGAGGTGGCTTAAAATTACCCCCCCCCCCCCCAAATAAAACTCCATTTCCACGGGCGTGCAGGTCAGAAACTAGCGGGACTTAGGTCTTAAGAAGAGCAGAATTGTAAACAGCACCGAAAAGTCTTCAAAATGGCTATTTCACTTAAAGACCCCACATATACGTGGAACACCCCTTTTAAGTGCGCCGTGGTATGGCATCTTGTAAAGGTGCTTCGCCTTAAGCCGGCACGCTTGAGCTTTTTACAAACAGTTCAGCTCATATGCTTCTAGCCAGCCTCACACGATGCCTTCGTGGACGCTTACTGATGGGTTACGGCCAAGGTCACGCGAACTTTCGTCCTCGGGGCCACACCAGCCGAACTGTCGGCACGGCGCCGGCCGACAGCTCAGCGGGGGACCAGCCGACAGCTCGGCGGGGGACCGGCCGACAGCTCGGCGGGGGACCGGCCGACTGCTCGGCGGGGGACCGGCCGACAGCTCGGCGGGGGACCGGCCGACAGCTCGGCAGAACACCAGCCGACAGCTCGGCGGAACACCGCCCGACAGCTCGACGGAACATCGCCCGACAGCTCGACGGAACACCGGCCGACAGCTCGGCGGGGACCGGTCGACAGCTCGACTGGGACTGGTCGACAGCCTGACGGAACACCGGTCGACAGCCCCGTCTCACCTGCAGTCGGAGGAAGTGGGTGCTGAACGGCTCCAGCCGCACCAGGTAGCTGCAGACGATCATGGCTGACGAGTAGTGGGTGCCGTAGTGGTAGGGCGGCGTCTCGCCCGTCGGGTCGTCCCACTCCCGGTACCTGGCCAATCACCGCACGCGTCACAACACCGCAGGCCAATCAGGGACGACGCCGGTCAGTAGGTCACCAATCGGATGGCCGGGCGGGCTAGAGCAACATGTGAGGAGAAACAAGTCACTGGTGACACGTAATGCATTATTTGCTAGCTTTCTTATATCGGCTATGGAGCTCACTTCGGGACATTGCGTGTCAATGCCTTTTACCACGCTGCCCTGTCCGTCGCGGTGACCCACCTCGGCACACAACTGACAGCTGTGCAATATCCACATATTGGCACCTGACATCATCGCTTCTACAAGACACGCGTGTAAGGCAGCCCACCTATCGCCTATGAGAACACTATACTGATACCTCCTCTTCTACGAGGCGTGGCCCAACAGTCCGAACTGTAACAAACTGCAGTGACCAGGACAGACATGGCCGGCACCAGGACAGGGTGTGGGCGGCGCGTGCGGGTACGTCAGACCGAGCCCAGCTCGCCCGGAGCCGCGCGGCCGGGCCGCCCGCCTTCGGCGCCGCCACCGCCCACACATCTCCTCAGTGTGTGCTGTATAGCGCGCGTGGGCGGCTAACCTGGTCACGAGAGAGAGAGCGAGAGAGCGCGAGAGCCAGCGAGAGAGCGAAAGAGAGCGAGAGAGAGACGCCTACCAGTCTTGGCCAGTGGCAACCCTAACCTGAGCGCACGCCGCCACGCGCACCTCTTCCCGGACTGGTGGAGCTGGCGGGCATCTACACACGCACCTCCTCTCGAGCGAGCGGAGTGGCTGGGGCACACAGACACGCACCTCTTCCCGCAACGGTGGACCAGCTCGCACACCCGGCCGACGCCCACCTCTCGTCGGACTGGTAGAGCCACCCCCTCCCCTCAGCACGCACCTCTTCTCGAACTGGTGCTGGCGGCGGGGCGTCTGCGCGCCCATGGGTCGGGTCAGGTCGCGGAAGGTGGCCGCGTCGGCCAGGTCCAGCCGCTCGGACGTGTAGTCGGCCAGGACCCACGGGAACACCGGGTACTGCATCAGGTCGTTGTAGGAGCGGCCGGCCAGCGAGTTGAGGTGCATCAGGTACTGGAAGTTGGACATCTCGCCTCGCTGTGGACACGGGCCGGGGCTCCGTCAGCCGTCGGCCGAGGCGGCGCCCGCCGGGCCCGCTACATCGCGGCCGGCCGGTGTCACGCCCGGGTCGCCAGGACACACGGGCCACCAGCGGGCATCCCAACACATGCTACGCCACAATGCCGCTCTTTCACGGCTCACATTGTTTGTCGGCTCACTCACATGGCAGCGCACAACGCAATCCCGACTATTGTGATGAGCTGAGGCCTACGGCGCAACACAGCGCATACCCTGACCCATCTACCGCTGTTGTACGCCGCCGGACCGACCTCTGCCAGACGCCGTCCACCGAAGCAAACAAACCACAGCGCCTACACAGGGCGGCGGGTGCCAGCGGCGTGCTCGCGGCTGCGTGCTCACCACCCAGCGCTGCGTGACGCTGGTGTCGCCCATCAGCGAGCTGAGTAAGCTGCCGCTCTGGTCGACGTTCGCCGACGTCTTTTGGCCGGCCACGCTCTCCTGCGTGTCAGCCATCGACGTGGCCACGGACATCATCCTGCGGCGCGCGCGGGTCAGGTCAGGTCAGATCAGGCCACGGACATCATCCTGAGACGCACGCGGGTCAGGTCAGGTCAGGCCACGGACATCATACCGAGACGGACGCGGGTCAGGTCAGATCAGGTCAGGTCACGGAATCCTCCTGAGACGCACGCGGGCCAGGTCAGGTCAGGTCAGGCCACGGAAATCATCCTGAGACGCACGCGGGTCAGGTCAGGTCAGCACACGGACATCAACCTGAGACGCACGCGCGTCAGGTCAGGTCAGGGCACGGGCATCATACTGAGGCGAACGCGGGTCAGGTCACGTCAGGTCGCGGGCACCATACTGAGACGCACGCGGATCAGGTCAGGTCAGGTCAGGTCAGGTCACGGGCATCATACTGAGACGGACGCGCGTCAGGTCAGGGCACGGACATCATCCTGCGACGCACGCGGGTAAGGTCAGGTCACGAACATCATCCTGTGATGCACGCGGGTGAGGTCAGGTCAATCCTGAGACGCACGCGGGTCAGGTCAGGTCAGGGCACGGACATCATCCTGAGGCGCACGCGAGTCAGGTCAGGTCCCGGACACCATACTAGACACACCCGTGTCTGGTCAGATCAGGTCAGGTCAGGTCAGTTACACCATCCATGTTGTGGAGATGAGACGGTCAGTTTAGAACAGATAGACGCGACCGCAGCGTGTAACAACGCTACGCACAGCAGGGCACTACCGGCATTGCATTCGGCAAAGGTAGACCCCAAAGAGGACTCCCAGCCCGAAGAGGGACAGCGGCGGCCTATCTGTTGCTGTCGCTTACACGCGATCACTGAACTGGAGGCATACTCTTTGAAACGAAAGCATGCTTTATGGTGTTGTTAGCTATGGCTGGATTATCAGACACCCCATAAGCTTCATGCAAGTGATAATGGCTAACCGTGAACCGAGTACGAAATCATGGGCCAATGAAGCAACACAATCTTGCACAAATGCACAACTGGCTCCCAGATGCCGATGTTGAGAGAAAATTCGACGGGCAAGTCGACAATACCAGCCTGCGAGTCCGGCCTTCGCCGCTCCAGCCGGCCGGGGCGCGGGCGCGCGTGCTCACCTCTGGTAGATCTTATTCCTGGTCTTGATGGGGAAAGCCAGCAGGTAGTTGCGCCCATCGGCCGAGAAGAACTCCACGGCTATCGGCTGCAGCAGGTACCTGAGAGCGGCGGTGGTACACGGTACAGGGGTGCAACGCACTGTATGGTGCTCACGCTAGCCGGGTACAGCTCGCGTTCGCCTGATAGCGGCGGCCGTACTCGGTACAGGAGTACAACCCGCCGCGTGGTGCTCAGGCTAGCCGGGAATAGCTCGCGTTCGCCTGAGAGCGGCAACGGTATTCGGTGCAGCCCGCGTTCGCCTGAGGGCGGCAACGATATACGGTGCGAGGTTCAGCCCACCGCGTGGTGCTCACACTAGCCCGGTACAGCTCGCGTTCAGGCATCGGCAGGGACAGCAGCCACGACACCCGCACAAACAAGGCCACGCCCTCTGCTACCCGCACGGGCGGGGCGCGGCAACGCTTCGGCGCAGTTACCAGGCACGGCGTTCGTTGGTGCGGTCTCACGGTCCACATCACTGTCACCGGCGTCCACGTTATTTTAAAACCACCGACAGCTGCTTCAGGCCGCCCACCAGTGGCTGCTGAAGTTTGAGAGCCACTGACCTGCGTTTGAGCACCTCGCGGATGTCGTCGTAGGCCACCTTGGACACGGAGCGGACGTCCTTCACCAGCCGGCCGGTGGGCTGGCACGGCACGATCGGCTCGTGCATGTTGGCCGGCAGGTTACTGATGTCGCTGCGGGAGGCCGGCGGCGCGGGTCACACCCTCCCGGGTCACACTGGCACCGCTCAGGCCACATCCACTCAGGTCAGGTCACACCCGCTCAGGTCACACCAGCCCCGCTCAGGCCATACCCACTCAGGTCGGGTCACACCTGCCCAGGTCACACCCCTTGGGTCACACATGCTCAGGTCACACACGCAGGTCACACCCGCCCCACTCAGGTCATATCTGCTCAGGCCACACCCACTCAGGTCAGGTCACACTTGCTCAGGTCAAACCCGCTCAGACCACACCGGCACCACTCAGGCCACACCCACTCAGGTCAGGTCACACTGCTCAGGTCAAACCCGCTCAGACCACACCGGCACCACTCAGGCCACACCCACTCAGGTCAGGTCACACTTGCTCAGGTCAAACCCGCTCAGACCACACCGGCACCACTCAGGCCACACCCGCTCAGGTCAGGTCACACCCGCTCATGTCACACCCACACACAATCAGATGAGCGGGGAGCTGGCGCCAACGCCGGGACCGGAGGCCGGCTGCCGGGGTGTGCTGAGTACCACAGCCGGGTGCCGGGCTGCTCCGCGGCTGGCTCGCCGTCGGGTCACGTGACAGCAGGCTCACAAACTAAGCGCCGCAGTCTGATCGCGTGAATCGTGTACACACATGCACTGTGTGAAACAACTGCCAATATGTACAAACAAGCAGTGGGGGAAATACTCGATAGGGACTACGGACCTAGAAATAAGCTCTCGACTGAGGAATACTAGATCCAGACAAAGAACTAGATGAGAGATGGACTAGTGACTAGCGATAGGACAGGTGATAGATAAGGACTAGTGAAAAGGATTAATGAGAATACGACTAATGACTGACCGCAGTCTCGACCACCGTCGCCCCAGCGCCGGACGGCGAGCGCCGCGCGGCGCCTCTCACCGTATCTCCCTGGTCTTGAGCATGGTGAAGCCGTCCACCACGTACACGTGGTCGCGTCCGAACAGCAGCAGGCCCTCCACCGTGTCCAGACCCTGGATCCGCGCGCATCGGTACATGTGCGATATCTGGCAACACGGCGGTATGAGTCAGACCCGTACAAAGACATTCCCACTGGTACATGTGCCATATCTGGCGACACGACGGTATGAGTCAGACCCGTACAAAGACATTCCCACTGACACATGTGCCATATCTGGCAAAACGAGGCATAGAGAGACATGCTTCTACGGCTAGGGAATCCTCCCTATATCGCCACACGCGCCACATTCGTCAACAGTAACCATGTCAGCGGCATGCATAGCCCCCGACCGACAGCTGACAGATGACAGACTGACAGCTGCGTGTCTGCTGATGACAACTGCCTGAGATGTTAGATGCGTGACATATCCCAGACCCGACTGAGCTTAAAGCCGTCCCATCGGTGCTCGATGTCCTGGGGCTGCCCTATCACACAAGCCGGCTTGCCGCCCGAACGCAAACCGCACACTCCCATCGTTTGTCCCGGCCTGTGCTCCCCGCGCCGCCCGAGCTCAGACCGCGTGCTCCCAACCCACGTGCCGAGGCCTTCACACCCTACCCTTGTGAAGTCTACATTCACATCCTACCCTCCCCCCTTGCGCCTCGGCCGGCGGCCCCGGCACCGGCCGAGCCCCGGTGCTGCGCACTCCCCGGCGTCCGTGCGCCGTCACCTTCTCTCCGCTCTCGAGCAGCCTCAGCAGGGTCTGGTTGTCGGGGCTCGTGTCGGCCAGCTGGGCGGCCGGCCGGTCGGCGGCCGCCGCCTCGGCCGCCGCCTCCGTCAGGTCGAGCGATTCCGAGTCCTCGTCCGTGTCGGAGGTCATGCGCCGCCGCCGCAGGCTGCCGCGGATGCCTGGCGGCCATCACGTCACTCCCGTCACGCCCGGCGGCTCCCAGCCGTCACGGCACGTCACGGACACATGGTAGGCTGATGGAGGTGCGTTACGGCACTAAGACTCATTTGGGCGCGCGTGGGTGGTGCGCTCACCAACCACTTTCCAGATACAGCGCATAAACATCCATAAGCGAAAGGCTCCTCTGCCAGTTTTTGTCATGTCCTTTCGCTACGCCACAACAATGGCCCACGCCTCCCGCCATGCGGGCCACCTAACGCTCAACCATCGCGCATCCACGGTCTCTCCCCCCCCCCCCTCCCTCCTCCTCACCAGCCACGACCAAGTCCGCTCTCACCGCCGGGTGCGCTCGCACTCTCACCACCACGCGGCGGACGCCCTCTCACCGCCACGCGCGGGCGCGCTCTCACCAGCCTGTCGGAGTTTCTCGCCGATGTCGGCGCAGTCTGCCGGCTCATCATCGGTCAGCGCCAGCGGGTCGGGCGCCGCCGCCGGCCGGCCGGCCTCGGCGCCGCCCAGCAGCGCGCGCCGCGGCGGCAGCTGGGCCCAGGCGCGCGCGTCCCGCGACCGCGCCACCTTGTACTTGGTGGCGCGCTGCCGGCGCGGGGGGAGCGGGGAGACGACTGTCAACGCGGGCGTCCACGCCGGGCACCCGGCCACCGAAGGGCTTGCGGAAGTTGAGAGCTGCCCGCCGAGAGACGAAAGGACGGCACAGCAAGAACAACACGCACAGAATCAACACACGAGGGTGTCCACGCCCCTCCATGCCACCAGCCTCCTCCAGCTACTCCACAAGCGCAGCTGCCCGTCTTTGACGAGATCCACGGCTCATTTGTACCACGCCGACGCGCCACAGGTGCTGCCATCTATCGGTGGGGTCGGCCCGGCCGCCGCCGGCCGCGCGTCAGACCACTCACGTGTACCACCAGCTCCAGGTCGGGCCGGTACGGGTAGCGCTGGTAGAACGTCACGTCCAGGCTCGTGCGCTTGCGCATGCGGCACGGCCCCTCCGTGTTGTCCAGTTGCCACTTGCTGAGGCTGTCGCGGGAGGATCGGAGCGGTCAGAGCGGGCGTCCTCCGGCGCAGAGGCGGGTCACTCAGAGCACAGCGACAGCTGTGACCGGGCCCGGAGTCTGCCCGGCCGCCAAAGGCCAGCCGCATCGGACGCGCCCCGCACGAGAGCACCCCGGATCGGGCCGACAGTCGGAGCGGTCAGAGCGGGCGTCCTCCGGCGCAGAGGCGGGTCACTCAGAGCAGAGGGCCAACTGTGACGGGGGCAGCCGTCTGCCGGGCGCCAAAGGCCAGCCGCACCAGACACACCCCGCACGAGAGCACCCCGGAGCGGGCCGACAATCGGAGCGGTCAGAGCGGGCGTCCTCAGGCGCAGAGGCGAATCACACAGAGCAGTGTCAACTGTAACGGGGGCAGCCGTCTGCCCGGCCGCCAGAGGCCAGCGCGCATCGGACGCACGGGAGTACACTAGAGCGAGCCGAGCGGCGGGCTCCGTGTCAGCTCCAGCTCCGACCGCCGCCACCGGCTCCAGCCGGAGCTGGAGCCGGTGGCGGCGGCGGCGCCTCTCACCTGCTGCCCACGTCAGGGCCCCAGAGGCCGCGCTCTCTCGTCAGCTCCATCTCCATCCGCTGCCACTCGTCCATCAGGAAGTCGTCCATGTACTTCTGGCTCTGTAGACAGCGCAGCACGTCCCGTCAGTCCGCGCGTGTTAGCTGCATAGGGCACTGGCCGTGCTTCGGCGCTGCACGAGACCTCCGGCCACTGCACGAGATCATTCTGTCATTGCATGAGGCCGTCTGCCACTGCACGAGACCATTCTGTCATTGCATGAGGCCGTCTGCCACTGCACGAGACCATTCTGTCATTGCACGAGACCTCCGGCCACTGCACGAGACCATTCTGTCATTGCACGAGACCGTCTGCCACTGCAAGAGACCATTCTGTCAATGTACGAGTGGGGTCGGGGTAATCCGGGGAGGCAAACTAACAAATACAGTGACTTCACGCCCACGTCTGCATTTTCCGCTCCTTTCGCTTCGAGGACACGTCCAGTTCAAGCCGCCAGTTGACGTCGCCACACGGTAATCACCCCACAAGGAGTCACTCAGCCGACAACTTTAACCCAGAAGTCGCTTACCACGGTCTTACCTTCCAGTGCATCGTCCACCCCAGTATCATACCCCCAACACCTGCTCACCTACCACCCACACGGCGCACCTCCTCCCTCACCCTCCTCCCGCAGCGTCCACCAGGGCACGAGCCGACACGGACCGACGCGGCGCGGCGCGACGCACCTGTTTCAGCTGGCGGAACTGCGTGGCCACCGTGTCGCGGACGAGGCCGATATGCTGCAGCGTACAGAGGTCGGCCTCGCCGGCCGTCAGCGTCGAGTGGCGCGCGCGCACCGAGTCGTCGCGCCGCGAGCGCGTGCGCTGCGCCAGCCGCGTCAGGCCGCCCGTCACGCGCTGCAGCTTCTGTCGGCGCCCGGCGGCCAGCGCGCGTCACCACGCGCCCGCCGACGCACCCACCACACTGTCGTGTGACGCGCGCGGGACGGCACGGCACGTCGACCGAAGTGTAATTCGGGGGCACATTTCATGCTGGTGCTGCACGCTTCGTACATAAGCCACATCAGACATTTTGGCAACCGCTGAACCCTGGTCCAACAAGCTAAACCCACATGAAAAGAGACTTGCCTCAATTCCACACGCTCCCCGTCTCACATGTTGCAGACCGCCCGCAATAGCTTCATTTCGTGCTTGCGTTCCCCGTCTCCTTTAACATCCAACCCCCCCCCCCCCTCAGCAGAATGCGTCGCTGTGTGGGCCGCAGCGGCCGACGGACGCCACGTGTTCGCCGCGTGCTCACGCTGCTGACGGTCTGCAGCTGCGCCTGGATCTCCCACGGCGGCCGGTACGAGCACTTCTTCTCGCCGTCGAGGAAGGCCAGCCAGAGCCGCGTGGCCGGCTCCTGCAGCAGCTCCCGCACCGCCTCCAGGTCCGGCGCCGTGCTGTTCTGCAGCGGCAGGCTGACCTTAAACACCTGCCGACCGTCAGGTGTCAGGTCAGGTCAGGTCAGGGTATGCCGGGGCAATGCATTGTTTTGCAGCGGCTGGCCGACATTTCAAACCTGTCGGCCATCAGACGTCAGGGCAGATCAGGGTAGGACAGAACAGGACAGGACAGGACAGGACAGGACAGGACAGGACAGGACAGGACAGGACAGGTCAGGTCAGGTGAGATCAGGTCAGAGCGATGCACTGCTCTGCAGGCAACCCACACGCACGCACACCCCTGGCCTGGCGACCGTGACCGTGGCCGTGGTCACGGCTGTGGTCGTGGCCGGGGCCGGGGCCGGGGCCGGGGCCGGGGCCGGGGCCGGGGCCGTCAGCCCGCTCGGCGCCGTGCCGCCCCTGCAGCCTCACCTCCTCGACGGCGGGCCGTTTCCAGATGTACAGCTCGCACCAGACACGGCGGGCGGCGTTGGCCATCAGGTTGTGTCCCTGGGCCGTGTTGGGACTGGTCTCGGGGTCGAGCGAGGTCGGGATCGCGTGCCAAACCGTTCGAGACTCGGCCTCCATGCTGCGGGTCAGAGGTCAGGTCAGGTCACAGGTCAGGTCAAGCGCTGGGCAGCAGGACCACGCCGCGTGTGGCCAGAATGACAAGACCTGAATCATGCCATGTCAGGTCAGGTCACGTGCAGCGAGCAGGCCAAGTCAGACAGACTTAGCACACTTTATGACCTCCGTGGAGAAACGTGTCGCGTGGCACGTTAATGCACTTGCGAAAAAAGCGTAGAAGACGTGCTGAGATCAATTATGACGACAGACCTGAACACATTTAAGTGGCGTTACAGGTGATGACCGCCCATTCCTACCAGGATCCAATGCCTCGCGACCGACAGAAAGCACCCGAACCAAGACGGTCCGGAACAACACACAACCCCAACCAAGCTGCTTTTCACGTCAACCACGATAGGCTATTTGTTGCTTACCAACCGATGCATCCCAGCATAGCATATTGTAGCACATATATTATTCTACGGTTCACATTCATGTGCTAAATATCCAGGTGTGCGACAATACGTATCTAAGTTCCATGTGCCTAATCGCAACACTGCATATGCATCTACGCAGCATGGGCGCTAGGGTGTGCTAAGTGACGACCTTGGAGCCCGAGGGTCCCGGTTTCGATTCCCGGTGGGTCTACAAGTTTTCTGAGCGCACCACGCCAGCCGGTACGTGACATCCCGCGCCCGGGCGACCCCAGCCCGCCACATGCACCGACAGCCGACCCGTCACGGCACCACCGTATCACTCATCACATACCGCTTCGCACGCTCCTCCACTCTGGGGGCACACGGCCGGATCGTGAGCGGGCGCCGGGCCAGCACCGCCAGCGCAGCGCACTCTGGTCCAGCCCTCTGCACCGATCACCGGCCGGCCCGCCGGACCAGCTGCTCCGCCCCCCCCCCCCCCTCCAATCCTGTATTGGCGAGCATTACGCATGTCGCAGACCACTTTAAACAGTGAACGTAAAAGCGAGGGTGTTTGTGCTCGGAGCGTTCCACTTTCAGTCGCAGAAAAATCTAGGCTCAAACCAATTCGGACATGGGTAATAGCTGAAGCTAGGTATGACCGCTTCAACTTCCTGACGCTTAAGTGCATCCGAGCATAATTCATAAAATACGCGATTACTGATTGTGTTTTCCAGCACGCGGCCGGCCCGCAAGGCACGGCGGGGAGCGTCAGCACGGCGAGGTGCGCCAAGTGTATGAGGGGCGCGTCCGGGCGGGCGCGCCCGGGCCGTCCCTCAGCCGTCCACTCACATGATCTTGAGGCCGCCGGTCAGCTGCAGCAGGCAGTACACCAGCGCGCCGAAAAACTCCGAGTCGTGGTTCCCGGAGCCGAACACCAGGCTCCTGCGGTGGGGGAGCGGCTCGGTGTGAGACCAACACACTGGACAGAGCACACTCTGGCGGCGGGGGAGCGGCTCGGTGTGAGACCAACACACTGGACAGGGCACACTCTGGCGGTGGGGGAGGGGCTCGGTGTGAGACGAACACACTGGACAGGGCACACTCTGGCGGCGGGGGAGCGGCTCGGTGTGAGACCAACACACTGGACAGAGCACACTCTGGCGGCGGGGGAGCGGCTCGGTGTGAGACCAACACACTGGACCCGGGCACACTCTGGCGGCGGCTACACTGCCACAGCTGATACCCAGCGGCGAAGCACGACGAGCAGACTTGTAACGAGGCGCGTAGAGCTAAACTGATCCCTGACACGGCAGCAGCGTGTATTCACGTATCCGCCGCCATTTTCACGAGGCCCTTCGACCCTCCCGTCTTTGCGATGCCTTGCCTGCCAGCCCGATGTGCTCCTGCACATGCCATGACGTGTATATTTGACCTGCCACTCGTCAGCCATGTGTGCTTCACCGGTGGTAAACCCACACGTGTGAGCCTTACACGACACCGCCCAGACAAGGTTATCGCACCAGCACATGTGTGCGTCCTCACCTTGCTCGCAGGTGGCACGCGCAGGTACGACTGAGCAGTGCCTGGCGCATGTGACCACTTCCCACGCGTTGTTGACACCTCATGTTTCAGTCTCTCGCCCGTGATTGGCTCTCGCGTACGTGGTTCTCGTCCGCGATTGGCCTCCATGCGCCCGTCGCTGACCTATGATTGGCCCCCGCTCCCTGCGCGCCCATCTCTCGCCCGTGACTGGCTGCCGCACGCCGGCCGCTCACCTGTGATTGGTCAGCGTGTGCAGCGCCTCGAGCACGCGCAGCTGCTCGGCCACGCAGTCGGGGATTGGCTGCCGCGCACGCGCCGCTCACCTGTGATTGGTCAGCGTGTGCAGCGCCTCGAGCACGCGCAGCTGCTCGGCCACGCAGTCGGTGGGCCGCGAGAGGATGTAGAGCACGGCCCGGTTCAGGCAGTGGTAGACGCCGTCCAGCGGCAGCGTCTGCGACCAGCGGCGCGCCTGGCTGATCAGCTTGATGATGAAGTCCAGCACCTCGTGCGCGTCGCGCTTGAAGATGCCTGCAGGGGCCGGCGGTCGGGTCACGGCCGCGCTGAGGCCAGGCTGGTGCCAATGGTACCCGCACGGCCATCCCTCCGACGGCTACCACAGATTGTGGTATATCCGAAGGACCTGAGCTGGCTTGCCTGCATCTAAATTCGCGGACTACGTCTGGGTCTGTTATCGCAGGACAGCACGTTTCTCCCGATATAGACCGCTTTTTACAACTCATTCGATTACAATATAATGCGCCTAGTGCAAATAACCGATGCAGTTGACGCGTCATTAAAACCCAGTGCTACACACTCAGTAATGCGCTCAGAACACTGTCGGGACAGCACATTGCTGCCCAAATGTCTGTCTTGAATATTCCGTGCAAGCACTGCTCCAAATCTCACGAGCGTCAGCCATCGGGTCGGCCACAGTGTATCATCAGTGAGTATCTGCACCTGCCGGTCACCACGTCCACGCCGGACAAGCCTAGCGAGCGCCAGCCGAGCGTGCCAGGACACAGCACCGACACAGAACCAATCAGCCGTGACTCTGGTGCAGCTCGCGAGCGACCGGGCGCTGATTGGGCGCCTGACCGCGCCGCCGCGCTCTGATTGGCCGAGCGGCCGTGCGGGGCGTGGCCGCGGACTGACCCTGCCAGAGCTTGTCCACCAGCCGGCCGGCGAAGTAGAACACGTTGCCGGGGACGTGCTGCACGCTGCCTCCGGGCGAGATGGGTAGCGCCGCTGCAGCACATAGCAGGAGGCACACGTGACGTCATGTGACGTCACACAGGCCGACGCGGCCGTGTGATGTCAGACAGACATGGGCAGGTGACGTCAGAGCGACGTGGCGTGGCAGCCCCGCAGCCATGTCTGCAAGTGTCTGCCTACTATCACTCATATTCGGCATTTTAACAATACGCCATCCACCCTGTTTTCTTCGTGAATGGTCCAGGAAATGCACCGTGACAACAGCATACAACACAACACTACCTACGCGCAACAAAAAAGCCGCCAACGCTCGGACCATACCACAAACGCTCACCAAAGAAGCACCCCTTGTGACTTTCACATTCGAAACGCCGCACACTTCAACGCCCAGCGACCGACACTAAACCGCCATCCGCCACCACAGCTCTCCCGCGACGCTGTCCCGGCGCGGCACGGCTGGTCCGACCGACCACCAGCGGCGGTGGCCTGCCCTCCGCGAGCGCCTCCGCGAGCGCCGCCGCCGCCGCCGACCCGTACCTTGCTCTCCGATCAGCACGTCCGCGGCCGTCAGGTGGTCCATCAGCAGCGAGAGGATGCGCGTCTGGAAGGACATCTGCTGCGCCAGCGTCGTGTTGTCAGGGGCGACCTGGCCGCAGGACGTCCGGTTATGGACGGCTAGTGGCACAGGGCGACGCCTCGACCGGTGGACGGGGCTCGAACTTTTGTGGCAGTTCAGTAATCGAATTGTCGTAGGGGGCGGCGAACAGGCCACTTTTTGACAAAGTGAGGTTCGAAAATGCACTGAGTAGCCTGACTGCCTCATAGGGAGCTTTGTTTACCGATCTGCTATCGCGATGCAGCAGTGGCAAAGCGAGACAACCACAGCGGAACTCAGAGGCTTGATTACATCGTGCGGAAGAAGTACTTTAGCCTGTAGGGAGCCAATCAAACAGGCCCTGATCCTCCCACCGACGGTCAGTACTCGACACCCCCTGGAGACGAGTCCTCAAACAACAAATACAACACAAAACAACACAAATGCAAACCGCGCACTGAATACGGCAGTACATCACGCCCACACCCACACCCAGCACACCACGCCTCATCAACACCCCGGCCAGCGCTGGCCCGCGCCCGCTACGGCGTCTGGCGGCCGTGGCCCCGTGGGCGCGGACGGCGGCAGCCACTCACCTCCAGCAGGATGTCGATGAGCGGCGGCGAGGTCTTGCTGGGCGCCAGCGACAGCGAGTCCACGGCCACGATCCGGATCAGGTCCAGCACGTACTTACTGGCCGGGTGCGCCGTCAGCACACCCTCCGAGGCGGCGCTCACCAGCACGGCGTCACTCAGAGACACCTGTCGGCGCGCGGCCGAACTTGTGGTTCGCATTTCATCCACCAGCCTCAGCCACAGCTCTCGGATATCATGGCTTGCTGACGTGGCGTATAGCGGAGGAAGCAGAGCATGGCAATAGCCTGGCACCTGAGGGTCTGTGCAATCCTAATCCGTGGAGGGCCTACCGCGCGGAGAGGAGACACTGACGCCTGAACACCTGCCGACCGAGTGCCGCGTCCAGATGAGCTGGCCAGCACGCCCGCACCCGGTGGCGGCCGGCGCTGCTCGGCCGGAGCTGGCGCTGACGAGCTGGTCAGCCATCGGTGCAGCGACGCCACCAGACACTGCAGTACCATGGTCCCCGTCCCTTCCCCAGCTAAGCTGCGGTGTGACCGCCCACTACGAGCGCGCCACGCGCTGCTCCAACATCCGCTCCGTCCCGCCGTGCTGGCTGCCCGCCCAGGCGTGCCGTTCCACCGAGGGCCCCCCCCCCCCCCCCCTTATCCCGCCCTCCGCCGCGCCGCCTCACCGGGTCGTCGAGCGGCGTGGTGGGGCTGCTCTCGGCGCCCGGCCGGTACGGGAAGAGCGTGCCGGCCAGCACGGCCAGCACCTCCGACGACATCAGCACCGGCCGCATGTCGGCACAGTGGTGGTACAGGTACAGCACGAACTGCAGGATCGTCAGCGGCTGCTCCGACGCGCTGTCGGCGCGCCGGCGGCGACGCGTCACACGCGGCGGCGACACTCAATACACGCACGCACGTGAGGCGGGTGGCCGCTGGACAGCAGGCAAGTGGCACCTCCGGACGATCGCTTTTGCATCCCTGCGATGATGATGATTTGGGCTTTGGGGCGCACCGAGTGCAACGGTCATATGGCACCCATGCATCCCTCAGGCGCTTTTGTGCGCCATTAACTATGGCAACCACAAATTCATCAAACGTCCCAGAGGTGAGTCTGATCGCAGTTAGTGAAAAAGAAGATGCACATGGGCAGGAATAAAAAGCGTCCCCACAGCGCGACCTAGTATTACACGGCAGTAACGCACCATCAATTACTTACACCGTCGCAATGTCATCATGTACTATACTTCACAGGCCTCGATCACCGGCCCCAGCTGGAATCAGTCGGGATGTTCGCCGACCGGCCGGCGGCATCTCAGCACACGGAGGCCCGCCAGACCCGCTCACACCCAGACCGACCTCCGAGCCCGTCGGCCGACCCTCCCTCCTCATCAGCCACGGACCTCTCGTAGTTCAGGTGCGCGCGCACCATCTCCAGGAGGCCGATCAGAGCCTCGGGGATGATGGTCATCCTGGGCGGCAGCCGACCGCCGGACGCCGGGTCGATGCCGCACACGTACAGCCAGATGGTGTCCAGGGTCAGCTGTCGGCAGCGGCAGGTCACGGAGGGTCAATACCGCACATGTACAGCCAGATGGTGTCCAGGGTCAGCTGTCGGCAGCGGCAGGTCACGGAGGGTCAATACCGCACATGTACAGCCAGATGGTGTCCAGGGTCAGCTGTCGGCAGTGGCAGGTCACGGAGGGTCAGTACCGCACATGTACAGCCAGATGGTGTCCAGGGTCAGCTGTCGGCAGCGGCAGGTCACGGAGGGTCAGTACCGCACATGTACAGCCAGATGGTGTCCAGGGTCAGCTGTCGGCGGTGGCAGGTCAATGCCGTTCAGGCCAGGTCAAGTCCGGGCAGGCCTCGTGGCGCTGCGGTCAGCTCAGGCCGGTGTATCCACCACGAGGACCAATTCCTCTTACAGAGACGCCGAGCGAGCCGCAGGTCCTGCGTCTCCTCTCTACAGCCGCCTCTACATCGGCCGCAACACCACGCCTGTCACCAGGTGTGCCTCCCACGGCTCCCGTATCACGCACCGCACTGCTCCAACAAGCTACTTGTCTAGCCTGTCACCAGAACATCGCCACCGCCACCGCCCGGCCCACTTTCTCACCGCAGCCCACATTCTCACCGGCCAAGCCCCCTCTGCTCACCAGCGTGTGCTGCGGCGGCGCCTGCACCTGCTGGCCCAGCAGCAGCTGCAGCAGCATGAAGCTGACCTCGGTCAGCTCCGTGTGCTTGGGCAGCAGCCAGTTAAGCTGCTGGAAGCCGGGAATCTGCAGCGTGGCGTCGTGCACCTCCTGGCGGGCGGCACCGGCGCCGGCACCGCCGCCGCCGCCGCCGCTGCCACTGGTGCCCACGCCGCCCGTACTGTCGCCCATGTGGTAACCTGCCACGTGGCAGGACGGTCACAGCCAGCGCGTGGCACAGGCGACGGGTGACGCGCTCACACGCACGCACGCACACGCACACGCACACACACGCGCACACGCACGCACGCACGCACAGAGCGGGAGCACGTGCCGTCCCGAGCCTGACGGCCGCCCGGCGTCACACGCCGCTGTGCCCGGAGGCGGGGGCACAGAAAACCCAGCGAGCACGACAAACGGCAGTCAGTATCTAGCACGACAATGGGCACATCGCGCCCCAGAGCTGAAATCCTGCTGATGAGGTCTGCAGCCAGCAGACCTCATCAGCCAGCAGATTAAGATGGCAGCGGCCGCGCGCGCCGGTTGACTGCCACGATGAGAGGTCTGGTCTGACAGAGATGCGGACCCCCGGCTCCGGAGGTCCGTACCTCTCTCTGCGGTCCACTCACAGACCGGGCCAACACCGGCTCCGTGGCTCACAGCACCGAGGCACCCACAGCCGCCACTACAACGGCCACACACAACGACAGCTTGATACCCGGCGGGTGCCGGCGTAGGTGTAGGTGTGGATGTGGGTGCGGTTGTGGGTATGGGTGCCGGTGAGGGTGTAGGTGCCGGTGAAGGTGTAGGTGCCGGTGAGGGTGTGGGTGTGAGTGTGGGTGCGGGTGCGGGTGCGAGTGCGGCTGTGGTTGTAGGCGTGAGTGGTAGTGCGGGTGTGGGTGCCGGTGAGTGTGTAGCTGTCGGTGCGGGCGCGGGTGTGGGTGCCGGTGAGGGTGTAGGTGCCGGTGGGGTGTGGGTGCCGGTGAGGGTGTAGCTGTCGGTGCGGGCGCGGGTGCCGGTGAGGGTGCAGGTGCAGTCGGGCGCCGTCAAACACGGGCAGTGCGTGTCGCCGTCTGAGGGCGAGCGCCAGCGGACGCGGTCGGGCGCAGGTGAGGCCGCTCCGGCGCGGACGCCACGTACCCAGCACAGCGCCCAGCCGCGACTTGATGACGCCCTCCGTCTGCTGCAGCCAGCCGCCGGTGCAGCCCCCGTCCCGGAAGCGCGCCAGCAGCGGCGGCGAGCACAGCAGTGTGAACAGCAGCTGCGCCGTCAGCACCACCGTCGTCTGGTGCAGGTGCGCCTGCGGCAGCGGAGCACCACCCGTCACCACCGCCGCACCAGCCGCCGGCGCCAGAACGCGGGCCGGCACCAGTGCGGCGACCGGTCACCACCACTGCTCGTGCACCGGTCAGCACCACTGGCGCGTCGTCAGCACTACTGAGAGGGACGAGCGGTCAGCACCACCGGTCGCGCACCGGTCAGCACCACTCGAGCGTCGTCAGCTCAACTGGGACGGGACGGGCGCTCAGCACCAATGGGACGGGACGGTCGGTCGGCACCAGTGGGACGGGACGGGCGGTCAGCACCAATGGGACGGGACGGTCGGTCGGCACCGATGGGACGGGACGGTCGGTCAGCACCAATGGGACGGGACGGTCGGTCGGCACCACTGGAGAGTCGTCAGCACCAATGGGGCAGGACGGGCGGTGAGCACCAATAGGACGGGACGGTCGGTCGGCACCACTGGAGCGTCGTCAGCACCACTGGGGCAGGACGGGCGGCCAGCACCACTGGTGCGCCGTCAGCACCACTGTGAGGGACGGGCGGCCAGCACCACTGGAGCGTCGTCAGCACCACTGTGAGGGACGGGCGGCCAGCACCACTGGAGCGCCGTCAGCATCACTGTGAGGGACGGGCGGCCAGCACCACTGGAGCGCCGTCAGCACCACTGTGAGGGACGGGCGGCCAGCACCACTGGAGCGCCGTCAGCACCACTGGGGCAGGACGGGCGGTCAGCACCAATGGAACGGGACGGGCGGTCAGCACCACTGGAGCGCCGTCAGCACCACAGTGAGGGACGGGCGGTCAGCACTACTAGAGCGCCGTCAGCACCACTGTGAGGGACAGGCGGCCAGCACCACTGCCGGGCTCGATCCGCAGCGCCGGTCCAGCGCGCCCCGGCGACTCACCTGCAGGAAGAGCAGCAGCCAGTCGTAGCCGAGGAGCGCCATCCAGTCATCGAGCCGGGCCGGGTCGGCCACGGCGTCTTGCTCCGCCACGTTGGCCAGGATGCGCAGACACTTGTTGCGCAGCAGGATGGTGTGGCGGGCGGCGGCGGCGGCCGGGTCCACGGCCGGCTCCACGCCCGACAACTCCAGACCCGACTCCGGCGCGCCCGGCGCCGGCAGCGAGGCGGCCAGGAACTGGCCGAAGCTGCCGGGCCGGCACGAAGCGAGGCGTGAGACAGGCACGACAGGGGGTGCTGCTATAACAATTGCGCTATCAAACTGCGAGAATGCCACAAAGGCATGACTTGCGTTCCAATGCAAAAACAGTAGGCCGACCAGCGCCGTTAGTCCCGGCCGGCGTCGGCGCCAGCGCCATGTATGGCTCACATGACGACGTCGCTCTTGCGGGGGCTGTTCATCAGCAGCACGGAGAGCAGCTTCAGCACCACCAGCTGCGTGTTGCGCGGCAGCTGGCAGTCCCGCAGCGTCTGCAGCAGCCTGGACGGCGGCGGGGACACACACAGACGGCGGTCAGCGCAGCCGGCACCGGACGGTATCAGTCCGGGGGGGGGGGGGGAGGGGACACCAGCCGAGCGGCGGCCAGACAGGGTGTCAGTCCGGGGGGAGGGGGGCGACACCGGCCGAGAGGCGGCCGGACACGGTGTCAGTCCGGGGGGGGGGATACCAGCCGAGAGACGGCCAGACACGGTGTCAGTCGGGAGGGGGGGGGGCGACACCAGCCGAGCGGCGGCCAGACACGGTGTCAGTCGGGGGGGGGGGGGCGACACCGGCCGAGAGGCGGCCAGACACGGTGTCAGTCCGGGGGGGGGGGGGGGGACACCAGCCGAGCGGCGGCTCAGCGACTCATACGGCGGCGTGGCGAGGGTAGGCCAAGTGCGCCGCACGAAACCACCGAACCCCCCGACATGCCGCCCGGGAACGACCCTGGACACGGCCACGCTGCCCCGGCCGTTGACAGCGGCCGGCCGGGAGGCGGCGCGCCTCCGCAGACCCCCCGGAGGCCGCCCGGCTCACCTTGTAGTCATGCTGACGTCTCTCAGCACGGTCAGGTTGCCGCGCGCCTCCGCCGAGTCCGTCACCAGCTCCAGCAGGTGTTCGTACAGCGAGCGGCTCAGCTCCGCCGGAGCGTCGTTCCAGATCTGCGCGGTCAGGTCAGATCAGGTCACGTCACGTCAGGTCACGTCATGTCAGGTTATGTCGCGGCACGGCATGAGCTGTGCGCCGTATCAGATGGTCGATGATAACACAAAGGCCTACATGCACTAATGTCGCTTCATGGCCGGTGAAAATTTACGGCATACGCGCGATTCGAACTCGGATCCTTGCTTACAAAGACCTATAAGATGCCAACTGCGAAGCTTTCGAGCCGGTTCTAAAATGTCATCACCTAGTACCTGAACGCACGGGCCGCCTACTTCAGTGACCAGCTACCTACTTCAGGACAACAGGCACGCACAAAACCGTGACCCAGCGAAGTGACGTCCACACAGGCGGTTCCCAGCCAGCTTCCAACTTGGCGTGCACGCAACTGGTTGCATTGGTTGCACTGGTTGCACCTGCCCAAGCCTAAGCCCGAGCCCAAACCAGCAGCTATCCCACAGTCCCCCCCCCCTCCCCCACAAGGCCGGGGTCATCCCCAACGAGGCCAGATCCATTCCCCTCAAGGCCGGGATCATCTCGCCCAAGGCCGGGATCCCCCCCCCCCCCCCTCCCACTACAAGGCACAGGACATCCCCCACAACACCCGGGCCATCCCCCACAAGGCCCGGGTCATCTCCCACGAGGTTCCGGTTATCCCCCACAGCGCCGGGATCACCGCCACGAGGCCGGACCATTTCGTCCAAGGCCGGGCCGGGGCCGGCCGCTCACCGCCAGGTCGCAGAGCAGCTCGGTGAAGGCGGTGACGTTCGGTATGCCGCTGCTCTCGCGGCGCGCGTCCACCGTGCCCACCAGGCCGAACACCAGGTGCAGGATATGCGAGTTGAGCAGCGGCCGCTTCTGCTTCAGCAGCATCGCCAGCAGCTGGTAGCCGTGGCAGCGGTCCATCTCCATCTGGACTGAGGGCGGCCGGCGGCGGACAAATCAGCTCGGGCCAGGCGCACCGGCTGTTCAAGCAGTCCGCGTGGAGCGACGTCAGCGCGTCTTGATCTGGTGGCCGCCGACTGCCCGGCCTTCTCCACGTTGACTGCCTCCACATCCATTCACTTAACATCCATTTTAAGTAATTCTTTGCTTCACTGACGCCTGGACACGGTGGTCATTTATCCCTATTTTATTATGGAAAAGCTCACTAACAAGACCGGCTCGCTCGCTCACCTGCCCGGTTGGTCTTGACTACACATGTGAGCGCCTTAACGCCGGCGTAAAGGCCCTCCACGTCGGCCGCCATGGCGATCAGGCCCAGCACCAGGCTCGTGCTGCCCACGTTCTCCACCATACGCGCCACGGGCCGCGCGCAGAACACCCGCACGCCCAGGTACCTGCGCCATGGCCGAGACAACGCTCAGAAACGACGGCGGGTACAGAAACCAGCGGGACGTAACAACAGAAGTTAAAAGGGGAGTGGGATGGGACGTTACACGTTCGCGCCTTACATTTACTTCAATGGACCAGAACATCGTAACTACGCATGTCCTCAGCAACCCCACCGTTACAAGGCGCTGCAGTTGCATTGGGAGGCATTCGTGACTCATTGGCAACTCAGAACACGCCGGACGCCGGCCGCTATGGGGCCTGCCTCACAACCTGCGTTGTTTTGAATTTGAAGATTATCTCTAGCGAAGGAAAGACTGAGTGCCTATCTAGGACATCTCTGCGGATTTTGCGTGGGCAATGGGTAGATACAATGCGCTGCTATGGACAATATGCTGCTAATGAAGTGCTACAATGCGATATATAGTCCTTCTAGCTCTGGGACTGCCATTGACGCGCCTCAAAGGTACATTTTGATGGCCTCCGGTCCGTGCCGTGCCACTGTGCTTCTCTGTCCAGGCCATCCCTGCCGTCATTCGTGGAGCGTTCTTACAGCTTCCTGCATCATTTTCAAACTTTTCGCGCATTGTCGCGCTTATGTAGGCACCTACGGCAACTAATACCGCAGCTAGCTTGGTAACAGGCGGCAGCCGGCACCACGCATCTCAGAAGAGCTCCCGTTTGGTTCTCAGAGAATGTCTGGCAGTCCCGCCCCCCCCCCCCCCCCCCTTCCGCGGCCCCCGGACCGCCGGCCAGTCCACTGACCCGATCACCACGCCCCCGAGCGTGCGCGCCGGTCCGCTCAGGTGACCGCCGGCGTTGTGCAGGATCCGTATGGGCGTGGCGTTCTCGTGCGACGACATGCCCAGCTGGCGGCAGGAGGCTCAGGTCAGCGGCGAGATCGGTGGTAGCTCAGCGACGGCACAAACGAGGGAGGTTCGGGTCGACAGCGCGATCGATGGTAGCTCACGGCAGCACAGACGAGGGGGCTCGGGTCAGCGGTGGGATCGGTGGTAGCTCACGGCAGCACAGACGAGGGAGGCTCGGGTCAGCAGCGGGCTCAGTGGAAGCTCACGGCAGCACAGACGAGGGAGGCTCGGGTCAGCGGCGGCTCACGGCAGCACAGACGAGGGACGCTCGGGTCAGCAGCGGGCTCAGTGGAAGCTCACGGCAGCACAGACGAGGGAGGCTCGGGTCAGCGGCGGCTCACGGCAGCACAGACGAGGGACGCTCGGGTCAGCGATGGCTCACGGCAGCAGACGAGGGAGGCTCGGGTCAGCGGTGGCTCACGGCAGCACAGACGAGGGACGCTCGGGTCAGCAGCGGGCTCAGCGGTGGCTCACGGCAGCACAGACGAGGGGGGCTCGGGTCAGCGGTGGCCTCGGGGGCGGCTCGCGGCGGCCAACATGGCTTTGAAGAGTTTCAAACACTCCGATCCCTTCTGGTGGTGCCTGGCTCAACATTACGTAGCCAGGAGAGTCGTTTACCTGCTTGGCGATGCTACGGTTGTCGGCCTTGCTGTACACCTTGCGGATCTTGGCCAGCGTTAGCTGGCTGGTGGCCATGGCGTTCAGACCCAGCACCACCCGCTCCTCCTGCACCAGCGCAGAGCTGCAGTCCCCTGCACGGAGGAGGGAGAGCGTCAGGGAGGCCACACCCAGCACCACCCGCTCCTCGTGCACCAGTGCCAAGGTGCAGTCCCCCGGAGGTCGGAGGGCGAGGGTCAGGGGGTCAGACCGAGCACCACCCGCTCCCCTGCACCAGCGCAGAGCTGCAGTCCATTGGAGGGAGGAGGATGAGGGTCAGGGAGGCCACACCTAGCACCACCCGCTCCTCGTGCACCACCGCCAGGCTACAGTGCCCTAGAGGAAGGAGGGAGAGGGTCGGGGAGGCTGCCCTTCACGTGTCCCGAAAGAACTGAAACCAACTGCTGCACTAGTCGTTTCGAAATCGGCGACCACAGAAGCCGGGCCGCAGCTGTGCAACAGCAAAGCTAAGCCCGGTTTGACTTTTGCGTGACACATTGTGTTACAGAAGTCAACGGGCTCGAAATGAAGACTGAGATCGAAGATGAAGAACGCGGCGCGGACTGCCCATGACATTGACGAGGTCTTCGCAAACACTACACCACAGATCGGCCCAATGACAAAATCCAAGCAGGCTGTGGTGGCTAACGACGAACACGCCATGCACACGCCTAAAACACGCACTCACGCACGCAGAGAGCCACCGACTGGCCGCCACACGGCCCACGGGTCGCCGGCATCACACACAACACCAGCCGAGTGTGCCACGGAGGCTTCACGGAGGCGGCCGTACCGTTGATGAAGGGCGCCTGCAGCGTGCCCAGGTAGTTCGGTCCGAGCCGGTAGAGCGTGCCGACCACGGCCGGCGGCAGCGCCTCCTCCAGCATCAGGCAGGTGCCCTGCTTCCACACCAGCCTGCCGAGGCGGCGGCCGGCCGGTGGCCGCGTGTGACGTCAGGGCGGGCGCGTGTGACGTCAGGGCGGGCGCGTGTGACGTCAGGGCGGGCCGCGTGTGACGTCACATGTCACATACCACGGTAACGTGTAAGCAGGTGTTCGGCAAATCCAGTGACCACGCGACAGTTCATGTGGTGGATGACCGTCGGCCTACCACACAGGTTCTCGATGCGAAGTAGCACCTCTCGAAGCATACACTCTGGGAACAGCCAAACAACACTGCCCGCCCAGCTCACGTTAACAGCGGTGACCGGCCCCGGGCTGCTCCGGCACAACTGCACCACCATCAGTGGCATCGGGGCAGCCAAGCCCACCACCGCCGCGGGGAGAAGTGCCGGCGGCCTGCGCCGGGCCCGCGTCCGCACCCGCTCCGCACCTGGAGTGTCGCCGCCACTGCGGCGGGGTGCCGACGAAGCCGTACACCGAGGACGTATTGGTCAGGTTCGCCGCGCCGCCGCCCGGGTTCTGGCTCACGTAGTGCAGCTGGCCGACAGCGGAGGGCACGATCTTAGCGATGGCGGTCATAGAGTGCTACCATATCTGGTTCGCGTCAGCCGGTCAAAAACCCGGAGCACTAAGGCGTGAACAAAACCTACTGCTCACTGAACCAGTCGATGTTCGCTGGCTGTTGCCTGCCTGACGGCAATAGCCCCAGCCTATTAGGCTGGGGCTGGAGCAGGCTAGAACTGGATGACTAGCGCTGTGCACCCCCCAGGCCTGAACCAAACACACCACAGCACCACTGTCCGATCTGACCTCCTGCTGGATGCTTCCGTACCCCGACCCCAACGGCGGCCCGCAGCGCCCCTCGCCCGGCCACCACCCCGCCTCTCCGCCCGCGGCCAATCGACCAGACCCCCTCCCGCTCCCCAACCATCCCGGGCGACGACTCACCTTTTGGTTGGCCACCTGTTTGCCGTCGATGTAGACGGCGCAGGCCGAGTGTTTCAGCACGGCCCGGTTCAGCGTGACCAGCAGGTGGTGCCACTGGTTCTCCTCCAGCAGGTCGGGACACCAGACGCGCAGGCTGGCGTCGCCGCGACACTCGGGCTCCCAGTCGTAGGCGCCTGCCGGGCAGCACGCGCGCCCAGCGGTCAGAGCCGCGCCCAGCGGTCAGAGACACCACCAGCGGTCAAAGACACGCCCAGCGGTCAGAGCCGCGCCCAGCGGTCGGAGCCGCGCCCAGTGGTCAGAAACACGCCCAGCGGTCAGAGCCACGCCCAGCGGTCAGAAACACGCCCAGCGGTCAGAGCCGCGCCCAACGGTCAGAGACACCCCCAGCGGTCAGAGACACGCCCAGCGGTCAGAGCCGCGCCCAGCGGTCAGAGACACCCCCAGCGGTCAGAGACACGCCCAGCGGTCAGAGCCGCGCCCAACGGTCAGAGACACCCCCAGCACCGGCGGCGGCTGTCGGCGCCGTCCCGACGGCGGTCTTCACATGGCGCAACGGCAGATCCTCTGAGGCCAGCGTCCGGTCGGCGACAGCCACAAGACCGCCGGCGCTCAACAACGGCACAGCACCGGGCACACGTCTACGGAGCCAACAACAGGAGGGAGCCGCTGGCGCCGGTCCGGCGGCGGCGCCTGCGGGGCGGGGGACGGGAGCGCGCGACGGGGTCCCAGCGGCGTTACCGTGGTGCGGCATCTCGGTCTCGCGTGTGGAGATGATTAGCGCCTTGTCTCGGGCCGACAGCACTACAGTCAGGCAGATCAGGTGCTGGTCGCGGCCGTGAGGGTGACGCACCTGAAAGCAGCGGCCAATCAACGCGGAGCGGCGGAATCCTCAGCGGCGGGCGTGAGTCTGACAACCAATCATCGTCAGGGAATGGGACTGGTCGGATAGAGGGCCCACGGACCAATAAAATCACAGGGGCAGGTATGAAACTTATGCAAAGAGAGGGCAGTGGCATGGTTGGGGTCTGCAAGCTGTCACATGAACATCCTAAGTGTGACATACCTTAGGCCTGAGTTAGTTTCCCGCAGTGGTATGAGGAAAGAACAGCCTTCTGGCCAGCAGCGAAAATGGGGATGAGTTGAGAAATCCTCTAATAACAAATGGCAAAAGGCTAGAATGCAATGGACATTTTCTCCAGCAAATGCCAACGTTATCACCACTTTGCGCTAAACAGTCACGTCTTCCATGCGACAAACCCGTGCCATCACACGTGGCCCCGCTCAAGGCCCAGTAGCCATCCATAACCCCGCTCCGCTCACGGCTCAGAACCGTCCATAACACCGCCCCGCTCATGTCCCAGTAGCCGTTCATAACCCCGTTCAGCTCATGCCCCAGCAGCCGTCTATAAACCTGCCCCGCTCACGACCCAGCAGCCGTCCACAACACTGCTCTGCTCACGACCCAGTAGCCGTCCATAACTCACGAGCGTGAGCAGCCGAACACAGTGCGGGTCCGAGCGCGAGTTGGAGTACCGCTCCACGTTGAACCACGTCGAGTAGGTGAGACCGGTGGCCGGCGGGAAGACGCGGTCACCGGTGCCAATGCCACCTGACGAATGAAGAACCTTACCCCTCCGGTAGGGCAACAGACTGACCAAACCATTTAAGACCATACTGCACACTTGAAGATCTTGAGGCAGGCATCAGATGTCATGAAATGAGCTGACTTTTACTTATTGATCTGCTTATTAGTGTATAAGACCACTCAAGACAAAACAATTTCACTACTTAGTACGCATGTTCCTTCATACGTCATCGTTTGATTACGTCAAACGTGATGAGGACCACCTCACACTGAGCCTGGGGCAGGCGTCGCTCACCCAACACGGACGTATCGCCAACGTTCAGGCATTGGGGCGCCAGCGACGGCAGGAACAGGCAGCCGAATCCCTCCACCGACATGTCGAACTCGACGAACGGCGGCAGGATGGCGGCGCCTGGCGACAGAGACACCTATCGGCGCGCCGGCCAACTGCAGTATCGCGCCGCCGCCGCAGCCGCCGATCTCACGTGACACTCAGCCGCGGATTTGTTGTTTCAATGGCCAGCAGCGGGTTTTTTCCTGGATTATCACACGAGCTCGTTGGCTTTATGCCGGCAAGCCCCACGCACACCGTCGTTCCCCCTTACACCTACTGTTACGGACCAACCACTACGCTTGCAGACCATGAACCAAAGTCCACCGCCTCCATCACAACACAACTTACGTTATTAGCATTAGGTTAAAATCAAACCGCCATGCAGCAATTTTCACGTGATCCGCCAACATCGCACCGCACACTCGTCTCCCAGTCATCTGTCCCTTCCCCGCACGAAGCCGCACACGTTCCAGCGCGCAGCACCACCTGCGCCAGGCCACACCCACCTCCGTGTCGGCAGTCGCGAGGCGTCGTCATGGAAACGAGCGTCTTGACGCGCGTCAGCGAGACGGGCCGGCCGGCGAGCGGAGGCGCCGGTCGGTCCGGCGGCGCCACCATCAGCGGACTGCCCAGCCGCAGGAACGACCTGCGGCCACCCACGCCGGCCCGGTCACAGCCCGTCGCCGGCCCGAGTCGGCGCGCGCGTCGGCGCCGAGCGGCGGCTCCGTGCGCGACCGAGGGGCTCAGTGAGGCTGCGCCGCTTCACATGCGCACACCGTGACCTGTGGCCTACGCCGCCGCACTCAAACACGTACACTGCGTCACGCATGACCAGCGTACATGTCAGTATGACCAGCGTCACGTCACGCATGACAGCAGAAGCGTGACGGCCGCGTGAGGCCGAAACTGACCTCAGGTCACGCGGCTCTAGCGTCTGGGCGGCCAGCCGCTCCAGCATGTACTGGATGGCCGGGTGCAGCAGGTGCGTCTCGTCTTCCAGCGCCAGCCGACAAGGTGGCGAGCAGCTCGCTGGGAAAGCCTGTCCCGTCCGGCGCGCGCACCGTAAGCACAGCATCTGCACGGCGTCTGCACAGCAGCACAGCAGCACAGCAGACCAGCAGACCAGAAGACGCTCCGTCGAACACACCGCGGCCGGGCTTGGTCCGCGCGGTGACACAAGGACACCGGAGCGGGACGGGTCAGACAGCACGCGCGGCGACACAAGGCCACCGGAGCGGGACGGGTCAGACAGCACGCGCGGCGACACAAGGCCACCGGAGCGGGACGGGTCAGACAGCACGCGCGGTGGCCCACCGGAGCGGGACGGGTCAGACAGCACGCGCGGCGACACAAGGCCACCGGAGCGGGACGGGCCAGACAGCAAGCGCGGCGGCACAAGGACCCCGGAGCGGGACGGACCGATCACCTCACCTACGCCACCACACACCTGGCGGTCATTCCCCGGCCACAGCCGAACTAAATTGGCACCAAAATATGGCCCGATTGGTGATGCATGATAATAAGCGGATCACTCCACTCATGATGAGCTAACATGGCAACCGCTACTTTAAGCAGCACCCAGAAAAAATGCGATTCAAGGTACCGACATTCGCGCGATTAGATGGAATGAAGTATTCTTCATATCAAACACACTGGCTCGGCAGTGACACCGAAATTGACCTCGCATCTGCCAAGAACAATGACTCGCCACCGTCACACCCACTGACCCACCTGCGTCACACCCACTGACCCACCTGCGTCACACCCACGGACCCACCTGCGTCACACCCACTGACCCATCTGCGTCACACCCACTAGCCCACCTGCGTCACACCCACTGACCCACCTGCGTCACACCCACTGACCCACCTGCGTCACACCCACTGGCCCACCTTCGTCACACCCACTGACCCACCCGCGTCACACCCACTGACCCACCTGCGCCACACCCACTGGCCCACCTTCGTCACACCCACTGACCCACCTGCGTCACACCCACTGACCCACCTGCGTCACACCCACTGACCCACCTGCGTCACACCCACTGACCCACCTGCGTCACACCCACTGACCCACCTGCGTCACACCCACTGACCCACCTGCGTCACACTCACTGGCCCACCTGCGTCACACTCACTGGCCCACCTGCGTCACACCCACTCCTGCGCTACACCCACTAACCCACCTGCGTCACACCCACTGACCCACCTGCGTCACACCCGCTGACCCACCTGCGTCACACCCACTGACCCACCTGCGTCACACATGACCTGCTGGTTCCGCTCTGACCGCATCAGAGACTTGAGGATCTCGGCCAGGTACACCTGCAGCGTTGCGGCCATCTGGCGGGCGGAAGGACAAACTCAGCGGCGTCCAAGTCCGCCCCTCCGGCAGCGCCCCACGCCCGGTGCCCGTGAGCATGCCTCCCCGCCAAAGCCTCCCAGCTGTTGCGTACGCCCCCTCCAGCGAGGGTCCACACCTGCTGCTCGGTGGGGTGGTGGACGGCCGGCAGCAGGTGCAGCATCTCGACCACCACGCCGGCGTGGACCACCATCGGCTCCGGCGGCGGCGGCGACAGGTTCAGGCCAGCCGGCGTCCGCTTCTGCCCGGCCGACTCCTGGACGCAGGGGCGCGCGCCGGGCGTCAGACAGCGCTCGCGGCGCGGCAACCCACCGCCAGCGCAGCCTCCCGCCTCCCAGCCTCCCGGCCGCACATGGGCGCTGACCGTGTCACGCCTCCTGCCGTCTCCATGCCCCAACGGCTCGCACAGCCCGACCCCGGATCACGCATCACCGCCGGTGTTAGACCGTCTTCCAACTCCTCACTTCATCACCTGTCCGGCCGCCCTTCAGCGTCCTCGGAGCTGTCTGTGCACCCCACGTCAGGGTGGGGCGCACAGGCAGCTCGCGCCCGATTGACGGCATGCAGCGGTTGACGACGTGTTTGTACATGTTTCTTGGTCGAACAGCGCGTTACAACACATCGGCGGGGAGGGGGGAGGGGGGGGGGGCTCAGAGGGGACCTCCAATAGACGGAACGTCCCTGACGGTCTAACTCCTGGCTGCGACCCGCCATACAGCACGCGCATAAACATCACCCATCACGAGTTGGTCGCGGTCTGAGCACACTGTCAGCTTAACGAGCACATCGGACACACCGCCCTGAGCAGCCACACTCCAACCCCATGATCTCAGCAGGCTCTCCAACCCCATGATCTCAGCAGGCTCTCCAACCCCATGATCTCAGCAGGCTCTCCAACGCCCTGCCCCACCTGCAGACCACACAGCACGCCTGACAGCCCTGCCGCGTCACCTGCAGACCACACAGCATGCCTGACGGTCCTGCCGCGTCGCCCAGTCAGCAGCCGCTCGCCGCGCGCACCGCGCTAGATCCGTATCCTCCCCGAGTACTGATACAGCACACACGGCGACCACAGCACACGCCCCGCCCGCCGCTCAGCGCGGCCGCCCGCGCCGCCTCGCGGGGCCGGCCCTCACCCGCGCCTCCTGCTGTCGGCGCGCGCTGCCGGCCGCCACGCCGGCCGCCATGCCCGGCTTGTCGAAGCTGTCCAGCGCCATGTCGTACAGCAGGCGCAGCACGATGCAGGCGTAGCTCAGGCTGGCCGGCACGTTCGGCGGGAGGCTGCGGGCGCCGCCGCCACGGGGGCCGTTAGTCGGGTGGGCGGCGGCGGGCTCGAACCGACAGGAGCTCCCGGAACGGGGGCCTGCTCGCGGCACCAGTCCGTGCCAACCATCCATCACACCTGATAGGCACGCCGGTTGCTGTCTCAGTTTTGCGCCTGACGTGGATCGCCCTTGGTGCGGGCTGTACTGCTCGCAGGCCCTCACAGCTTCATCCTTACTTCGTAAACTACGTGATGATGATCGCGATGACTTCGACCTTTGCCGCGCCGACTGCCCCGGTCATAACGCGCCCACTCGATGACCTACAGCAACTGGGATGCAAACAGGTCACGCCACGACGTCAGCATCTGACCCATGGCACACCGGCGAGCGCAGTTCCAACGGCCCGGGCCGGCCTCCGCTGCCGGCGGGCGGCCCACCGGCGGCGCCACTGGAGCAGACCTCCCAGCTGGCGCGCGGCGCCGTCCGCCGTCCGCCCGGCTCACCCACCTGGCGGCCGTCACGTCCGACGTGAAGATGCCCTGGAAGGTGTGCTCCTCGGTGTGCTGGTACTCGAACTCGATCGGCCCCAGCTGAGCGGCGTCGCCGAAGCAGCCCAGCAGCCGCGCCGTGTCCAGCAGGCTGGTGCCGCAGATCTGCCGGCGACGGCGCGGCCCGGGTCAGAGGTCAGCTGGCGCGGTGCCAGACGGCACGCCGGATAGGGGGTCACGTGACATGACGTAACGTCACGTGTCAATGTCGCGAAGCGCGTCAGGTGAGATGCGTGCTGCTTTTGATGATGACTCGGGCTTTGGGGTGCGCAGAATGCCCCGGACATTTGGTGCCTAATACATACTAATTTTGGCTGGCACCTGCGGAAGATCACGTTTCAAGCCATGCCCACAACAATCCAAAGATTGTTAAAAGCATACTAACACAACTAACACTGCATGTGAACGTCATAGCCACCATACGCACGCCCACAACGCCCAATCGACCAAGCCATGCGTTGGCTGTATATTGAAACCGCCACCAGCACCGACATCGGCTTCAGTGCCACAAAACGATAACTGCAAAATCTCTGGCCGCGAGCGGTCTCGAACCCACCTCCAGCTGGAAGAACTTGGCGTTGGCCGGCTCGTAGCGCATGGCCACGGTGAGCGTGTTGAACGCTAGGTGGACCAGCGAGAGCATGGTCTGCCGAGGGATGGCTGAGGGGCGGCACAGAGAGGGCGTCAGAGAAACGCCAGGCCCTGGCCGGCGCGGTCGGCACACCGACACTGACAACTCCCAAAGCTTAATAGTTGACATATATGCGTTGTCCGACTTCATGAACATGCAACTTGTCAAAAAATTGATTAAAAGTAGCCGAACAATAAACTGAAGCTGTACTGCCGCCAACACCGGCGATACCCTCCCTGACGTAGCATGGCACTACAGGGCAGCTCTACCCACATCCGCGCATCACCAGCCGTCTCCGTTACCACGGCACCAACGTCCCATAGACCGCAGTCATTCACGTCGCTAGGGTCAGGAGCGTGACGAGCCAGCCGTGGCCGGCTGGGGCGCGGCCGGCAGGCGGACGTACCGTCCCAGGGCGGCGCCGGCACCTCGCTCATGCAGCCCTCCAGCGACACCAGCACCGACATGACGTACACGAAGCCGCCCACCTTGCGGAACATGGTGCGCGTGCGGTGCGAGTCGCGCAGGCAGCCGAGCAGCGACTGTCGGCACGGCCCGAGGGCGTCAGCGTCGCGCGCCGACACCGCACGCGGCCTCGGCTCCGGACCACACCTCGTCAACGAGCGCAGTACCAATACTGCACGTGGTCGACCGCAGCGTTCGCTTCAAAGGCGCTGGGATCTGAGCTCTGGTTAACGACGGCTTGTTGTGCCGACCCTGACATTGGCCCCAGCCCAGCGGTCGATCTGAACCGGACGATATGCGTGCACCAGCACATCAACAGATAACACAGAGGGATATCAACAGAGTTGTGCGACGCGATGCTGTATGCCCGTGGCAATGTTTTTCGTCTGACGGAGGAGGAGAAGAGGTCGCCTGCTCCGGCGCTCAGGCCGACGGCGGGCACCAGTCACCGATCACCGACGGCGGGCACCAGTCACCGAACACCGACGGCGGGCACCAGTCACCGATCACCGACGGCGGGTACCAGTCACCGACCACCGACGGCGGGCACCAGTCAGCCAGTCAACAATCACCGACGGCGGGCACCAGCCACCGATCACGAGCATAACATTCTACCGGAGTGACCTGCGAGTCGCCTACATCATACGAAAACTGACAGCGCGAAGGCTCGAATCGCTCTGACCCGACAGCAGACACTGCACCACTCCAGTCCAATATCCACATCCAACTTCAGCTCCAACGCCGTCTACAGCGGCGGCGCCGGCGTCGGCCGGCGGCGCCTGCCCGGCCGCACCACCGGGATCACCTTCAGTATGTCGATCTTGAGACCGATCTGGCTGAACGGGGCGTTGTTCATGAAGGCGAGCACCGTGCCCATCTCGTCCTCGCCGCCCGCGCACAGCATCAGCTGCTGCAGAATGCCTGCCGACGGACGCGCCCCAGCACGTGGTCCCCGGTCACGTGGTGGGGCAAGCGCGGGCGAAACCCGTCATACATCTAATGCACGGCGCCAATGGTTGAAAAACATTCCACGAAATGTGCGTCTTGAAAGCCCCATTCACTCCTGACTGGAAAACTGTCTGTTCGTAACGGCTTCAGCGTATGCCCCAATCACTGCGTGCCGTATAAGGCGGGTCTGTTGGGCGGCCTAAACGCGCAATAGCTCCCCTTATCACACGACGGAAAGCACCCGACACAGCCTGTAAACGGGTACACAAACTCAGCTGCAAAAGAGAAGCCCCGCTTACCCATACCAGTCAATACCCAAAGCCAGAGCGGTTGGGGTGAACCATCACATGACGCCCCCCACCTCGGTGCCCCGTGCCTCTGGTCCGAGCACGTACCGAGCGCCAGCTGGGAACAGTCCGGGTACACGATCATCTCGTGGACGCGCTGGGAGCCGCCGGACTCGCGGAAGACGGCGGCGTTGGCGGCGCTGCCGGCCAGCAGCACCGAGACGGTCTCCATGACGCGGCGGCCCAGTGCCGACTGCGGCTCAGGTAGATCATACACTGGCGAGACAGGGCGGGGGCCGTCAGTGGCATACCGGGAAGACGGGGCGGAGGCCGTCAGCGGTACGCCGGGGAGACGGGGCAGCGGCCGTCAGCGGCACACCGGGGAGACGGGGCGGCCGCCGTCAGCGCTACACCGAGGAGACGGGGCGGTGGCTGCCAGCGGTACACCGGGGAGACGGGGCGGAGGCCGTCAGCGGTACGCCGGGGAGACGGGGCAGCGGCCGTCAGCGGTGCATCGGGAAGACGGGAGCGATGACCGGCGGTACACCGGGGAGACGCAGCGACGGTGAGAACGCCGTGGGGATATGACGACGGTCAACAGTGCACAGCGAGACAAGGAGAGGTGTAGAGATACGAGGTGCACGCGGGGGAGACCGTGGTCGTGGGGGAGGGGGGAGGGGAGGGGGCAGTCAAACGTACGCCGAGAATGTCAGCATGTAACAGCATGTAATAGTGTGAATGACAGGAGTACGCCCTGGATGAAAAAAGCCCCAACACGGTCATCTGGCCACATGTCCTTGCATCGTTCCCTTATCCGTTCATTACTCCCATTTCCGTCCAGCTGTCTTGCCACGCCCTCATTTTCCTCCTCCCCCATTGTCATCTTCCTCCTTCGCCCGCTCCGCTTGTCCCCATCCTCTTGCTCCCCCTCCCCCCCCCATCCGCCAGCATCCGCACAGCCGCCTCCTCCTCACCGTCTCCGTCCTCCTCGGTCTGCTGCTGCGACTTGAGCAGGTCGGCGTAGCGCGCCAGACACTGCACGAACACCTCCAGGATGCCCACCTCTCGGAACACGTCCTTGAACAGCGGGCTGAACCTGCCGTTCAGGTCACATGGGTCAAAGATCGCATAGGTCAAAGGTCGCACAGGTCAAAGGTCACACAGATCAAATATCAGAGGCCAAATGTTACACAAGTCAAAAGGTTACAAAGTCAAATGTCACACATGTCGAACGTTACAAAGTTCAAAGGTCGCACAAGGTTACACTGGTCAAAGGTCACGTGGGTCAAAGATCGCGTAGGTCACATGGGTCAAAGGTCGCAGAGGTTACACAGATCAACGGTACAGATCAAATATCACATGGGTCAAATGCTACACAGGTCAAATATCACAAGTCAAAGGTCACACAAGTCAAAGGTCACACGGCTCAAAGGTCACACAGGTCAAAGGTTATACAGTTCAAAGGTCACACAGGTCAACAGGCGGCCTGAAGCAAGGCCTGAGCAGCGCTTCAGCGGAAGGACTTGACTCGACCCGCGTGCTCATTATTCCGCGCCGGTTTGTTTGTTGAGCCGTGATTGCTGTAATGACGTGATCGATAGCTCGGCGGCTACCAGCACTTTAACATGAAATCGGTCTTATGCGAGCATTTAATAAGGCGTTCGCGGGTCCGCCAGACGGAAATGCGATCACTCGTATCAATATATTCGAGTTCCGATCATTGTGTCTTCGTGCGCCACGTGAGTGACCAAGCTGAGATGTGCATCAGAATAATGAGAAGCACGAATCCGTCAACACACTACGCGGAGATCCAAGAGCTGTGCACAAAGTGGACTGGGCGGTACCTGACCTGGAGCTCGTCCGAACAGGATGAGGGGTCTCGAGGACTACTCTCTGGCGGTATCTGACCCAGAGTTCGTCCGAACAGGATGAGGGGTCTCGGGGACTACTCTCTGGCGGTATCTGACCCAGAGCTTGCCCGAACAGGATGAGCGGTCTCGGGGACTACTCTCTAGCGGTATCTGACCCAGACCTCGTCCGAATACGATGAGCGGTCTCGAGGGCTGCTCTCTAGCGGCATCTGACCCAGATCCTATCCGAACAGGATGAGAAGCCTCGAGGGCTGTTCGCTGCAGGGCATAACACTTAGGCGGTGACCCGGCACTGCGTGGGATCATCATGGATGAGACACTGGTACATTACTGACTGCGTTTCACACCCAAGAGCACTGCGGGTCCAAAGTTTAGATCGACCAGCCGCCATGGCGGCAGCTAACCGGACTCACAGGCCCCTAGTGTGGGCGGCCAGGCTACCATGACCCCATCGCGCGCACACTGAACACCACCAGAGCGATGGCGGGCCGATGGCACGTGCAACGCCATCGGTCGCGCCGAGCACCCGCCGGCGACGGCCGGGGTCACGACCGCGGACGGCCCACCCAGCCCGGACCACCGCCGGAGCTGGCCGGCCCACGGACGGCGGCGGGAGGTCGCGGTGCACCCCAGCCGCCTCGCCCGCCCGCTCCCTGGCCGCGGGTCTGCAGCGGCTGCCTCAGCGGAGACTGGGCCGGGCCCCGCACCCGTGGATTACGACCGGCTGACGACTTGTCCACGCACCGCCGAGCGTGGTCTCGTCAGGAGGAGGAGGAGGAGGTAACGAGGTAGGGGCGCGACCCACAGCTAGAAATCTGGTATCCTTTGCACACATCAGCTTAGTGTACGGGAAATGACGTGATATTAAGAGCATGTCTCCTCCAGCGTTGGGTGCTGGACCTGTCCTCGCATATTACTGGACCATTATTCTCCCCTGGTGCTGCAGCTGTTACCTGAGTATGGAGAGCAACGACTCGACGCAGCGCTGGCTGCAGGGCAGCGACACGTGCGACTTCAGCAGGATACTGCAGGAGATCAGCTCCTTGACCGGCACATAGTTCAGCTGGAACACCACGAACTCCAGCAGCTGGAAGAACTTGTCCTGAGGAAGCGCAAGCCCATGTCTTATAATGGGGGAAGCTGGAATAACCACATCTTGGAAGAATTTGTCAAGGGTCTCATACGAGTCTGGCAATTTAAGCATGAGATGAAATTACGTCGAAATATATTAAATACTACGGAGTTGGGGCATTAAGAGCACAAAAACGGTCGAACGTTACTATCATATGCATTCAGTAATATGTTAATTCAAACATGGACAGTGAAGAGCATCTAAGACGCGTTTTAAAGCACCTGGGAGCATACAACTCATTTCAAGCCAACAACCATTGCACTACAGTAAAGCCAACAACCATTACACTACAGTAAACCAGCAACTAATTTAAGATGCAACCTAGTCGTCACCAAGGCATCAAACGCCAACTGACAGACTTAACGCCACAACACGGCCCTTGCGAGCCTCTTTTTTTTTGCTACGCCTGGGACTTGGACATGCCTGCGCCTCCTTGGGTTTCTGGTGGATTTTCTCGGCGAACTGTGAGATGGTGTGCTGGCTCTCCAAGATAAAGTAGTTGGCACAGTCGGCGTGGTACACGCTGCAACGACCCCAGAGCGGCGTCAGACGTAGCCGGCAGCCACAAACGGGTGTCAGACGCGGCCGGCAGCCACAGAAGGGCGTCAGACGCAGCCGGCAGCCAAAGACGGGTGTCAGACACAGTCGACAGCCAAAGACGGGTGTCAGACACAGTCAACGGCGACAGACGGGCCTTAGACGCAGCCGGCAGCCACGGACGGGCGCCAGACGCAGCCGGCAGCTAAAGACGGGTGTCAGACACAGTCGACAGCGACAGACGGGTGCCAGACGCAGCCGGCTGCCACAGACGGGCGTCAGACGCGGCCGGTAGCCAAAGACCCGTGTAAAAACGCAGCCGACAGCCACCGACGGATGTGAGACGCAGCCGGCAGCCACAGATCGGTTTCAGACGCAGCCGGCAGCCACAGACGGGTGTCAGACACAGTCGACAGCGACAGACGGGCATTAGGCACAGCCGACAGCCACAGACGGGTGTCAGACAGCCGGCAGCTACAGACGGGCGTCAGACGCAGCCGGCAGCCACAGACCGGTGTCAGACGCGGTTGGTAGCCCCATGGGCAGACGTCGCTGGTAGAGTGGTCGGGACACAAAGGAGCCGTGGACAGGCGAAACATCAGTCACACAAGCAAAGACAGGGAGAATGAGTATCAGGATATATAATGAAAATAGGACAAAATAATCGTTTAGACAGCTAGTCAAAGGCGGGAAGCACTAGCATCCCAAAAACATAACAGGAATACGTTTGAAAATCAAGACGAATTACAGTCTACATCATAGACTGAAGCATGAAAACACACAATCTCCTGTGAGCAGCACAGCTGGTTCCTCTGACCCCTCCCCCCCCCCCCCCCCCAGGAATCCCCTTGTCTGTGACTGAACAATGCCCTCGACTGCGGGGCCGACCACGGCACTGGCTGGGCCCGAACCTGGAGACCTCTTATCTCTTACCTGAAGATCTCATCTCCCATCTGGAGTTCTCATCTCTTATCTGGAGATATGATCTCTCATGTGAGATCTGATCTCTCATCTGAGATCTGATCTCTCATCCGGAGATCCGGCCCCTCATCTGCAGATATCATCTCTTGCCTGAGGATCTGATCTCTCACGTGGAGATCTGATCTATCATCTGGAGACCTCACCTCCCATCTGGAGACCTCATTTCTCACCTGGAGATGGTGTCCAGAATGACGCAGCACAGCGTGCCCGAGCTGGCCCGCAAGAACACCGTCTGCAGCACTTGGAAGGCGTTCACATTCCGCACGCTAGTGCCTGTGGACGGTGGGGGAGGGGGGGGGGGGGGGGGGGGGGGCGGTGAATGGCGCTGAACCGCTGAGGCATCGCAAGCGAGAGCACGTGGCGCCCTATGCAGCATCCAACAGTATCTGTGCCATATCATTTTCTGCAAAAATTATGACTTTGTGTTATTTTGTTCTCAACGAAACGTAGGATGTCGAAGTTTTAAAGGCATGTGGATGTTTGTAAGGCTGTTGTTTGTACTCCGCTATTCCAAGTTTGGCAGGCCAGAACTTCTGCTCGCTTTGCAGCTTGGCAATATTCTTCGCCAAGAATTGTGGAACATTTGGGTCCAGCCACCAAGACTCCCGATGTTTATGTTTCTAGTGCGCCCGGAGGTCTCCAGAGGAGCGTACACGGGTCGGCGGGGCGGGGCGGGTGCAGGGGCTGGGCTGGACGGAACGGGACGGAACTGAACGGAACGGAACGGAACGGGACGGGACGGGACGGGACGGGACGGGACGGAACGGAACGGAACGGAACGGGACGGAACGGAACGGAACGGGACGGAACGGGACGGAACGGGACGGAACGGGACGGAACGGGACGGAACGGGACGGAACGGGACGGAACGGGACGGAACGGGACGGAACGGGACGGAACGGAACGGAACGGAACGGGGAACGGGACAGGACGGGACGGGGAACGGAACGGGACGGGACGGGACGGGACGGGACGGGACGGGACGGGACGGGACGGGACGGGACGGGACGGGACGGGACGGGACGGGACGGAATGGAACGGAATGGGACGGAACGGAACGGAATGGGACGGGACGGGACGGAACGGAACGGAACGGAATGGGACGGAACGGAACTGGACGGAACGGAACGGGACGGAACGGAACGGGACGGAACGGAACGGAACGGAACGGAACGGGACGGAACGGAACGGAACGAAACGGAACGGGACGGGACGGGACGGAACGGGACGGACCAGCGGCGCGTCGCTCACCGAGTCCGGACGGCTGCGGCACCGCGAAGCCGGATAGCTTGAAGGGCGTGCCAGCGGCCGCCTGCGACGGCTGCAGCTCGGTGTGTCCGCACATGGCCAGCGAGGCGATCAGCAGCACCAGGTTACGCGCCGCGTCCGCCGACTCCGGCCGGCCGTCCTGCTCCAACCTGGAGGGTGCAGACGCTCGGTGACGGTCAAGATCAGGGCTCTGCTGCGCTGGGTGGCGCCGCACCTGTGCTTCCTGACCCGCCTGACCTCAGGTGACTTGACCCACCTGACCTCCACTGACCTGACCTGCCTGACCTCAGTCGACCTGACCTGCCTGACCTCAGCTGACCTGACCTAAGGTGATCTAACCCACCTGACCTCAGCTGACATGATCCACCTGACCTCAGCCGACCTGACCCACCTGACCTCAGCTGACCTGACCCACCTGACCTCAACTGACCTAACCTGCCTGACCTCAGATGACCTGACCCACCTGACCTCAGCTAACCTGACCCACCTGACCTCAACTGACCTGACCTGCCTGACCTCAGTTGACCTGGCCTGCCTGACCTCAGCTGACCTGACCTGCCTGACTTCAGCTGACCTTACTTGTCTGACCACAGATGGCCTGACCTGCCTGACCTCGGCTGACCTAACCTGCCTGACCAGCTGGCCTGATCTGTCTGATCTCAGCTGACCTGGCCCACTTGATCTCAGCAAGCCCGACCCGCCTGACCTCAACTGACCTGACCCACTTGACCCGCACCGTCAGGTATCTCCAAGCAACGGGGTATGCTAGTCTGGCGTTTTCTGCGCTCAACTATCAACGTGATCAAATCTAGTCTCATGGTCGCCATGTTACGTGGTTTGACACACGCAGTTTACACGCACGTATTTCAAACGCATGCATCACGTGAACGGTTCCATTTACCTACAATATTCCAACTCAACGTACAACGTCTCACCGTCTCACGTATCAAAACATCGGCACGTCTTTCTCACGTAGCCCTCTCTATGATTGCTCACACCACGTAACGCACAGATTAGCTTGCGTCGCCGGCCAGCCCCAGCGACACCGCCCAGAGCGCGCGGTGGCCGGGCACAGGGCCCACCACAACGACCCACCTCAGCAGGAACTCGGCGAGAAAGATGTAGCCCTGGCTGGAGCGGAGGTCGGCCAGCAGCACCTCCGACACGTCGGCCGAGTCTTTCAGGAAGCAGAAGAGGCTGACGAACATCTCGACCATCTCCAGCGGCGGCATGTCCTCTGCCGAGCGCATGTTCTCCACGCACAGGCTCACGCAGCCGTTGTCTGGCGAACGAAGGGCGCGCGATCAGCCGCGGCAACAACGCTCGCATCCCCCACGCAGGCTACGCTGTGGGTGGATTTATTTCGACACACAAGCAGGCACCATTCAGGTTTCAGGTCAGTGGCGATCAAGCGATAACAAACACCTGCCGGGCACGTCCGACCCTCCGAAGTTCTAAAACGCTCCAAGTTTCCGCCTCACTGTCCTTGGTCATGCATCTCAGCCTGGCGTCACACACGGAGCCTGGTTTCAAGGCGCCGTCTTCATGTACGCTGCCAGATTGTGCCGCCAGCATTTTACGACAAAACCAGGCCTGGGCTGGTACAGCATACCGTTACCGCACATTTGTCGCTGTCGTCACGACAGGGAAACGCAATTGAACAAGCCACCTTCAAAATTTCCTTCGAAGCAACAATGGAAAGCCTTTGCTGAAGCTAGCAGCCCCGGCAGACGTCCTCGGCCGCCGACGGCACGGCGCTGAGTTGGCAGCTCAGCTCAGCTCAGCTCAGCTCAGCACCGGCACGGCACGGCCCGGCCCGGCCCGGCCCGGCCCGGCCCGGCCCGGCCCGGCCCGGCACGGCACGGCACGGCACGGCACGGCACGGCACGGCCCGGCACGCACGCACGGCACGGCACGGCACGGCACGGCACTGCACGGCACGGCACGACGGCACGGCACGGCACGGCACGGCACGGCACGGCACGGCCGGCACGGCACGGCACGGCACGGCACGGCACGGCACACGGCACGCACACGGCACGGCACGGCACGGCACGGCACGGCACGGCACGGCACGGCACGGCACGGCACGGCACGGCACTGCGACGGCCACGGCCGTCAGGCCCAGCCCAGCCCAGCCCAGCCCAGCCCAGCCCTGCCCAGCCCAGCCCAGCCCAGCCCAGCCCAGCCCAGCCCAGCCCAGGCCAGGCCCGTACTGTGTATGTAGGTGACGGTGTTGACGCTGAGCCCGCTCCTGCTGAGCGCCATCAGCACCTCGCTGGCCGACTTGCGCCAGCTGACGTTGTGCGGCGGACACGGCGACGTCATGGCCGAGAAGAGCAGGCTCAGATCGTCGCGGCGCGCCAGCTCGTCCGCCGCACAAGCGCTGCTGCACAGCCGGCTCATCAGCTGAAACAGGGCCGACGCGTGACGTCAGTCTGACGTCACTGGGACCGCTCGCGTAGGCGGACTGTCCGCTAAAACAATCGGGACACGTGACGTTCCTTTGATGTCGCCCACAAACGCTTTGACCTTAATCTGCTTGCACTTACGCTTGCTTGCAAGCGGACGTCCACTGCTTCCTAGTACTGGCTTTCATTACAAACACATGCCATTTGGATACTGTGCTGATTCCCACGCACACATCGCCCCCGTTTGTCGACCCCCGTCGTTCGGTCGGTTACGACGCTTGCCTCCCACCCCACTCCCGGTGGGGTGGGTGGACGCGTGTCACTCAGCAATCGCTATTTTTCATAAGCTAGGGTGGTCCGCGGCCGGTGACGTCCGCTCGAGGTCAGATACGGTGGCAGCGGCCGCGCCAAAGGTCAAGTGACGTCAGAGGGCAGGACGGACCGCTCCGGGCGCCGCGACGCGCTAAGCATGCGCCGCGAAGTTATGACACTGACCTCGAATTTTGAATCTGATCTGATCGATCGGGTGGTGGTGTGTGTGGGGGGGGGGGGTCTGGGCCCATACAGCACACACTGTTTGGCGTGAGCCCCGATCCCAGATATTCATCCAATCAAAATATTCGGACAATACGCATTCAAAAATCAGTTGATTCCATCATGGTCTAAAAACGAGCAAGATACAACAGGTTCATTGATGAAATTTTTCTCAAGCTAGCTACTGAAATACATAACGTCAATGACTACATCATTTGATACCCTCATCAGCTTGACAAGCCACGACATAACACAAATAACCTTGGAGCTCCGGATGGTCAAAATTCACAAAAAGGGTCGTAGTTGAATCATCGAAGGCAGGGCGTAGGCTGAAAAGGTTCCCAGACATCGTTGTGAAAACGCTGTGCACACGTGCACTCCATAAATTACAACAAAAAAATATACAGGTTCGTACACTTCATCTGAAGCTGCACCTCCTCGCGGAGGGGGTGTGGAGGAAGGTGGGGGGGGGGGGGGGGGGGCTAGGCAAGACAATCACTGGAGGAGTCGGCCTCACCTGGACAAACACCTTCTGCAGGAGGGCGCGACTCTCGTGGGGCGTGACCTCGGTGCCGGCGGCCACGTCCGTGCCCAGCTCGGGCAGGTCGAAGAACAGGTACAGACACTTGACCAGCGTGGACGGCAGGGCGGCGGCCACCATCGCCTGAGGCGCGGCCGCAGGCGTCCGGCTCAACGCAAGTGACGTCACGACGGCATGGGCGTGCGGCGACACTCAGCTGAGATCAAGCCGGGCTAATCGATACGTGAATTATGTCTCTTTTTAACCGAAACACGCCACACGTCGTCACGGCCTTTTACGGAGCGCCAGCGACTGCACATTGATGCTCAAGGGCGATGGTGAGACCATGATCTGAACCCAGCCCCCCAATTGGGATAACCACGCTCTCACCCTTTGGTTATTACGCCTCTTCGACACGTGAATAAAGAGCGAAGGAAACTCTCTGCACCAAAGTCTGCGAGCAGAGCATACGCTCAGAATCCGCAAGTCTCAGCACGATATTCACATTTCGCTAGCTTACAACGGCTTGACATGGGCCACAGCCGGCGTGAAATGTGGATTAAACCAATTTATCAAGGCTAACTCGGAGGCAACCAAGAGGGGCGTGACATTTCGGGGCGCCTTTTCAACGGCGTATGATCCGCGACGGTACTGAATCAAACCAGTGGGCAGCCCCATGGGTGATCAATGGCTGGCCCTACACAGCGTCTGCATCATGCCCAGCATCTGATCATCTCACGCAACGAGCCGCACACCCCGAACACGACGGCAGCCGGCCGCCCGATGCCAACCGACCCTGTCCGACGTCCAACGGTCTCCACGCGGCGCGACCGCGACCGCACGCCGCACACAAACAGCGAGGGTGAAACGGGACGACTTAATACGCGGCCCACACCCCTCCCACCGCTCCCACGTACTGACATGGCGCTTGTGAGCTTAGTGCGGAAATAATCGACCAAAAACTCCACCGTATCCCCCCCCCCCCCCTCTCCCTCCAAACCCTCGCAGCCGCAGCAGCAGCGGACGCGCCTGACCTGAACGACGGAGGGTCCGGCCGAGCTCAGCAGGGTGAGCGTGTTGAGCAGCGTCCAGCCACTCGACGTCTCCTCGGCGCCGCCCAGCTCCAGGTAGCTGCCGGCGGCGTGACGCGTCGGTCCCAGGCCGACCGGCGGGCCCCGCCCCACCCGCCGCCAGTGGCCAGTTCAAGCGAGACGATGCGTTGATGGCGACGGCGCCAGCCGCATTGCGGCGACCACGGGGCTGTGCCCGTCAGCTGGCAAGACAACCGAGCGAGACGCATCCCCGAGGCATCGGCTGATCGCGGGGTTTGAGGACGGGGGCTCAGGGCCCGCGTCGCGCATACAGCGGCCGCCAGCCACCGGCGCAACCACGCCAACCAGCGTGACAGGCGGCCACGCCGAAAGCCAGAGCCGCGTGTGCGATGGACCACAGCTGTAACCCGCACGCCGACATCGACCACTCACCGCTCACGCCCCACTACACACACGGCACGGCTCGCCGCACAGCCCGCCGGCCAGCCGAGCAGCGCGCTCCAGCGCCGCGGCGGCCTCGCGTCCAGCGCCGCATCCTCTCCGGCCGGCTGACACTCACCTGATGACCTCGTAGCTGGCCAGCGCTGTGTTCTCCGGCCGACTGACACTCACATAATGATCTCGCAGCTGGCCAGCGCTGTACTCTCCGGCCGGCTGACACTCACATAATGTTCTCGCAGCTGGCCAGCGCTGTGTTCTCCGGCCGACTGACACTCACATAATGATCTTGCAGCTGGCCAGCACCGACACTGATGATTCCTGACTCACCTGATGACCACATGATGATGATGAGACTCATCTGATGATCTCGTAGCTGACCAGCGCTATGTTCTCCCGTCAACCGGCACTCACATAATGATCTCGCACCTGGCCAGCGCTGTGTTCTCCGGCCGACCGACACTCACCTGATGATCTTGCAGCTGGCCAGCACCGACATTGACGATTCCTGACTCACCTGATGACCACATGAAGATAATCAGACTCACCTGATGATCTCGCAGCTGGCCAGTGCTGTGTTCTCATTGAAGGCACGCCGCCGGATCTCCGCCACCATCAGCTTGGTGGTGAACTCACTCAGCTGGATACACTGCGGGAAGCGGTCAGCGATCTCCTGCCCGGAGGCGCCCGCGAACACCTGGCACCAGCAACAGGAAGCAATGAGGTATACAATGCAGTACAGGGCATCAAATGCACATAACATAGTAGGCCATCCAGGTTATGCTGCTATTTTATTACCATTGTCACAGATGTGCCATAGGCTGACTTCTTTAAATGCTTGTGTACAGAAAAACAGACTCAGTTGCATGGTCAGGGCCCTCTGTGGTCTGTCAGTCACCTATATGTAGATGCACACATCACCTAAGATAGGCACAAAAATTCTGGCTTTCTGATGCATACATCTCATACATGCTTGGTCAATGCACACTAAGGCCAATGCAGCCAACCCTGCGACATATGTAGGCTCGCTCTTCTTGTAATTGTCTGGTCCTGGGCACTTACTCAGCATCCACCACATACATGGCAAATACATTTCTCCATTTGTCATTTCAGGTTCTAGGGTGGATGATTAGGTAGACAAATGCTCTCAATCTTAACCCTTCCTCCTCCTTGAATCACAATTTGAAAAATTCTGACCCATGGGATCCCACTTCATTTATGAGTGCCAAATGAATTTGTGCTTTATACCTGCTAATGGACATACAAAAAGCAGGGGGACACACCTCAGACACCCACCACAGTCACTCACCTTGCAGAATAGTGGCAGCATGCTGTACAGCTTGAGCTCCCGCTCAGCCTCAGTTAGTGGCTGAGGTGGGCGCACATATTCACCATACAGTTTCTTCAGGTGTGTAAGGCTCAGTGCAATCTGCTGGCTCATAACAGCATCTTCTGGGTGGGAGCCACTGCTCCCCCAGAACTTTTTCATAATATTCATGGTGTGGTATGGTGCTGGCAGGAAAAGTTCACATGTGAGAACATGTTATCATATACCAAGGCTGAGAATGGACATATCTAGTGGAAGTGCTTGTGAGTCCGTGCTTACATGCCAAAAAGGATTAACAGCTATTGCTGGCAAAATCACAGCCGAAGATGAGCTACACTTAAGAAATTTGTATATCATCCACCCATTTTAGAACCTCAAGCTTGCTTAATTTGAGCAACATTACACTTATAGAGCAATATGATAGACAACAAGTAAAATAAGTGCCTAAAACAGGAATGACATCGCTTTTTCTAAACTAGCAAAGTGTTCATAGCCAGTAACACAAACAGCAACAGTAAACAGTAACAGTAAACAGTAACATCCCTGGCACCAATACATGTCTGCATCCCAAATAGGTGTGGGTGATCATGATAGGCTTAGAATTGATCCAGCTCAGAAAATCATGCAAAACTCCCAATGGTTTGTAGCCTTCAGATACAGCAAGTATACATAAGGTGCTCTTTCACCGCATACCTGACTTACAACTTCTTGGAAAGGGTGGTGCCCCGGCCTGATCATTCATCACACCTAGGCATTTTCGTATCGCCATCTACATCCTGCATGTTCTTTAAGACTGGATCGGGGTCAGCAAACGTCATGTGCATGGTGTACGCTGGCATCAGACTGCGTATCACGCCCCCTCGGCACGCATTTAGGGTCTGTGGTGCATTCATATAACACAAGCCACACAACGTTTGCACCAATATACACACCATACAGCCACGAGCGACTCGTCCATGCTTCTTACCTGCTGGTGCCAAATATTGTAAATAAATAGCATGTTCTGTCCTCACTCACTTCGACCTAATCAACCACACATCAACACCACCTCTCGTGCTGCACTCTCGCACAGCAACAATAAGCGGCGAATAAATATTGCACTGACAAGGAGTCGTGCAATGGAAAGCATAATATGCGTCTTGTAAACATTCCGTCGGATCATCTTATGACGTCACTGGGAAGCATTTTATCAGGCGACGACATTTGGCAAGTCCTATTTTAGCATGGTTACTTGGGTGCAGAAGGGGGTGGGGGGGGTGGGAGGAGGTTAAATCTCCACTATTAACTGCCAAGTTCCCCAACAAACTGCAAAATCTATTCAGTGTAAACCTTGTTATGCCTGACTCATTGTGGCAGCTTACGCCCAGCCTGGTCTTTGGAACGGTCAGGCAGACACGGGTAGGACCCTCACCTCGCTGTCCCAGCGGATGAATTGCGGAGGGGTGGGCTGGTAGTTCGATTCTGAGTTATATTAAAGCAATGCCGCGTATTTCGCCACCCTTGCAGTGACATCGACAGTTCCACACACTTTTCATTTTCAGTTTATTTCAGAAAGAACCGGCTGGCTTGTAATCCCATGACGTTGCGGTTAAGTTGTCCCTATTCGCATACGTGGATTTAACAAGTTAAGCGGCAGTCAGCCCGCCGAAGATATGTTTATGTTTTTGCGCGAGCAACAAGACTCTTAGTATCTCCACTCGTAGAAAGACGTTGATTTATGTGAAAAGCGAAAGGGCAACAAATGAAGAATCGCAGATTGACGACGGTCGTGAGGATCGCACGTGTGGTTTATTCGTTCAGTGGTACTTGAAGCTATCGGAGATGTAAGGATAACATTGGACGAAATGGGAGTTATGGATACTGCTCGAACTCATAAGTGTCGATTTCTCAACATAATTGGGGGATAGAGTCTTTGTAAGTCGCCATAAAGGGGCAGGTGCGAAAAGCTCTGCTGTCCATAGGTAAAACCCCATATGTTCATTTCTAACCATTGTGCGGTTGTTATGTCATTTGATTCGTCTTCTCATGCTGCATCCGGATATTCAAACCGATAGTTGGAATTTTACACACTTTTAGCTAAAAGAAATGACTCATAGTTTGTGAAAATTTGCCCTGATTGTTTGAATAATCGAAATCAGCATGAATAGGTGAATCAGATGACATAAAAAGCGAAAATGGCCAAAAATTAACATATGGAGTTTTACCTTTGGAAGGCAGAGCTTATCTGGTACAGTTCACTTACACTCTAAATTTCTGGCTATCCACTCTGTACACACACACACACACACACACACACACACACACACACACACACACACACACCACACACACACACACACACACACACACACACCCACACACCCACACACACGCACACGCACACGCACACGCACATGCACACGCACACGCGCACACACACACACACACACACACACACACACACACACACACACACACACACACACACACACACACACACACACATATATATATATATATATATATATATATATATATATATATATATATATGCATGTATATATAATACAATTGCTACCTATCTTGTAAACTCACGTGCGTAGCAACAGCAATCGCATATGGAAGCCTGGCAGTTTGAATTTTAGTCTTGTAAGCGCATTTGTTCTGTGAAGCTAAACGGTTGCATTCATACTTCTCCCCTGTGTACTAAAAAGTAATATGTGAGGGGCCAGATGCTACCGCGAGACCAGATCTGTCTGAATTTGATGGTCAAAAAGCTTAAAAGCTGCTTTAAAAATAATTACGTGCTTTAAAAAATTGCATGAAATGACCCCCTAGCGCTCTTCATCATGTAATGGTCCAGTGGACTCTTTCAAATCTCATAGAACTCAGAGCTTTGCCGGAATTTGTATCTAGGTTCTGCGCACAATAAGGACCGCGCGAATGTAGACTGTAGATCAGATGGGCTAACAACTTATACAAAAATGGCGAAGCCAAAGTTGTCTGAAAAGCCTGCACATTCAGTCAGCATCGATTAGTGATACAAATTATGTAACGTAGTTTTAATTTAAACATGCGCGCTCGCAAGGCTTGGCAACAAAGCCTCGACGCCATGCGCTGCAGTCTCCTTAGCTCGCGCGGCATCGGTCTGGTAGCTAACACTGAGCCGCGGTCGACGAGCAAGTACAAATTACGACGCTTCTGGAAGCAGCATCTTTGAACGCTTTAGAACATCAAATCTCACATTTAGAAGGTAGTCCGGGGGTATATCTCACATGTATGACTTTCAGATCGATGACAGGAACGGATTGGCCTTAGCGGAACCGCTTGGTGCTGACATCTGGTGGTGGGACTGAAAAAGCAAAGGAAGAACCCCTTTCTTCCGTGTTGCTGTATCTGTCAAATCTGTCAATCTGTCCAGAGCTGCAGACTTCAAAGTTGCGGAATAGATCACCCAGCCTAATGCTAATTTAGAAAGACATTCGTAACCATCATTTCATGACGGTCGTTTTCGCGCGCACGGCGCCCGCCACCTGGTGTCACTTGCATAAGTCATCTCCATTCGACTGCGGAAGCTGCAGCCCGTTCCACCGCTGTCCCTGCTCTTGAGATTACAGGCACACAGGCTCAAGCCATTTGATGTAGTTTGTTTCTCTAGGCGATTCTGCAAAAGAATGAACGTTCTGAGACTAGACTGACTAGACTAGACTAGACTGACTGACTAGACTGCTGACATAAGATGACTTTATTCGTTTTTAACGCATTCGACCTTCTCTTTTCAGCACTACTGAGACCATTATTCTTTTCTGGGCGAGGTCACATTTGAGCAGAAGACTAAGATCACATTTTTGTTAGCGGTAAACGGCTGAAGGTCACTTCGTCCCAGCATGGGGCGTCTTCCGGCTGGCATTCTGGCAACACGCGGAGAGATTCCCTGGTCGATCCGGAGGCCCTTTCAAAGCTACATTATATCGCTTTGTTCCTCCCCCTGACGCCGGAGACCTGCTGACCAGCGCAGTTGGCCCAGGATCAATGCAGGAGCCCTCACTGACGCAACAACGTCCTTGATCGCCGGAGGTTGTCCAATAAGTGGTACTTAGTCTCCAGTGCTGGAATTGGGTTGAAGGGCCCACCGTTGGGTGCTGGGAGCCCTGGCTGACACAGTACCATTCCACGTTCTCAGTGTGAGCACTTGATAAGTTCTCAAGTTTTCTTTCCCTGTCAGAGGGCCCGGCCTACGCAAGAAGCCCTCTGTCAATCGGGGTCCCGTCCCCGTTCCTACTGAGCAAACGTTTCCCCATCCGACTCGCGGCCCCTTATTGACACATAACACTTCGTTAATCACTTTGGGCCCCTGATACATACAGGAGGCCCGCAGGTGCCCCAACCAATGCAAATCACGGCCCGGCCTTGTCCCTGCTTGGGGATGGGCTCCCAGAGCTCAGACCGACAAGGCGCCGGCTGTTCGGTGATTCCTGGCCAAAACGGAGGAACGTGCTCTCTCAGGGGTCCCCAATCGGTGCAAGAGGCCCTCCAACTGACATTTCATGTCACGTCCTGACGGGTGGGAGTCAATCTTTGGTCTCGAGAGTCCCTTCGGCCCCTCTTCTGGCCCCCTCAGCACCGCTCCTGGCCGACTCGGAGCCACCTGCCGCGATAGGATCCCTGTTAGGCAATGTGGCTCATGACCAACACGGGAGCCGCTCATTGTGTTAGCGACGCCGAACACTGCAAATCGTGCACCCCGGCCTCGTTCCTGCTAGAGAATTGGATCCCAAACGTAAGACGGACATGGGGTCGACTGTCTGGCTCAATGCCAAGGCCCTATATCATAAAGATGGAGAACCCTAATAAGAGGGCCCAACAGAGTCCTTACAATGGACATTTCAGGTCACGGCACTACGGGCCGCGATGCTACAGCTGCGTACAGCCACCTACAACCAGTCCTTCAAGCCCCTATGCCCTCCAACCGATCCTTCGTCGTCGGCTCCGTGGGCTGCCTGGGCCCCTCTTTGGGCCTCATCGAACAGTGCCCTTGGTCGGCTCGGGGCCCTTGTGAATACAGGATACTCCGCTAGGCGCTGTTGGCCCCTGACAGATACGCGGTCTCCGGCCAATGTAAGTTGCTGGACCCGGCTACAGACCGGCTACAGACCGACATACAGCCACCTGTCGACTCAGGGGTCCCTAATCAGCGTGCGGACCCTCTGGCTAGCATCAGAGTGCCGGCCCTACGAGCCGGGGCCACTGAATATGACCTCCGGCCGCTCTTTCGGTCCCTTTGACCCTCAAATCGAACCTTTAATCGTAGATATCGGAGTGACCGTTCGGACCACTCGAGACCTGATGGCGAGGGGCGGGGGGGGGACGGTACGTGCCTTTGTGCCTCACCCCCACTCCACCCTCCCCTCTGTCTGCGCTATTGGGTGTAACCGCGCTTCAGAAATGGGATGGGGCGAACCTGGATTGGGTTGGTCAAACTGGAAACAACCTGCGAATTTGGAGGTTGGCCTCCGGCCGGGCTTCCAGCCCCTTCGGGCCCTCGAATCGGACACTTCATCATAGGTACCGAAGGACCCGAAATGCCGCTCGAAACCAGGGGGGGGGGGGGCACGTGCTCCCTTTGCCCCTCCTCTCTGTCTGCTTTACTGATAGTGTTCGTACTACCACTTCTCAGCACAACATACTCGTCCGATTTTTGTTCCTATTTTTTCGTTTGATCCGCCGACAGCGCATCAGTTTTCATTTGATCCACCAACAGCGCCTCAGTCAGAACTGGCGAGTGATCTAGGAAGGTGGTCTGCAGAGATACGGCGTCCAATTTCACATGCTTTTACTTGTATGCAGGATGTGCAGCTTTACCATGCCGACGTTATTGTGGAAGCTCTACCGGCCAGTGATGTGACTCATGCAGCGGCCGACAGAACCTTTCCTGTTCAAATCACGTCATGCAGGTGCAGAGGTAGCTTCCATTGGCAGGCCATCGGATGATGGCCGCAATACGGCGGCTGGGGGAATTTAAAAAAAAAAACTGAAAGATTGCGGCTTGATGCATGCGGTATGATTAATATCTATCGACAATATACCAAAAAACGTACTCGTGAGATTTTCGTCACGATGTTCTTGCGGTCGATCCCCGGCCGCATGCCATTTAATGCTGACATGCCGGCTGGAGGGAGGCGTTGCAAAAGCACGGCGTGCAATTTGGCATACTTTTTCTTCTCGAAGGTACAACCTTGCCAAGCGACGTTACTGTGGAAATGCCATCGGCCAGCAATATAAATCTTATTCATCGGCAAACACGACCTGCTTTTTTCTTCAAATAACCCCTTAACAGCGTGGAGCTAACGACAGCCTGCATGCACACTGTGTCAAGGCAATAATACGACGGCACTGGAAGACCACTTATGAAATCCAACTGGAAGATTGTGACTCGGTGCTTTCGATAGGTCTTGTATCAAACTATCAGCTGCTGGTGCAACACACCCGTCCGATTTTTTAATCGATTTTTTTCTCGGTACATTTCACGTCAGGATATCACCCATTCCTGGTGGGCCGGCTGGAGCGATGGTGTGAAGAGATACGTCGTCCAGCTTTACATAATTTAGGTCGTGTTTAAAGTGCAAATTATTCATAACGATGTTATTGTCTCGTCACGATCGCACGGCAATGCAAATCTCCCACCCATCGGATTTTGGTCTTCAGTTTTTTTCAGCAAATCCCACCGGAGCGTACCACACAATGATGGTGTTCCTGTAGGACAGGATGGCGTTCATGCTGGTGATTTACAAAAATCGGCGTCCAAATTGAGATAGTTTCACTTGTAAGCGGAATATGCAGTTTTGCGACAATTTTATGGCAAAGCAGTATCAGCCGGCGATGTAAATCTCCCATAGAGAGGCATGACCTTTTTGAAATCCCCCCTGACAGCGTGGAGATACCGGCGACGGATGGATTGCTTGTCATGATACCGCGGACAAGTAAAAATCAACAATTGTCACACTGAAAGATTGCGACTTGGTGCATTGCGTAGGAATGATATCTGATTATAACCCAGCGGCCAGCGAACTATCTGCCAGCACAAAATACTCCTCCAATTTTTGCTTCGGCTTTTTTTTGTCCATTGGTCCCCGACTGCGTCTTATTCTATGCTGGTGGGTGGGTGTAGGAAGGCTTTTGCAAAGATGCAGCGTCCGGTTGACATATTTCAATTATGTGCGGCAACTGCGACATTTTCGTAGCAACGTTTTTGGTGCGAGCGCTGTTGGCTGACAACTTATATCTTGCATCGACAGACTTGACCTTTTCCGTTCAAGTTTTCACTTGACAGCGCAAAGCTAACGACAGTTGGGCTGCACAAAGAGTGATGACTTTAATACGGCGGCCAGGGGTGAAACTCTTATAAATCAGACCAGAAGATTGAGGCTTAGTGCCCTACATAAGAATGACACTCGACTATCAGCTGTAAGTACAACACGCTCGACTATTTCTGCTCGATTTTTTGCGGTTGATCCTAGGTCAGCTTATTAATGATTGCTGGCAAACCGACTGGACCGATGATTCAAATAGACGCGACGTCCATTTTGAAATACCTGTGCCTGTGCGTTTAAGTGAATGTGCCGCATTTGAACCACACCTTGTACCGTTACTCATTCCGCATTTGCGGAATGAGAAGCATTCCGCAAACTTCTCATTCAGGTTTGCGGAACCCGCGTCCATTAGCGACTCGCATTACCTGCGTTTTCTCGTTGGCGCGTTATGAGTTTGCTATAGCAATTTACGGCGGTCGGATGCAATAATGCGACGTTTATTGCCTGCGTTTTCTCATAGGCGCGTCATCAGGTTGCTGCAGGAATTTACGGTGAACGGATGTAATAATGCGACGTCTATTACCTGCGTTTTCTCGTGGGGCGCGTCACCACTTTGCTGTAGGAATTTACGCTGAACGGATGCAATAATACGACGTCTATGGCCCGCGTTTTCTCGAGGTCACGCCATCAGTTTGCTATAGGAAATAACAGTGAATGGATGCAATAATGCCACGCCTGGAGCCACCCTCGCTGGGTGGACTCCGGCCGACCTGTGCCGGCTCAGTCCCGGCTGGCTCATCCCGGCTCGTCCCGGTCGGCTCGTCCCGGCTCGTCCTGGCCGGCTCGTCCCGGCTCGTCCCGGTTGGCTCGTCCCGGCTGAGAGCTGTCCCAAAAGTCCAGACCGGCCTCCCGAGCCTATACACAGCTGAGATCGGGACACTACACTGTCATACCATAATGATATACACTTTAGACCGGGACACTGCGCTGTCATACCATAATAATATACAGCTTAGACCGGGACACTGCACTGTCATACCATAGTGATATACGTCTGATATCGAAACACTACACTGTTATACCATAGTGATACAGCTGAGATCGGGACACTGCGCTGTTATACCTTAGTGATACACAGCTAGATCGGGACACTGCGCTGTCATACATAGTGATGTACAGCTGAGATCGGGACACTGCACTGTCATACCATAGTGATGCACAGCTGAGATCGGGACACTGCGCTGTTTTACGTTAGTGATACACAGCTGAGATCGGGACACTGCGCTGTCGTACATAGTGATGTACAGCTGAAATTGGGACACTGCGCTGCCATACCATAGTGATATACAACTGAGATCGGGACACTGCGCTGTCATACATAGTGATACACAGCTGAGGTCGGGACACTGCGCTGTTATACCTTAGTGATACACAGCTGAGATCGTGACACTGCACTGGCATACCGCAGTGATACACAGCTGGGATTGGGACACTACACTGTCATACCATAATGATGAACGGCTTAGACCGGGACACTGCACTGTCATACCATTGTGATACACGGCTGATATCGAGACACTGCACCGTTAAACCATAGTGATATACAACTGAGATCGGGACACCGCACTGTTATACCATAGTGATATGCAACTGAGATCGAGACACTGCGCTGCTATGCCTTAGTGATACACAACTGAGATCGGGACACTGCGCTGTCATACCATAGTGATGCACAGCTGAGATCGGGACACCGCATCGCCATACCATAGTGAACATGCCAGTGCATTAGTATGTTCAATTTAGCTATACTGTGGCAGTGGTGGAACTTGCTTAAAAACACATTTAATTTTTAAGGCCACTGCACTGCAACGCGGAGAAGCTATCATATGATTTCTGAGCGGCTCTACGCAAGGGGGGGGGGGGCAACCCTCAAACAAATTAACTAGCCTGACCACCCTGGCAACACTCGTGTAATGAAAAGCAGCAACAACATCATCATTTTCGCAAGACAAGTGTGAGCTTTATGTGCCGTAATGCCCTGACATGAATACTGTACTTTAACGTAGTCGCGCCTCTGAGCAGCGGCCTTTGAACGGTCTGAAACAAGTATTATGCAGACACGGTACAGCATAAAAATGAAACGGCTGTCAGAGAGCGAAATGAAAAAAGAATACTAGACCCATTCTCAGCGTTTTGCGTGCATACTTCAATATGATATGCTACGAAGCCAATCCCTTCACGTGAACTAATTCACTTATGTAACACGAGCACGATAGGCTTCATTTGCTGATGTTCAAGAACGCTCTATGTGTTTAACCCGACATCCATCAAATGCGCCGTAATAACATTTAATTTAATTGCATATAAGCCCCACAATGCGGGGTAAAATAATACATTCAGTTGAAACATCCAGTAACAGATACTTCCACTTCAGATCTTACAGCACATAAAGGGATCAAGCTGAATTCGTTGCACGCCTGTTCTTTGTCTCGATCCACTCAGCCGACTTTCTGCCACTTTCGTAATGCACTTCCTTCCCAGAAGAACCGCCAAAACAATAGAATTCCACGTTGGCAGACAGCTCAGCGGTTGGTCCTTAGCGTGCCTGAGGACGGCTTGTCCGCGACAGATCGCCTCCTCTTCCGTCAGCCTGGCAGCGCCTCTGCCGGCGCCAGATCATCTCCTCTCCCGTCGGCCTGGCAGCGTCTCTGTCGGCGTCAGATCATTTTCTGTCCCACCGGCCAGGCAGCGCCTCTGTCGGCGCCAGGTCCTCCTCTCCCGTCGGTCCTTTCAGTGCCTCTGTCGGTGCCAGATCATCTCCTCTCCCGTCAGCCTGACAACGCCTCTATCGGCGCCAGATCGTCTTCTCTCCCATCGGTCTGGGAGCGCCTCTGTTGGGGCCAGATCTCCCTCTCATGTCGGTCTGGCAGCGCTTCTGACGGCGCCAGATTATCTCCTCTCCCGCCGGTCTGGCGACGCCTCTGACGTCCTCGACGTCCTTTGAGCAGTCTCTCAGACCAAACCGGGTCGAAGTGGCGCACGTCGGGACCACCAGCTGAACATGCCGTCAGACTCCCAGTAAGAATCCTGATCGGGCTCTGGGTCAGACCCTCGGTCGTTCTCTTCGGACAGACCTCTGACTGGATCCTCGGCCGGATCCGCGGCTAGACCCTCGGCCGTTCTCTCGTCCAGACCTCTGGTTGTATCCTGAACCGGACCTCGGCATAACCACCAGCTGGGTCCTCGGCAATACTCTCGGACGCATCCGCGACTGGGTTCTCGGCCGGACCAGCGCTCAGACTCTCGGCCGGGCTCTCGGCTGGGTTCTCGGCCGAACAAGCGCTCACATCTCGGCTGGGTTCTCGGCCGGAACAGCGGCCAGACCCTCGGCTGGGCTCTCGGCTGGGTTCTCGGCCGGAACAGCGGCCAGACTCTCGGCCGGGCCCTCGGCTGGGTTCTCGGCCGGACTAGCGCTCATACTCTCGGCTGGGTTCTCGGCCAGAACAGCGGCCAGACTCTCGGTCGGACCCTCGGCCGGGTCCTCAGCCAGTCATCGGCCGTGCCAGACCGTGTCGCCGTTTCCCGTCGCCCCCTGCTCTATCACATTGTCGAAGCGCGGCTGGTGCGTCAGGCCTCGCTCATCAGATTCTTCCGAAGAAACGGCGGTGTTAGGTCTCCACTTAGGATCTTACCACCGGATTTCAAACACGAAAGAGCTTCAAATAAACTTCCAATAACTTTTGTATTCGTTGCACTTTGGTCCCTTTCTCCTCGTCACCAACTCCTTTCAGGAATTGCACGGAAGCATGCTTTGTGTAGCAGCTTGGTGACTTGAACAAAACGCACGCTCGCCACGAGAACGTGGAAAAAAATGCATAACACCACACTGTCAAAAAGACGGCACGGAATGCACCCCACCGTGGGCTCTCCAACGGTCTATCCAGGTCAGCAGTTCATTTCCTTAGAACTCTAACCTCTCGCAAAATCCCGGCGGCTGGCTTCTTTCCTGATCTGTCATGTGCAGTTACCGGAATTTCAAAGCGAAGCTTGCGCGTAGCTGAACTTGTCTTCTGGGGTAGTTCGTACTTAACAGCAAATGCGAATCGACCAGGGCTACTGGTAAACGCGTACGCGTGTAAGTGTCACAGGTGGCACCTCTTCGCAACGCGCTGGGGCAAGTCGTGGACGGGCTGGTGATGTAAGAACCCGTTTCGCTGCCGTGTATTGATCTACGAAAGGCATGGTACGACGCGGATTCATCGAGCTATCACGTGCAACTGCGTCATCGTTGACGACAAAACTGAGGTCAGATTTTGTGGAAAATACATTTACGTCCAGGCATTTCCGCGTTCAGACATTTTGTCAGACGTGATCGTCGTAAGATATTATCAAACTGATCCTGTCCAAGCCAGGGCCATACTACCCACTAGCGAGCTTCAAATTTGCACCATCAGTTTCAGCTTCAGATTACACGGTGCGTCAGACTTGACTCCTGCCCCCAACACGGACGAGAACCAGCGTGACAGACGAATGTTAAGTTCCGAGGTCGTGAATTTATCTAACCACCTGCTTTTGCCCGCGCAAAACACCAGGAATGTGACGCGTTAACGTGGCCCATAAATCTGCAGTTCAGAAGTAACATCTGGCTACGTGCCAAGTGATTCTGAGAGTGTTGCGTTGGCGTCTGGTCTTCTCTAACCGCAGTTTTGGCGATGCACGCCAGGTTTGGTTTATGTAAAAGCCCTGGAACTTCGGGGACGAAACCGCAATAAACTAAACTAAGCCTAGTGTTAGCGGGCGTCTCACGGGCGTTGGCGTGCTGAGCGCCCGTTCAGACCCAGCCCACTGTCGAGCTGTGGCGGCGTCTCATGCCACGAACAGCACGGCCACCAACGAGCCAGAACCGGGGCCCGCCAGCAAAGCAAGACATCCACCGGCTATACAACCCACGTGAGCCCTTCCATCGGTCGCAGAATAGAGCGCAATCCGGCACACGCACAGCGACATGAGTGCATTCACAGCGCCTCAAGCATGTTCTATTCTGCTTGATGTTACGCAGAATCTGACGGATGTGTTCGCAGTGAGACGCATTTTCTGCTTGCATCTTCGCAACTGTCATGGCAATAACTGCGCATGCAGACACAACGATTTTCGTTTGCAGATACTGCGCGTGCTGCCGGCGATGAAAGCAGGTAAATTATGCTGTTTGTGACCGATAATGCACCTTTTTACCAGCCGCGGTCGGTCCTGGGCACGCAAGTTGACTTCTGCATAATGAAATCTGTCGTGTGATCATTGCCTCTTTTCAGTGAGTCTTGGAAAAAGATTATACGCGTCCGACAAAGATTCTACATGACGTCATGTATCGCACGATCCATGAACGCAAATTGTGTTAGGAATGACCACCGCTGGCAACTTTACCTAGCATTCTCACTCTCCTCAATACTATTTGATACCAGTTCTACGTCACTCACAGCCAGCACAGGAGCTTCAGGATTTTATTGGTGATTACAAAGGCCAAATTTGTCTTAATTGCGGAGATCATAACAATAATGAGCTTTTAACTTCTCACATAAATCCTTCATTGCTTTTGGAAGTTTGCTTGCAACGCAGGCTTCGAATGGGGACTGGCAGGAACATAGGAAGCAAACCATCCTAAAGAGACGCAAAAGCGCCACCCACGCTCCCTGCCGCGGGGCCCTGTTGTTTCCCAGCGCTCTGCCGCACCCTGCCCAGCTATGACGTCAACATCCAATATATTTGCCGTCTGGTTCCACGTGTGCCCCGGCATCCTCCCTTTCTCTTCCCAACGGGCGCGCCTGGCCGTCCTCTGTCCCATTAGGCGCGCCAGCTGTCTCGCCGTGCTTCGCCGTCTCTGGCTGATACATGCATGCCCCCCCCCCCCCCCGTCCTCGATCCGTCCTGCTTCGGGGTGCAAGCCCTCTCTCTGCAAGAGCCGCGCACCTCTTTACACCGCGTTAACTTTCTCCTATCCTCCCTCTTTGCAGGCCCCTGTTGCGCCCCTGTCGCCCCAGTCACAGCATACGCAGTAGTCGTGACTCGTTTGCTATGCCATACTGGACTTCACCAAAGCATTGATCCTCTTCTTGGCAGGATGCCAATGACCAATGTAGTTGACGCGCCCGTCAACCTTAAGAATTAAATAATTAAATAACTCTTGCATGCATTGTTTATTTTGTCAGCCCCGCTCAAAATCGACCTAATTGCCTCGCCACGGGATCCTGCCACCAGGGGCGATCTAAGTGAGGGGGAACAAGTGGAGCAACGGTACCCTAACCCCGTCTCTGGTGCGGATTAACATTTGGCCATATGGCGTTACATGTGACGAAGGGAGGTATAAAGCACGTTTGCCCCCCCCCCCCCCCCCAGTAAGTTCACTGAGTCCGCTGTTACTGACACCACTCAAGCCTCCTTCCTTTCTCGTCTGACCAGTCTTCACCCCTGCCAGCCTCTCCGTTCCACATTGGCCCACCTGGCTGTATATCATCTTTTTCTCCCGAGATCTTCCCCACCCTCCCTCTGCGCGGTGTCTGGCTTCGCCTCTGCCGCATCCCTCAGCCTTGTTGCCACCCCGTGCGTTCCTTTATCACCCCCCTTTCCTGAACCTGCCGCCCTTGTCCGCCCCCTGCGCGGTGCCTGGCTCCGCCCCTACCTACCTGGCCCGCCCATCCCTCAGCCTCGTTGCACCCTGTGCGTTCCTTTATCACCCCCTTTCCTGAACCTGCCGCCCTTGTCCGCCCCCTGCGCGGTGCCTGGTTCTGCCCCTACCACATCCCTACTCTACGTCGCACCTCGCACGTTCCTTTCTCACTTCCTCTCCTGAACTTCCCCCTCACCCCCCCCCCCCCTGCGCGGTGCCTGGCTCCGCCCCTGCCGCGTCGGTTCGAACCAGGCTCGGCGACGGACGGCGGCGCTCGTGAGTCGATACCGACGACGGCGGCGGGACGGCGGCCGGGCGGCGGCGACGAACAGGTGAGCTACACCGACCCGGCTGCCAACGGCGGCCTCCTCGCCGCGCCCGCACCTGGGGCTCAGCCGCATCGACCCCCACCCGCCCTCGCCTCCCAGCGCCCAGGTGTTGCCGCATGTAAGGACGGTATCTGGTGTGCGGAGAGCTAGTCACGAGGCGTGTAAACCTAATACCTTTTTCGTGTTGTCGGCATGGAGGGGGTGGCGTACACGCACAACACGCTAGGGCGGCGTGTTGCCCTAGACGTACCGTCGGCTTCTCGTGACGTGACCGTCGGCTTCTCGTGACGTGACCGTCGGCCTCTCGTGATGGGAGACGCGGTTCATTGCTTCCCCTTGGCTTCCCGACACCGAAATGTTTCGGGCGCGACCGGCGACCGCTGCTGATGCCGCCGGCCGTCCCCAGCCAGCTTGGACACTGCGTGGAGAATCATCAGCTGTCGAACGCGTCGATCAAACCGGGGGACCGAGAGGGAGGACAAGAGAGGGGAGAACATGAGAGGGGAGGACAAGAGAGGGGAGGACAAGAGAGGGGGAGGACAAGAGAGGGGAAGACAAGAGAGGGGAGGGCTTTCCCGTCGCAGGTGACAGTGACAGCCGAACGAGTACGCCAGGCAGCTCAGCGGGACCTCCCCCGGCGTTTTCGCTGGCGTCGCCCCTGCCCCTGTCACGACTGACAGCCGTGCTTGCGCGGGGTGATAGGCGTCTGACAGGCTGAGCCGTGCCGCGCTCCCAGGCGTCATCAGCCTTTCGGTTTACGGTGCAGCGCAGCCGCCCTGTCGCCTGTCATCAGCTCCGCCTGGCTAGCAACCGCCTGTTGCCTGCCGGGCCTCCGCTCCGCCCGGCTAGCAAGCCGCCTATCGCCTGCCTGCTTCAGCTCTCTCCTCCTCCTCTCTTTCTCTCCTGCTAGCGGCCGTCCTGTCGCCTGCCTGCTCAGCTCACCTGGCTAGTAGCCGCCCTGTCGCCTGCCTGCTCCGCCCCGCCGCGGACGCAGGGCCGCCTGGGTGAGCGCGCCGCCGCGGGCCGGAGTGTGGCGCACAAGCTGGGCGTGCCTGCCCGACCCGGTATCCTTTGCCGCTTCCAATGACGTTCTGTTTTATGGCGGTGGTCGTCGAGAATCGATGATGATGCGCCGAGCCAGGCGGGCCCGGCGGCCCGGCGGGCCCGGCTCCAGCCACGCCCGACTTACAGCGCCCGTCACCGCACACAGTCCCGGCGCTGGTGGCAGCGTGCTTGCCGCGCTCGCCTCACCATTTGACCTCTGCCACGAACGCTGAGGTCAACCTCGCCTGTTGACCTCTGCCCTGAACGCTGCGAGCCTGGGTGGAACATGCACCCGCAGGGAGACCTAATCCGTTTGCCCTTCCTCTGAAACCTGCACTTCCGAAGATCCTGCGAACCCCGGGCCTGCTGTTGCGCCGGTGGGGGGGGGGGGGGGGGGGAAGCACGCGCCGTACAGTGACCAACACCAAAACGAGGAGAACTCCACCCTGCAGTGCGTGAATATGTCCGTCGAAGCCGAAGTTTGGTATTCTGAAATGCTCGCGGGCGTGCAAAATGCTCACGATACTGATATGTCAAGACCTATACACAAAGCATGCTCATATAAGGCTGTGCTTAAGAACACCAGGCTCATTCCACTGGGTTCGTCTTACCTCCTGAAGGCGACAAACGACGCCTCCCTGTGGTGGTCCGGCTCTGAGAGCACCCGTCACAATATCCTCTAATAGAAATATGTCTGGTTCCCAATACTGGCTCATGGCTGGCAATCACCGACTCATAAAAACAAAATTGAATGAGATACTGTCATGTACATGGTACATGACAGTCAGCATCCTGGTTATCAACGGCTCCGTCATAAACATCAGGTCCTGGTCCTTGCATTTAAAGATTCTTTTGCCAACACTGGGCGCTGGTTTCTTCGTTCTCACTCGCTTCCGCAAACACTGGAGCCAGTTCCTGGTTCAAAGTCCACCAGTTTGCTGGACAGGAACTAGCGCTCAGCTCTCAATGATTCTCTCTCGGACAAAAGGCCCTGAGTTCCAGTTCTTATGGTTGTTCACAACAACCAGGTCTGAATATCGGCTTTCATAGATTCTTTCGCTAAGACAGAGCGGGCAGCCTGGTTCCCAATAATTGCTCTCAATCCCTTCTTCCTGGCTCTTGGCTTACATTGGCTTAATAGCAAAGCCCCGGTTCCTGCTCCCTGGCTTCCATTGGCTGACTCATAAACATCATCCCAGGTTATCACGCGACAGTTATTCACTTCTACGCATTTGCCATTAAACATTTATGGAACCATGAACGAGCATGGGACTCATGCATCATTGCACGTCGTCCCAAAAAATGCGTTGGCATTTATTCTGCAATACGCACATGTGCAACGTACGAACCATTAAGAACATCGCGTGAACACTCATTGGTACATGACAGGAGTTACATGGGAGGTCCCTTTTTCTTCCTAACTCCCTTCGCTCTATACTGAGACTTAGTTTTCGCTAATTTCTGAATACTTAGGATCACTCCGAGCTTGGTCTTAGTTTTTGTTAGGCATTTGACCATCAGACAGTCAAATAGTGATTGCTGCTGGACTTCTGGCTCAATTCTTAACTGGCTTCTGGTTTCTTTCTGGCTCGAGGATTAGGAACAGGGTCCAGTTCGCGGGAAACATTGAAATTTAGGCACACGTATGCCTACGAGAGAAGCGGGATTTCAAGTGCCGGTGATAGGAACCATGGCTTCTTCACCGTACTTATTGGATGTCACCCACAGCGATGCTCGCGGGTTCAACTGTCATTCAGTGCGCGTGGCCTTTTAGTGAGGGAAAATTGACGATATTCACGAAGTTGCCGCAAATGACGTCGCAGGCCTGGCAAAAACGACATACTCACCTGCTTCCGACAACCCGGGCTTGACCCATAATACGAGGAGTTGGATAACTCCAATGTGGTACCGTAAGTCGGGCACCTACAACGAGCACAAAAAAAACAACTAGAGATTAAGCCCTTGCTATTTTCATGCTCGAACAACGACGCGACACATCAGCTCACGCGGGTGCGAGTGCTTTGGTTTATTACCTGTCGTCCAGGATGTCTCTAATTTGATCCTGCGGATTATTCGCGGCGCTAGTCTGTACATTTATAGGGCGGTTTGTTTGACGTTCTGATTTGCAAGATGTGGAAGCTTCAGGAGACCGCCTCCTGGTCTGGACTTACATAGGCGACCGTCTCCTGGTCTGGACTTACATAGGCGACCGTCTCCTGGTCTGGACTTACATAGGCGACCGTCTTCTGGTTTACATTATTTAAAGGGCGTGTCTCACCTTTGGAGTACATTTAAAAAACATGCTCCGGTAAACCCCCAGGACCTGCCCTCAATATTGATAGCACTAGGTGGCGGATCTTTATCACCAACACGATATGAGCAACTCAATTTATTGATTTCCGAGTCCAACTTATGTGACCAACATTTCAGAACAGCGCTGCATTTCATTCTTCTTTTAGTATCTGATATGTCAGGCTGTCCGTGGCCGATGCTAGCGCACACAATACAGGCTTACACCAACGTGAAGCTCACACCATTGTGAAGCTTATAGTCATTCTGGATCATTGTTGGATTTCTGCGAGGGAAGACTTCCAAGATGTTAAAACGACCCTGTTCAGCATGTGTTGGCTTGTTTTCCCAAGGTGTTAGATCATAATTATGATAGAACATGCGTAGCTCACGTCGGAACGTTGGCACAAAGACAAGAACCGGAAGTTGTGACTGTTGATCAAGGTAACCCATTAATGGTACGCAAACAGCGAACGTGTTTTTTCTGAGTCTTTCTCGTCTCGTTGGTACCAATAAAACGCATCGGCATTATTAATCAAATTGGCCGGGTCTGATCTCACCACGCGTGAAAAGTGCAAAGCGTTCACTTCCTCAATAGACGACAACTCTTTTGAAGCCACTGACGCCTTCGGGGAACGGCAGAGGGAAGTCCATGAGTGCTCAGGCGTCCGCCGAACCTTTAAATGCCGTTCTTTAAATGTCCATGCCTCATTGCCTTTAAATGTCCGAACCTTTAAAAGTCCATGAGTGCTCAGGCGCCCGCCGAACCTTTAAATGCCATCGCGGAAGAGCTTTGCTGGCAGGAGACCACATCCGTTTGACCCGAACGGCATTTAAACGTGCACGCGTTTTTAACCCCGGACGCCGCCAAAGGCGTCTTGCTATTCAGAGACTGTAACGCGCCAGTGCTTAAACAGACTTCACAACAGTCTGTTAAGCTGCAGAACAGCTCGAAACAGGCCTCACCATGTTGACACGTCGTCACCACCGTCATTTTAGCTGCCGGATCGGCGGCCAGTGAGGCTTGGCCGCTGCGATATCGGATCGCTGTAGTGTCGGGGCGCTGCATTGTCGGGCCGCTGTAGTGTCGGGGTGCTGGCCACTGCGGCTCGGCCGCTGCAGTGTTGGGCCGCCGCAGTGTCGGGGCGCTGCGGTGTCGGGCCACCGCAGTGTCGGGGCGCTGGCCACTGTGGCTCGGCCGCTGCAGTGTCGGATCGCTGCAGTGTCGGGCCACTGCAGTGTCGGGCCGCTGGCCACTGGAGCTCGGTCGCTGCAGTGTCGGGCCGCTGCAGTGTCGGGGCGCTGGCCACTGTGGCTCGGTCGCTGCAGTGTCGGGTCGCTGCAATGTCGGGGCCGCTTCAGGGTCGGGCCGCTGCAGTGTCGGGCCGCTTCAATGTCGGGTCGCTGGCCACTGTGACTCGGTCGCTGCAAGTGTCGGGTCGCTGCAGTGTCGGGGCCCCTGCAAGTGTCGGGCCGCTTCAGTGTCGGGCCGCTGCAGTGTCGGGGCCCGCTGCAGTGTCGGGCCGCTGCAGTGTCGGGCCGCTGCAGTGGCCAGCACCTGAGCCACAGTAGCCGCCGAGCCGGCCGCTTAATGACATCCGGCTCTTATATAGCCACGCCATTGAGTGCTTTTTGCGCGGTCTTAAAAATTTAATGCAAGGCCAATGCTATTTGCTCCTCAATAATCCTTCTATGAAAGCGAGGGACTGAAGAAGATCGAAAGCACCGTACAGTTCGAGGGACCATAAGCAGATCCGGTGCCTGAAGAGTCATTTGGTGCAGCTCCAAGTACGAAGTGAACAGGCTATCCCGATTTAAAGTCTTCCGTGATTACATCGCGCCTACTTTGCTAATATCCTTAGCCCTCTGCGCGCCATTTTTACGCCTCCGCCCGACGAGGAGGAGGTGAAGGGGGGGGGGGGAATTGGGGCTGACGGACCGCCTTAATAATTTTTGAATTTGGAGGGACAGAGGATCGGGATAAAACCTGTGTGTTTCTCGTTGTCTACGTCATCAAAATATGCATTCTTTTTTTGTCCCAGGCAACCTTCCCAGTCACGCTACTGACTTTCGTCTGCGCACATCAGAAATGTAGCACGATGTTCCTGTTGTTGTAATTTCCACATTTACCAAAAAGTGACTTCACATGCATCAGCGTGTTCTTTGATGCCTACCGGCTCTAGAAATGACCGAGTTTTGGGGTTAAAGGAGTGACATCTCAAGCCCCGGAAACATCACCACTGCCGGATGTCCTGATGCATGATGAGCGTCTTCACCGTCACCAGCCACTGCGTGATGTATGGTCCCACCATCGGTACATATCAAGCTGAGCAACATTGGATATGGGGAACGACCGATGCATTGATCATTATCTGGGCTGTCTTAATGTCATTGCTGTCTTTTAGGTCAGTTTGTGACCTCTGATGCAAAGCTTGTTCGGGTCATGCATTCTTTACACTGACATACCAAACAAATATCTATGTTACGATCATCTGATAAACGTAATTTGAATTGTTCAGCTTTTATTTAGTTGGGTGTAACTTGAGTTGAGGACGTTTGGACTTTGCCAAACGGGATCATAGTGTGTAACAGTGTGCGACAATACTCACCATATTGCAGATATTACGCAGTGAAGAGAAAGTCTCAACAAGTGTATTTGGGGTCTGCTAGGCACACATTGCAACAGTAATCGCAATTTACAGGCGATGGCTGTGCAGCTCAAGTACAGCATGCAGACACAAACAAGTCAAGGCCATGACCTTATAATTTTTGGAAGATCATTTAGCTTGTATGCGAGTAACCATCAGCAAAGGCAGTCGACAAAAGATCATCAGTAATCACCAGTACTACCAATATAGCGCCTCTGCACCCACGACAGTGAAAAACACGCCTAACGGTACCTAGATATCGTTCATTTATCTGGGCAAGCCGTTACCTTGGCCCAATGATGTTACTAAAATTGGCCACACACAGCTTGGTTTGTTTAAATTATGTCGATGAGATTGATCTTAGTAAAACATTGATGCAAGTGCAGGGGTCATTTCAACCCTATAGTAGTAAGGTTGAACATGTTTAACATAGCCTCAACCTCTGATGATCCGACCCTTTACCAACAGACACAAGAAGACGTGAAATTAGTACCGCTGAAGTCGATTATATTTTTAGAAAGCCAAGGAACTTATCCCGATTGCCAAGAAGTGAACTGTATTGTCGGTTTGCCGATAAATCTTGCTGACGTGGTATTCACAAATGGGTAATAGGCCACGATTATTTTGGACAAAAGTGTTAAGAAATAGACAGGACATTGCTTGCCAACAAGGCAGCTCGTCTCTCAAGTCAGTACAGTATCTCTAATGGTTGATAACGCATTCAGAAAAAAAAACATAAGATGTGCTTTCAGCCCGTTCCCTTCAACAGTCAAGCTCCATCCCCAGAGGAGGTTTATAAAAACTGAGGCGTCAGAGCTCGGGTCAAGCCATGAATCATGAACGACAGCCAGGCTGACATCGACCGCAGTACCCCGACGGCCTCCCACCAGACGCCGCCGGCCGCCGCTCCGGCGCCGGTGACGTAACAGGGTGGCCTCGCGTCCGCGAGGAGTGACGCCTGGGGCCTGCCGGTCGGCCGTCGGGTCCGCCGGCGACGGCCACTGCCGGCCTACAGCGCCTCTGATTAACGACCGGTGACCTTTGCAGAGCCGTGTCTGACAGTGCTCTCGACAGCATTGCCGAGGACAATTGCCACGCTTGAGAGGCATTCTGCTGAGACGCAGGTCGCGACCATGTTGTACCCGGTGCCCAGGAGGGCGTTCTCGAGCCCGACAAGCGAAGAGCTGAAGCCCCTGGCAACCAGGCTCCTCGGCTCGGCCGGACCGGCGGCTGGGGTCGTTGCGAGTGCTCGGTACCGGTTTAATGTTGCACTGAAGCGTCTGTATTGACGTGGTGGCATGGTCCCTAACGCGTAAGTGATGCGTTCTTCTCCCCTGCTTCGGTGCCCTCACTGGATTCTCTTGTCCCACTGAGCCTTCCGTACTCGTGAAAAGGCGTTTAGCATTAGCTCACCTAGTATCATTATGGCGTAACATGACGTTGTGTGGATCCATGGGTGGGCTTTTAATTTTGTATGACTTCATTGCGAAGCTCACAAAGAAAACTAAGGTAACCGTTAGCCCAAACCTGAATGACCAGTTAGTCGGCAAAGTAAAAAAACAAAACAAAACAAAAAACAGAAGCTATTGCAAGACCAAGCTACCGAATGTGGGTCTGCTTTTGACGCTTCAAGCTAAGAAACAATGAACCGATTGCGGTATGAAGGGCAGACAATTCTAGTATATTTGTCATCATGCACAAAGCTTCCTATCCTGAGTAAGTGAGCCGTCTCCTCGCCGACACCTTAAAGTTCACCCGCTTCACGAGGGGATCCAGCCAAAGCCTACTACGAGTCAACACCTGATCGCTTGCGGCATAAGCCCTGGTGGGCGGGCAGCACCGCACAGAGGTCACAGGTGAATATAGCCCTGGTTATGCTGACGCCAATATAAAAGCATCTGACAAAGGCAACCCACTGATGCCATTGCCATCTCAAATCTCCACGCTGGCCTATCCATGCCAATTTTAAATGACGTGATTGGGCCCTACACACCAGCAGAGTGCACCTGGACATCAACCGGAGAGTTCATTGAAAGTATCAAGTCTAGCAAGAGAGAAGAGAGAGAGAGAGAGAGGAGAGGGAGAGAGACGAGAGAAGAGAGAGAGAGAGAGAGGAGAGAGAGAGGAGAGAGAAGAGAAGAGAGAGAGAGAGAGAGAGAGAGAGAGAGAGAGATATAGAGAGAGAGAGAGAGAGAGAGAGAGAGAGAGAGAGAGAGAGAGAGAGAGAGAGAGAGAGAGAGAGAGGAGAGAGAGAGTGAGAAGCGAGTGAGAGAGAGCGAGAGGAATAGAGAGAAGAAGTGAGAGAGAGAGAGAGTATGGCATATCTATATATATATATATATATATATATATATATATATATATAGGGGGATATATGTATATATGTATGCATGCGTGCGTGTTTGCATATATGTGTGTGCTTCCTTTACATCTTGCCTCTCCATCCTGGAGGTGATAAGAGCCCTACCTGCACAATTATCGGCCAAGCCCTCGATGCCATTCGTTTTTTTTTTTTGACAGGCATGTGAGGCAATCTTAAGAATCTGTTCGGTGCAGGCACACAGCATTTTATGAGCATTTATGCAAACATGTGCTGGCGTGGGTGCGTCAGACGTGGGATTGCCGACGTACGAAATATGCGAAGTAATATTACTAAGTTTACGCAAAGTAATTTAAAATATGTATTTAAATACGAAGTAATGTTCAGTAATACATTAAGTACGAGTGGCTTGTACCTTGCGCGATTTTCGGTGGTTTATTTCGTCTTCATATGTATCGCGCGTCACACATCGCTAAAAAGGGTCGGTTTAGTCGTCGAACATTTGTTAGTACACTCGATAAGCGTCTGAACTTAGCCGGGGCTTCAGCATAATTCGGCGAACAGCGGCATACGCTGTTCGTCTGGTGTGCTTCGTATGGATCGTGCACGTACTCAGCGCCCGCTCTCCCGTCGAACCAGACGCAACAAAAACACGTGAAGCACGTTATTCATAATATCATGGCTCCACCGACGTTTCTACCGCATCGGTCAACACTACGGAGCAATGGATGGTGCCCTTCTTGGTACTTGTCACACAACTATCATGAAAATGTGATAGCGGGCGCTAATCTCTGCATATCTACTTTTTGTGAACCGCTTAGTCGAAGGGTCCATGGTGCGTTAACGACACCCAGTCGTACCGCTTGTTGATCATGCACAGCAGGTAGATGACATAAGGCAGTTCGGACATGACTTTGCACCCCTATGTCGTGGTGGCAGGGTTGGGGGAGGGGCTCCGCACCATCTTTGGCCGCAGTAGCGTGGTTTGGGGGAGGACTGCAATCCCTGCGTCCATAGTTGCGGGGTTCAGACAGATTCTGCACCCCCTGGCGTCATTGAAGTGGGGTTTCAGAAACAGACTCTGCAACACTTTTGCCGCGGTAGGGAGGTGTGAGGAGTACTCTTCATCCCTGTGCCGTTGTGGCGCGCGGTTAGGGAGGACTCTGCAACCCCTGTGCCAGTGGTAGCGGGGTTCAGACAGGACCCTGCACCTCTGTGTCGCGATTTCGGAGTTCGGACAGGACTCTGCACCACTTTTGCCGTGTTAGCAGGATTTGGGGGAGTACTCTTTCACTCCTGTGCCATGATAGCGGGGCTCGGGCAGGATTCTGCACCCCTGAGCCATGATAGCGGAGCTCGGACGGGACCCTGCACCCTGTGTCATGATAGCGGGGCTCGGACAGGACTCTGCACCCCTGTGCCATGATAGCGGGGCTCGGGGAGGACTGTTTCCCCCCGTCTCCACGACAAGTACGGTTCGCGAGGGCGGTGTAGTGCTATCGATCGTGACCTTTCTACAGACACCACGTAAGCCGGCGCGGGGTGGCCGTCAACCCGTGTTCTGTGATAATCTGATCGAAGACAGCCAGCGAGCCCCGCTAACAAAGCACCGAGTCTGACCTGTCTAAATAATGACCTCCGCGTCAGTAGTGAGACAGGCTGTTCCCCGGGATGTATTGGTCATCCTTAGAGACCAGAAGGACGTGCGTGTTCTTCTTTCCACCAATCCGAGTCGGTGTAGATGATTAGAAGAAGGACTTTCCTGCAGGGAAGCATTTTTGCTGCTGCATGCAATCGCATATGCTTGCAAGCATTGGCCAAGTATCCCGTGACCTTTCAGCTGTAAAGTCTATCGACCTGCATTACAAATGAATAGCTGGAAGTCATTCTCTCCGTCTCTTATCGAGAACTGGGGTTGAAGTAGCAAATAAGAGGAGTTGCGGACATAACATAAAGCAGAAACAAGAAAGTGCTTGTCTGTGCGGACATAACATAAAGCAGAAACAAGAAAGTGCTTGTTCTTTGCTTGTCTGGCCATGTTTGGACCTAATGATGCTGAAATAAGTGAATCTCAACGTAAAAAACGTAGATTGTAAAAGCAATAGCATTACAGTTTTAAGTGATCAAGGTCTGCTTACACTGTTTCGGACTAGCTACTTTCAAAAACTATACAAGAATGCAGTAAAAAGGCTCCTATGTGTTTTCCTGACGGAAAGACATGACCGGCTAAGAGGCCGACATGAGTAAAAGCTGCATTAGTTTTCATCTCTTCATGAAACTTTACAACGTAAGCCGAAAACTTGCATTCAGATTGTGTTTAAGGAATGTAACCAAGTAGATTGATTGATCCGTTTTTAAGTACGGGCTCGCTTTGTAGTCAACCAAAGTCAACACCCCATGCTAAGGTTTCACAACGCACACATCGTGGTTGATCTTTCGTTGGTTCCGGGTCATAGCACTGTAACACCCTCCCGAGACACCTTACTTTGCGTCCTGGGCAGACATGACGCAAAATGTTTACGAAAACTTGTGCCACGTGATTGAAAATCCGCCCCACTTTACGTGGTGAAGCAGGTTTTAAGCCCGACCGAATATTCAAGTGAGCCAGCAGATGCGAACCACGCTCCCAAAGAGACGGTCATCAAAAAGTATCAGCTGACACGCTGCGAGGCACTCTGGAATCCTTGCGACGTAAGCGTCGGGACAGGGTCAGGTGGACATGAGTCGCATTCAGTCTGCGACAGTCGGGATGACGTCTGCCGTGTTTAGGGTTGTTTTTCTCATTTTGTTTAAACGTTATCATCGCGCATCAATCCAAAGACACCACAGCAATTCAAGCGCACAACATCACTTCACCAAAGGCAAGTCAAGCCTTCATTGTCTCAAGATCGCTGACGCTTTCATTTTGATTCAAGTCGGGAATTGGTATGTTCTGGCTTTGTCCAACACTTTTTCGTTCGTCATATCGTTTTCAACCCCTATGAGAAGGTAACGCTTAGAACGTAGCCTCTACCTGCGATTTTTTGGGGACATCTATATTTTGATTTCACAAAAAGGATGACAAATGCCAAAAAGTGCATGTCTTCTGTTTGGCTCCCACCCGGGCTGGGAAAAGCTTTTAAAAAGCGTGATCACTTTCGTGCTACATGAGGAATATCGTCCGTCGGGGCTGCTCTACAGTGTTGCCGTAATATCACAGCATCTTGGGGGATTTGAGTGCCTTTTATGCCAAAGTGGTACAGGAAGGTAAAGATCGTCACTGTTTTTAATGCTGCTCTATGATGTAGTGTTTGGTAAAATGAAGACGGGGTAGTGCGATATCTGTGGGCATATATCTCAGTGCATTCATTGCTATCACCTTTTCGCATCTTGGTTCCCACAATATTTCAGTTCAAGAAGGTTTCACCTTTATCAGCACCACGTACGTATGTTTCCTTCACTTTTCCTGATTTGCTCGAAATTAAGACAAAATGATCAGGAAACTTTTCTCTAACCCCATGCAGCAACTTAAACTGGCACTGACTTTTCAACCAGATCGTTGAAATGCATTTGACCTCTCATGACCCACAATCGATATAATTACTGAATAGTTGTTATGTTAGAGCCTGAAAGTGAGAGAACCCTTTACGCAGCTGCATCGACCATAAAGCCTGGTTAAATGTGACATGATCGATTACTTCGCCCCCAAAGCTGTTAATGTTTCCTGAGGAACATTGCTGGGTGCGTTAATTCTGATCCCAAAGAAGTGCTTACTGAGCGATGTTATTTCCAACTTGTAAAGCGAAAAATAACAACATCAGGTCAGCCGTGAATGTACCTCACCTCTCTTCTAGCCCAGCTTATTGTCTGACTGTAGACCTGAGAGGTAGCCGGCTTGGCCCCTTTCTTCCGCGACTGTCTCGTGCTGCGTCGGCAGTCAAGGTCATTTGAAGGCGTCACAAGAGACGCTTCTTCACTGGGAACGAATAACATGCATTATGCTGCCATCAAAGAAAGCATTTTGTTGTGTGGAACATCTGCATTGTCGAATGCAACTGGTGGGTTTGAACGGGAGATGCGAGATCATGTTCTGTCAGTTGTGCAGGGCTGGGCGATTGCGGCGAAAGCCGAGACGTCTTCTTCCATCCCCGAGGCTCGTTTTTTTATGCTACAGGCGTTTGTTGCCATAGAAGAAGGAAAATAGCGTTTATTAATGCTTCAGTAATGACATCAAGATTGCACACTATAATCCTAACGTAAGATGAGTAGCCATCAAGAGAAGAGTAGGCATGGAGTAAACTGGAGTACTCATGACGTTTTGGCGCGCAGGTCCTGTTTTGTACGAGCGCCAACTAGTTTGGTGTAATGCACGTTCGTTGGTGTGTAGTTGAGAAACGTCCAGAGAAACTCTCAAGGGGGGGGGACCAATGCCAACCAGCCAACCAGAAAAGCATTCAACTAGCAACCAACCAGCAAAGATCGCTATGCATCGGGAGAAAGCACGTTTTACAGATCCATGCATTTATGCCAATGAAGCAAAGTACAGTAAGCAAGAGTTTCACATTGCCTATCTCCGATCCAGTGAAACATTTCAGTTATAATAGATACACATTAAAAAATTCACTGCAAGTCGTTAACGAGGACACCAATTACTCTCACAGACGCACACCCTTGCTGCGACCTGTAAACCCGACCACTACCAGCGACCACTCGGGCGCTCTGAGCGCGCCCGGCCCGCCGGTCTAGCGTCCTTCCGTGTGACTTTGACCTTGACCTGACCGGCGCGTCGCCCGCGGCGCCGGCCGGCCGGCTGAGTGGCTTTAATGGCCGACATGCCCAATACCGGCACCTCTTCAACGGGGGGTTAAAACAGGACAATTACAGAATCGGAACTGCCCTTCGGATTGGAGCAGTGGCTTGGTTTAAAACCTGGCAGAACCCCGCTATTGCTGACTTCAGCGCCGCGTGATACGCATTGCGGGTTTGCCGTTTGCACAGTTTCTCATTGCTCAAGGTCTCTTGCTCCTGATAACCAAGGCCCATGGACCAGAGAGTTTTGGCGTTAATTATCCGGACATTATGTAGCCCCAGTGCACCGCTGCGGTCCGGCTGCATCAGCCAGGCTTTTGGCGGGCTTGCATGTGTCTTCACTGCTGCTAATTGTCCTGTCATGAAGTTTGTGGCGCAAGTACCTATATTCCTTAGAAGCTGCGCGGTTCTATTGTTGAGATATTAACGAGCAAGCTGTTTGATCAGGTGCTGTTGCAGCAGCGGGCTTGGAATGTCACCACGCCTTCGCCCCCACCCCCCCCCCCTATTTGTAATGTGTATTCCCGATTTTACGTCTGTGAGCAAGATTGAGAACGTACAATTTTCCACTTGCGAACAGTTGGAGAACACGGTTCAAATCCCAGTTCTGAGTTCGATTACCCGCCGCCGCGACACGAGGCGGCCAGCTGCTGACAGCTGAGAACACGGTTAACTGCTGACAGCTGAGAACACGAACAACTGCAGTAATAGCGTGAGTTGATACGCATGGATGGTCCCGTGCGCTATCGTGTGCTAAGCGGGACACGCCCGTTGCCGCTGTTTTTAATGATTGCTGTCGGATTTTGGCGACCAGAGTAGCTAAAGATGTGGAAACTGCCGCACGCTGCAGCCGACTGTACGCAAAGCATATCGTTGCGTCAAAGCATAAGCATGGCGTTGCGCAAAGCATGTCAAAGCATATAGCATAAACACCCACAATGTAGCTGAAAACAACCTTTTCCGGACCCGGTCTCGTTGTGGTGTGCATCGTGATAGATAAGGCTACGAATATGACAGATCGATCAGCTCATCTCTCTGTGATCAGCGACCACGAAACACACATGCATCGCTTCAGTGCTCGAGAGCGTAAACCACTTCAGACTCATCGTTTCGTCAGCTAAAATGGTCACGTCATTCTAGTGACAAAACCGGTCATCACTGAAGCAATGTGGCCTGGAACTTTGTGTGCATGTACTAAGCATCACTGAACGTCTATGCGTCAAACTCCTGAAGCAGAAACGTTGCATTGCACTGTGCGTCAAACTCCTGAAGCAGAAACGTTGCATTGCCACTGGCACGACCCATTCGGAGGGGCTCCCAAATGTGCCAGGCACCATTCAGGCATGTTTTAGTGTCATCAGTGCATAATGCTAATGCGCTGTTATCGTCTTGCTGCGCTACGACGGAAAGAGTTATTGCTGGAGTTATTGGAAAATTCAGCCAGACGTGCTTTTATTTCAGTCAAGGAGGGAGCGGGCATTCGATTATTGGCAAGCTATTATTAAAAAGCGGATTCTTATTAGATTCGTTATTAGATGCGATAGACTTTTTCGCATCTTGCTAAATCGTCTAACGCACTGAAAGCGGTTGAAACTGTTGCCGAGTTTTCTATCCGACACAATGGAGATTAGGCTATGTGAGACCATGGGTGAAAGCTCGTCTTCTGGTTCTGGGAGGAGGAGGGGAGGGGGAGGGGAATCAGGAGTGGAGAGATCAAACTGGAATCTTCCAGGAAACCCTTACCTGAAAATACCATTTCGAAGAACGACATGCATTCTGGGAGTAAACCTGGAGAGGACAAAATCTCATACAAAAATTGAAGGGACGTGTTCCGCAGGTCACAGCGGCTACCTCCATATGTGAGGCTCACGTTAAACATCCCATTAGCTAATTCTACACCATCTGCTCGAAATCAACCCATGTCGACAGACGAGCTCCTGTCAACAGCGTAGTCCTGAAAGTGGTTTACGCTACCCGCGTGTTAACATCCCACGCCGGAGCGTAATTTCCCCTCCAGCCGGCGTTTGCGTCAGCTACATACATGCCCCCCCCCCCCCCCCCCCGGCTGGCTGGTATGCCGCTGTACCGCGGCGCCACTGCTCCGGCTAACGCTGCCAACCTTATGGCGTTGCGCTGCAAATATTTGGCGGCTGAGCTGTTTACGGCAGCTTTGTTTAGAGTTCTGACAGGCGGGTAATTGATGTTGTGACCTCGGCGATCGGGCACTTCCCATCCATTCACCAGCTGTTGCAGTCAATGGGAAAAAACTGGTGGCGCCTTGATGATAGCAACTGTGCTCCTGTTTCACGCAGCTCTTACTGCATGTATCGTTCTCTGGTTTTATTTGGACTTTTTGTCGCGTGGCAGCCCCTCTACGCTATATACATATACATATATATATATATATATATATATATATATATATATATATAATATATATATATCAGCTGATATATATATATATATATATATATATATCAGCTCTTTACTTTCCGATCTCCTCTCTCTCTCTTCCTCTCTCTCCCTCTTTCTCTCTCTCGCTCTCTCCATCTCTCACTCTCTCTTTCCCTCTCTTTCTCTCGCTCTCTCTCTCCCGTCGCTTTTCTCTGATGATAGGTATCTACCTAGTTCGATAATCGCTACGGCATTGGACTACTCGATGTCTAAGTGCACCTCAAATAGTCGCATATAAAAGGCCCTCATTACAAAAATTCCGTCGTGAAAGTTCTCCCGTGTCAAGGCCCCTCTATGTCAAGGTCGGGATGAAGGGTTAAGGTTCGCATGAAAGCTCAATACAAAAATGTTCTCCGAATCAGTCAGATACTTTTCCAGCGTCACGTCGCAGTAATGATTGCAGCGTGATCTTTCAACAGCGAAGCTTACATCACAAATGGCCTCGACGGCCAGTGCACACCAGTGCGCAACACACCAGACCGCATCAGCCGAAGCAGGCACACTGAGTTTGTTCCGCGTGACCGGCCAGCCGGCCAGGTCGGGCGGCGCGTCCACTACTTGGCGAGCGGCGCTGGCAGCCGCCTCGCTTGGCAGGTCACACTTGCAGTGCTCGCCGCTGTCCAACGAACCCATCCCATCTGCCGGGCTGGGACGACCACGCACGCGAATACGGAGCATTTTCAGCCATGACGGACGGCGACCGCCGGAATGTTGGTCAAACCACGGCGCTGCGGTGAAAGCGGTTACTGCGGAGCGTGGGTGCCTCGCTAAAAGCGATGTCCGTTTGGTCCTGAACTGACCGAGAGATGCGAGACTCAGTCTCAGGTTGAGTCGTGTACTGTCGGCACGAAGTGTGTGCGCTGTGTTGGCCCATTTGTAAATTACGCGATGCATTTCAGGCCATTTCTGGATCATCTCATGTCACACCTTGCCTTCAACCGGTTATGCACTGGTTACGCTGGGCGACATCTCCCTGGTTACGCTGTGGTTAAGTGTCGTGTCAAAAAATTGGCGTTCGTTGGATCCCTAACTGACCCGGATATGCCAACCCCTTAATGACATTGTTTCTTGCAATGAAAGGAAGCCCATACGATCTGGCTTTCAGGCGTTTATTTCAAACGGAATATCTTAACATGATTTGCAACAAAACCAAAATCCGATGACCCCAAAAGATTCCAAAAAGAGCACACAATCTGCCTCTCCCTCCACTATTAGTGTTCTGTTACGCTTCATCAAAAAACCCTCCTCTCCATGCGAACTTACTTATGGACGGCTTCATCGCAATTTTCTGCGCTGCCCAGTGATATAACAACTATCATGGTTTTTTTAAAGATTACATCAAATGTGTTACGTTATCATCGGTCCCGCTCCCTTCCCCGACCAGCTGGCAGACATTTGGCAGCAGTTTACGCTTCACACATCACAGGACCTACGAAATGGATCAACACAGATTGAAATGCTTTCCCGGCGCTGATTAACTCCCTGACGTCACCGGTATTCTGTGACGTCAGCGGTTCCGGCCGACGCCAGCGCCGGCGAAGAAGAGGGGTTCATACCCGAAACTTTGAGAGCTGTCATACTGAGTTGATGGCAGCCATATTGCTGCCCTCCAAACTGCAGTAACCAGATATAGACTTGCCACGACGCGGATGTGCAAGTTAGCTTGAATTACGTAATGTTGTGTCGATTTAGGTACGCGCCATTATAAGAAGGATTAATCGCTCATTCATATATTCTCGTTTTTAGTGGTCCTTTGTATTGCCAGATTGTCATGGCAATTAAAGTTATGATTTTGAAATGTAAACAAGGCGATGAGAACGAAGGCAATCAGCTGCATGCAAACTATTATATTTTAGAAATTTGAACCTCGCCAAAATAAGCAGCGAGTTTTCGACCTCGAGCCATCCACGGTCTGTGCATCACGACGCAATGTACCCATAACGTAATGCTAATAACTCCAAAAAAGCGTAAAACCCGTGGATGACTTGACGCCGAGAGCTCGTTGATCATAATGTCTTGCTTCAAACGTCGTGAGTACAGCCATAACCATACAGGTGACCACCTTCGCTTTCATTATAAAGTACACGCCTACGTCAGAGACCCTCCGTAAATTAGATCAACACACAATCTGAAAAACTGGATATATTATAAAAGATAGAACTCCAGAACAAGAAACATTAGCTATCAACCATCGCACAGGGTGATGTGGCGTGCGTACATCATGAACAGAACAGCAGTACCAGATTTTCGAAAGTAACCAAGGAACACTCTTTTCAGAGTTCAATAGACCCAGTGGTCGTGAATCTGCCCACATCAGACTGATTCGCCCCACATCAGACTGATCCACCCCACATCAGACTGATCCGGTCCACATTAGACTGATCCGCCCCACATCAGACTGGTCCGCCCCACATCAGACTGATCCCCCACGTCGGACTGATCCGATCCACGTCAGACTTATCCGATCCACATCAGACTGATCCGCCCAACATCAGACTGTTCCGCCCCACAGCAGACTGATTCACCCCACATCAGACTGATCCGATCCACATTAGACTGGTCCGCCCCACATCAGACTGGTCCGCCCCGCATCACGCACGAGCTATTTCTGCCGCATTCACCTACATCCGATCTCGGCCACCCGGTAGCCGTACTTGGAGCCCTCAGGGCGAGTGTTTGAAACTGTTCTATTCTTGGACGAAGGTATCCGGTAAACCTGCCCAACGTCAGAACGAAGGACCTTCCCAACGTCAGGACGAAGGACCTTCGAAAGACCAGAACAGTGCCGCGCCACGCTCCGGGAAGTGTCAAAGAATCTTCGAGACACCAGAAAAGTGCCGTACCACGTTCTGGGAAGCGGCGAAGAACCTTCGAGACACCAGAGCAGTGCCGTGCCATGGAAGCGGGAAAGGGCCTTCGCAACACCAGAGCAGTGCCGCTCCACGCTCTGAGAAGCGGCGAAGAACCTTCGAGACACCAGAGCAGTGCCGTACCTTGGAAGCGGGGAAGAACATTCGCAACACCAGCACAGTGTCGCTCCACTCTCTGGGAAGCGGCGAAGAACCTTCGAGACACCAGAGCAGTGCCGTACCCTGGAAGCGGGGAAGAACATTCGCAACACCAGAACAGTGCCGCACCATACTCTGGGAAGCGGCGAAGAACCTTCGAGACACCAGAGCAGTGCCGTACTTTGGAAGCGGGGAAGAACGTTCGCAACACCAGAACAGTGCTGCACCATGCTCTGAGAAGTGGTGAAAGTCAGCGGCCGGGCAGGGTATGCCAACAGCTTCTATGCATCCCAAACAACTCCTATGTTAGGGAAGCTTCTGGGCCGCCTCAGAACGGCCGGCTCCGGCTTTAGTTAGTAACAAATTGGCGAGTGACAGCAAAAGTCGCGTCGGAAAGCACAGTGGTCTATGGATAGCTTCTTTGGCGCTGGTGTTTTTGCTCCGGCCTGTCTCGGGTGCATCAGCAAAAACATTGGTCCCAATGACGTCACGGAGAGCGTGGGTTGGTCGGAATCGGAGAGCTGCCCGGCGCCATTTGCAAGAGACACACGGCGAACGCCCTGTCTTTGAGGAGAGCAGGGCAGAGGTGGGCCAGTGGTGATATGAGGTGCAGCCGGCCTCGACCCACTAGCTTCGTCGCGTCGTGCTCGGGCCTCTGCGATGGTGTCGGGTCGCACGTTACCAAACGCTGCCGAAAGTCGGTAACCGGTGTCGGTAACCGCAAGCTGTCCGGAGCGCTCCAGCTGTTCATGCCCGGTGGGCGTAGTTCTTGGGAGGAGCCGCCTTGCATACGGACCAGGAAGGGGGCTATATCAACGAGCTTTAACGATATGCGAGCCTAACTGCGCGTAAAACTCGCTCACATTGTTCGATATCTGCCGAAGCGTTTCGCCTTCAAGCTGCTGACACATTTGATTATGGTTCGTCAGCCTTCGGGCATGTCTGGGCCCAGGCGCCCGCGGATTGTACACAGACGGGCTCGGAAGAGCGCTCGTTCCAAGACGGATCAAATAATCACGACGTAGTTCAATCAAATAATCACGACGTAGGTCAATCAAATAATCACGACGTAGTTCAACAATCGAGGGGAAGGTGGGAGGGGGGGGGGGGAGCCGACCGCTCAGAACATCCGACTGCCCGAGCGGCCACCAAGGGCCGGCGAAAATGGTGACCACCGGCACCCGGTCCAGGTTCGTCCCGCAGCGCGCCCGATAACAACATTTGCTGGTGAAGTCTGACTCGTCGCCTCTTGCCAGCCCCAACCTTGTGACTCCACGCAGCTGCATGCCAGTGCCCTGTCTTCGATGTCAACTGTGCACATGGACCATCGTTAGGGACGAGAGGACACCAGTTGGGGACGAGAGGACACCTGGTGTGGGTGTCAGACGCCCTCTCCGTATGGATGCGAGGCTCCGCTGCTTCCAGCGGGTGGCGATAGGCGCGGCATAACCAGCGGGTGTCATAAACAAGCCTGGAGTTCCTATCAACGAAGTTTTTACGGCTTGTCTATTTATCATCCAGCGAAGCTTCAGTCAGGATTGATAATTAGTGTTCGGTTCACAGCCATGTGAGCTACATGTGATCAAATCGTATGCATTAAGCCGCGCCTCTTCCCCCCCCCCCCCCAATAGCACCGGTTTCAGGAAAACAGGAACCAGTTTTGAAGAGAAATAGGACCCGGCTTACGTAAGGAACGAAATAAGAATATCTCCATGGTTTTCTGCATTCTTCACGCTTTTGTTCTTCGCCTGGCTAACGGCGCCCGTCTTGTCTGTCACCTATCTCGCGATAAGAAGTTCACTCTGGTTGTTTTTACCAAAGAAATGAAGAAATCGCTTGAAGACGTTCTTCGCTAACTCGATATGTTACCGCTGGGGTGATTCACCGCACCGTGCTACGATTACGGTGTGCTGGCCAAGCTTCCGCCAGTTTGGGCACTGCTGTCAGGTTGAAGGGCGTCGCCCAGAACGACACCAGCTGGCGCTGCAAACTTAGATCACCTCAATCTCATGGCCCCGTTGGCCTCTGTCGCCAGACTTCAGCCAAGGCTACAAAACGTAGCCATATGCTGCCAAAAGCGTTTTTGTTCGAAAAGTGAGCGAACGTTCGCTGGCATCGCTTGGCTTCTTTTTGTGCCGTGTTTTGGATGCCGTGAGGCAGTAGGAGGCACCGTTCGGAGGTGTACGGTGTGGGCACGTTTTGGAACAGGACCCGGGGCTCGGTACCTTTTGGAGAAGCCAGTACTCAACCAGTGCCGACGCACTGAAGCCTGGCTGAGGATCTTGGCACTTTACCAATGCCAGGAATCGTTAGCCTGCACTGAGTAATCACGCGTCACCAACAGTGCCGGTACCACGGTAGCAGCGAAACGTTGCCGACTCTACAGCGGTCCCCATGTATTTAAACTGGTGCTGATACGGGACCGGTGCCATACTATCGTATCACATCAGCTCCAGGCTGTGGCCGCGCCTCATTGTCCGCCAGCTGACCAGACTCCAACCGGCTGAGGCAGGTGGCTATCGGCGAGATCGACAGCTTTGACACTACGCACAGCGTATCAAGCTATGCATTGTTGTGCTCTGGGTGTTTCCCCTGTCTAAAAATATTAATATTGTAACAGCAAGAAACAGCGCGCTGGTCCGGTGCGAGATCTATATCCATTCCCGAATGCATAGCGGGGTATTCATGCTGGTTGGTGGCACTTCTCACCAGTTCTATCTATAGCTATGTGTGGTATGCGTGTGAATTTTGCAGGATAGTTGCAGCCTAACATTAATACACGTTACCACTGCAACGGTCGTGCCCGTGCTTACGTCGCCTAGAGGCGTCCGAGGTGCCCGGTTATCTGATTCTCAAAAGAGAAATAGTTGAAATAAGATCACGAGAGTATGTTCTGATGCCTCGAGCTATCTCAGTGCAGTGTTGTACGTATAGAAATGTTTCAGCCAGTCGTAAATACTATCCAAAATGTGCGGGACAGTTTTCAGGTTACGTTCAGGTATACTAGGCCGCTATAGGGCAGAAGGAAGTTTGTATAACGCTTGAGCGCAGTCCGGATGTCATCTTCGAAGTCTCGAACGCCACAGCCTGAATGAGAGTGTAAACATCACGCAACTTATGCACCTTCCACCTTTAAGAAGCGTTTATTTGTAAGTAGCTGCTCAGTGATGCTGCAGTGAAACTTGAGAATGAACATCGCGTTCGTAACCAACCGCAAACATATACCGCAGCTTGATGAGTAGCACGGGACTTCAGCCGGCTTCGCGCCCAGTGAGAAAAGCGGAGCAAAAACTTGTTCAGTCGTACTTTTTCTTTTTTTAAGATTTGATCCGAACCCTTTGAATGGATGGATTTCTGGGATCAGAGCTCACGCTAAGCAGTGCCTGTTGCGTGGGCCCTGAAGCCTACTATCTGATCGTGTAATTCCATGTCAACGGCAGAACTTGGTGGCGAAAGCTTAACGTGCCGCAATGCTCGGCACGGTCCGTCCTGCCCTCTGACGTCAACTGACCCTCAGCGCGACCGCTGCCACCGGCCGCAGGCCATACCTGTCAAGGGCAAATAGCGAGCGCCCTAAAGCGGCCCGAGCCCACCCCGCCACGGGTGGGCGGATCGGAAGGCGAGCGCTCTAACCAACTGAGCCACCGGGACGGACTTTTACACCCAGGTGTGACTCTCGGAAGAAGCGGCGCCGCACCCAGCGTTCCATGGCCGAGCAGTTGCCTTCAACACGCCCTAACCCTACATTAGCTACCACTACGGCATGCGAACAAGCTCGACGTACTGACAGTCACCCAGATCTCCGGCACACACGTGCTCGCACCCTTCCTCTTTCCTATCTTTACCGTCCACTATCCTTCATCGGTCATCTGGTGCTGATGACATTATTTATATTCGCCACATGCAAGTGGACTTGAGGCTAGCCAGTCGTGGAGACAGCGCCTGTGTACATCCATTCCGTATCTGGCGTAGAAGAGCCTGGACATCTCCTTAAGCAACTCGGGTGAACTGAACGAGTCAGGACTTCTCCGGCAGTCGTCGTTCTGTCAAATTTCGTCGCAAGGCACGACTTAACCTCTTAATTCGCACGAGGCGCGACTCTAGTCAGCCGTCCACTAGACACCGGACGGTACCCGATTGAGCTGCGCCTGGCGACGCAGGTGCTGCAGGTGCCGCCGGACGCCTTCCTTTTCCAGTGTCGCCTTCCAGCGGTGCCTGACACCTTTCTCGTCAAGTGTCGTCTTCCAGCAGCGTCCGACCCCTTCTCTTCCAGTGTCATTTGGCGTCTCTCTCTTCCAGTATTGTCTTCCAGTGGTACCTGACACCTTTCTCTTCCAGTGTCGTCTTCCAGCAGCGTCTGACCCTTCCTCTTCCAGCGTCATCTAGCGTCTCTTTCTCTTCCCGTGTCGTCTTCCAGCGGCGCCTGGCGCCTTCCTCTTCCAGCGGTGCCTGGCACCTTTCTCTTCCAGTGTCGTCTTCCGGCATCGTCTGACCCTTCCCCTTCCAGTGTCATCTAGCGTCTCTCTCTTCCAGTGTCACCTTCCTCTTCCAGCGGCGCCTGACGTCTTCCTCCTCAAGCGGAGTCTGACGTCTTTCTCATCCAGTGTCGCCTTCCCCTTCCAGTGTCGCCTCACGGCACTGGCACAGTCGCGTGAGCAGCCATTGTCCAGTGCAGCCAGCCATCCCCGGTCATAGTGCTAACCGGCCCGGGTGAGCTCCTGATTAGGACGGGAGATGCTGTGGACCGAGGGTGAAACAGCCTGAAAGAAGGCGGAGCATGTTTATGTCGCATCACGCTTACGCTGCGGTGCTTGGAACTCGCTCCTGTTGAAATTACAGGCGCTGTCCCCAAACTTGTGTACAGCTCCTGCACTGCCGTATCAAAGGCAACATCAGTGCCTAACACTCACGAGAGAGTTCCGGTACAAGAGGTGGACATTCTGTAGAACCCGGAGTTGTTAAGGTGGGACCCGCCTCTGACCTCACGAGGTAACCTCTGATCTGACGGGGGTCGTGACGAGCCGTCCAGACCGCGGACTGAACGGAGGCCTGAAGTGTCGGCCGGGCGGGTCAGGTCGAGGTCGGGTCGTGTCAAAGGTCACCGGTCACCCCCAGCTGCGGGGATAATGTACCGGACGGACGTCTTCGGAGAGGCCGGCTCCGGCGCGGCTGCTTCTGTCATGCGAGCGAGAAAATGGGGAGGAGTGGGAGGAGGAGCAGGCGGTGAGTCGGCACTCGGAAGCTTTTAACGACAAGGACGAACAAGTACAGCGCACTGGCACACCCGCCGGCGGGGGGGGGGGGTCTGGAGAAGAGGGGGGGGGGGAAGGGTGTGACCCTAGGTGATAAAAACAAATGCTCCTATCAATGCTCCTAACGCTCCTTATGCTCCTATAAAGTTTCAGATTCCAGTGTTAAGGTAATCGCTTCAGCGTTTAGAACTTGCAACCCCACATTCATTGCTGGATACGCCCTCGCTTGCACGCTGACTAATACGGCCAGCCATCTTAAGCACAAACCGGTGAGCGTGACACAGCGCTACGGGACGGACGACCTCGGCGCGGAGGGGGGGGGGGGCACAGAGTAAGTGGGAAATACAGATGGGGCTAATAGAGCTCTTCCTTCCTCTTCCTCTTCCTTCCTCAATCAATTCCGTCGGCGGCCACGTGTATCTGTCCATAGGCGTAGGAACGCTTCAAAAAGTGGGGGGGGGGGCCGAGCTCAGGGTGTACTTCACGAACTTTTCTCTGGAAAGCGAGGCCGATGACCGGGGGGGGGGGGGGTTAGGGATGGAGATTGTTATCACTCTTTATTCAAATGTCATGGCTACTATGCCAGCTATGCATCTAGAGCTGTTTATCTCTAGTGCACGATCTTACCTATTCGACTCATCCGTCCTTTGGCAAATAAAGCTGTCCAGCTTCCCTAGATGATTCGTCCATTTTAACATTGTCTTTCCTGGGGAGACGAAATTCCACGAGCGGGTAGGTATTTTGGGTCATTAAGGAAGCATTTGCCTCCACAGTGTAGATGCCAAAATACGGCATGGATGTAGGCTGGTGAGAATTTTGAATGTGGATCAATGGCTCACAGTTCGCCAGGTTTTTCATGCGCTTTCACTTCGCTGGCTGCTTTTCAAGAGATAAGACTTGTCGCAGCATTTTAGGCGGAAATAAATTCGGGAGCTTGAAACTGCTAGAAACAATGTGACAACATAAATAAAACTGGAGATTCTCTTTTAAGAATCAAGCCGCAGAATAAGCCCATCTGCCATACGTTCATCTGGGCCCTGCTCCTGTCCGCCGTCTGTGGTCACTGCCCTGGCCCGGATGTGTCCTGCATGACTGCGAGCTGATCGTGTGGCTACTTTGTTGCGTACTTTTGGATCAGCGTTACTCCTATATGGCGTATGAAACAGATGTTGGACACCTGCAACAGTATTATTCCCGAATTATCTTCCCGTATACCACAGCATCGCAGAAAAATAGCCTCCGTGAAGCTGTCTGCCTTAGGTTTGGATTGGCCCAACGGACACTGAATTGCCCATCATGCAACGTAAGCGACTTGATCTGCTTTTGTGTGTAGGCATGGGCGTAGCCCGAGCCTTGCCAGGGGGAACACAGGATTGACAAAAGCCCTGTCGGTGCCCCTGGCCTTGCCCGCTTGCCGGTGGCCCCCTCCCCAAAATCCCCGGATATGGCTTACTTGTTAACAAGCGACACAGTTTTCTTCGTTTTATTGTTATTTTTACCTTGTAACCGGAACAGAAGCCACGAGCTACCGTGAGCTCAATTCTGTTTGCATTTTGAGCTCAATAAGGTACAGAAATCAGGCGTTGAACGACTGAATGGAAGAAATCGCCGGCGCTCGTAATTTACAATGGTTAGCTGACTCTTCCTAAACCGATAGAATTCGGAAGCTTTGCCATTTTTTTTTATCTGGGTTCTACAAATATTGAGGACATTGCGAAGGTAGATTGTAGATCGATATGTTTGATCCAAATTTGAAGACGAAAATTTGATTGCAAATTGAGTGGTCAGCAATGTGTGTCAACATGGCCAAGCCATGTTTGTCTGAAAATGTTCACCATTCGGTCAGAATCGATTAGTGATACAATTCATGTAACGTGTTTTTTTAACATGCTCGCCCGCAAATCTTAGCAACAAAAATCTCGACACCAGGCGTTGCAGTCTCCAAAGTCCGCGGGGCGTTGGCCCGGTAGTTAATATTTGGCCGTTGCCCACCGGCGAACGAAAATAACGACGCTTTTGAGAAAGTATCCTTGGACGCTTTATGACATACAATCTTGTATATAGAAGGCAGTCTGAGGGCATGTTTCGCGCGTGCAATATTTAGATTGATAAAAAGAACGGATTGGCCCCTAAAGCACCGCGAAGAGAGGCTGGAATCTGGGGGTTGATCTGGAAGAGTGAAGGAAAAATCTCTGTTTTCGTGTTTCCGCAGCTATTTATCTGTCCAGAAAACAGATTAACACGGCGCCCGCCGTTTGGTAACACTTGCAGTGGCCGAAACTTATCGATTCTACGGAAGTCGCAACCCAGACCATCCTTGTCCTTGCTCTCGAGGATACGCGCGGGCATGTTCAAGCCTTTTGATGTAATTTGTTTCAATAATACATTCTGAAAGAAATGAACGTTCTCAGGCAAACATGGCATGACCTTGCTCGTTTTTTATATTCATTTCGACCCGTGCTTTTCAACAATAATGAGAGCCCCACTCTACTCAACAATAATGAGACCCCTTATTTCCTTCCGGGCAAGGGGCCTCTTGAGTAGAACACCAGGGATACATCACCGTTTCCGGTCAAGGGCTGAAGGGCCATTCCGTCCCATCGCGAAGTGTCTTTTGGCTAACATTCTGGTGGCACGGGGCGGGATCTCCTGGTTCATCCGGAGGCCATTAGAAGGATATATCCTTATATATATATATATATATATATATATATATATATATATCACATATCACATTGTTCCCATCCCTGACACGGGAGGCCTTCCGATCCGCGCAGTTGACCCCGGATCAGCATAGGAACCCTCATTCACGCAACAACATCTCTGATCACCGCAGGCAGCCGATAGTTTCCAAGGAGACTCCAGTTCTTGTTGTTCTGTGTTCTTCAAAGATATTGAGTTCTCCCTAACTGTAGATAGCAGATAAAATGGGGTTTGTAATTTGCATTAACATGGCTAACCCATGTTCGTCTCATAATGCTCAAGATCCTTTCAGAGATGATCACTGATATGAAAGCTACGTAATATGGTGTTGAACATGCGTGCTCGTAAGTCACAGCAATAACAGCCTCGACGCCCGGCGTTGCAGTCTCCCGGCCGTGCGGCCTCGGCTTTGCGACTGTAACACTAAGTGATGGCCAATGAGCAAACGAAAAAGATGACAAGTCTTAAGGGAGATGGCTGGTGAACTACGTAAATCGGCATGCATGTTGAATGCAGTGCAAAAGTAAGCCAAATGCAACCTTAATATGAAAAAGGGGGGAGGGGGGGGCAGTTAACATTGCTGGCCCCCCACCCTGAAAGTGGGGGGGCCCATGGCCCCCCTGGCCCCTTGTTCCTACGCCCATGGCTCTGTCCTGCCTCCCCAAGCTGTCTGGGCCGGCGGCCGCTGTGTTGCGCGCGGCTGTAAACGCTGCGTCAGAAGGAAGCACGTGTGTTGATGCATGGCCCCGATACCGCTGGCAACACACGTCTGGAACGCTGCGTTGCCACGAAGGGCTGCTGGCGCTCCCGTCCTATTTCTGGCACCCTGAAGCCGACGCCCGTCTTCTGCCGCAGGGAAGCTGTCTCCGGAGTGGAGGTGCTCACTGCCTTCGAAGTGGAGACTCACTGTCTCCGGAGTGGAGGTTCTCACTGTCTCCGTAGTGAAGGTTCTCACTGTCTCCGGAGTGGAGGTTCTCACTGTCTCCGGAGTGGAGGTTCTCGCTGTCTCCGGAGTGGAGGTTCTCGCGGACCTGCGGCCCACCGCCTGGGTGGACTAAGAGAGGAGACACAATCAGCTCACCGTGATCGCCCTCCTGACACGTGAACGGGCCCAGCGCCTGGCCAGACGCGGCGCGGTTCTCCCGCCGGTGACGGTGCTGGTGGTGGGCGCGGGACGCCTGGTGATGTCGGATCGGTGATCCCGGTCATCGTTCGCGACTCGAGTGCAGCCGGCGTCGGACCGCTGCAGCCTCTGTTCGTGTCTTCATCGGGGCCGGCGACGTTCATGTCAAGCTGGGGAACTCGGTGTTCAGCAGAGGTAAGTGAACCCAAGCCGGATGAGGCCGACGTCTGGTGGAATTGTCCAATCAGCCGATAAGCGGGGTGCGATGGTCATCATGTGACTCACTTGATGTCGCTAGCATGTGAACGATAATGATATTCGGCAACATTAACCATTTGAAATCAGCGCTGTCGGAGGACCGCCAGCCGCGAACACGCGGGACAATTTGGGGAGGTGGGGAGAGGGGGAGGGGACTATGGGACGCGGGGCTGGCCTCCCGACTCCTGATTGCTCGGCCGGTGTCTTACACTTCCACCGACTCCTGATTGGTCGGCCGGTGTCTTACACTTCCACCGACTCCTGATAGGTCGGCCGGTGTCTTACACTACCACCGGCATCTGTTAAACACCACCGGAGGTCAGCGTCGTAGCGCGGGCAATGTCCCAGTTGGCTTTTCCTGGCCATTATCACACGTTTAATAACATCGCGTTGCTGACAGCCAACTGTCCGCGTGTTGCCGTACTTTTAACGCATGATTTTGACCGAAGGCTTTTCGGGAGTGGGTTTGAGATCACAACCATTCCTGCACACAGTTTATTCAAGCAAAGACCTCTAACGCTACCACCACAGGAGAGTCATTACAATGTAATTAGTAATTTTGTGCTCACGATTTGAATGTGCCACGTAATGTCATGATGCGACCATCCCATACCAGCCTAGCCGCTCGTGGTATGTTTTCAGCTGGCCGTTTCTGACGGGTCAGATGGTCAAGCTGTCAAATTATGTTGTCAGGGACGGCATCACATTTCATAATACAAGTATCTACTGGGTGACACGCGGACATATGAGCCGCGCCATTTTTTGTACCTGGCTGCAAACGAGACACTAATAGCTATGGCTCGCAGAAAAAATCGCGTAAGCCGCCAAAAAAACAATAATGTTCCAGATGGGGCCGCCCAATATACAGCCTGGCATACAGCGTGAATGATGTGACGAGGGTGTGACGTGCTGACCCGCAGTGTCGCTCGTGTACCATTCCAAGACAGACCCCCTCCCTCGTCATAAAGCGGGCAGGTAGCCATAGAGCCGTAGTCATGCCTGCGCCAGCCTAGACGCGTAGCAAAAGCCGGAAGCGCTGATTGGCTCCCGTTGTGGCCTCCTGCCGCCGATTGGTCGTTGCGTAGGAGCTAGGCTGGTAATGGGAGGCCAACTAGCCGAAGACGCATCGTGTTTTGAACGAGTCCCGCTTCCTTCCGCCCATTCCAGCTAAGGGGACTCGCCGAGAATGAATTGATTGTGCGCTCCTGGAAGCGACAGGCAATTCAGTGTGCTGTTAGATAAGCGTAGGAAGATACTCAGTGGAGCGGAAGAAGTATGACGAAACGGCATTGCTGCAGCTAATATTGCTGACGCAAGCAGGGATGTTTCAAGATGAAAGATTCCGAGAGCCCAATATAGTCCAGTGGACGCCGCGCCCGCGAAATTGGGTCCGGGGTTAGGCTCCCTGATGTGGGGAGAGGGAGCGGCGGAGGGAGGGGTGAGGTGGAGGTGGGGGATATTTGTGCGTTAAGTTGCTTTAAGGCAGGGTGCAAAGTCACTGGCAGACCGTGAACTGTAGCCATTGCTGATTTGAACGCTGGAAAGCAAGGTGCCTGTCATCAGGGCGGCGCAGCAGCGGGTTGGGGGGAGGGGGGGGGGGGGCATGGGAGGCAGCCCTCCTGACAGTAGACAGACTTACCCCCTCACTTTTTCGGGAGACCTTTTTCCCAAACTGTAGGCGCTGTAGTTACCCGTGGGTTACCAAAATTAATATCAAGGAGCCCCATAACTGAGCTAGAGAGAAATAAATCGGGCTCAGAAGACCCGTTCCTGCATGAAAAGCCCCGTTCTCTGGATCCGTCAGGCCATCTGTAGAAAAGAACATGGCCCATGCTCTAGATAAGTGTGCCCAATGCTATGTTAAGGAAGCTTTTTTTTGCTGGCTCCGGAGGCCCCGTTACGAACTAGGAGGCCCCTGTTCTGGGTTAGGAGGCACCGCCTTTATTCCCGAGGCTCTATTTCTGGAACAGGAGGCCCCTTTCCTGCAAAAGGTGTCCGCGGTTCCGTATCAAGAGGCACTGCTTTGGGATCACGAAGCCCGTTGGCCAGATTTGGAGGCCCCTTCATAAATCGGAAAGGCCGTTTTCTGGATTAGTAGGACTCTCTATGCAACAGGACCACCTGTTCTCTGGAACGGGTGGCCCTGTTATAGAAAAGCCCCTTTGCTGGATGCTCGGGAGGCAGCCATCCTTGATATTTAATTGTCGACATTTACTTACTCGGGTATGATGCATTGCATGTAAAAGTATGATGGGAGTGCGTATGCCCACTTGTCCCTCCCCTCGAATACGGCACTGCCCAGGAGGTCTCCCTGTGAAGAGACCCCAGTTTGTCCCGAATGCCCCTGAAAAATCCTGCCCCCTCAAATCAAACCATGTGACACCGTCCACGCGTGTCAGGTTCAGGCCCGCGTATTGTCGTATTTGCGAGGACTGGCCTGGTAACGGTCGAAACGTCCACGCTCTTAGCCATGGCTTGTTGATAACCCCAGTCCGATCACCGCCGAAGCGAACGCACGTTTGCGCACCCTCCCCTGGTACTCCACTCGTTTTGAACACGAGGAGAGTGGCCTTGCTGACTGCTCGGCTCACGTCTCAGGATGGGATGGTCAGTACGTCAGAAATAAAATGGGGCCGTAGCCGTCCGTAGCAAGCGACAGTTCGGCTCCAATTTTTGAGCCTCAGATTGTGGGGCTGCTGTGCCGTATATGCCTTACACTCGGCACATATTTCGTGCGCACCAAACGGACAGACGCCTGGCATGTTTTCGACTCGAGCGGTAAGCAGGCCCCGCAGGTGACCACTCATGTGAGCTTTATCGGGTCCACCCGGGGTGCGCGCCACCCACCACGCGATACTAGGTGTTCAGGTGACTGCGGGTGTCAGTGGCGCGCTATCCGTCTCGGAGGCGGCGCGTGGCAGCTGGGAAATCTCGACATGAAGAAGGCATTCGACACGCCGCCCAGGATTAGAGGTAGGCAAAACGGAGATTCGAGGGGACAGATGGGGATTGCTCGAATTTTATTCGAACTTAATGCCTGTGAGGCAACTCACCAAACTAAGCTAAGACCACGTTTTGTAAGACGCTGGACACGTGATGCATTTATATCGGAAACATTTATAACATTGGTCGAGCGGAGGAGTGTGCAAGAATCACAATGGCCAGAACTCAGTTTTTAAGTAGACTGTCCATAGAACCACATTGTTTTCATACCAACTGAAAAAGTGAAAGAACCCTTGTCCCTCCTCCCTAGGCAGTGGTTATCACTTATCATCATGAGGATGAAACCAAAACTTCAGTTAATGTTAAGACTTTTAGCACGTCATGCAAGTGGTTTTATCACATCATCTTAAGTTAATCTTGTGATAAAGTTAAGGAGACAATGGAGGCAAAAAGGTACATTTTATGTCAAAGTTAAGGAGGCAATGGAAGCTCGCTTTGTTATTCATAATCAAGCTGCGCGCAAGTTGGCTGGCCATTAAGTTGACCAGACTTGACTATTTCTGTACATGTGGTTGGCGAATCTGTCACGATTGACGTCTTTGATAAATGCATCGAAGGTGCCGTGAAACTCGTGAGAGTTTTAAATGGTGCAGGTCGCAGTAAACTGAGGTACACGTCTATCTAGTTGTCTTCGTCCAATCTGTCTGTCATTCCGCAACGTATTGCAATGAAGGCTGGCTTCCAGAAGGATAGCGTTAGTTGTGTTCCGGCCGAATGATGATTTCTGGTGCGCCAAGGACAGGGTAATGCTGTGATTGTTCGCTGATTTGTAAATAGCAGATACCTGATCAGGGTATGACATCTGACAGATCTGACTGTCTGATACTCTGTACTCTGTATCGCGTGTCATACTCTGTCAGCCCATCTGACAGAATATGACACGTGGTCAGCGGTGTTGGCCGTCCAGGCTTGATACCAGTCCTTGAAGGGAGTGTTGCTCAGTTATATGCGGTTTTGAAATGAAATAGCCATCTTGAAGACCTTTCGGTCCCGTTCACAGTCATGACCTTTTAAAGACTTAGGCCCCTTTGGTTTCTGAGTCACACGCCCGCGAAAACGGGGAGAAGTGTTTCGGAGAGTGTTTCAAAGTCGCCTTGGCATTCATGACGTCATAATAGCATCATTCAAATCCTGCCACTCCGTAAGCCATGTGGCGATCCAGGCCAAAAAATGTGAAAGGCGAGGCGTTTGCGTTCATATCCGGCGTTTTTGAGCGCGTCTTCCAGATACAGCGGACGTCAGTCGGCCCTCAGTGCTGTGCAAGGCACGATGACGTAATCAAACGATGACGCATTGATGAGCATCCTTACTAAACAGAGAATTGTGCTGTCTAGAGCAGTGTTTCCACTTAAAAGTAAACAACAGTGATAAATGGGCTTGTTTCATCATATCTAATGCATGCTTCAATGCCTTCAAATGAGAAACATTCCCGTTAACAGCAGGTTGTAACTTCACAGAGAGCGTACCAATTAAGTTGTCAGCTCATTGCAAAGAGCCGAGTGCGCGGTATCCATCTATGAAACATTCGGCGCGTTTGTTTGGTCTGGTTTCCTTACGCTACATCGCTTTCTGCATGAAGAGGCCATTGCATACATGTATGGCCTCAGTTAAGAAGTAAAAGACGGACAGTGCCGCAGCCATCTTAGGCTGTCCACAATTTGGGGATAGCCCTCGCGCTGGTGCATGGTGTTCGTGCTGGTGGGCGCCCGCGGGGATGGGGGGGGGGGGAGGACTCCAAGCTCTACCATTCTTAAGATCTAAGCCCTTTCAGTTTCTAAGCTGCACGCCCGCGAAGCTATGCAAGCTCTTTTGGGGAGACTATTTCAAGGTCGCCCATGCATCCATGACGCCATTCAAATCTGCAATTTCGCTGGCCATGCGGCAATCAAGGACAGTAAAAAAGGATTGTCGGGTCGTTCGTGTTTGGCGTTCGTGAGCATGATTTCTACATTTAACGGCCCTTAATTGGCTCTTAATCAGTGTTGTGCAAGGCACGATGACGTAATCAAACAATGACGTATTGAGGACCACATTTACCAAACAGAGAAGTTGTGTCGTCAAGTGCGGCCTTTTCTACTTCGAAGTATGCCAATAGTGATATAAGTGAGCCTATTTCATCCTATCTGATGTTTGCTTCTCTATTTTCTACTGTGAAGATTCGTGATACCGTGATTCGACCCCTGTCACTGTCGAATCACACGTTTCGCGGGGCGCTGCGCTTGCCGCCGAGAGAAGACATAAAGAACTCGGTAGCTGTGCCTTGCGGGACGAGAACTTGAGAACCTTTCTACAACGAAACGGTTTCTCGCTTGAGTGTCCTGAAAGCCCCGTTGGTCGCTTCTCGCTGGTATCGTAGCAACGAACCGAAGCACTGTCCGATGTTTGGAGCCGGCGGCCCCTGGCGTTTTCTGCACGGCAGCGAATGGCCGTTGCAATACGGATAAGGTTTAGTAGAGCGTGGCCGTAGGTTTTCATAAAAGGAATGTTAACAGCGAAAATTTCGCCTAGATATGCAGGAGATGGCGATCCCATTCTATGCCGCGGTTCCATCCGCCACTGTGCTCTTCCACACCAGCTGTTCGCTCACCCCTCCTCTCACCGCCGTAGCTGTCCTCTCTCCTACGGCTCCCCGCTTCCTCCAGCCATTGCCCCTCCCTGCAGGCGCGGTGCTCTCCGCGTGACCTCGCTAAATCTTGTCGCCGAGCGGTGTATGCTGATCCCTTGTTCAAACACGGCCATGGCCTGGGCGAGGTTTTATGGGGCGGATTAGGCGTGCCGGCGCCTGCAATCGGTGGCGCGGCCATCGACGCACGTGGCTGGGAAAGGTGAGGGCAGGGACGGGCGGTGCGCAGATATACTGCGCGCGTCCCGGAATCCAGAGTAATCAAGAATGTGATGAGATGACATGGCTGCGTAATCTTCATTAGTTGCCTTCCAACTGGGAGTCCATATAGATGTCATGACGATTTATTTCCCTGCCTTATTGCATATGGGTCCCTTAGTTTAGTCATGAGCCTGATGTAATTTCGATAGACATCGCACATTGGACGCAGAATTAAGATACAGTCGCACCCGGAAGACTCGTCAGCCCTGCGAGTATGAGATACAGTCACACCCGGAAGACTCGTCAGCCCTGCGAGCATCGTTGCCCACGGGACGGTAACGAGAAGGACGGTTCCACATTCTGCTGTACTTTAGTCGTGTTACTGCAAATATCTTGGTAACGATTGGCGTGCTGTCCGGAAGATCCGTGTTCTATCTCGCCACGCGGCAAACTCATATCCAATTTCATAGTTTCAGCGTCGCCAGGCTACACGCAATATAGTCGTCGACTGAAGGATGTTCACTGATGCGAGTGGCCGGCCAGAGCCACGTGCTAATGCAGCTGGTTCATTGATCAGCAGATCGATAGGTGCTATACCCTGTCGTTTCTCAGGTTTGGACTTACGGTGGTCCATAGCGTTTATGATGCACGAGGTGCGTTTCCGAAAGATTTCAGATTTTCGATTTCCGAAACATTTTCAGGCAGTCAGATTTACGGCTCATGAGTTATAGCCAGAGACGTTTTGGTGAGGTCATGTGCAAGGATGTTAGCTCTTGGATATTCGTGAATTTGGTGGCATCTAAATCCGTAAACTGCGTGCCGAAAGAAATGTGAAACCCATTAATCCTGCGCCTCTTAACTCGAAAAGCGACCATGCGTCTGTTTCTGACTTTGAGGTGTACGTGCTCGTCCTTTTGTTGCAATGCCAAATTAGCAATTAACGTTTTGAGGTGCGTTAAGTATCTATCAAAGCCGCAAATGAAAATGTTTCCGTCTATAAATGTCCGTCTATGGACATTTGTATGAGGGCACACTTTCTGTGTTCTCGTGTTTTCCGTTGCCTGTTTATAACACATCCCATATGCAAAATTTCGTCCAATGCTGTCCAGAGACTATTGACCATGCCTGCAACGTACGCAAATCCTTTCCGACCCGGGCAGGGCTTTGCTAACATGTACATTACGTGGAGGCTTCCTACCAATTTGCAAGGGCTTTGCTTCCTACCACTCCAACATCTGCAATGTTAGTAATAAAAACGTAAGAAAACAGATGGAAATGTGTGCAGCCTTTGAATCATAATTAACGTGTTAAAATGAAATACAAATGATCTTCGCATTTATGTGCGTTTTAATTTGAAAAGCGCTGTCTTGCAAATACAGTGAACCTACGAAGTTCGGAGAAGGCCAACACGCGGCCGGAATGAACACTAACGTTATAATTATACTTACTCAGCAATGCAGTGGTGCTGGTCTTTCTGAATCCCGCCAGGGCCGGGAGGCCCGACACCGACTGTGGCCAGGTAATGAAAATATGTAACGCAAAGGTAGCTTGAATTTCAAGATAGCCTCTCAAGGAGCCAGAATACCGGGTTTTACTATGCGGTTTCCGAGGCTGCTGATTTCTGCCATACTCTTATTCGTGACTTGCATGAAATAAGCACCGATGATTTGACGATAATACATGAGAAAGATGACAATTTTGGGGGTCATTATGTCTGTACTGCCATCCATCACAATGCCAACGAATGTTGCCAACGAATTTTGGTGTGTTGCGAAGTAGAACCTGAAATATCGGGCAGTTACAAAACGAAAGAAGTGCGCACTTTCGAGCATGCAAAACGAAGGTATCAGGGTAAAATCTGAGTGTTTAGTAAACGTGTGATAGAAATGTGAACATTGGGAACGTTCCATTCAAGGGAGCCTGAAACTTGGGTACCAACTTGCATTCAACCCATGACATGAAGGACAACAGAAATATGCCATTTGTAGACATTGGCGGCTAAAAAGAATTGAGAATAGAGAGAAAGATTGGTAGACGACAAACAGAAAATAGCTTGTGTCGGACCTCACCCTGGTCAGGTCTATGGGCGGAGTTCGAAGTACACTCGCGAACGTTTCATGATTTGCTTCAAAGTGGATATTCGAGGGTGTTTAATATGATGCGTCAGTACTCATGTTACATGGCTTTAATAACCTGCCTGCCCATCGGGAAAAATCAATTACGTACTAATACATCGATTGCGTACTAACTGATGCAATCACGACTGAGGTCAATATTTCATGACGCCATAACTCTGCTTTACGTTTTTATCCTCATTCTGACTTGCGGTGTTGTGTGAAAAGGCTGGTATGCTACATACCATAGCGTGCAATGCAGTACATCACACAACAAAGCACACGCAATGCAACACATCACAATCAGCGTTACGTCAGCGTTGAAAGCATTGTATCAATCCGACGCGCACTCCGCAGCAGCCGCGACCCAGACGTAGTTCATTAGGTACAGCAGATTAGTAGATCTCACAATACACGTCTTTGGCAAAAAGACCTCGTCGTCGCAGTGGCACCGGCGCCTTGGGGACTGGCCGGATGTCAGAAACTGCGTGGCTGTCAAAGACTGATTGGATGTGACGTCAGCACATTGAAAAGCTGAAAGGGGTGTAAAATGCTGATTGCCAATGCACAAGACGCCTGCAGTTCAGTGACAAAATTGATTCGATAAAACTATTTCACTGTCGATCAGGCGAGAAGTGAAGCTGTTCAACTCTCGAGGAAGCTGGAAAGGATGTGACTTATATATAGGAGTATCTGTCAAGATATATAGATAGGAGTATCTGCCCGCTAGGAATATCTGTCGAGCTATGATCAGTTTCAGATAGCATGAATGCGTATTCCAAAGACAGAATCTGTTTGCGTTTTGAACGCCTACTGTATGCGCGCGCGCGTGATGCCTTGAGCTAGATCTGATGGCATTCGATATTTTCCAGGCGTTATGTGGTATGCATCTAAGAACTGCAGCGGAACATATTCATGCTCATGATTGACAGTAGCTTTATAGCTCATTTTCTACATTTCCAGCTTACATTTTGGTGATGCAGCATGTATGAGAAAATAATATTATGATGATGAACATGATGCAACGAGTGGGTTGGGCGCAATAGCGAAACGCTCAAATTTGAGCGTCTCTCCAAGCAACAACGACAAACTGCCAAACATGGCCGCCAGGGAACCCACGACCCACTGCCCTCCGCCGCATCTGCCAGCTGGGATGGGCTAGGCGTCCGCCGCCGCCCCGTGCAGCACTATCAGCCGACTCCGGCCAGCGGCGGACACCCGGCCCGGCAACGCCATTCAGCCAGCCCACAGCTGCCCGGCGCGCTCACTGGAGATCTTTAGACAATCACTTGGTTATAAATGCTTGAAAAGTTTTTCTTTTTGACGCCCGGTGCGGCTTGGTAAGCCCTCAAATGCATACACAAACACACACACACACACGCACGCACGCACGCACGCACGCACGCACGCACGCACGCACGCACGCACGCACACACGCACGCACGCACGCACACACACACACACACACACACATATATATATATATATATATATATATATATATATATATATATATATATATATATATATATACTGAGTTGTTCATTTTAATTGGGCTCGCATTGCTTTCAGATGACGAGTTTTGTTCTACGCGACGTTGGAATTTTGGTCTGATTATAGCGAAAACAATTCAACGCATAATATTTGGGGTTTTTATGTGGATGATTGCACAAGCAAGAATGGTAAGTTTCTGTTTGATTGTGAATTTTAAACATTTGGACGTTGAGAAAAGCCAGACAGTCATTTCCGTATCCCCAAATCCCCAGTAAGCAGTAGCAGAGGCTCTTCCGTCCGGCCGGGCCCGTGTTTGTCAGTTCGGGAGGGACCCCACCTAAGTCGATATCGACGACTCCCAGACTCGGAGCAGCTGCTTCCGGCGTCATCGCTGGCGCTGTCTTTGACCGCCTGAGCACGACACATGACCACCTGAGCAGCGGTGGTACAACCAGCAACGTGGAGCTGAGGCCTTCGCTATCTTGAAGGCGGTATGTAGGATAGGGTTTGGCTCCGCGGCGACTGGGACGGACTTCGCTATCTCCCGCCATAAACACCTCCCGCCACGCCGCGGGACTGGGTGGGTGAAGCTGCCTTCAGACGCTGTCCACGTGGACTCAGTGATGTCGGTCCCGGTTCCGGCGCGGGAGCGGCTCGTCCGCGACGACCGACCGGAGCTGTGGTCAGCGCCGGAGCTGCGCAGCTCCAGGCTGAGAGGCGCTTCAGGGCGAGTGAAAGCGGTGCTAACGCCAGCTGGTTATCGATTTGAGCTTGAAATAAAAAGTCCGTGATGAAAGCTTCATTGGAAAAAGTTCGTGCTAAAAGCTTGATTGGAAGGGATAGAGCATTGTGCAGCAGATATATTGTTTCAAACGCGTTCTCATACTGTGCATGCTTTCCGCGTCGCTGAAACTGGGCGTACACTACGTCTTGTGACTGTCTCGGACATTGGAGCACTGAACGCTGTCGTAGATACGTATTGCCAGGAGTACCAAGTGAGCTATTTAGCTCTCGTTGGTAGTGGTTTTCATCAGAGGCTGTGTGTGTGTTCTGGGAAAAGAGGCAGATTCGGATTACACAGATACGCTCTCCAACGCATCCGTGCAAGGTTTTCGGTGAAAAGAAATGCTGAACACAGCGACGTTTGCATAGGCTAGGAACGTCACATCGCACTGCCAGCCTTATCCGCGTCAATTCATCTGACAGCCGCCTGCCGTCGCTAAGCATCTGCAAGTGACGTCTGCCGTCATTATCCTTTCCAAGCACACGAGACCAAACGGCCGTGCCGTTGAAGCGTCAGATATCAGGTCCACGTCGTCATCGGCGCACCGGGGTTTTAATGATGAAGTTAAAAGTTTTTCAAGTGGACGACGAAGGCTGCCAGAGAACTTCGTGACATGTTAAGGGCACGGGTGCCGCACGTGCCGCACGTGGGGCACGGGCGGCCAGATTCCCCCCCCCCCCACCGACCAGATTTCCCCTGCCCCCTCACTGCTGTTCTGATTCCGTTCTAGCCCCGTCTTAGCCCCATCATATCACGCAGCGAATCCGTTGCATTTGATCGCCGTTCTTTGTCTGAACGCAGGAATAAGTGGCATAAATCCGAGATGAAATCAAAACTGGGACGTCTATTACGGGAATCCATATTTGGGATTCATGATATTGTTAGAATGTCCCTCCATTCAAAAGTTTTCCAAAAGTCCTGATAACCAGGTGGGTCCATCTAAAGCAGGACCGCATTCTCCGAATTTCCAAAAGAATGCTATATATATATATATATATATATATATATATATATATATATATATATATATACCCGAGCGATGCACGTCGCTCAGCAATGCGGTATCATGTGACGTGTTGGAATGCGCGACTTGTCCTTATCAGAGGCTCATCTTGAAGCTATCAGCAGGTGTGAGTGTGTGCCTCTGGCGGGGAGGGGGGGGGGGGGGGGGCTGAATGAGACAGTAGTGACGCACTAAATGTATGCCACATGGAGCCGTCGAAAATCGCTCGCTTGGTATTTCCTCGTTTACGGACATGTATTGATTGCTCTTTCCTTCTGGGAATGCTCAAAAAGGCCCGGAAGGAGAGCCCAGCGGCACAAGCATGGAATGCGAGAACCAGCTGTTAAAAGATGTATTTGCCATTTGCCCAGACGCAGATTCAGTTTCGAAGACATACCGCGACACCGCCAGGAGACAGAATATCTGCCTGAATTTCAACTTCGTTCGGTAGGGCTTGGCTCAGCAGCCTTACTTGCATTTCAAAGACGCAGACTCCAGCACGACACTTGAAAGACCTGAGAGTTCCTATATGGTTTCTCTAAAGACGTTGCCGTCTGCGGAGTGGTGCGGACTGCCACCCAGACCGCCACGTGACGCACGTTATGCCATTCACTCGTCGCATTACGGCGGTCAGCGTCAATGACAACCGGTGGCGTTGGGAAGCTCTGCCTTTATTACATATTTGTTTTGTTTGTTTGCGTATCATGGTTAGTGACGCCGCAGGCCAAGAGAGTTTTATGCGAATGGTTTGGGGGCTGCACTTCGTTCATGCGTTTGGAATCGCTCGTGATATGCTCACTTCGTCCATGCGTTTGGAACCGCTCGTGATATGCTCACTTCGTCCATGCGTTTGGAACCGCTCGTGACATGCTCACTTCGTCCATGCGTTTGGAACCGCTCGTGATATGCTCACTTCGTCCATGCGTTTGGAACCGCTCGTGACATGCTCACTTCGTCTATGCGTTTGGAACCACTCGTGATATGCTCACTTCGTTTCATGCGTTTGGAATCCTCGGACATGCTCACTTCATTCATGCGTTTGGAATCGCTCGTGATATGCTCACTTCGCCCATGCGTTTGAAACCGCTCGTGATATGCTCCTGCAGTGCATTGATATGATATGCATTGTTTTGTGATATGATATGTGATATGCCTGATATGTATTGTTCAAGAGCAGGGAACAATGCAGGAGCCTAAGAAGATGTGCTTAGCATTTTTCGGTGTTGGAGACAAGTCCTTCAGTTGGACTTGGTTTTCTGCAACATTGCGATTTTATCCCAAGATGGTCTTTCTTATACGATCGCCTGGGAAGCGTACTTTCCCTATTATAAGCCAGCTGCTCATCTCGCGTGGAAACCTCAAACCAGGCCGAGATGTCCACCAGCCGCCTCTATTTGCTGGCAGCAGGACAGTCTCCGCGATTCCTCGCTCAGCAGAAACTCTATTAGCGCTGCCGCTTCTCCCTCCCTCCAGTTGGTCAGCAGCAGCTTCCCCTTGTTGCCTCCTCTTTGTTTTATGATGCCGCTGGTAGATAATGCGGTCTGCGTAGTAAGGCAGCGGTTATGACAACTGTCATTGGAATTGGCTGTTTGTAGCATGGTCCCATTGAAGCAGGATCGCTCCGGAAGCATTGAGGCTACAGTTTTTCAGATTATTATCCACCCTGGGTGCCGCAGCTGCTGCACCCGGTCCAGCTACTGGCTAGCTCTGAGCCGACAAAATGGCGTCGACCCCTGCCGTCGATGCGGCGCTTAAAGCGTCTGCCTGATGGCATGCTCCGTGCTAGAGTGCTCTTGAGCTTTGTCAGCTTCCGAACGCTAGCGCCGTCTCTGCTGCCTCCTGCCACGGGGCGCTGCGCCAAGTGGAGTCAAGTCGATGGAGAAGACGTCTCGGTCCCTCTTCCTGCCCCCGACACCGGTTGTCAACATCTTGCGGCTGGATGGAGACGTATCTTCTTCGCTGAAAGTTAGCAGCTGTCGTTTTCTTTCCGCTCTCGAAATCCACTGCTTATTCGTACACAGGTTTCTGTCCCAAAATTCCAGCACCCTTGCCTAGCCTCATGTGCCAGGGATTTCATGAACGGGCCTCCCTCTGCTGCTGGTGACAACACTCGATGTTGGCCGTGATTTATGTTTCACTCGCCCCCATTTCTGCGCAGCGCCGACCATATTCCGAGTTGCCCAGCCACCCGAGTAGCCCAGTCCTTTCGGGTTGATCCGGAGAGTAACCATGGTTACATTTGTTCGTGCTGCGAGATTGCTATGCGATCAGGGGACCAGATGAACAGGGACGGAAACAAAAACAAAAACAACCGCGGAACTGTTCTCCAATCAAAATTGTCTAGTCGCTGCAATCAAATGAAGCGATCTTCACCGGGTCAGCACGTCGCTCACTCGACAGGAATTCTTGCCCGCGAGACCTTGCCGCAGGCTTCCTCTGTGCCGTCATCAGGTGCCAGTGGTTACGCAGAATCGGAGTGGATGGCCGGGATCAATCAACATATCTGCCGTCGACCTTTCGCCAGCTAGCATCTGGACAAAGACAGGGACCATCGCTTACAGGCCGCACGGAGCCGGCTCCATGACGACCGTGAGGTTTAAACTCGGCAGTGATGAGTGCAAACTCGGCGATGATGAATGCAAACTCGGCAGTGATGAGGGCGAACTCGACGAGAACGAATGCAAACTCGGTGGTGCATTTCTGATTGATGGACATTATTGATTTCACACTGAGCGACGCAAACGCTTCGCACTCTTCCAAGCGTATGCTATCAGCGCTCATGCGCATCACGCGCTTTGGACAAAGTCGTCGTACCGGCAGCCACGTTAGGGACGGTGATCACAGCCTTATTTGATAACTTACACCATGCTCCGAACGTCTGCCTGGTTTCCAGCTATTGAAGGGCATCGGCTAGAAAACTGGCCAGGGAGTCATCACCTGGTTTAAAACCAGCCAGATACAAGTGAATGCTTGAGAGGATGCACGGACGCCTCCACGAGGCGCGTGGAAAGCATTAACACTGATCTATTAACCGATGCTGGAGACTTCACTTTATTGGTTTGATTGTTCTTCAGGCTCCCAACGAGCGATCCTTCTTTCTGCAACTCTAAGGTAATCAACTACGGGCATCAAGCTACCTTCTGGAATTGATTTTCGTCTCCTTCCTCCCTGATCATTGTTCTCTCCTTCGTCCCTGCCGCGGTGGCGGTGTCCCGCGCGGTGAGATACAGCAACAGAAGTGTGTTTTTTAGCCAGCAGGTGGCAGCATGCTCGTGAATAAAACGTAGGCCGCCGCACCGCCGCGGCGGAGCCCGCGGTGTAAATACCGCGCAAACTCGCGTTGCGCGCGCTCCGTGGTCGGCTGAGTTTGCCGTGCGGTGTTACGGCGACAATTCAAGTCTTAAGTTCAATTCAATTACAATTAGTTACAATTCGTTACAATTACAATTAGTTACAATTCAAATCTCAAATTCAAATTAAGATATCTGAAGGATGTGCGCGATGTTTTGGCAATCAATACCACTTAATCCCTGATCAATACCACTTAGTCATCACAGAGTCATGCTTGAGGCCACTTATCTCCGAATCCCCTGCAATCGTGCAACTTGGCGTCGCTGCCATTCTAACCTCCCTCATCCCCCCCCCCCCCACAATTTGACCATTTAGCTTGGTAAGCACGCTGACGACTGTGTACGCGCGTGCGATGGCTGCGGTCGCCGGCCCCACAGCCCCGCGCGCACTCGCCCACCACCAGGCGCGCAGCCTGAGCCATGGCAAGGGAGGGGCACAAAGTTGACAAAAGGCCCTTGGTAGTAAAAGCCACCGCCCAGAAGAAATCACCGCCTATTTCTTAATGATGACAATTTTTTTGGATATTCTTTTAAATTTTACTTTGTTTAAATGGGGTAGCAAACAGAAGCTACCGCGTTATCAGTTCTGCCTGAATTTTATAGCCAATCAATTGAAAAAAATCATGCTTTAGATGACTGCATCAAATAGATCACCGGCGCTGTTCATTTTACAATGGTTTAGTGGACGCTTTCTAAACTGACAGAACTCAGGAGCTTTGTCGGAATCTTTATCTGGAGTGAACAGAGATATGAAGGACCACGCGAATGCGGATCGAAATGGGTCAGCAATTTGTGTTAACGTAGCCAAGTCAGCTTTCTCTGGCAATGTTCAGCATTCATTCAGAATTGATTAGTAAAACAAATCAAGCAATGTAGTTTTGAGCATGCGCGCTCGCAAGTCTTGACAACAAAACCTTAACGTCAGGCGTCGCACGAACGACACGAAGCCAACTGCCGACATGAAGCCAACTGTGCGTCTCTGATGGTGTCTGACCGACATACTAGGTCCTTATCGACACAGGGTCCCCGATCAGCACGCATGGCTCTCTGGCTGGCGTTGGAGTGCCCGGCCCCGCGGGCCAGGGCCCTGAATGCGATCTCCGGCCAGCCCCTCAGATCGGGCCCTTAATCCTAGATTACGAGGGACCCTTCGGGCCTCTCGGGACCTGAGGGGCGGGGGGAGGGCACGTGTCCTCTGTGCCTACCTCTGCCTGCGCAACTGCCTGCCACCCATGCCGTTGTACAAGCTGGTCTTGGTCCCTCTCACGTCTGCAGCGCGTCCACCGAGGCAGCATCTCGGGTTTCCCATTGGAGGCAGGGATCATCTGATCAGTTCGAGAAACGTCATTGGAGTTGAAATTCTTTTCTGCAATGGTATTTAGACAAATATGTATTCTAAGATGTGTGGGGGACTACTGTTCATGCCTTCATTTTATTGATTTGATACAGTATATATATATATATATATATATATATATATATATATATATATATATATATATATATATATATATTAAATAACGTATGTGTGGCATAGCCGCGTCCAATCCTGTTTTCCAAAGACGACGTCCGGGAGTGGGCTGTAACCTTCAGCATCAGAGGTAGACTGAGCCACGTCCGCTCCGTCCGCCACTACGCAGCACGAGTTCAGTGGCGGAAAGTCCACCAGCCCTTGAACGGCTGTAATTACCGGGTCAGACACGTGAACGCTTGGGCGACCACGTGAGAGGATACACTGAATTATTCGAAAGGCTGTTTGCAGTTGAGCACTTACAATCACTTTTGGGACAACTACAAGTGTGTCGCCGGTCTTCGGGGTGCCAATTGGCCACGTGCGGCGACCCTGCCGCAGCTCCCTCCCCGCTAAACGCCGTGGTCACGCCTCCCGCCTCTACCGCTGGTCGCCAGTTACGTGGCTTCGTGTCAGGCGGTGCATACCGGCTCCATTACGACCATGCACGCCTCATGCATTTAAACAGGATTCTCGTCCCACGCCGCAGCTGAGATCACGAGCGGCTTCGCGCGTGCCTTCGGTGGGCGGCGCTCGGGCGCGGTATGCCGCCCGGCCTCACCCAGAGCCCACACGGAACCGATGGCGCACCGCCGACGGCAGGTGCCGAGCCCCGCCTGAGGCTGCCCGGAACGGCCGGTATGGCACACGGAACCGATAATTATGGAAACTTAGTGGAAGGCGGGGGGGGGGGGGGGAGCGGTTACGGAGGCCTGGCAGCAGACAACGCCGGCAGAGCCTGGACAGGTTGGCTGGCTCAGACGGGTGATCAGGCCACAAAGCTGCTCAGGGAGGCTCTTTGACATGACGCAGGTCGGTCAGTCTGGATAGCCTCCTGAGACTGTAACTCGGGAAACGGGGTCATGTGTGCCTGACCCTTACTCACCAGAAAGGTCATATGCGCCTGACCCTTACGCACCAGAAAGGTCATATGCACTTGACCCTTACTCACGAGGAAGGTTATATGCACTTGACCCTTACTCACCAGAAAGGTCATATGCACTTGACCCTTACTCACCAGGAAGGTAATATGCACTTGACCGTTACTCACCAGAAAAGTCATATGCACTTGACCCTTGCTTACCAAAAAGGTTACATGCACCTGAACCTTACTCACCAGAAAATTAATAGACATCTGACCCTTACTCACAAGACAGACGTCTCTCGCGGCGTGGGAGAAGCCCAATGATAACATACACGGGCGGCATTGTCAGGTGCAACCAAGGCATAAGTAAGTTAAGCTTTTGGGAGTGTTCACTTCTGAATGCTTTGAGCGTTCCTTACTCCTGAGCCATGCGGTCAGGGGGGTTGGTTGGTGCATGCTGTTTGCTTCAGCTTGCGAGGTTACGAAAGGCGTAGCTTGGTAAGCGGTTTCCGTTAAGCCCTGAGTATTGGGGTGCAAAGAATCGATGCTTTCAGAATGCTTTATATATTCGTTGATTTTGCCCGACCTATGGTCACGAAGTGCTATGGCAGAGAAGAACATATTTGTGGCATGTCTGTGGAATGGATGACTGTGCACGCAGAAAAATGGACTAGACTCCGGTATTTGTCATGGGCCAGCTGTCGCTTGAGGTCCCATTGTTTGCTAGTCGGAACCGTTCCGAAGCAAACTACATTACCCTCTTCTTTGTGGATCGATGGTGTCTTGATGGATCAGACGGCGTTGAGCTTGCTTTGTATTTGGTAGATGGTATGCTCTCATTCACCATGCCGTTGCTTTCACGACTTTTTCGTCTCCGGCTTCCGCTATTCGACGTCGCGACTGTTGACGTCATGACGGCGTTAGAAGCGCTTCAGAAACGAGTGGATTCATTGTGCTTGAATGAAAAGTGAGTGCGTGAATTGTGCAACGCCTTGGTACGTTGACAAACGCATGTCAAGCTGCGCACGTCGAACCACAATATCTTGTGCCGTGATCGACCGTCTCCCACGTCATCGAACGGCGTTCGTCTGGTATCGTTGCCAACTGTGGCTGCCGTGCTCACGACAAGGAGTCGACACGGGTTTGGCGGCCTCTTTGCAACCTGCAAAGTTCACGTTCCTCCTGCTAATTTAATTGGGAGGTGAAGTTGCGATATTGCAGTGTTGCAAGAAATCCCCGCCCGATCAATCAGCTCACATGCAAATACCCTGAAAATATTACGGCACAGCTTTACAGAAGCGTGCTGACGGTCGCTGGAAACATCATGGCGGTATGCGCAGCGTTTACAAAGACATCAGTCTGTGACAAGCGTAACTGGCCCGAGAGCGTGCCGCGTGAGCCGAGCTCTGGAAACCATCATATTTCCGGTTAATTGACGTTACTATAAGCTCGTCCTGCGGCCTCTCTCGTAATGAACCACGCATCTCTAGAAAGTCTCGTGATGGAGTCACGCAGGCCTCTGCTTGGCACGCCGACGGCGGCTGTGACCTTCCACCGGCACCGGCTGTGTGTGTGTGTGGGGGGGGGGGGGGGGTGCATGTGTGTGTGTGTGGCTGGGCGCCTCAATAACAGGACGAGCACCATTTAAAGCAAGTCACGGCATGTCTGGCGCCGCCATTTGGTGGGAAGATGGTATCGCCACACTGAACTGTAGAGCAGAGCAGAACAGAGCAGAGCAGAGCAGAGCAGAGCAGAGCAGAGCAGAGCAGAGCAGAGCAGAACAGAGAACAGAGCAGAACAGAGCAAGTAGGACAGAGCAAAGAGCAGAGCAGAGTAAGGGCAGGACACGGCATGACAGAGCAGAGCGGAGCAGAGCAAGGCAGAGCAGACCAGAACAGAGCAGTTACAAACAAAGTAGAGCTGAACAAAGCAGAGTAGCCCCGGGACGTGCCTCTCCAACATCCAAGTGTCACCCACGATGACACTCCAAGATGTCACGCTTGATATCACACTGGGAAGTCTCAAGATGGACCTGAAACAACCCTGGAGAACGATCAGTCGATCCTATCAATCCGTCGGGTGCGGACAAAATCCTGGCCACGCTACTGCTTAGATCCACGCGATACACACAGCGACGCCAACAAGAGCGAGCATGAGCCAGCAGCGTGTCTCTCGGGTGACGTAATGCCGCGCATGGAAGGCATTACGTCACGCTCGCCTAAAAAGCTGGACACAGGCGGGAAGGAGGTCCACAAAAATGGCCTGCAGCGGGCGAGGCCCGGGCTTCGGCACGACTTCAGTGACCACGTCTGCCCCACAAAGCTGACAGTTACAGATTGGCTCGTAACATAATCCTTCTGTCGATCGCAAAAACGCAGACGTACTTGTCCGTGCATGGTCTTTGTCGCTCCCGGGCTGGCCTGTCCGAGCCAAGGGTGTTCGTGAGCCACAAAGGGGATGCATTTCCATAATTTCTACGATTATTTCAAACTAAAGCCGTTGGCGGTCAACAGATTGCAAAAGTAATCCGTGTCATCCAGATGCTTCACCATTTGGGTCAAGGCAAGTAATAATGGGCAGCGGATGTGATGACCTAACCCGGCTGGTAGCGTATGGATTTGGTAAAACGATTCCTATCCGTAATGCCTCTGCTGCGCTCGCCCGAGGGTGGATCTTTGCCTTCGTCTGCTAGATCAGCTGAACCGACGCCGGCAGATGGTGCTGAGCCGTCGTTACTTGCTGGAAAATGATCCGCTGGCGTTGGCGGTAGCGGTGTTTTGTGTCTCGGTTGTCATTTCAACGCTGGTGGCGGTAATGGCGAGCGCTGTGACACAAAACCATTTCCCTGTCAAATCAGTGAAAGCCAGTCGTTGCGACAACGGTGACTTCCTGTTTTCACGAAACGCAAGTGAAATGGGATTTACAGGAAAGACGATGATACGACAGATGATATGTACAGGCCACCCCCGATTAAAATCCGTTGAACTGCATTAGCTGTAACCAGCCTTAAAAGAATGACTCCGTCAGCTCTTTGATATTAACGACTCTTGGCCGGTCAATCGACCTTTTTGTCTCCAGTTGACGCCCGTGTCAATGTCCTTCAAAATTTATAAAATTGTACTGTGTGACATTGATTTCACCTCTACCATCGCGAGATTCATTTCTTTTCCACATCAATTCTTTTGAATTCTCACCGATCTTATCGTTCATTTCATCTCCCTCTAAGTTTCAAAGGACGTGGTTCAGAAACTTGCAACATGTGCTGCAAGATATGTTTTTGTTGAATTATGAATTTTAGAAATATGTAATATTAGTTGTTGTTAACTCAAGTCGGTTGGAATCTATTTTCGGTTGTGTCATCGGAGAGGAGTGCATAAGCCAAAAACCAACGCCAGCATAAACTACCAAAATGCTATGTAGAAAAGTGTCACCATGCCTTCTACGCAACGGTATCCCCCGTCATTTCCTAAAAATCGATCTATGACCACGGAACCAAGCCCTGCGTGAAGCCTGATATTTTGTTCATCAAACCACGCCCAGTTTAACACCTTGGTGTCAAGCAACAGCCTGCCAAATCAGGTCAACCACATTAGAGGTCGACTTGCCCTTAAGTGCCCGTAACTTATCGGGCTGACCAGCGTGTTCTTGAACTATCTCTCTACACTTATACTGTGAGCAATGGAACTATGCATTTCCACTGGACGGAAAATACATTTATGGTAAAGCTCTGCAAAACTTCAGGTAACGGTCGCAGTCCAATTGCCTCGACCGGATCTTTAGGCGAAACACGCGTCCTGAATGTGTTATCCACCATACTAAGGCTTACGGTCTCGCCTTCCGCTGTTTTCCGTTGTCCACAAAGTAACACGTGGAGTTGGGGCGTTCATCCCTACCACCTGGCGAAACCGAAAGGAAAATCTTTTCACAGCTTCACCGGTTGGCGTAAAGGTTTGCTGCCGGCGTTTCTGCGCTAAGCCAAGTAAGCGCGTTTCCTACACGGATCAGACTAGAGATTACGAACGTGCACAGCGGCCGGCTCGTGGACGGCTCGCATGGCAGGCGGTCAGGGCTTAACGAGGGATAGGGGGACCACGCGACACCCATGTAAGGATGAGCCCCATTTATTTTCCTCCGTTATTTTGTTTTCTAGCTCATTTATGATAATTTTACTCGTGGCTTTTAAATGATGGATATTTTGCATTTGATATGCTATCCTATATTGAGGTGCATACACATTACTTTGTAGGCATATATGATATGAAATGGTCCATGCAACATAATTTATTTCGGCTTTGACAAAATTTCTGCTTTCAGGTGGCTGACTGTCGTGTTTGGTTGTACGAAGCGAAATGCTTGACCTAATGTTGGCTACATATTTTGGGGGGCAGGTGTGTGTGTACAGCATTATATGTTATTCTGTAGAGTTAGTTGCTTTTATTGGTCTGCTGTTTATTCCTGTGCTATGCGACACATAAATTGTCAAAACCATGGACTCTGAACTGTTCCTCCATGACACTGGACTTTTTCAGCGGCGAGTTCAAAGCTTTCGAAAGCCATTCTGTCTGGCTTCGCCAATAGAGAAGCTACAACTGTTGGAGTGTGTATCCACGGATTCGACCAATCGAAAATTCTACATTCGTCACTCTGCTGACGAGGAGCTCGTTAACCCACTGAAGTGCTTTCAAACTTTGCGAGATAAAAATCAGCATAATGTGAAGGGTTGCATTTATCGAAACTGAAACAACCATACAATAGGGCAACATTTTGTATCGATGTAATTATATATATATATATATATATATATATATATATATATATATATATATATGTATATGTATATGGAGATAATTTACTCAGAAAGATCGCCGCATATCGGATGCGTGGGAGAAAAGCTCCAGGAAAGGATAGCACGTCTTCATTCCTTACTGTTGAGTCTTGAGGCAGGGCAAATGATAACGCATGCTTAACCTCTGCAAGACCGGTTTCGCCGAATTTCCTTGAGGCCTTGAACAATCGTGGACTACAATTTCCTTCCAGGCGTGGCTCGCTACACGGCTGAATGAGTTCAAACGCTCAAGTCGGGCTCCTCAACGCACGCTTGTATGCAAAATGCACACCACCTTTGGTGTTCGCGCGCATCTCCATGACAGGATAAGATCGCTTGCACTTCACGTTCTTGATGGCATCCTTGAAAGTGGCCTTTTGAAAGCACAACATGTTTGACACCTGTTAATTTTACTACTACGCATAACATGCAGCGTTATGCAACTAGTAATTGACGTGTGAACTCACACACCAGGATACTGTTGTTCCAATATTTTCCATGAGTTTAAACGTGTGCTCTGCGTGCTCAATTGCTGTAAGCTGTAACGCTTGTGCTCAACATTACAACTTACAACTTATTGCTATTGCTGCCTGACCTGCGCAGGTTTTCTGCATAGTTCTGGCGTGGAAGAGACACACCTTCATTTTCTAGGCATTACAACGACATTGCATGCTATTTGATGCATATTCATGCATAGGCATTACATGCTATTTTGCCTACCTAAAAAACAAAACAAAACAAGATGGATCGAATGGAATCCAGGACAGATGCATCAACAGGGCATTATTCTCTCCACGGCCAGGTATCTTGTCCGCCGGCCTGCGTCGCCTGGTTGCCAACGCAGCAGAAAAACCCCACCGCCATGCCTCTAAGCTCGCAGTCGTGTATGCGTGCACATGCCTGACCCGGATCGGCGGGGCCGATGTCCGGAGGCGGGATGTGCCGAGAGTGACGGGTGGCGTACATCAGGCCGCGGCGCCCCCGATGTCGGCTCGATACGAGCGGCACAAAAACGCGCACCTGAGTGGCATGAGATCCGCTGCGACAAGTCTCGCGTGCGATGGCTGCTTGTGCTCGTCTACGGTAACTCACTGCACCCGCTGGTGGCTTGTCCCTAGCAGTTTGGCCACGGCAGCTCACTGCACCCACTGTTGGCTTGTCCCTAGCAGTTGGGCCGCGGCAGCTCACTGCACCCGCTGGGGGCTTGTCCCTAGCAGTTGGGCCGCGGCAGCTCACTGCACCCACTGTTGGCTTGTCCCTAGCAGTTGGGCCGCGGTAGCTCACTGCACCCACTGGTGGCTTGTTCCTCGCAGTTGGGCCACGGCAGCTCACTGCACCCGCTGGTGGCTTGTCCCTAGCAGTTGGGCCGCGGTAGCTCACTGCACCCGCTGGTGGCTTGTCCCTAGCAGTTTGGCCACGGCAGCTCATTGCACCCGCTGGTGGCTTGTCCCTAGCAGTTGGGCCGCGGTAGCTCACTGCACCCGTTGGTGGCTTGTCCCTAGCAGTTGGGCAGCGGTAGCTCACTGCACCCGCTGGGGGCTTGTCCCTCGCAGTTGGGCCGCGGCAGCTCACTGCACCCGCTGGTGGCTTGTCCCTCGCAGTTGGGCCGCGACAGCTCACTGCACCCGCTGGTGGCTTGTTCCCCGTAACTCCGTCACGGCAGTTCACTGCACCCGCTGGTGGCTCGTTCCTCGCAGTTGGGCCGCGACAGCTCACTGCACCCGCTGGTGGCTTGTTCCCCGTAACTCCGTCACGGCAGTTCACTGCACCCGCTGGGGGCTTGTTCCTCTGCCCTCTGGGGTCTCGCAGAAAGGGGTACAAATGCGGAGGAGATATGCTCTGGGGTTTGTACCACATGCCGCGATAGTAGCATAGGTTGGACCAGAGGTAGAGATACCTCTGAAGTCTTTTGCATTTCCGATCTTGGTCACCAAACCGGTGTTTCTGCAGTTGGTGGTGAAGTGGTCAGCCGTCGCGTTCGAAGGATCGATTCTGAGGAATTCTGTCATTAGTCAGATATATTATCGCCATAAAAACTGTCTATGAACCAAACTTGATTTGGCTGTGTCTACACGCGGACAAAGTATCTCTTTTGTCGAAGGTGTGTTCAGAATGATTCCATAATGGCTCGTATGAGTGCTTGTAACCTACTATGTCTGTACAAATACGATTCACGTTCCATGAGAGAAATGCCATAACAGACACCTACAAGAAATCCCTGCTCGAAAGTGGCGTCATGGCCAAACAGCAAAGATTCGGGTTGAGCTGGTCAGAGTATTTTCAACTGTTTGTTCCACCTTGGCTGACCAAACAGGCTGACCATTACTGGACAACGCAATGGTAGTTACGACTACCTCACGTGATCCAGCAAACGACTTCGCTTTGGTTCAGCTCAGCGCAGTCAGGAAGCACCAGGAGCACGCGCACTCGTTCCCCCCCCCCCCCCTCCACCTATCTTTGGTTCTTTGGTAATGTAAGCCATCATTTGACCCCTACACCAAGTTCGCAATATGCTACTCCCGGTTCTGGCCGAAACAGGGCACTTCTTGTCAAGGAAACCGCGACAGGTCGTCACACAACCTCGTTTTCCTTCGTACTCCGGTGGTGGCGGTGGTGGGGGTGATCGCGGATGGCCCAACCATGATTCCAATCAGGAACTCCGTGTGGAAGTCCACAGTTATGCTCTGTTGGCCACCACGCTCCTCCATCGTGGAGCTCTCGTGCCGCTGAATGTGCCGACGCAGCGCGAAGGCGGTGGTGGGTGATCGAAGGCAACCCTCGCAGTCACGGCGTTGTTCCGCTCACCGGCGTTGTGACGGTCTTCTGATGCCGCAGCAGCCAACCACCGCAAGAGCGTGTCGACCAGCGCGCGCCCCGCTGGCCGATCGGACACTGCTCGTGTAGCAGTCGCGCCTCAGGCTGCGTGTCGACCAGCGCGCGCGCCGCTGGCCGATCGGACACTGCTCGTGTAGCAGTTGCGCCTTAGGCTGCGTGTCGACCAGCGCGCGCGCCGCTGGCCGACCGGGCGCTACGCATGCAGCAGTTGCGCCTTAGGCTGCGTGTCGGCAGGTGACGTCGGATGTGAGCTGTTTCAAAATACTGTCCAAGCTGATGACGATTCGCTCGCAGGCACTTCGACCAGACACTGACCGATTTAGATCATGCTCCAGCAAATAACCGATGTCTAGAATGCTTGAGGCTGCTGGCTGATACATTACGTTTTCTACGCATCTATCTGGTTAAGACTTTTTCATTTCATTGCATGTGTTTAGGTGGTATGTTTCCTTACAAGATTGCACACGACGATCTTGATGTGCGAATTTACCATCCATTTTGATGGTATTTTAAAATGTTATTTGCCATCCATGCGTGCTGTAGATCTGGTCATTGTAGAAGCTGAGGACTGGACGCAGGTCACCAGTGTGTGGCCTGTTGCCGCGGGCTTTCTTTGCAGCTTCGCCTGAATTGCGGCTCTCAGTATTATCTGTATGCTCTTCAAACTTCATATTTAATGAAATGTACTCTAAAACGGATATACATTACAATAAGGTCTTTAAAGTAAGCTGAGTCCAGACATTACTTAGTGAATAAAGATGAGTCAATGTCTCCAAACTGACAGCTAACATCAACTACATTTTGCAGACCGGTATTGCGAATTATTGCTGCGCGACCAGCGACCAAACTTAATAAAAACAAGCATTGCCCCTGCAGTGTGGACGTTTGCAGAACAAAATGCAAGTCATGAAAAATGGGAACTATATTTTCATTCCATCATTCATCGTTGTCATCATTCCGTCATTCATCAACCTGCTCAATTATTTCCCGAGAGATAAAAAGCGCCGATTTTACTTGGACGTCGATACCGCGTGGTACTGTTTCGTCTGCTCCACGTGAATCGTCGATATCGCGTAAAAAACTGCAGCGTGATATCGACTACGTCTCACCTAATTTGTGATGTCACTCGACTGGACAGCTTGGAAAGTTTGAAATGGGCTTAGATGTCCAAAACGTAAGCGATGTACTGTAATGCAATATTAGTGTAAGGCCATGTTTTGGTAGGAACAAACATGATTCAAAGTCAGCGCGTAAACGCTGTTGCTAGGGGGTGGTTCACATTTGTTTGCCCATGGCCACGTCTTTCGTTTGTTCACGTGCTGAGTTTCCCGGAGCGCACTTAGCCGTTATTGACATGATTGACACGACACATTATGACATGATATAGCACTTAAATAGCGGTTTAGCACAACTAACCGTGCTATCATCAAATAGGCATGCTCTATCCAGTCTGTCCTGATTGTGTCCATTACATAACGTATATATTTTTGGGGAATGGCGCCAAACAGCTTTGTCACATCCCGGTGAATTCATCTCTGCTTGAGAGAGGCTTAGTTGCTGAGATGTCCTCCGCGCTCTCCTGATACGGCTCCGTGTCGGGAGGTGAGCTGGGATTAGAGGCGGTATCTGGATTACAATCCTGCTGGGAAGCCACAGCAGTTAGACTCAACGGTCGCTACAGGCGGATACAATGAGAATAAGTTGAATGTTCAGTTTGCGGTGTTGGGAAGACGGTAGAGTTATGCCGAACGCCGTGAATGTGGAGGAAGGAATTGCCAGTCTCTGTAGCTTCAATTTTGGAGTTCCTTTGATGACATGTGTTGAAATGTCTAGACTTGTAGTAAGTCTAAGGCAAGAGGTAGCGCTTCGACGCTTGTTAGTGATTTTCGTGACTCCCTAAATGTAATACGCTATGCGTATTAGTGTACTGTGTATGCACGCCGTAAGCGATCTGCAAGCAGAAACTCACTCACGGAAGCGCTCCATTTTTAAAAACACAGATCACGTGATGCACACAAAAACACAACGACTGTTCCGCGTGCATACGCACAAGTATACCTTGATCTTGACGTAGTTTCAGGCAGTTATACACAAGTGTACATTAATGTTGACTTGTTTTACCTATGTTGTTATACGTTTTATACACGCATGTTATATGTTATATGTTATATACATGTATGTTGACTTGTAATACATTAGTTTTTAGCTACATGAGACCAGGTTTACGCTGATGGTGACCTTTATTTAGGCAAACTAAAAATTTGACGCACACTTGAAGCTCCTTTGAAAGGACAAAGGTTTGCATGCATCGGATAGTCCAAGTGAAACATGACGTTATCATTGCTTGTTATATGCTGAAGCGACATGTTCTAGGTACCATTCTTTTCTATTGTGGTATTGTATGTGTCTTAAGTGGCTTTGTCTGAAGTCCTCATGCACCACCAGGCACACAGGCAAGCTTCAGGCAGGCACAGGCACAGTCCTTTCCTGAGCTGGTGACTTGCAAGGCTGAAATGATGTGCCTCCACCGTGAGCCGCACTGACGGCTCACGGTGGAGGTCTTTGTCCAAGTGAAAACAGGAGGAAA